>NC_139920.1:28111065-28778565 GCF_963514095.1 Eutrigla gurnardus
CACACAAAATAAAATGCACACGTAACTATAAACACAAGCCCTAAAGCAAATATAATTTTCATCATTTGGTGAGCGACAGACGGGCAATTAAACACAGACGTTTGCAGTCTATTTTATGTAATTATATCTGTTTACACATACGCAGCCTTCTGTATACAGGTACGCTGAAGAAGATATATTCAACTCCACTGAGAGGGACTCGACTCTCGGCGGTCTCCTCCAGACCTGGACCGGTGCAGCCCGGTCTCTACGTGGCTCTACTGGGCATCTCTATTTGGATTGGTTGATGTTAAAGCAGTAAACAGAGTTACCGACTTTGATTTGATTGACTTTGATTTGACTGATTATGTTTTAGCCCCATAAAGAAATTGTCATAAATAAAGTGTAGACTTGGTGGCGAATGTCTTGTTTTGCTCAAAACCCAACAATATTAGATGCTGCCGATTCATAAATTAGAGAAGATATCCCACATTAGACATTTTTATTAGATATTAAATCTAATCTACTAGTGATTCAGTTAATGGGCCACCTAAAGTAAAACAGTGAGGCTTATAATTTCTCAAAAATCAAGAATAAAAATTTAAAAAAAAGAGTCCAACCAACAGCTCGTATATACAAACGGAAAAGAAGTGTATCACGAGCTGGAACCAGCCCATGTTTAAAGATGACGGATTATTATTTCAGCACTATTGTCACCAGACTCTCCGTCTCTGAAATGCTACATTTTGCCAATAATAATAAGCATATAGTGAAAGACTAATATTTTCAAAATGACACACATGTCTGGAACACACAAAGGCTGTTGGAATGAGCTTCAGGAATCGCATATAATTCAAATAGTATAAAAATTCTGTATTTGAATGCTGAAATAAGTATTTAATAATTTATTTAGAAACGTGTTTTCTAACGTTAGCCGATCTCGCCTCGGCCTCCCCGCATAAACGGATGCTTTTGACACATGAAGTCTGGTGAACAATAAAGTTTTCTGAACCACAGCATTCGGTGAAATGAAAAAACTAAAGATATCGACGGACCTCTAGAAGCGATGACGTCATGACGAAGATGCATTCATGCTGCTTACTGCTAAGCTAGAGCGACCCGCGTCTCCATCGGCTGATTCATCAGGAAGGAGACCGACAGCAGGACGTACGTGAGAACGTGAGAGTAGAGCTGACGTGAGATGAGGGCGTAGCCATGGCAACGGGGACAACTTTCTCAATTATTACTCATCTAGAAAGCTGTCACCCATTTGTGATTCAACATATTTATTGGAAATGTTATTGAAACACCCTCTAGTGGACAGGAAGTGAAACAACCACATTGCCGATGATGCCATTGGCAACGTATAAGCCTGTGTAGTGTAGTTAATATTAATAACAGGCTGAATTTGAGCATTACGAGTGGAGGGGCTCAGAAGTGATGAGTGACAGCACGTTAGCGGCGAGTGGAGAGCCTATCTTACTCTACAGACCACACACACACACACACACACACACACCAACCTGTGTGTGTGTGTTTATAGAAAGAAAATTACAGTAATGAGAGCCATGTCAGCGACTCCTCCCATCTCCCCTCTATCTGCTGATTACAGCCCGTTTAGATAGTTAACACACATCCAGCCGCAGAAAGCAGAGCGGCTGAGGTGACCCCCCAGTGACCCTTTAATTAATGAACCCTTCTCTTTCTTTAGCTGCCTTCGTAATCTCTCATCCATTCTTACCAACCACAAAAACACACGGCACCAAAACCAACAAGCGCCACACACACACATTTAGAACACACACACACACACTTCAGCTCATCAGAGCTAATCCCCTCCCTCCGTCTATTTCCTGCCGTCTAATCCAACATCTATCAGAATCCAGCCACCTTCGCTGCAGACAAAATACACAACTAAGCCCTGCTATTCCTAGACAACCTCCATTTGCTTGCGCTGATAATTGGGGAGGCCCCGTACAATGAGCGAGTGCGCGTTAAGCGCAGGCTTCGTACCGGGAGTCGGTGTTGTGTTCGTTTCTGGCTCTGTGGGGGTTCAGATGATTTCCCCGCAGTGTGCGTTTACAAGCGGGTCTGATTACATCAACCTGAAGTCTTCACACAGAATCAAGTGGATCTGTGCTCCGGCCCGTCTGGACCTCTTCAAAACAGATTTAAAAAAATAATAATTAACCCTCTGATGGGTTCTTAAACTGAGGTTATACTTTCTGCGGGGTCCAGAAGGTTGGCGACTGGTGGGACATTCATTTCATAAGAGGGGGAACATGGAGGCTCCACTATGGAACAAATGGTAGCGTATCTACAGCGTGGATGTGGAACACGTCCTCCAAGCAGTTTGGGAGTGTAACCTCGGCTTAGGGCTGCTTGCGACATTGAAATACCTTTTTTTTCCACAATGTAATGGTGGTTTAATGACCTGAAAGTAGCACATGGCTCCAGAGAAGACGACATGCATGACTGGGCTCCTTGGAGATTTGATACACACAACACAAAAAAAGCCTACGTAATAAAGCTAGGTAAAGTAATATAATCATTCCCATCCATGTTTCAGCTGCAAAACATGTGAAACGCATTTAAAAATGACATCATCATAAAGTGCTGAAAGGATGACGAATATTTTTTTAAAAGGAACATGGAAATTAGCGCCGCACTGGTTTCCTCAACAAAGAGCCAATGATTAAGTTTATGATACTTACATGTTTTGTTCACAAATGAACACCAATTTTATGAATTTTTTGAAGCGTGAATGTAAATCGGCAAAATGTACTAAAACGTTCACCTGGCAACCTTTGTTGATGGAGATTAGATGGACGACATACTAGAAAAACCTCTAATTAAAGCATAACACAAACAGCCTCAAACCACCATAAAAGTTGAAACAAAACCAAAAGGCAATAAAAAAAGAATAACTGTCATGAAAGTAGTATTTATGTTTTATTACAGGGCATAACTTTTAGCTAGATGGACATAATAAACTGGTGACCGAGTGTAAAAAATGCAAAAATGTAATCGATGTCCAAGAGAAAACTCTTCAAATTAAAGAAAATAACACATTTATTTTTTATATTATTTATAATTTTTCTTTCCCAGAGGCAAACCTTTGACTTGATTGGCCTGGTTTTTAACAAAACATGTGATCCCATCTTCCCTCCTGAAAGTTCCATTTCTTAAGAAGTTTTCAATGGTAGAAGTTCAAAGTAAGTTTGTTGCTGTGTCTCTAAAACACATGTTTGCCATTTGTATTACAGTCATTCAAATGAACAGCTTCAGACCTACCTGCCAGTCACAACATCCATCTGACAGATATGTGAAAAGCCATCTGACAACACAATCAGTTTCAATAACATTTGCTATTGTCGTGAGCTACGCTTAAAAGTCCTCTTCATTACACTGGATTAATCTGGCGTGCATCCCCCGGGCTCTTCAGAGGCTCGTAGGAAGGTTGAACAAAGCTTTCCTGGAAACCTGAACCAGGCCGACTAAAAACAGCACGTTGCGCTATCGAAACTGGAAGACGCAGATCACGTGATCGCTTTGCTACCGACCGTGTTCTTAATCTCATCACTCATTTATTGTGTATCCTCCTCGCTTCTTCTCACTGGCAGCACCTGGCAAGAGGGCGGTGCTCAAGGTGTTTTGTAACACGAGGTGTAACGTTGAACGGCTGCCAGCGAGAGCTGATCACACCCACGCATGCCTTAATATCACTTCAGGCCCCGAGGCTGCAGACGTTTTTGTTGCAGCCAGTCCCTCCCTTCACAAAACGCCATGGCAACGTTAAACCAGAAAATCAGAACCCCCCGTCAATGGACAGCGACAAATACTAAAGAGAGAGCAAGTAAATCATAAGACGATGATACGTTAACAATAAGTGGAGACGAAGCTAGGTGTGTTTACAACAGGTCCGTCTTTTTAATTTAAAAAAAACAACCACAAACATCCCCACCAAAGATGCCATTCTTATCAATAATAGGCTGCACCGTCGGAACTGAATTTTAAACATTAAAATAAAAAGTAAACGAGCATCCAAGAAATCATTTCATGGTCGTATTGAACTATTCAATATGAATCTGTTGTTGCTGCCCATAAAAAAACACATTTCTTGGCATTGACTTTCCTCTGGACGGGACCCGAGCGGCTGATCATTTATACACTAGAAATGCCTGCGACTTCCCTGGCTGCTGTTTTTATTATTATTAAGTGTTCAGGGTCTCGCGAGGCTCCGATAAGTCCATGCATTAAGGCGCCATGGATCACACCACAATCAACAGATCCACGTCCACAGGAACGTTTATTTGTCTCGGTCAGTGCTGCTCAAAGGCTGGTCCACAGAACGTTGCATGGTTATAACCTTGGATTGTCCTCTAATTCGAGTCAACAAGCCATTCTCCAACATTCAGACAAAATTCTATTCTAAAAGGATTTGATAAAATGATGCCAGTATCACAGCCGTACAGTTAAATTAAACTAATTATCATCAAATTACAACTCACCGTCCTAAATGAGCTCATATTCTAACGTTCACTAAAGTGTGTGGTGTGTTAATCTGCAACAAGCTGCGACATCGAGAAGCTCAACCAACCGGACAAAAGTATTAGAAGTGAGACAACACTTTAAAGGAAATAATACTAATGTGTGTATAATAATTAGCAGTACATTTATAATCATCATTCAAGTAGAGCTTATTAGATATCCTTCAGATTTTAGGCCCCATCTTGGGCGGTCAACAATACACTACCTGTATGTGTGAATGCAGGCGTTCGAGGCTCGGTGTTGTTTTGAGGTTGTGATGAGCAGAACAGACAGAGGGATAAAGACACACACACACACACACACACACACTAGCACACACACTAGCACACACACTAGCACACACACTTGTGTGTACAAGGAAGCAGCGTAGCAGTAGCCGCGGGGGTTAGAGGGGCTCTGGCCAGGGGCACCGTACAAAAGAAGTTTGAAGTGGGACAGAAAGGGAGGGAGGGTAGATTCTGGCCAGCTAAATCAAAGCAGGATGAGAGGATGAGAGATGGAGGGGGGGAGAGAAGGCTGGGACTCCACAGTCGGCCCAAATCCCACATTCAAAAGGCCTTCTGGGCACATTCCTGCCCATTCAACACCATACAGTAATGCAAAAAAGAGAGAGAAAAAAAAAGAGCAGCCTGCATTCTCATATGCTCAAAGCTCGGGTTGGTCGAGTTGAGAAACGAGATTTTAGAGATCATCAAGCTGCACTGGCTCCAAAAGTCCCTACTCTAGTAAGAAAAGCACCATATCCACATTATTGTGGCAACACACTCCTGGTTGATCACTTTGTCCTGAGAACATGATACGTCTACTGTTCAGCCGTCAAACGGAGCATAAAATCACTGTCTCTTTAATTACTTTACAGAGTTGTGATGCCCTGTCTCATATCATTATAAACCAGTGCAGTGTGTTGGCATCTGACAAACCTTCAACCCTGTGGATCCATCACCCAAACTGGTTTCTGCAGCCCCTTGCATTTCTTAAAATCACCGCTGCGTTTGCTTTAAATGCCCAGAAGAAACACCACCACGCACTGTGAAACGGTAAGAACACCCACCTGTGGTACTGGGTCTGCAGGAACTGAAACTCCTCCTTGATGCGGTCCAAGGTTTCTGGGTAGGTCAGTTTCAGTGACTGGGGCGCCCCCGTTGCCGCCGCTGCCGCCGCCGCCGCAGCTGCCACCACTGAGGCCGAGGACCCCGGAGGGGGCTGGAGTGGCGCCTGAGAACAGAAGACAGCCAACTTAAGGAAATTAATAACAGAATTAAAAGTACAGAACAATTCTTGACATTTGATATTGAAATCCCGGTCAAGGGGCTGAATCATTTCTTTATAAGCTGACTCACTGCACATGTATTTCAATAGTTGCATCTAAACTAAAAGGCAAAGACGGGAAGCAAAGATCTACTTGAGCACCATATCTGTACGCGCACTCTCAGAGACCATCATCGCCAGCAGAGCCAGATGTGAATGGGTCATCAAGGAGGGGAGGGTGGAGATGTACGACGGTTTCTTAGCCAAATGAGCACACTTTGTTTAATTGCAAGTCTGGCTTGAAGAAAGAAAAAATAACTGGAGCAGTGGGAGGGAGAAACGTGGGTAAAAAAAAAAAAAGGAGGACCCCATCATAACTGTAGCTCCTTCAAACCCTGTACTTAGTCTCCCATCCCTGCAGGGTTCAGAGCAATTAGGAGACTACAACCATAGGGGTAATGCTGTGGGACAGGCAGACAAAAGGGGGCAGAGGGCTGGACTAGGAGGGTGGTGTCGGGAGGGGGGGGGGGGACGTCTGTCAGTCCATTTGGCTCTCTGTCAAGTGGCCAACGGGGCTCCGGGACAGCCGGTTCACAGGCTCCACGTCGGTCAAGTACGCCGGTGAGGTTAAGCGATAGTCACATACAGACTACTTTACACGCCGTCATCGGGAGTTTATTATATATTTATACGGTTCGCTCCTTTTCCAGGCTGTGATGGGGGATGTAAAGAAAGGGGGGAGGACATATTTAGATTCCTTGCTGAGTAGGAACGTTAGAGCTGATGTAGAATATGGCAGGTTTTATTAGTTCTAAGAATACACATTTAACTCCTGGTGGCTTTTTATACTATAGATCAGGTTCTTTTACATGTTTGTACGTCTTTGCAGGTAGAATCTAAAAATAAAAT
The DNA here is from genome assembly GCF_963514095.1 of Eutrigla gurnardus. NCBI lineage: Eukaryota > Metazoa > Chordata > Actinopteri > Perciformes > Triglidae > Eutrigla > Eutrigla gurnardus. Next base: position 28,117,753 of record NC_139920.1, read on the forward strand.
GCGAGAGCGTTATGTGGAGTGAACCAGCTGCATCCACGGTAACAAGAGGGCAACTCAGTTTCCTCGACTTCTATGTGTGACCTGGAATAAATAAGTCAAGAAATAGAGCTTTGTACTTTTTCTTTTAATAACAGCATTTGCCAAATGGAGCCTGTTGAAAAACTAAAGCTAACCATGCTAGTGAAATAAGTGATATACCTATATAAATGTATTTTATGATTGACTTCCACTTTAAGAGGTTTGTTTAAAAGTAGGGATGCTCCGATCAGCATTTTTGGAGGCTGATCCGATCACAGAATGGATGGGAGAATAATAATAATAATAATAATAATAATAATAATAATAATAATAATAATAATAATAATAATAATAATAATTAAATGCCGTATTCTGTTGTGTGGCGCATTCTCAAATGTCGGATGAGGTTAGTTGTATTAAATTGTCGTCGTTGATTACCACCTCTTGGAATTTTGGCATCGCATGTCTTGCAAACTGCGAGTTTTACATCTTTTTCGGAAAATGTGAAAAAAATTCCAGACTGGAGAACTCACCATGCTGCCAGCCTCATAACACAGAGCGGCAAAACAGTCTCATATAATTTACATCAGGCGCAGAAAAACAGTCTCGGGTAAAAATATATATATATAAATATGCGTTCAGCTTTTCTGATCTGCACTTTGAGGGCCCGCCAATCAACCTGTTTCGGGTCCATATCGGCCGATCGATCGGAGAATCCCTAGTTCAAGGCTTGCCATGCCGGTTGAGTCCAACACGGGGAATACCAAAAACAATCTGCCCACGTTTCCAGCTCGCCAAAATAACCCACGACTTCAGTGACAGCAGCAGCCCCGAATGACATGAACAACAACACATCTCACATCTTGGTGTCCTACACGCCGACGATGTCCGTCACACATTAATGATGTTTAATTAACCACTTAATCACAACATCGCTCAACTCCGGTGCAGCAGAGAACGCCGGAGGGGGGTGGGAGTGTATACAGAACACATGTTCAAACACTGCATGTTGACGTGACGAGAGCGCAGCCTGCCTATGCAGCACCACAGAACGTGCATGTAGGCGTCGGGAGACGTGAGCGTAGAGAAGTGACAGCTCCAGTTGTACCGAAGGGCAGAAAGGGACAGAAAAGAAAGCGTGGGTTTCAGCGGGTGAAACATTATCAGGAGAGGAAAGCAAACACTGAGGAAAGAGGAGAGTGTGTGAAGAGAGAGATCTGAGCTGAACAGGCTACAGAGGTTAAAGGAAAAAAAGACAAGATGGATGGAAAGATAATATGGGTGAGACTAGCAAGTGAGAAAGTCAGAAATATAGAGAAAGAGAAGAAGAGGACGGAGAATGTTTAGAAAGGAGAAATAAGAGAGAAGGGGAACAAAAAAAGATGACAGGAGAGGGGCTGTGGCCTCATTGTTCCTCTTTCTAACAAGCTGCTCTCAATCTGTCGGCCAGATCCCCTCCTGGAGCACACACACACGCACACGCACACACACACACACACACACGCATGCACACAACACACACGCACACACACAATTAAACACACACACACACACACACACACACACACAGTAGTGCTCACACACACACAGTCAGTAGTGCTCACACACACACAGTCAGTAGTGCTCACACACACACACACACAAACCCACCGCTCACACACACTTTTGTCACAAAACCCCATGATTAAACACACACACACTTTGTCAGTAGTGCTCACACATACATACATACATACATACACACACACACACACACACACACACACACACACACACACACTTTTATCACACAAAACCCCATGATTAAACACACACACAGACACACACAAACACACACACACACAAACACACACACACACACACAGCAATTACTCTTCACAGGGGGGAAATAAAAAAAAGAGCTCCAAGGCCATTTTCTAAGAAGGATGGAAGGAGGGGGAAAGAGGCAACTATCCTCTCACTCCTGTTTATCACTCCCTTCTTCTTTTTTTCCATTTTTCTTTTTTTTTTATCATAGCCATGACTCCAGAGGACAGGTGAGAGAAGAGAGGAGCATCTTCCTCACACTAGAGGCATGGATGTGGGAAGGGAGAGTCCGTCTTATTTTCTGATGTTCAAGAGAAAAAAGGGATTTTATGTTTTCGGTCGAGGAAGCCACCTTCTCTCTGTTGGCTCAGCCAATCAGGACCTTACTGCTTACGCACAGCCCCAGACTGCTGGTTAGGGTTATTGTTATGATGATTCACACCAGACTAGACTGGATGCCGTCTCGTAAACACGTAACAACACATTGATCCATCCCAACATACAAAACCCAGTGACGACGGTGGGGAGTTCCCGTATTTCGGGATAATTGTGAACATCCTCACAAGTTGTCATCTTGGCAGAGAAGTGAAAAATAGGACGCTTTTTCAAGAACAGACTCAATGTTACTATTTATGTAGTGGGGGGGTTATGATAACATTATTTCATCTCATCTTAAGTAAGTGTAAGGAAAATTATTCCAGTATGCTTTAGTGTCATTTCGATTATTGGGATAATATTGTAGTTGGGGGTGAGTATTGGCAAGAACCTCACGATACAATACGTATCACGATACTTTGGTCACGATTCAATACGTATCACGATATTGCGATATAAATAAAGATGAAAACACAAGTACCTGTATATGTACATCACATGATATTGATCAGAGGACAAATTGAGTCAAAACTATTTCATTCAAAACAGCCTCTCCATTTTATTAATTCCCATGAAATTCACTGGAATAAATATTGAAAATAAAATGAAAAAGGATATAGTACTGCATTCACAACGCGTCTGCATTATTATTATACGGCAAAGTATTGCGATATATTGCCGTATCGATATTTGTACCCACCCCTAATTGCAGGATAATCGTGATGAGACATTTACATCAGTCAATACCTACGTCTTACATTTCCTATGAACCATCGCCGTTAGCCTGTCCCAACTCCCTGCTCAGGAAAAACCGCTGAGCCGGCTTTAAAGTGAGAGGTCAGGCCGCGGAGCTGACCCGGTGACCTCCGGGAATGGATCTAGACTGGGAGGCCTCACCTGATAATCCTACACTCAGTTATTCCCTCCCTGTCTGCCGTGTCCTGGCTCAAAAGCAAACAAGAGACATGCCGTCTGCCCTTGAACAAAGCTTACATAGACTGAAAATCGCTGTTACACAATTACAGCCTGGATCTTCCTGGGGTTCATACCAAGTCAGGTTCCGTAATAAGGATTGCGTGAGGTTGGGCGGCGCGGGGAAGGAAAAGATTTTCCTCTGATATGATTAGAGATCATCTGATGATTACTCATCCGTTAGCATAAATCATTGGGGAGGTGTTTACAGGCCCCGAACAGCCCGGCGTTGTTAAGTTGTGATCCGTTCCGTTCCAGAAAGCCGGCTGACAAATCCATAAGCTAAAAGATGATGTTTTTTTTGGGCCACCTATTGCACAAGCTGAATTCGCCAAAAACCCAGATAGGACCTCGTTGATCAGATGTATGGGCCCACACACACACACACACACACACACACACAAGCACACTAATCTCTCTCTTAGCCCTGGAAGGCCTAAGTCAATTGCAATGATTAAATGAGGACCTGATGATGAGGGGATGAGAGAGACAGAGAGAATTATTTAAATCAGACCTCAGATCCCTTCGGTGGGGGAAACAATCCAATAAGGATGTTTTAAACATGCTAACCGAGTGAGAAACGGCTGAACGCCAAGCACAACGCCGTGCCATCAACAAATGCAAGAAAGTACGCAACTGAAGAAAAAAAAACACCCAACATCCGTGCACACTCCTGATTCTGATGCTTAGGGACCATTAACAGTGTGGCATTCCCTGAATGAAATCATTCCTGTTTTCATTTGAGTTACCACTAATTACACCGCAAGCAACAAACCACGATGACCTCACATCCTTGCCCACCCCCCACCCCGAGAAACATGTGCACACACATGGATGGGACTACACACCCACACATGCCCACTACAAACACTAAGTGGATGTGTGCACGATGCAGTTCCCACAACTATTTACAAGCACACATGCACTTTATTGTGTTCACACACGAGTGAACTCCTACGTCAAATATCGACGGGAATCCGCAGGACGCGTCCCAATCCTCAGCAGCGACCCACGGAGCGATACATATTTGCTAATGGAGCTGAAAAAAGGAGCCAAATCGGTGTCATTATGTGGTTGTATAGCCATAAGAATATTAGGTTCATCTGTCAAGGGAGAAATGGATTTCTCTTGGAGGACCTCTTATTGTCTTCATTCAATTTTCACCACTGAAAAATGCATTTTTTTTCCCTCCACACGTAGAATCAAGGAAACTAGAAGAAGATGCTACCACTGCTTTGTGGTTGCCACGTTTCTTTTCGGCCATACTGCGATCATTACAGCTGGCTGTGCCCAGCGATTCTACATTACAGCAGATTCTCACTGTTTGATAAACAACTTTTCATTCAACATCAAATGTGGCTCGTTTACACAGAACACAAGATTCAGAGCAGACATGCTAGCAGCTCCGTGTGTACTTAATAAAATAAATAGTAACATGAACATGCTAACATGCTTACAATGATGACACTAAGCGGCCTTAATGGTTTAACATGTACATCAACTAGAAACAAGAAATTGCACCGTATGTAAATTTCACAGTTTAAAACTAGGTGTCGAAATTTGGTTTCGTCTTAATCTCTCAAGAGGACTCTCGTGATTGCCATGGCAACAGCGGCGCATGTAGATCCAACAGCCGTAAGCTGCCATGAAATTCGCTACAGTTTTAATTAGGGGTGAGTGATGGCAAGAACCTCACGATATGATACGTATCACGATACTTTGGTCACGATACGATACTTAACACAAATTTTATCAGAGGACAAGTTGAGTCAAAACTATTTCATTCAAAACAGCCTCTCCGTTTTATTAATTATGGTTATTAAGTACTGCATTCACAACGCGTCTAAACATGATTCTTTTTTTTTTTAAATCGATCTTTGGAGTTGAAAAATCGATATTGTATTGGGCGGCAAAGTATCGCGATATATCGCCTTATGCCGTCAATATTTTTACCCACCTCTAGTTTTAATGTGTTGTATTTTCGTGTGTATTACTGGAGCCGGTATGATAGATCAACACTCATCAACATAAGGTTTGTGGATGAAAAAGAACCAGGCTGGCCGAGCAACAGGGAGGTGGGAGACCGAATCAAGCTTCACTTGACCGGCAAATTGCCGGACTCCAGTGGGACCAGAGGAGGTGGATGTAAGCTTACATCAATGGTGCTTGGTGGTCAAAAACACTTAACGTTTCTCTGGCGTTGTTAATGTTAAGAGACCGGCCATGTTATCTGCCTGGAGGATTGTTTTGTTACTGCTGTTGACGTTCCTCCTGATGCAATTACAAAATATATATACACAAGAGAATTGTTTTTATGTTATGTTATGTCTTTCTTATGTAGCAAATGGACTATAACTGCATTTTGTTGTGTAACAAAGTCGCATAATGACCATAAATGTTCCTTGAATTTCTGCCTTGATTGTTATTAGATTTACATCTTACATTTGTATCGTAATGTTTTAAGTGGTCGCTTAAGCCCGTGAACCAATATTTGGCCATTTCTTCCAGATTTAACTTTATTTACACATGTATATGAATATATATTATATTTATATTAAGTGGGCACTTAGGCCCTGCAATTAGAGATTAAAAGGTATGTCATGAATTTAAATTAAATTTAGCCAATCCAGAATACTTTTGCTTGTTTATTCCAGAAATACTTTTGTTTGTATATTTTGTTTATATATATAATGTCCGTTAGTTGAAGAGTAGTGTTGCATAGTGATTTTGATATCAAATTAATTTTCGATGGAAAATTGGGTTTTCAGATCTGCAAACACTAAATGAAAAGTCAGGGGTCAAAGAAATTATTCAACATCATTTTGAGAGGAACATGAACGTCTCCAATTAAATTTCATGATAAAACTTTTAAAAACGAACTTCATCGTACCTCGATATCATTGGGCACCATGAATATCATCCAATGCATTTCATCTTAATCCACTCTATATTTATTTCAATCCGAAGCCGAGACCAAATCACTGCATCCGTAGATGCCGCTTCCATGGCTAACAAAAAACACCATACATGTTTGGATCGCAGTTTATTTGTTTAATTGGAGCCCTGCCTCTCCGTCTGTCTCCTTTATCTGTGAAGATGGTGTGCTGCTGCCTCCCTTCATATAGCTCGGCCCATTAGTCAGGCCACTAATTACACTGCTTACCCACGGAGTCGATCATCAGAGTAAACACCCACCAAGCTCTCTCTCCCTCCCTCGTCTGACTACCACCACAGACGCCGTGACAGTACGTCTAATACGGAATAGTATTTCTGAACGTGCATCGCCGTGTATCCACCCACACACACACACACACACACACAAAACACCTCCACACCTGACCATGACACATGTCAATACACTGTCCTTTCTCTGTTGTGAAAGCTTCTTATATCAAATTATTCAAACACAGCTGTCAACATTCTGCAGCAAGTCGCATTGTTAAAGCGGCTTGGGAAGAAAAGACACAGGTTGCCCCCCCACCCACACTTCCATCCCCCCCCCACCCTCCATCAAGTGGCTATCTGCTTGGCTCTGCACTGGAGAAACGCACTAGTAATCTCTCAATGATTCCTGCACTTAAAGGGGCTGCCAGGCACCTGTTTCATTAGCACCACACATCTTCCTTTCTCCCCCTCCCCATCCTCGTTCCTCTCTCCTTCCTCCCGCAAGCCTCGTTATTCAAATTTCCCTGCTGTCAGCCCACATTAGCGAAACGCCACAGTTTGCCTGTCAGCTGGCTTAATTGCTGGAGGTGCCTTCTTTTATTAGGTAACCCCCTCAGCTCGTTTGTTCCTTCCACCGAGACGCACCTCCACAACAGCTTGTGTAAACCACAGATCCCATCAGCCTCTTTTTCTTTGTTTTATTCCACCCCCCCCTCCCTCCATCTAATCGGTGGCTGAGCCGAGCAGGCGAGCTCCTGATCGATAGCCACACTCACCACTGGACGACAATGGTGATAAAGAGCTAAAAGCATGCTAGGACTGGGAGAGGGGAGGCTTGCTTTTATGCAAGCTCCGAGGACAAGGCTGAGGCTTCAACTGAGTCACGCATTCAAAGTACCTCTCCCCACCACAGCCTCCTACCTAGCCTTATATTCACTGACGAGGTATTCTTTTGGAAACACCGGGAGATGGATATTTAGGCCAGTGTTCAGTTGAAAAAAGATAAAATTTCTAGCGACTTACAATAAGTACATTTGTCTCAAGAAAGAAACCATATCATTGCTGATAAAGTAAGAGTGAAAAAATAGAAACAAGTGTTTGAGTATAGTAGCTGTTCAGCAAGTATACCTTAAGAACAGTGCTATAATCAAAGTGCTATAGGTAAGAACATAGCACTTTGATTATAAGGCTACAAAATTCCTTCCAGCTCAACTTAACGTTTAGAAATCAACTGTTAAGTTTCAATTTGGCCCGATTCCGAAAAATCCGAGCACAGAACTTCAACTTGGTCACATTCAAATATGGAAAAATTACCATAAATCATTACCAGGTTGCACCAACGGTCCAATACCTGAATATCAGTTAAAAACCATTTACTATGGCAACACAACATTCAATCTGTAACACGGCATTGATGCCCGGTTGGGTTTTGGATTACATATTTGCCTAATTGACGCTAACCCGTTACACAACTCAGAACTGGTCTCGAGTGCTGGAGTCCATAGTGAGCCAGCGACTTCACTCGAGACGTTGACCAGAAACATCTCCGACTTTGGATTTTCTGCAAACAATTAGCCTTTCCAGAGATCCCACCGAGACGAGCAAAGAGTCAGACAATCAGTTACAAAACAAATCCAGTTCAAATATTTTATTGAATACAACTTATGTGGAAGAAGAGATGACAGCCAACAAACCCAAGCTGTCTACAGTTAGTGTACCAACAACTAGAGCACAGCCCTGATGAATGTTTACAATGGTTTCGGTAGCAAACAAATTAGTGGTTTAGATAATATGAGAGACGATGACGTGTCAGAAACCTGTCTGATCACCTTTGCCCTAATAGATTATGAAACACTATAATGCGTGTATTTCTGGCTAAGCTACAAATAGATTCGACGATACTTCACCCACAATTGTCGCCTCCTAACGAACCTCTGATGGTCATTAGAGGGCTATGGGTAATATCAGGGCCGATCATTGTGACCTTCGAGAGGTTTGGATGTCTTTGATAATTCACTATTACCTTTGGCAACGTGAAAGATCTTTAAAAATGACTTCCTCTCCAAAGCAAACAGATGGACACGGACACATTTTAGTGAGTTAGAGTGAAACCTGCCAACGCCACCATTTTGTCCTTCTAAATGTATTCATTTTTACTCCTTAGTTACTCCTTAGTTACTCAGTATCATTACAGGCCAAGAAAAGAAATTGGCAATTTGATCTCAAATACATGTGATACTCTGCTGTGGTATTTTACGTTCTCCTTTTTGTCCATGTACGGTCTATGGGTCTACAGTGTCGAGGCCTGCAGGGATGACGTCTTCTTTTAAGACCAGAACTTAGCATCACTCCATTGGATTTTGGATTATTGCAGCAAATATACTCCGTGGCAAACAAGTTAATACATATGTTTTGTTTATAAAGCTCACACATTTACATAATTGTTTAGGATTTTTTAAATCCTGAATGCATAAACGAACTACGCCACGGTCGACGGGGGATTTTTGTAGTCTCATTTAGCCGCTTCTTAGCAACCACCTTTATATAAAAGCTTCATAAATCAACAAGGAGGGCTTTTATTTAGTATTTTACATCTGAACTACAGCTGGGATTACATCCTTCATCTTTCAATGCGCCTGAAAGCTACAAACATGTAAAAACAGCGACAAAGTCTCTTGTTCAAGACGTGGAAATGAAACAAATATAGCCCAATATTTAAAAGCATCATTCGATTTGAAAAGAATAGCGCTAAATATGTTGACGTGAGTCACATGTTTATGTAATATGTGGGTCACATCCTTCACAGCAGACCAGTATCCAGTGATGACAGGTTACCGCCAGCCGAGCATTTCAGAGAGATTAAACAGTTTGCCGGGGTTGAGTGGCCCTTCGCTCCGAGGTGCAAACAAGAGCTACTTATGGTCGGAGACTTTCTGAGGACGGGCGTCTCGCACGGCGCTGTCGAGGGCTGAAAACGCAGCGGGGCCCGCTGGCCCTAAACATTGGGCTCCTCTCGCCGTGGGACGCCTGCCCATACATTAAGATGTGGTCTGGAGCTCTCACAGGAACACAGCGAGGAGAGGCTAGATGAGAGGGATTGGGTTTACAGTGCAAACCACAGACCCACAGTCTGCCTCCTGCCCTGCCTTCCTGCAAGCCAGCTATACTACATACACAGCTGCTGGTGTGTGCGTGTGATGTTTGTGTGTGTGTTTGGATAAAGGGGGGGGGGCTCACAAGTTCCCTTCATCGCTCAAGAGGAAGTGCAGGCTGAAATAATATAAAGTTTCGATGCTCGGGGCCATTTAAGCCACATGCAAGCGCATGGGAGCGCATAGGAGCTACGGAGGTCAAAACAATGGGGCGTTTCGGGGGTCTTTACCTGCACGGATTAATCCGCGAGGAGAATTAATTAAAGTGGCGTTCACACACAAAGTTATACTTAATCTGGTTTGAATGGCCGGGACATGAATGTCAAAACACCGTCATGGGGTGGGGTGCAGGGTGGCATGGCTGAGGAATGCAGATGAGGGTTAGGCAAATGAGCAGGTCTTAATTGATACTTCACACAGCTCGAGGACCAGTGTTTATGTATTTCAGTCTGCTCAAAAGCTCTCCACCTAACTCGACTAAAACAAATTAAAGCCATGCAGCATGAATTTCACTCCCAACCTCACGGAGATCTATCTCAAACACACAGACAGCATGCCAATTTATTCCTCTTTTTTTTTACAGCCACATTACCAGCCCTTAGAAGACTTATTTTTGGCAAAAATCATCTTCACGAGGGAAAAAAAATGGGAGAAGCTTCTAGTTTTCAGTCCATCAAATGGGTGAATCACTCGTGGTGTTATTAAAAAGAAATAAAAAGCAGATTTTTTTTATAATAACCCCCCCAAACAAGGGCAGAGCATTGAGTGAAGGTGTCAACAAGCCAGGCTGACTCACCCTCCACCCCCCACCACCTCACCCTCCACCCCCTCCTCACAGCCCGTGAGGAAGGGACAAACAAACACACACTTCATCATCTGGGTCAACTCCACAATAGTATGGGAATAGAAGGAGGCTCCATGTTTCTGAACTGGAGGTGGAGGTTGTGGCCATCAAGGACGTGGGATTCACACAAAAAGGACACTCGGCAAAGTTGGACTAAACCTCTCCTGACAGCCTGACCTTCACCAGACGAACTTAATATATACATACAAATAAATACATAACGTTTTGGATACAGCCGCCTACAAATCCCCCCCACAAAGAAGTCCCCGGAAATACACTGTAAGGATGACAAAGACTGGAAGAAAATGGGCTTCCACTTTCTTATCGAGGCGTTTTAAAACAAGCCCCTCTTTATGGAACACACACGTTGCGTTTAATTCCACATATTAACACATAATAGCCCCGTTAAACGCGGACGGTTACATAGTAGCGTAGCCTACTTACCGGTGGTCGGTTTTGAGGAAACATTGTAGCCGCCGACTTGTGTCTCCGTGTTCGGTGTGTTTTTTTGTCCTCCTTCTTTCTCCCTTTCGGGGCGGAAAGCTTCGTCGAGAAATACGTGCAGCCGCTGTACTTGTAGTCGGTCTCAGAGAGGCATCTGGCCCGCTTTCAAAGGTAGTGGCAGAGCTAGTCTCGGCTCGCTCATTCCTCGCTTCCAAGACTCCCTTTGTTCTGGGTTACGGCTCCCAACCGCACACCGCACCGCACTCGACGTGTAGCGAGACGGGGGAGAGGAGAGCACAAACACCCGGTCCGAGCGGAGCTTCCTTTCAAGTCCTCAACTTCGCGCTTCCAGCAATTACGATATCGCAATCGGTCTCCCTCTCCGATGTGTCTTCCGTCCGTAGCATTAAGGCCAAGAGGAGAGGTGGGGTGGTGGTGGTGGTGGTGGTGGAGGTGGAGGGAGGGGGGGAATGTGGTTTGCTTGTGGCTTCGGAGACGGACACACCACCGGCACTTTCAATGCAGCCGCAGCCTCTTTTGTCTCGCTCGTTGGCCTGCACTCTTTTCACACAACACTCCCTCACTCCTCCCGCTCCCCCCTTCCCTGATCCTCAATGGGACATAACATATGAGCAGCTTTCTTTAAGGAGGGGGGAGGAGACCCAAACACACTGCTTTCCAACCCACAGTTTGTTTTATCAAAATTAATAACATCGCCACGGTTTTTGGTGATTTTCCTCACAGTGTTTTTTTGTGTTATATATCCAATTTAAAGTTATAAATACTGGACAAATCAGAGCACCGAGCATTCACACAATGCTGTTCTTCAAATAGCCTGATGATATTTGAAGGGAAGAAAAAAATGCAGTTTTTTTTTGTTCTCTTAATATTGTAATTAAACAGAAACATCCGCACAATTATCACATTTTAATTTCATCAAAAGTGCAGCGTTTTCTTTAGAAATAAGAGGTTCAGAGGAATTGTTCAGTGATTGAATGAAATCTCCACGTGGGGCTCGTCCTCGGCACGGTAAACACTGGTAAAAGGAGCCAATGAGCGTCGAGGACACCCACGTGGGGCGTGCTGACCGTTTGCTGATTGGACGGTCGGGGTAACACGCTGCTCCGCACGTCAATCAAACGGGCTACAACCTCTGCGAGGTTAACCCTTTCCTCGGGACGAGGAGCCATTCAGAACGAGGACTTGTGTGGTGGCTGGATCAAGATTCAGTGGTTTTCTTTTTTTTTTTTTTATTCCCCACAAACCATCAATGCATTGAAAAATCTTACACCCCCCCCTCCTAATTCGTCCTTGTTGATGTGGAAATAAATAGACTTTGCTCGAACTTCTGCATCATCCTAGATGTCAAAAATTAATCATGACCACGGGGAGCTGACCAAACAGGGAAAAAAAAGACCAAAATGCATCTAAATCAGAGGCAACGGAACTCAAATCACAACGGTGATAATGCTGCAATGCTTGCATGGGCGTAATGTTGAATATGCTTATGTTTGTTACCTGGGAAAAGGAGAATTATACTGGAGAAGAAGGGAGAAATGGTGGAAAAAATTGGTATTCTGGTGGCATGACCCCTTTGGCGGGGCTCATAATTAGAGAGAGAGATATTGAAAAAGCAATTTCTGACAGTGGAAATCACAACCTGCCAGAGGTGGAGTTGGAAAATATAGATGGGTGTGTGTGTGTGTGTGTGTGTGTGTTTGTGTGTGTGTGTGAGAAAGAGACAGAGAGAGGAAACGCAGAGGGGGAGGGCGGGAGGGAGGGAGGGAGGGAAGGAGGAGGAAGAGAATAAAGGATGAAGGACAGCAGGGGGGGTGCTGAGAAAGACGAGCCAGTAGGAGGGTTAGAGATTGAACGAGAGGGAGAGAGTGCACACGGGTGATGGAAGAAAAAAATGTGTGTGTGTGTGTGTGTGTGTGTGTGTGCGTGCGCATTGTGCATGTAGGCCTGTGTGTTGAGCAGACAAGTGAGGGAATGAAAAAGAGAGAAGGGTGAGGGGAGCAAAGGGGGGAGAGAAGGAGAGAAAGAGGGGGAGTGAAAGAGAGAAAAAGAAATATTTTATTGCCATTTTTTCCCATGAATTTTAATGCACGGCGCTGGTCTCCCTCCCGGATTCTGGGATCACATTTATTAGAAGAAGAAAAAAAAAAAAGTCATGAGGAATGCAGTGCTTTGCAGTCTGCTGCTGCATGGGGAGATGTTTCATGTTGGTGTGTGTGTGTGTGTGTGTGTGTAGCAGGGTGGGGGGTTGGGGGGAGGGGGTGCACAGGATGTATGAGGCTGCGTTACCTTGTGCTGGGGGGGGGGAGGCATTATAATATAGATGATAGAAAATGATAAGTGAAGGACACATATTATTGCTATTGGCAGGTCAGATGAAGGAGTGTGCTCGGGGTGTGTGTGTGTGTGTGTGTGTGTGTGTGTGTGTGTGTGTGTGTGTGTGTGTGTTGGCTGAGCTCCAGTGATTAAATACACCAAGTCCACAGTGCCCTTCTCTCCTCCAATGAGGCTCGGAGCAACGGGACATCAAAGTGGCCCCACAATGGGACAGAGCACAATGGGCGTAATGCTACAGGAGCTTTTGGTTTGAGCCCGGGGGGGGGGGGGGGGGGGGGGGTGTGAGGTTGTAAACGGACGAGTCCGTCGAGCCCGTGGACGCCAACGCGCTCACCTACAACACACCTGTTTGAAAGAGCAAAAACAGTGGAATGGAGGGAGTGGCGGGATCCCTTTATTACCACAACTTAGACAACAGTGAGGAGCTTGTGTGGGCAAATTCTCACCAAGCAGCACCAGGAGGGAGTGTGTTTTTTTCTTCTTCTTTTTTTTTTTTAGCAAATGAGGTGATGGAAACAAGTTGACTTCACTGACAAATACAAATTAATTCCCCCTGCGGTCGCTGACGGCAGTGTCAAACCACGATATTAGCGCCGAATGATGCACCAATAACGTCGGACATGGTCTGCTGGAGAGGGAAGACGGACCGTCGTGTCTTTCCTTTTGTTCATTGGGCGGCAGCACGATGAGAACGGTTATTACAATGTTTTGCTCGGATCAATAAGCTTCGCTGCTTGCCGCGGACGCTGGGAGTTGCAGGCTTGTATTCTGAAATCTATGAACTTTCAGGTGGAGACACTCTCTGAAAAGCAATCCACAGCCTATGGCCGATGTAGCTGAATGTTGTAATGAAAAAGCCCACTTCAGTATTTCAATAGAGCTACTTATACAAAGCTTTCATTCATAACATATAAATATCACATCATCGGTAAATTGCAGGTTCAAGGAGCAAAGTCACATTTCCAGACCTATCATTTTGCAACATTAAAGTCCCAGTCGGCAACATGTTTTTGATCATATTCACTGAAGCCGACACTACGCTCCGATTGAACAACATAAATCATCTGGTTTTAGATAAAAAAGCGTGCCTCTACGTGCACGTAGAGCCTGTTGTTTGTTTTGCAAAGATCCGACAACGCCCGGATCATCCTGTCCAATCAGCACGCAGGGCTGTGTTCGTGCACATGCAGAGCCCCTCCCCCCCTCGGGTCGTTCCACTATCACAGGGGGGAGGCGGAAGGAAGTAGCAACAAGCTTCCAATTCCTCGTTAAAAACCGAAACGAGGAGGTCCAAAACAACCAAGGAAAAGAAAACACCGGTGGAAAAGAAGGAAAAAAAGAAAGATGGCGACGGTGCCCGTGATAAAACCAGAGTCAACATCGGACCCGCGTTTCAAAGGTGGCGTGATCTAAGGGATTTCAAAGGGCACGAAGTCGAGGGGGAGGAGCTCGGTGGTCGTGGGGGAGGAGCCTGAGAGTTGGAAACATTCAGAATCTGACAGAGTGCCCTCCATCCGCCGGACTTGCCGACTGGGACTTTAAGAGCAGTGGGAGACCGACGTAGACGCAGTGGGGAAAACGTTTTCTCCGATAGCAGGACAGTTAGACCACAATGCATTGCTGCAGGACTGCTTATTGGAGGACCGGGACAGCATTTGTTTTTTATTCATCCCATTCTAATGTTTTCTAAGTTCAATCCTCTTTTCAAGAAAACTTTTGGAAAAGAAAGAAAAATCACTAACTGATCTTTAAGCAGTCAAAATCTATTTTCTTCAACAAGAAAAAAAAAAACAAGCCCCTGGAATACAAATCAACAATCTCTCACTGTTGGATGCTCGATAGAGAGTTTTATTTATTTATTATTATCTCCTTTTCCTTCAACCCAACATTAGACAGAGCTTTGGTTCGGGTCATAAACTTCGGCTTCTCTGGGATCCCCAACCTCCCCGCCGCCTCCCTTTAATTTCTCCTGTGCCTCTGGGACGGGGTCAAGAATGGCTGCTGCCCAGCGTGGGCTTGAGTGACAGGAAGACAAGGCCACAATGTTGTCATGGTGGTACCCCTCCTCCCCCTCCCCTCCCCCCTCCACTTTTCCTCACCCCTCACTTTACCTCCACCCCCTTCCTGTCCCTCATCAGACAAGCTGGGTGTCAGTGCAGAGACGGCCATGTGATTTATTGGTCTCTACTCCACTGGGACACACACACACACACACACACACACACACAATCTCATCCCCTCCCTCCACCCACCTCCATTTTTCCCATCCCCCCTCCACCCCCTCCCCTTCTGTCCTCTCCTGCTGCATGGCCCCTGGGGGAAAGAAGGGGTAATGACCCACATCAGTAGCAGCTATGCTCACATGCACACACACACACACACACGCACATGTACGCACACACACACACAACAGACGCTGACACATTTATGCCCACAGGCATGTGTATGAGGGAACTCAAGAATTCAAGCACCATGCCGTTGCGTTGCCCCTCATAAGTCTCCTCCCCTGAAGAGATCAATACCCGACCATCTCCTTTTTGTGGCATTTGCTTAATAGCTCTTTCTTTTGGTAGACAGGACACCTTTTTTTTTTTTCATCATAACCCATTGTAACCTCGGGAAGATGGAATGCACGCCTCTTCTCTTCACTGGCATTTTTTTCCCCCTTTATGAAACAGAACAATGGGTCGATTTGTGTCTCTCCGCAGCCGAGCGGAATAAGATCTCCTTTTGCCTTTCTAAATATCTGAATGCATCGGCTCCCACAGTTTGGCCATGAGATATAAAAACGCACCGCGCGGTCACGGAGTAATGAGGAAGCAAAAGATATGTTGTCGTATAAAGATAACTTCATGTGTGTCGGTGGAATTCCCGGACAAAGTCGGCTCAACGGTTCATTCTCTCACATTCAGAAAGAGAGAAAAAAGAGCATCTTCCTCCCTTTTTTCAGAGGCTGATTTTGAATTCAGCCAGTCGATCCACACTGAAGGGAGAGTGAAGAGGTTAAGTCTGAACATTGACTTGCAAATGCTACTGACAGCACTCTGCATGCGCTGTCACTCATCTCGCACAGCAGAGTGATGCTCCCCCCGCAAAAAAAATAAAAAATAATATATAATATGCAGTCGCTGCCACAGGTTTCCACTTTACATGAGTGCCGGCAAGCTGGAGAGAGCAGGGCAGGTGTTAATTTGTGTGTTAAAATGGGAAGGGGACTACATGAATTCATTGTGCAGGCAAAAAGACAAAATATCAATAAAAGCTTGATTATTACGATATCAGATAAATATAAATACACAGCGATCTAAAATCTGCCACAAAAACAAACAAAAGAATGTGACGTTTTCTGCGTTTTGCAAAAGAATAACCAATTTGTTCAAATTAAACTAGAGATTAATATGCAGCACAGATTAGCCGCATCTGTGAGTTGTGATTGGTTAATAATCAGAATCAGAATGAGGTTGATTAGCTAGTAGATTCAGTGCATATTCAAGGATATAAAAATAAAAAAACACAGACAGATGTACTGTTTTGTGCAGGATATAAATAAATACATAAACATCATTGCTGATGGATAGACAGTAAACAGCTGACATTAAATGGGTCCTCAAAAAAGCTTTTACCTGCACACATAACTAGAACACTGGATTATACTGCCACCTGCCGTTTAACAGTGGTATTGCATCCGGATCAAACATTAAAGTCAGGATGTGTAGGAACTATATCGTTTGTCACAATACTGTTATTTAATGAAGAACTAACACAGCATGCTAACACACCTGTGAACGCTGTATATGTGTATTCTTTATTATAGGGTATTTAAGTTAATGAACCTGCTAATTACCTCGATGATTCAAACAAGTCCAGTTGGTCACAAACATCAAGCTACTGACAAACAAACAACTCTTGTTGTGCCTGCAGATTATTTAGATATTTACCATTTTCCCGCGTCTTGAGAAGATGGTGAGACTTTCTGCTGTTGGTTTAGAGCAGCGAGGTCGAGGCTACATGCCTAACTGTGGAATGACATCCAATATCCGGCAGCAGGCTGCAATTACAACGCTTTACCACACGGTGTCGCCATTACACTGTAAATGCTGAGCCGTCAGGAAATCAATGAGTATTCAAGCAGCAGGAATCATCCTGTGTGTGTGCGTGTGTGTGTGTGTGTGTGTGCGTGTGTGCGTGTGTGTGTGTGTGTGTGTGTGTGTGTGTGTGTGTGTGCGTGTGTGTGTGTGCGTGTGTGTGTGTGTGCGTGTGTGTGTGTGTGTGTGTGTGTGTGTGTGCGTGTGTGTGTGTGTGTGTGTGTGTGTGTGTGTGTGCGTGTGTGTGTGTGTGCGTGTGTGTGTGTGTGTGTGCGTGTGTGTGTGTGTGTGTGTGTGTGCGTGTGTGTGTGTGCTTGTGTGTGTGTGTGTGTGTCAGCACACAGGTGCATTACATTAATTTCCTCAGAGACTTATTCTCACGCACAAGCAATCAAATCCGACTTCCTCACAGCCACTTTCACAAACAACAAGCTGCCGGGCGACGGGGAGGGATTTTCCTCAAATAATCACAATTCAGTCATTATGGCAGTGAAAATAGAATTAAGTCATCGTGGCTTCTCTTCGCTCACATGGTGTCTGTGGACGGAGCTATAAAGGCCACCCTGAGTTTAGAAGTCATTATTTAATACCACCCACTCAGACCATAATATTTTCACATACTCACACACGTTTTTATGAGGTAATAACGGCTTTGATTTAATTTGATCGTTGCCTATCAAAGCTGCCTTTTGTAAACTTGTAAAATAAATATTATTTTAAAAAGTGATTTGGGAGGTCTGCTATACAACAAAGTCTTTTAAACTTGCATGATTACTTGATTTATCATCAATCAGATTAATAATTAATAATTGTCTTTGTTTCCCAAAGTTCATTGCATTTGAATTCATCAGCAAAACGGCTGTAACTTTTATAAAACTATGAGTTTATGTTCATGTTCATACGTTCATTCATATTGGGAGGTAGATGCTCCTGCAGCTGTGAATGATAATGCTAATAATAATAGTAAAGTCGGACTTCTTTACAACCACCACAATGAATTACTGTTAGACAGAGTACATTCTATAATCAAGTAGAATAATTACTGTGGTAAAAGTACTGATTCAACATCGTTCCTCAAGTAAAAGTGAGAAAGGCTGTGAAATGTGCTTAAAATATAAATTTAAAAGTAAAAAGCATCCTATGAAGGACATTTCTACAAGCCTAACTGAGTCTCACGTCACAATAATAAGAAGTATTTGTACTTTGTTACTTCCTGCCTCTGCTGTTAGCTGCTGCAACCATTCAGGGTAAAACCTCCTCTTTAGTTTATTATCTATTTATTCATCTGCGCTGCATGTAACATATTAGCCAGCAAAGTTTCTATCAAAACAAGGCATTGTGTGTGTCTAACTTCCTAAGTGTTGTCTTATAAGGTCAAGTAGAGGTCATCTGAAGCTATAATGTTTACCTCATGTCAATCCAAGAAAGTAAAACCTTCAATAGTTGATGTCTTTATTGACTCTTCATAATGTAATCAGAAAGCCTTTAAAGTAAAGCCTGTTTGTCTTCCTTCAACCACTTTACCTTCTTATTACTGAGGTTTTTTTCCCTTCCTGTTCCTGCTCCAGTTTTCTTTCACGCTCCTTTCCCCTCTTTGTTGAATTTTAAAGAATATGAACCACCTTCTCCTTCTCCTTCTTGGCGGGCGGCGCTCACACGCTAACATTTTCCCTGCTTTCATTCACTATTCCCTCTTGCTCTGCAGACTTCTGGCACAGGAAAGCATCTTGTATTTTCCAGGGGAGCCCAGCTGGCTGTCGAGCAGACCCAAGCCTCCCACTTCCCCTTGTGGTCCTTCTCTCTCTGCTGCAGCTCTACATCCACAGCTCCAGAGTCAGATTCTGCTCCTGGCGCTACTGTGTTTATACATATTGTACCGAGTCCAACTTGCATGTAAGGAAGAAACTTCAGAATCCTAAAGCAATTTCCAGCACGGCTGAGGGATTTATCATCAGCAGGGAAAAAGGTGTTATCGCACAGATTAGACCACATTCGGAGAAACTGAGCAGTGAGTGTTAAACAGCAAGTTCAGGAGGATATACAACACCTTCTCACCCCACTGGTGGCGAGCGAGTGTGTATCCAACGCAGCTGATTTAGTAACAAGTCAAGACCGCTCAGTTCGGGCTCCACAAAAATGTAGTTAAAGTGTCACTGAGGAAAAAAATGTTGGTGTTTGTGAATCACCGTCCGCACGCTGTAAAAACGCTGAGTTGGATGGTTGGAGACACATACACACACACACACACACACACACACACACACACACACACACACACACACACATTATGCCTGTAACTCCTCTCTGACCCCCCAGTAAGATAATACGTATAACTCTGCGATCCAAATCTATGAAACACAACATAACGGCATCGTAAAATCGTCTGACACACATGGCGTGGGTGGTCTCTGCACCTTCACACTACGTCCCTGTGTGTCAGTGAGTCACCTTCTTGCGCCAAACGACAGAAACAAAACTCCACCTTTCCTGATCATCGCTCTCGTGCTCTAATAACTGCAGCCTGTATTCGTCCGCGTGGGCCCTCGGCGACGCGGTGCCGTCGCCTCCGCGATGACATCACTCCCCCAGAAACAGGACGTGAACAGAGGCCCTGTCACACTCGGCCTCTAGCGGTCCGGCCCGAGGTTTGTTTACCTCTCTCCGTGTCGCGACTCTTCCACAGCGGGACACGTTCTCCCCTTGACCATAAATCTATAAAGTCGTGCATGACTTGCAGGGTCGAAGGGAGAACGCCGTGAAGTCGGAGCGAGAGGAATGGTGTGTGTGTGTGTAAATGTATAAATATATAAATCCCTCTTTGGGGTCACTGGTGGTCGCGGTGAGGATGGCTAGCAGCCAGATAAGCTGCTTCTGCTCTCTCTCGCTCTCTCTCTCCCCAGGGCTGCCTGAAAGAAATGTCCCATTATCCAGCGAGGCCCCTACAGCACTGTGCTGCCGTCCAAGACAACATGGAGGCCAAGAGTCTGGAGGCCAGAGAGCTTCAGATACCTCCAGACTGTTTACGACCACCGCCGCTACAGCCAAACGCTGCTGCTGCCCAACCTCTTCTTCACTCGCTTCTTTCTTTCTTTCTTTCTTTCTTTCTTTCTTTCTTTCTTTCTTTCTTTCTTTCTTTCTTTCTTTCTTTCTTTCTTTCTTGGCATTCCTGAGTTCCAACATGGACTGATCTCCAGAAAATGAAATACGATTTGGAGAGGGCACGGCTTCGTCGCTCCGGCCAGCAGCAGTTCAGCTGTGAAGTATTACTCGAGATGCTCCAGATACGAACGTTAAAAGCCAAATCCCGAACTACAATCTGATTTAGATAATACATCACGTAAAGCCCGAAAACCTTCATAGCGATTAGATCTTGTCAGAGCTCCCATGTTAAGTGGATGAGCAGATCAAAGAAAATATCCTTTTCTGCAACAACCTCCTCCTCCTCCTCCTCCTCCTCCTCCTCCGCTGAAGGTCCCGATGCAGCAGAAGGGAGGGAGAATCAGGCCGCTACCATTCATCCACTGAACAATGAGGGAGAACGGCATTTAAAACCGGAACACCAGGTTCCACTAGTAGCGCCTGATGGCCTGAGAAGCTGACTCAACACGTGCAAATGAAGGATTCAACTGTTCCTCTGAAAAAACAACAAGTACAACAACACACACACATGACAACGTGGTGTCAGATTAGTGTGATGTTTGCTGAATGATTCTCTCAACAAATGAAAATGACTTAGATATTAGAATGTGACTGATATCTCATTCTGTCATCACTTTCCCTTTATCAGCAGCCGAGGCTGTTCTGGATGACAACACTGCCCGAGGGTGTAGATAGATAGTGCTAACAAGATAACTTAAAATAAAACTTCTTCTTCACACCAGGCAGCGGAGATCACCTTGAGGTCTGCTTCAGTAATGCTGGGCAAGGGAAGCAAACTGGCAAACATGCTTCCAGCCTCCACCTTCCAGCCTCCAGCCTCCACTCTCCACCTTCCAGCATCCAGCCTCCAGCTTCCAACCTCCAACCTCAAGCCTCCACCTTCCAGCCTCCATCCTCCACCTTCCAGCCTCGAGCTTCCAGCCTCCAGCCTCCAGCTTCCAGCCTCCAGCCTCCAGCCTCCAGCTTCCAGCTTCCTGCCTCAAGCCTCCACCTTCCAGCCTCCAGCTTCTAGCCTCCAGCTTCCAGCCTCCAGCTTCCAACCTCCAACCTCAAGCCTCCACCTTCCATCCTCCAGCTCTAGCTTCCAGCCTCCAGCTTCCAGCCTCCAGCTTCCAACCTCCAACCTCAAGCCTCCACCTTCCAGCCTCCATCCTCCACCTTCCAGCCTCCAGCTTCCAGCTTCCAGCCTCCAGCTTGCAGCCTCCAGCTTCCAACCTCAAGGCTCCACCTTCCAGCTTCCATCCTCCACCTTCCAGCCTCCAGCTTCCAACCTCCAACCTCAAGCCTCCAGCTTTCATCCTCCACCTTTCAGCCTCCAGCCTCCATCCTCCACCTTTCAGCCTCCAGCCTCCAGCCTCCACAGACTACCACCTAGGTTAACAGCCAACAGCCTCAGTCGGCTTGCCAAGGTTAAAGGTTAGTATCCCCATCACTGCTTATGTCAGCGTCATCACCACTGCCTTCACCCCATCCTCATCTCCCACCGTCTTAAACTCACTCTCCCACGGCTGAGTGGTGTAATCATAGTTGCCATAAACCACTCGATCACTGCAACGGAGAGGAGATGTTCTGAACTTAATCATAGGTTTAGGGTCACTCCGGTCTGTCATCAGTGATTATAGAAGCAATCATCAACATCAATTTGAATAAATCCATGGATCAGTTCTAAAGGCAGCTGCAGGTTAGCTGGCTGGAAAAACTAAATTAATAGTCAAAATAAATGCTCTCAGTGAGTTCATTATAACTGAAAGAAGTTGGATGTTGTCTAATAGGAACACATTTCCTGGTCCATTTAGATTTAGGGGACAGATTTGGTCGTCACAACTCTAACTTTAATTTCCTGAATGAATAAATCCCCTGTCAACGTGGAAGCCTAACGTGTCCCTCCTTCAGTGTATTCTGTTCAAAAGACATGGACTGTCAAATCCATCTAGTGGACAACCGCCTGCCTCATGGTAGCGTCGGTAGTCACACACTGTGGGTTTGGTTGTTTAATTGATAAAGAAAATTAACAGAAATAGAGGCGAGAAAGTTGAATTTCATTGGAATGCTATAGCCGAATATATCTCCTGCATCAAGACAACAAAAAGTGTAGAAATCATTCCTGTGAGTGTCTTTTTATATCCTTAAAGAACAATGAGAAGACAGCCTCGACTCATCCTAATGCATCTAAACTACAGCTTCATACTGTTTTAATGGTTATAATTGTTTTTAATATCTGGAAAAGAAACACAAAATTCTGGAAAAACACTGAAAGACCTCTCACCTCTTACTCCTGAAATCACCCCATAGTGACCTCTGACCCCAGTTTTGAACATTTCTGTAGCAACATTTTTTAACAGCGCCCCCTAGTGATTGGTCATCCACAGAGCTAGTTTTATATATATATTTTTTTTATTATTAATTTTGGAAGTTGGTCCTACATCAGGCCTTGAGTTACAAAATGATGAGACCCCATGCATCAAACCCCCTTTAACGGTGTAAATGATGATGCTCCCTCATATAAACATGTTTACATAATTCACTGTTGCAGTGATGGTTTCCTGTTCTTAATCCAGGCACAGATTTACATGGAATAAAGCATCTAATATGGTCCAAATTTTAAATAATAATAAAAAATATGTCATCGGTCCCCACCAAAACAAGAGCACGCGGAACAACATCATAACTGCACATACTTTATCTCTAGCTTTTTAACACTGAAAGTGATAATAAAATATAGACTAAATTAATGAATAATTAAATTAATTATGCCTCATAATTTAAACACAAAATAAAACAATGACATCCTGTAATATAATAAAAATAACAACATAAAATGTAATAATTCAAATAATAAACACATAATAATCTACATGGTTACAGTAGCATAAATCAGTAGTATGTGACCACATTTAATCACAGAAGATTTTGATGAAATTCCGATCAATAAATCAAATAAAATGATTCCCTCATGGTTAGAACGATTCCTCATATTGTGGTCTTGTGGGTTTAATTATAAAACAACATATGAATAGTGTTCAGACAAGGCCGTGACACTGACTGACGAACCAGCATCAACGGGTTTTGTGTGTGGAATAGAAAAAAGGAAGTTAATTAACGTTCCTCTTTCAGCAGAAGCAATACGTTGGGCTGCGGAGCGGGAAGAGTTACTGTCTATAATAGGAAGAGAAAAACAACGGAGACTCGCCGCTCATTTCGGGAGGCATTTTAATTGCTACAATACAGCGCCAAGCTAAAAGCGTCTCCGCTGGCCTCTAGCATGAGAAAGTAACAGAAGCAGCTCCCAATCAATGCTGCAGAATCATCTGATTATACAGGGTTGTTACTATTTTTCTAGGGATCATTTTCCAGTGACACACCAATATAACACACCACTCGAGACTACAGCAGCCCACGGCTATAACTTATCTATGACATCGTCTTACGTGTGCAGAAAGGATGAGATGGATGATATAATAATGACCACCACGCAGCAGTGATTCATATTTACATTTGAGGGAGGATGTAACTTACATTATTCAGAGTTTCCACCATCCAACCTGCATGTTACGTGACTCGGGAGGGTGTTTCAATAACATAATTCAGAATCCTGGCGTCCATCCACTCCCTATTAAACATTAATATAACTTTCAGATGGCATTGTGATCCATTTTGGGAAACTCTGATAGTTCATTCTGTAGTTCAGCCAAAGGCAAATAGAAACACAAGAGTTTCCTGGAAATTCTCTGATATGCTGCATATGAAGGTGCACTTCATATAACCTTGTAACTTCTCAGAAGTCACTGTTGTTGGATACTGTTAGACGTGCACAGTGTCCTACAACAGCAACTTTTAAATGGGTCTAATCCGTACAAATTCTTCTGCTCGGCTCAGCCAAAGGCCCCTCGTGTAAAACCATTAAGCTGCCATTGCACCGACATGTACCCGGCCCTTTGACTCTTTTTCTTTTTTCCAATCAATGAAACTGTCCAGAGGGTGAGAAGTGCCGATCGGTCCCGAGGCTGCAGCATCGACTGAGTCACCGTCGGGGTGTGATCGCGAAGCGCGACTAAGTGACGTTCTCAGAGGCAGTTGTGCCTCTTTGAGTGCTGAAAACGGGATGTAAACAGTTCCAGCTCGATGGAAGCCACAAGATAATCAAGTTAAATTCGACACAGGCCGAAGAACAGGATCGGGCCTGTGTTTCCCAATTATCCACTTCTAATCATGTAAACCAGTTCAGCCCCCCCCTGATTCCCTTCTTAATGCTGCCTCTTTATTCTCTCTTCTGCTGTCAGTTTCCAGGAGGACCTCAAGTCTCTGACCTTCCCTCCCGCTAACCTCCATCCATCTCATGGGTCTCAAACTACTGTAACTTAGGTATTTCTACTAGTACTGTTTATTCTCACCCATCACCGCCTGCCATTATGGATCCTAACTGAATGTATCCTGGTTCATGTTTCCTCACCTCATGATGTCATTAAAAAAAAAAGGACAAAAAACTTGTGTCACTGCATCCGAGGGAACGTTAGACACAGTTTGTCTCTACCTGATTGTGATTGGTCCAGTCATATTCAAACTAAATTAGCTAAAACAAAACATTTGGCAGTACCTCTTAGGCCCCCTAGATGGCACTCACACTAGTTTGGACTGTTCACGCAGTTAGCACCGTTAGCTGCTAACCGCCGGCTCAACCTTTCACCAAATTTAAAACAGGGCTCTCAAGTCTCACGCATTTCAACCTGTTCACACGCAACATCTAGTATTTCTCACGCAGGCGAATTACCGGAATAATTAAAAGAACTTTCTCTTATTTTACGAAAATAGTTCACCGAAATGTGTTTCTGAAAACATTTTATGCGAGAAATAAGCTATGCAGTTGCTGAATCTGTCTTTATTTTAGATCGACAACGGTCAGTTTAAAAGATTTCCATGAGCTTGTGGGAGGCGGTGGCGGAGTCTCTCGAAACTCGCCGCGACGTGAAGGCATTGCAAGGCTTCTTACATACCGTAAATCCTCTAATATAGACAATGGGAAGCGTGGAAATAACACTGCCTGCGGACACGAACCTTCAGCCAAAATCTCACGCTGAACTAAATTAAAAACTTGAGCACCTTTAAGTGTGGAAGAGTCATCTACGCCACATTCAAGATGCTCGATTGGGAACAAAAAGTTGAAACATTCCAGAGCACCAGCCCCGTCCCGCCTCCTTTCCTGTTTCAGGTCACGAAATTCCAATCTGAAACCATGTGACCGTCAGCCACAGGGTCACTGACCAAAGTGGGCGGAACGGTCGGGTATATAACGTTCAGCATCGTCGACCGCAGCATCAAACTCCTGGCAGCCGAGTGCTTCTCTGTCATGGCTTACTGCTTCCAGTGGTGAGGTTCCCCCCCTAAAACCGCTCATGTCGAGAACCACTTCTCACCACCGGGTCATTCACAGAATTCCACCCCCGCGGACCGAACCATTCAGGATTTGTGAGGGTTCCTGAGGAAGGATCTATCTGCTGTGCTTGCGTCGACAGATCAGATACCTTTCATGAAAGATAAATAACAATATATCACGATAGATATAGTCATTCCAAACTTTGGAAGGTTGGTTTTGTGAGCAAAGCCACAGGAATGCATCCGTCCTCTCCAGGTATCTGTTTCCTCCTCATCATTAAGCCCTCAGGCAGACATACATCTGATGTTTGTGTTGGATAAAGCCTTTCACATACATAGTGTTTTTCTGTTTACAACCACAGGCAGACACGCTGATTAGCGAGCCCAGAAACTCCCCGGTTACCATAGCGATCATCTCTCATAATGCAACAAGGTACATTTCTATTAGGCCTCGAGGATAATATATTCAGCGAGGGTGCATTATGCATCTCTGGTGAAATTAATGAGAAAGCAATAAACTCATACAACTGTAAATCACACAGGAAGAAATAAATAATCATGTATATAAAATACCTCCATGTTTTTCAGTCCCACTTGTTTTGAAAAAAATAAAATAGCCCCATATGTTTCACGTGTCTGTGAGTAATATTGTTTTAAATGAGGGATGACAGTGGTTTTCATTACTGCTGCCAAGGAAAACTCCCACAAACGTCCCCCTGGGTCCGCTGTTTATTTCCTTATAAATATACGGGTTTATTTTCGTGGAGCCAGAATGGACGTGCCGAGGAACCAGAGGAGCCCTGATTAACCCCTCCCCCATCCCCAGCACTTGGTTTAGATTATTCTTGTTGCAGAAAATGTCAAATACACGTCACCAGGCAGCGACTCCACCGGCTCGTCTCCAGGGAAAACTGTAAATATTTAGGCATCGCAGTGCACGAGTGCTCAAACCATTACACGTTACACACATGAGTGCTTTCTAAACTTTTGCTGGAACATTTTCTGATTCTGTGCTGATGTTGATCTCCATATCGCCTCCTCTAACTCAGCAGAGATTACCCTAAAACCTACTTTTTCAGTTTCATTTTAAATGGGGCATCGTGCTCTACAATCTGATTTCACATGCTGGTCAATTTTATTTCCCTGGCTTTATAAAAACGTTGGCTACGAATGACAGACTGAGTTGGGAAAATAAATCCAATTTATGACAATAAAAGGGTCCATTCATCCAAACTACAGGAACACATGTGCTGGGAGGAACGACCAAAACATCACAGACACGGTTTCTGATTGGAATATTCAAAATGTCTTTTTTTTGGTTGATAACTTTTAGCACCACAAAAATAAATGTATATTCCTTAATTGTACGGAGGATGCAAAACATGCTGACTCACTATGAAATGAACTATCTTCATTTCTATTTCCTTGTTGTCACCATTGAACTCGCCGAGAACTCTTAAAGGGTTAAAGTTCCTTTCTGATGGACTCCATCCATCACTTGAAATACATTATACTTCAAATCTCTGTATCAACTTCCATGTTGTAATTCCATCATAACACCGATGACATTCAGTTAAAGACAAGAAATAAGAATAAAACAACATCACTGAGTGATTATATCTTTATTTAAAATCCTCTGGTTTAGAGCCTATGGATATAATCTATATACAAAAAAAAAGGGAGAAAAAAAAGCAAACAAGGTGAATCATAACTACAAGTGGACATGTAAACAGGGGGATTGGCTTTAAGGCACTTATCCAATAAAGCATAATAACACGTGACCGGCTGGGAAGCCGGTTCTCCGTGAGGCTGGAGGGGCATCAAACACCGTGACGTTTCTAGATCCTCATCCTCGTTTGGGTGATTAGTCTGGCTGCAGTAATGCACGTATGATCTGGAGCTGCACCACAACCAGCTCCAGCTGCTTCTCGTTGGAAATGTGTGTTTTTTAAAGTCCCCAGGGACACAACGCTACACCATGGGATACCCCACACACCCAGACCCCCTCCTCTCTGGTCCCAGCTCTGCTTGGAGGCCTCCCAATCACTACCAGGTGAGATTCCTTCTGTCTTCCTGTCCCCCCCCCCCATCAGGTTCATGATCTGTCTGATCTGTCAGTCCTCCAGGGGTCTGCATGCTGGACAAGAACTGTACAGGAGACCATATTCACAAATTGACCTCATCTATCCACACAGGAAGGGGAAAAGGAACACAGACGGATCTTTGAAGTGGGAACAGAGCAGCGTTACTGGCTTCAAAAACACAGTTGGGTATGTTACCCTGTATCATTACAATAGCTCTTTAAAAAAGGCCTGCCAAGGCATCTGGCTTATGTTTGGAGCTGGAATCGGATCCGTTTGTGTGGCAACTCCTAGAGCCGCCAGTCTGAGTCCGGAACGGGCCAAAGCACACGGTACAGGGGGAAATGAAAACGCACCTACATGTGAAATGAAAACGTCCGAGCATATACACACATCCTTCACGCAACATGAAGCACGTCTCGTAGCATTAGTACGTACAGTATTTGTGGCTCATAGTGGCAAGCGGGCGGGCGGGGGGGTGATTGCACAAAAAAACCTTAACAGCGCCGGCATCTCCAAGAACTTCTTGTATTTCAAATAAATTAAACACCATTTTTCAAAATGGTTGTCGGATCCTTCTTTGATTATTCGTACTTGAGAAATAATAAAAAAAAAAAGAAAAAACACAGTTCAAATTGCTTAATATTTGATTGGCAAATATAGTAGTGGTATGACACAAAGTCCAACAGGAATTAAAAGCTGTCTGCATCAATGGTTTCTACTTCTGCAGTCCATTTCACACAGGGGGAATATAAAACCATTCACAATTACATCCACACGTTATTCTTTAGTAAATCTGACCTAATCTGGACATTAAATCTGCCCGTAACGTTTAAGTATGTGTCCAGACAGACTGGCAGTGAAGAGGCGATGAAGTCAGACACTCATATGGACACACAGCGACACAACACCGCTTAATAATAATAATAATTCATAATCGCTGGTCGTAGAAATCCTACTGAATCCGTTGTAGTGTGTTTTATCGTCACTTTAAAAAAAGGAGATACCAGATAGAAAGCTGGAAGAAAGCTCATTTCAGATCGTAGGGAAACCTTTGACCTTTGATGTCGTATAAGGCAACAAAATCTCCTTTCAAAGGTTTATAGTTTGTGAGTCGATCACGTGACAGATGGAGAAAATCAACCGGTTCAGTGATGCGTTATGATTCACGACGCTCTTCTCAGGTCAGTTTAAGGTGCTCTAACAAGAAGCTCATCAACTACTGTGCCTTTACGTACATTGACAAACATTCAAATTGGGTTCTCTACATACAGAAATGAAAAAAAACACACAAAAAATAATCGTTAAAGCTACATTAAGCGACATATTTGATAGAAACTCAAAAGAAACTTAAAAGTGTTGCTCGTTTGACAAATCTTCCCAGCTCTCAGGATTAGTTTAATTCATCAACCCGACACTTTCATTCATGCATCATAGAAAACGGTGGGCAGCTGCTTCCTTCAAACGCTGCCTGAGAAACAGATTGTACGCCTCGTGAAGGAAATAAAGTGGAGCGCCTATCGAGCCAAAGAGAACATATTTTTCTCAGGAGGTGGCATGAAGGCGAGTGATTCTCTCGATGCCCGCGGTCCTCCGTTCAGACAAACTCGGCTAAAGTGTATCCGTGGGGTTTCACTTAATGCAGCTTTAAGCACTTCAACATCAACAATGACGTCTGAATAAACATCATGCTCCTCTCTCTCTTACAGGAGAAGAGGGGGTCATCTTGGCGTCTTTGAGAGGGGGCTCCGGCACCCTCAGTCAGTCCAGTGGTTGGGGGGAAGGTGGTGTGTGAGTGGTTGACACAAGAGGAGGGGGGGGTCTCGGAGGCTGCAAGCTGCAGATCCCGAGCGTTACATGCAAAAGGGCCGGTTTGCCGAATTCATACAGACACTCAAACTTTTAACATCTCACGCTCATGGGACTTCTCGCATAGCATCAGGAGTCTAACCAAGTCAGCATGACTCAGACCTACGCACCGCAGGTCCAAGTCCCATGTTTGGACCCTGACCACGCAGGTGTGGTCTGCAGGCTGCAGCCTCCGTTCCCTGCAGCGTCGCCGTCACACGGCAGGCGGACCGTGGTGATAGTTGTAATGGTTGCCGTGCTCGGAGTCGGCGATCTGCAGGCTGGGCTTCCTCTCCGGCTCCTCGCTATCGGCCGGGTCCGGCCTCGCGCAACGCGGAGGACGCTTCTTAAAGAAGTCGGAAACAAAGTGCACCTGCAGAGAGAGAGAGAGGGGAGAGAGCATGTTAGCTTGGGTTACTCTGGGAATATTTTTCCCAACAGAGATTAGAGTGTAAGCACGTAAGGGACACACGGAGGCGGCGAGGGTTCGGGCTGGAAAGTGTGATTACATGCGTCTGGACAGGTCGACACACAGCTGTTAAGTGAAACACACACACACACACACACATTCCACAAGGCGGTGCTGACGGTGACTCGCTCAAAACAGGGAAGTGGCCCAACAATAAAAGACGGCCAGCTGGATGAAGTGAGCGGAGTGAGAGGCTGTCAGCGTAAGTGTATGGGTTTGTATCAAATCACACTTAGCCGCTGTCACACTTCACTCCCCCCGTTTTTTTTTTTAACTGCCAGGCTGAAATGAAGCTGAAATATGGATTATGCAGCAGCTGTTCCTCTTTGAAGGGAGTATCGCTAAACAGAGAGATTTCCATTAAATAAGAATCTGGACCGACCCCGTCTTTGTTTGAGCCAGAAACCACAAGAGTGAGGCTCAGAGTTAAGATGTCATCAGGTCTGAAGCTGGAGCCACTTCACAGAACGTTAAATGTCAAAGAATGACTTCTAGAAGTTTCTTCAGCTTTTAGCTGAGGACAATGTATTTTCAGGAGGCCTATATAATCTCAGACTTTCTGTAAATTGCCAAAATAAAAAGGCAACTCAGCATCTTGATACCAAACCAGAAGTTTTTTGATTGTCTGATATCACGTGGAGGAATTCTTGAATCAAAAAAACAATGTTTGCCCTTGAGAGGAAGTTGCCATGGAGACTCACGTTGAGGACAGCAATGAGCGCTCCCTGCAGCAGCCCCACCAGCACGTCGCTCCAGTGGTGCTTGTAATCAGAGACTCGGGTGTAACCCACGTACACCGCAAAGGCCACCAGGAAGAACTGGATGGTGGGCCGGAGGAGTCTGGCCCACTTAGCCGCCAGTCTGGCCTGCACGTACAGCTGGAGAAAAAAAACAAAACACTGAAAGGTCACTGAGGTGGTTTTGGTCTCTTGATCAACATCTACAGTATTTGCATTGACACAGTGTTGTATAAATACACATGAATACGCAGCACATCTCTGTATTTGGTTACAGGGTGGATGGTATCAAACAGGAAATACAAAATAATAATAATCATTTCAGAGTTTGTGCATCAAGTATGAATCAGAATAAAACAGTATTATTGGAGTTTGATGTAAAAACAGTGGCTGCTGTGCCTCAAATTGGATTTTCCTGTAAGAAGGTGTTTGACTCTAATTTATGTCCACCATGGACGTTAAAAAAAAAATCCCTGGCAACCGTACAGACTTCTCCCGGCTGCTGCTGAAGCTGCAGAAACTGGCCTCATGCTACAGTTTGTCCCGTCACAGGCTGGATATCACAGCTCAGTTATCGGTTTGCATGAACAAAACAGAGACTGTGGACCGAACCGCTTACACAGAATGACCATTATAGTCTGTCTTTCCTTTCAAATGTTCTTTGAACTGAACCACGGTGCTTTACTTGGCCCCTTGAAGGCTCGGCGTCTAGCACTGGTGCCTGGCTTTTAACACAAAGAGATGAGGCCAAGGGTAATGAACCGGATAGCCCTGGAAGACACAACGCAGCACATGCTTCGCCTTCATCATTGCTGGGAAAAAGGCAGCGGAGGCCTCCAGATCATTCCTTCACTGAACTCTTGCCTCGGCCTTTAACAAACCTCCTCTATGAGCCTTTTCTCCGACAATCAGCCCTCGAGGTCGGATCCCAAAAGCATCGGCCTGTTATCAGATGAGTCTATCTGGGGGCCGTTATCTGTTTCCATGTTTACTGTACTTATTCACACCGTGTTTTTAGTCCTGGATCGAGGCTCATGTGATGTACTTACGGCGAGGAAGAGCATGCAGTACATTCCAAAGGAGGAGTGACCGGAGTAGAAGGACAATCTGGAGAAGAGAAAAAAAGAAATAAATCACATCCGATGTGTCACACAGTGTACTTAAAACTGTGAAATCCTGTTGGCGTTATTATCATGTCAAAGTGTCCCCAGATAAACACCAGTATGTGATAATTAGTGTTAAAGTGCCAATTACATTTTTCTGATTACATAGTTCCCTTTCTAAGCATAATGACACAAGTATACTATAATTAGGGACGGATACCGATATCAGACACCAGGCCGATACAGACTGATCGGGTATGTTTATCTACTGGAAGAATAGAAAATAACAATTCAAATGTATGTATTTGTTTTTTTAAAAGGTAAAGAAACCGACATTTAAGTCAAGCCTGCCTTGCATTAAACATAAAAAAATTACCGTAAATCCTCTAATATAGACCCGGGCCTTTATTTTACTCAAGCTTTATTGGAAGGAGGCCAGAATTAGAGACAGGCCTTTATTTACCTCCGTTGACAGCGAGACCGCCGAATGTTAGAGACCCGGCCGGTAATAGAATACAGGCCAATATTAGAGGATTTACGGTAGCTTATAACAGCTGATTTCTTCAACACTGGTGTCCGATCGCTCCTCGCTATCCAACACTAAAACCCTCAGGTGTGGATATCGACATCGGGACTACTACGATGCTGATATGTGTTCTCCTACCTGGACTCGGTGACGTCCTGCGGCCTGCCGGTACAGTTGATGGCCTGCATGTATCCCGTGCAGACCTTCGGGGCGCACACGGCCATGAAGTTGGGTCTCGGGCGGCCGATGGTGAACTTGGCGAGGTCGGTGAGCGACTGGCTCACAGACGCTCCGAACAGGAAGGTGCCCACCACCTTGTAGAGCGCGGCTACATACTGGTTGAAGTCCGAATTGGAGTAGATCCTCTTGCTGTAGACCAGATAAGCCTCTCCTGAGGAGATCTGAAGGGAGAGGGCGAACAGAGAAGGTTTATTTTGGAGGGACTTCCCGAGGTGAGGCTTTGCTGAAGCGATGAAGGCAAACTCACGATGATGACGGTGCAGGAGATGGTGACGGCGGCCAGCATGCCGTGGGTGATGGTGTCAGCTTTGAGGGGGTACATGATGCTCTCGTCGTCGCAGTAGACCCCTCGTTCGTACGGCTTGAACACGATGGTCATGATGATGAAGGGCAACGCCGCTGGAGCCGCAACAGAGGAAACGACAGTCTGATGAGATTAATTTACTAGATTTGGAGAAGCGAGATGAAGGCAGGGGTCACCGCCAACATCTTTAATAGGGGGCACACAGACCAGGACCGAGGTTGATCCAGGTTACCGGACATCACTGTTTGAGAAAGAATGTTCTGGAATAACATTTGTTCAGACGTGACATCATCGCTAAAAGCCAGGGAAGTGAAAATGTTTCTCTAACGATAGCTAAATTGTTTTCTGTCTCCCTCCGGAGCTCGAGGTCTAAAAACATAATGATGAAAACAAACCCACAAGGAAGGGGGGGGGGGGCAGAGAGAGAGAGAGACAAGGAGAGAGAGAGAGAGAGAGAGAGAGAGAGAGAGAGAGAGAGAGAGAGAGAGAGAGAGAGAGAGAGAAAAACATTCAGCATTTAAATGCCAGGGTAGAAATGCACAGCAAGGGATTACAAAAATAAACAGCACAAAATAGTATTTATATTCACACAGGCATGCGGTCATATGTAAAAAAACACACACATTCAACAGACAGGAGAGTGCGCACACACACACACACACACACACACACACACACACACACACACACACACACACACACACACACACACACACACACACACACACACACACACACACACACACACACAAGACTGTACACAAACTCCTGCAGACACAACTGTAGCTCTTTCAATGATGTGGCTGTGAGCAAAAATAAGACCAAATATAGCCAAGGCTCCCGGACGCACAACGATGTCCTTGGATGTTCGGAAACATCCTCCCCAGAAACACACACACACACACACATTATGAGCCTTTATTAAGCCTACCATGGTGAGGGTTTAATACTCTATTATATCTATTGGATGGAGGAAGACTTTAGTAGACCCTGTTTGTGTGAGAAGGACTTTGCTTTATAGACAGAAATGGAGAATTTATCATTACCTCAAAGTTTTCTTTTTCAAAAGTTCTTCAAACATTGCTAATAGAAGTTCAAAGATGATGACGAATCAGTACCAGACACACTAAGTCTAAGTAATTAATTGTAGATGAAAATAAATCGCCCTTCTGAGGAATGTCCATAACAGGGGGGGTTGAAACGTCATGCGGCCACATAACTAAAAACGCCAAAAAACAGCTGTGAAAAAAAACACTGCACACACTTGAAATGTGCTCTCACCAATAGTATTACATTTCTGTGTAAATGAGCACCCCTCCCATTCCCCCAACAAAACAAAAGAACCCGACATAATTCCAGGAGGACTCGCAGCGAGACTGACTGATGAGAGGCCGAGAGTCCACACGCCGAAGACCGAGACTCAAAGGAAAATATACAAGTGGAAGGTGGATTCAGGATTCAGCCGAGGTGAACGCTGCGGGTTCAACTCCACCCTGAAACCAATACGGAACGACAAAGTAGTGTCCATGGGTGAAAATATAGGATAGGACATATAACATGTTAACGTGACGCTAAAACCTGACATCATTCTGAGAAAAAAGGAAACCATTATGACAAAACCCATCTCTAACAAACCACCAACTACTGGATGAAGCAGAGAAACTCCCCTAATAACTGCAGTCATTCACGATAATCGACGACACCTGCAACGTGTCTCTCCGTCATCAGATACAAGGTGACATGAGATAATACGGCCGTTGTTCAGCGACATGCCAACGGCACACAGACACCACGTAGACAAAGAGGCTTGTTGGCTCGGCGGAGAAGAGCAGCAGCAAAATAGAAGCTTTGTGCTGCGAGGAGAAGAAACAATAGCGCTCTTTAGGGTAAACACATGATGGTAAACGGACGCCTGGAGGAGCTGGGGTCAAACTAAAACACACACGGATTGATTTCAACATGATATTCACACACAAAAACGGCCTTGTGACATTGTTTCTAATGAGGATTCTCACGTGTTGTTAAAGTAAAAATAAATATAAATATAATCTTATCAGCTTGAAATGGCCTTCACGTCTGAGAGCAAAAAGAACGTGGCTGCAGCTGAAAATTAAGCATAAGAATATTGCAAAAATACTGGAATAAGGCATATGGGTTTAATCATATATCACATAATAAACAGTAAATATAAGCGGCTATTTCAACACAGAAATGTCCTTAAACATCTCAGAAAACAAAAAATCTATAGAGCTCTGCAAAGAATCTGGAAGTGGATTATGTCCGCGATATGAAATGTTGAAAATTTAAGTTGGAGAATATTAACGTAAAGTTGCTAGAAAAAATATTTACTTCCATATCGATGTTGACGAGGAATTTTTTCCATTTGGTTCAGATTCCGGAAAAAGGCGGCGACATGTCGGGAGAAATTCGGGGTTTGTTGAAGAAAACCTGCCAGCGAGCAGTTTTAGATTAACAGAGTGAGTTACCATGGTAACTGACCTAAAGGTTGAGTCTTTGTGTGAAGCTAAGCTAACTGGCAACTGGACAAAAGTCCTCCTCATTTCAACAAAAAGACCAAAAAGAGAACAAGGACAATGAAATGATTCAAACTGTTAAACACCAGCAGAGAATAATGTTGTAACCATTCCCCCCCCCCCCCCCCCCCCCCAGATACCCTTCGATTGTGAGTTTGTGTTCCAGTCCACAAAAGCAAAAAGGAAGCCTTCATCATTGTTGACTATGAGCTCTAAATATTTGGAGCAGCCATATATTCTCCGACCGTTTGCAGACGACTCAGTGGTTTAAGAGTGTAAACCGTGACTAACCTTCTATTTACAATAATGGCGTTTGCTTAAGCAAGACACCTGTTCATATTCCAGATTGTTAAACACATGATTCTGCACTTGACATGGAAACAGGAACCGCTTCCTCTTTATGTCTACACTCATTCTGAAGTTTCCAGCTTCTTTTTCCAGTGACGGGTGATTTCTTCCGTTGCTCAGAGGGATCTTTGTCTCGTTGTCTGGTTGAACCGTTGCACGGCGTTGAAACATGATTTTCTTTCGTACAAAGAAACATCTATTCCTAAAGAGGATTTTAAACATATAGAGTCATCCTCTCAACCATCCGACTGTGACGAATTAAGCCTTTGTGGTGGGCGATCCCAACCCTCTGAACGGTGGTGGCTGTTCTCTTGTATTTAACCAACATCCTGTCTGAGGGGGGCAACACCCTGATATGGATTTACTGATGTGGCTTTTTGGGTTCAGACGTGAAAGTGGGAATAATCTCCTCATCCAAGCACACTTCCCCAAATGCACAACCACTGCTTTTATCGCTCCTTTTCCACCTTCCCTCCCCCTCTTTGTCTGCAAACCCTCGTCCCTTTGGGAGAAACAGCAGCTGGATGACACCTGTCCCCACATTGGCAACTTCCCACCACAGCAACGCCTCACTTCCATGCCATCTACCAGCCGCGCCAGGACGTGGTGAAATGGGTGTGTGAAAAGTTCTTAATCCACAGTTTCCTCTTAGCGCCACCAAAAAACCCTGTTTGTGACGACCATAGCACAATATATGTTCTGTGATTTACTGATTTTCTGCATCTGTATCCTGCGTCCTGCTTCCAGCTGGCAAGAGACCGTTTCCATCTCATCATCACCTCATAGTTGGACTTAAATCACACAGATTACAGGGGATTGTGAGACTGTTACCGTGGCGACTACTAGACTTCTAAAACAAATATCTCTCTGCGATTACTTGGTTTAAAGCATTTTTTTATTTTTTAAATAAGTAAGCGTACGTAGGAAACTCTTCATGGGTTCTTTCAGTTGAAGTATCTTCAAAAATTATTTCCAGACTCCCCAAAATATCCAGCATGGAAGCAATTAGTAGACACTCAAGCAGCACGTCAAATATCTTATATGCTAACATAATATCATCAGACATGACAACAAATATTATCCTTTGGGGTTAGACTGTTGAATCCGTTGCTCGCCGTCATTCCAGCCGACTGGAACGGAAAACTACAGCAAAGAAAACGCTTGTATTCTAACATTTATCGGAACTATAAAAGCAAGTTTCATAAAAAAAAAAGGGTTTGTGTATGTTTGGCCCCGGACAAAGTCAAGTCAGGGGGGAATGTTTATTTATTTAATACAGCATGGTAAATGTCACTTTAAAATAGCAGGAGGACATAATTATTTCTAGTCACATGGTGTCGAAACTTCAAACTGTTTTATGAAGCTTTTAACACTCGCCAGACTGAAGGCCATTAATCACGGCGGAGCGAGAGGATTTAAGTGAAAGCGCCAGCAGCGAATGAAATACAGCACCTTCTTCAACCTAAACAAGCCTCAAAAACGGCTGATTATCTGCATGTGCATCATTAACATCACAGCCGTGAGTGTCTATGTATCGTATCTGTTTCGCCAAATGCTTCAGAGGCTTTTTGCACTTTCGAAATCCCTTTAAACAAACCTGGACTTTGCCAGTTTGCCACCCATTTCACAGGCTGAGTGAAGCCAGAGCACCTGGCCTTGAATAACCCTCCCCTGGCTTGTAAAACAAGAAAAGAAAAAAAATATTTAATGTCTGTGCTCATAAATGAAGCCCTAATTCAGCTGACGTGAACTCAGTCATAAATTACAAAGTTTGGATGAAAAATGATGTTGTTGAGAGTCTGGACTGCCGTCATGGGCGGAATGAATGGTACATCCTGAGGTGTGTGTGTGTGTGTGTCATGTGGATCATATCTACAAGAAACAAACCAGCCACACACACACACACACACAAAAATAGACCCATCGGCAGACGAAATACATCTCCGGGCCACCACGAGACAAGCCCACAACCCCAAACCGACGCTGCTCCATTTACTCAAAGACCAAGCAGAGAGAACACAAAAGCACAGGAGAACCTTCCTTCTAGACACCTGCTTCTACGGTTGGAGGCAGGCAAAGGGGTTTGGAATGCGGCCAGGAAGCTAATCTCCAGCGGCCAGTCAGAAACGTCCTGCCTGAGCCCCTAATGGACCCCCGTTTGAAGTCGCAGGATGCAGGGCTCCAGCCTCCCCCGTCTCAGATTAAGGAAGGCCTTCTGTTCCATTCTGGGAAGTTCAAGGCTTCTCGTTTACCTGGCCACAAATTAGGCTCCTCGGTCCCCCCCCCCGCCTGCAGAAACTGGTGCAAATGAGAGCCGAGAAATCGAAGAGCACGAAGCATCGTGGAGAATTGATACCACGGACAAACAAAGATGTCAGTGTCCATTCCTTCCACCGCCTCTGATTCACATTCTCCATTCTGCTTCTTTCCCCCCTCCTCTCTCTCTCTTATTGAAAGTCATTCATTCTTCTCTCCGGAGCTTCGTCTTTCTGCCCGTCATTCTCTTGATCACGTCTTCCTCCCACACACTTCTGCTTCTGTTGTAAATATAGAGGCCTCGATGGGACGCTGCTTTATTTAGCTGGCAGATGTGCAATTACGACGGACCATTTAGACCACAATAGCACTCTGGGGCCCGGATTCAAGGCTTGTCACGTCTTCTCTCTGCATCTCTCTCTCTCTCTCTCTGTGTTTTTAAATTGCAGTTTTTTTCCCCCTGTCTTCTATCACATTTCACCACTGAAAGGAAAGTCGACGCCTTCCATCATCTGGAAGTCTCACACCTACTTGCCCTGTTACTCCGATATAACCTGCTGCACCTGCAAAACCATGTGGACGGACAATTATCCTCCTCAATTTGAAAAACATACAGTCTGGGTTTTCATTATGCATATTTTCAAGGCGTGTGTGCAGGGCCGTAGCCAGGATTTCAAAATTAGTGAGGTCCGTCCCAGGAAAGACACCCCTTTTACCAGTTTTTGCACAAACCATACCAAAATGTCACTTACAAAAATAAGTACACTGATACACTTGTTGGTAAAAAGAAAATGTTTTTATTGTGCTAGCAGTGTGTGTGTGTGTGTGTGTGTTTCAGTCAGTCATCCTCCACATGCTCCTCTCTCTGCATTGGCCCTCTGAAATGACATAAAATACACAAACATAAGTTAAAATGATCACCCCGATTACATTTTATTTTTGTAGTTCACAGGATCCAGAGCATCGAAGACAACTGTTTCATTCTGACTATTTTCTCTATGACCTGGTCCTCTCTGGATTTTCCCACCCTCTCTCTGTTTTTCTGTCTGAGCTCTCTCTCCTGTCTGTGCTGCTGGTTGTTTGTGTTCTCCTGTCTGTGTTTCTGGTCCTATTTGTTCTCCTGTCTGTGTTTCTGGTCCCCTCTGTTGTTCTGACTGAACTGGTCCTCCTGATTCTCCACTCCATTCTCTCTGTTCATCCATTCCACTTGGTTTTCCACTCTGCCCTATCTCTTCTCCTCTCTTCTCTCGTCTCTCCTGTCTTTCCACATAGTTCTTTGCTCTGTCCTGTCTCTTCTCCACTCTTTGCAGAGGCTCCGCACTTCTTTCTATCCTCCTGTTTCCTCTGCTCATTCTCCCCTTCTCTGTCCTCATTTTCACACGGCCTGTTTTTCTTTTGAACAAATGAATCCAACGTACTCTGTTGAATTTTTTTTCTTTTTGATATTTTTCACTCTTCAGACAGTCACTGATTTGTTTTTTTTTCCTCTGTAGGGGGAAATCAAAAGAGGTTGATTAGACCTTATTGATTATATACATAATATAACATTATAAGCCTATGGCCTATGAGAGAGAGACTGTTCTCATCATGATCACTTATTATCTTATTGTTTATACACACACACACATACACACACTTGCTACGCTATGAGCCTTAAAGGTTACCAACTCGCGGTGAGATACCGCCAGGGCAGCCGGCAAAATGTTTTATCTCGGGAGTCGGACGTTTAGCGTTCCCGTGACCGTCCACAATATATTTTGGCGACCTCCCCCAAGTTTTACCGTCGCTCTCTCGTCTACTTGAATGTCACCCGGTCTGACTGCTGTCTGCCGGACTCCATCCGAACGCTCCTCATACGTTCGGCTACTTAGCCTACTGTGTCGACTAAAGGCGAGTCCACACCGGACCGAAAATCGGCGTCTTTGAGAGAGTCGGCGTCCGTGACATGAGTCTCCTTGGTGTGGTCGCTCGAATCGGCCCACGTCGTATAAGCCACGACGCGTCTTATACGCCATATTAAGTAGCCCGACTTCATTTACCGACGCGAGTCGGGCAGTCGGTGCGGTGTGGACCCGCCTTAAGACCGAAAATAGTGGATCAATACTGCAAGTTTACACTGTTGGATCGCGTCGATCATTGGTTTAACTTGTTCTGCTTGTAGCATAATATTTAAAAGCTGTCACTCACCTGTCAACTCGCAGTGTTGTCTGTGGTCATCTCTTCTGTAAATTTCCCGTGACTTCCGCCGATAGATAACTTCCTGTGGTTTCAAAATAAAAGCTGTCCGGTGGCGGTGTGTTAATATGCTGTTCGGGCCCAATTTTTTACCGAGGTCCGGACCTCGGTGACCTCATAGCTGGCTACGGCCCTGCGTGTGTGTGTGTGTGTGTGTGTGTGTGTGTTCTCATGCCCCTGGGCTGCCCTGTTTGGTCTAAAACTTTCCTTCAGGGTCACAGCTGGAACATTCGCTCCTCCTCCTCATTTCTTCCACGTTCATTTCTCGTCTTTCCAGCGCGAAGGTCACCCAGGGAGTTTCTTCTTTCTGCATTTTTTCCCTCCACCCTCTCCCCTCCATCTTGTCTTGTTGATAGCCCCATGTTTCCTCTAACATTCAGTCTTCATCCCGTGTCACTCTTTAGCCCTTTACTCCATCTCTCATCCCCCTAACACTGTGGATGACGACGGAGAAGCTGCACTCAACGTTTCCACCCCCCCTCCTTCTCTCTTTTGTTCCCCCCCCCTCTACAATTTAAACATGCGTTGTCGCAATGACAGCAAGAAACCTGGAGCACGGAAGCTCTTTCAACATCGCTGCTTTTACAGACCTTTACAAGATCAGCTCAAAGCAAAACAACCAAAACGCTCCCTCTTTCTGAACGTCTCACCCAAAGCCGGACTGACTAATGTGGAAGGTATGTGCTGAGCCTACAACCTCTGCCGCCGTTGGCCTCTGGAATTCTAATTCACATGAGGAACGCCCAACTTCACCAGTCACACCAAATCCTGCTGCTGCCCATTCTTTATTTTTAATCCTCGCTTTCTCTCTCTTTTTTTTTTTTTCGCTCCGTCCGTCCGTTTACGCATGCTTAGGTCCGAGCGGTGCAGGAGGAAGGAGGCGGAGGGCAAAAAGGCGTGGGAGTGGTGGGAGGGTTAGCTAAATCTGGCAATCAAAGAGGTCTGGGGTTTGGAGGGGATCAAAGATGTGGGCCACACAGGTTTAAACCGAAGCCACGGAGGTCTGAAGGAGGCGTTTAAAAAAGGAGACATAGACAACATTGGGACTCTTTGCTATGTGAAGATACAGTGGAGTGCTGTCAGCACGTTAGCCACATTAGCTGCGAGGTCGCTAGCTCAGGCCACGCCGTGTTGATGACCATCGAAACGTTCCCAATCACGTCAACTATCACGAATAGCACCTAGCTTGCGTTGCTTCGTCGTACACATATTGATAAATATACAGTGAATCTTCAGTTTTCAGACAGCGTGATATCGTTTGTTTCTCCAAAATTTGGGTCCACATTTCCCATAATTCCAGTCCCTGTTAAAAAGTCAGGCTTCCCTTTCTTCAATGCAGATGTTTTATCTCCAACTTTACTGGAGAGAAATATGTTGGCAGGTACTTTTAATCATCCGCCTTTAAAAAAAAATACATTGGGAAGCTACATCAGAACAGCAGGCGCTAACCGTCTCCACGTGCAAAGCAATTAAGAGCGTTTCTCACGAAATCCAAAAACAACGCAGAGGGGGAAGAAGCCGTCAATTTCCTTAAAAACAATAACATTTTTGAACTCATCTCTGTAATTGACTCGCCTTTTGGAAATGTGGCTTTTAATGCTTGAAAATGGATGCGGTTGCGATGTTTTTAACCAACCACAGAAGATCCTCATCCACTTTAGAGTACGACTGATCCAAAAGAAACATTAGAAGTTTACCCGAAATCCTAGTGCAATTAAGACGACTCCAAACAACAATGGGGAGGAGAAGAAGAAAAGAAAAGGCTCATATTTCTCAGAGGGACATGCCTGTTTGTTCTTCAGTTTCCATGACAGAACTCTCCCGAGGAAAACTATTCCCATCAACCGCCTTCGCTGCCTTTCACTGAGAACTGGGCCCGATCCGTCTTCCCAACACAACAGCGTCGGAGGCCAAACTCCCCGGAGACGCCGCGGCTTCACGGACAAAACTCCGACCAGCGAGGTCAAGGAACAGAGCGCGGGGATATTTACATGTAGAGAATGAACGTGAGGCGAGGAAACGCGTAGCAACTGATGGTTTTACAGCTGCGTGGGGTCTTCGGGAGCGAGCTCTATTGTGTATCAGGTCATGAATCAGTCAATAACGAGACGCTGATGCAAAATATCCCCGCTGTGTGTGTGTGTGTGTGTGTGTGTGTGTGTGTGTGTGTGTGTGTGTGTGTGTGTGTGGGTGTGTGTGTGTGTGTGTGTGTGGGTGTGTGTGTGTGTGTGTGTGTGTCTGCTATCTGTGCAGCTCAAATCCACAGAAGTTTATACCCAAAACAAATTAGTGTAATACTATCGTGTC
Source organism: Eutrigla gurnardus (assembly GCF_963514095.1). Lineage (NCBI taxonomy): Eukaryota > Metazoa > Chordata > Actinopteri > Perciformes > Triglidae > Eutrigla > Eutrigla gurnardus. Next base: position 28,160,486 of record NC_139920.1, read on the forward strand.
ATCTTTCAGGCACAGTTATGTCCTGCACATAAAGGAAAATTAAACTCCAGTTGTTCCCCCTGTGTATGCAGACACATGTGTGTGAGTGTGTGTGTGTGTGTGTGTGTGTGTGTGTGACCGAAGGCGTTATACATTTAACAGAACAGGTTTGCCACTATACTTTACAGCACAAAGGCGCCACATGGAAAAACAAAATTGTGCGTGAGCTCGTCTTGAACCGATGTGTTGCCTCGAGGCCGTTTAGAAACAACCTGGAGTATCTAAAGCATTACTCATAACACACAGCTCAGCCCAAGCACCCGAGCAATGCGAGCTGTGCTCCTCCTCCTCCTCCTCCTCCACCTCCTCCTCCAGGGTAACCTACACCTGCAGGACTGCTGCACCTATGTGCTGGGAGTTGTGGCCGAGGAGAAACTAAACCTCGGACCTTCCTCTCTGTTCTCTCGGCCAACACCCAGCGTCTGTTTGTGCTGAGAGTAGACTTACAAAGACGGGAGGAAGGGAGGGACACCATGAAGAAAAGCTGAGAGTGAACAATAAACTCATGCTTTTTTCATGTGTCAGAGGTTTCTTACCTACAAACTAGTCAAATAACACAACAGACCTGAAGGAAATCACTACTTCTATGAGATATTTCTCCATTAGGATAAGGATTGGGATCGCATGAACGCCAAGGGAGGCGCAGCCACAACCAGGGTTGTTAGTTTGACCTGGGCAGGGCAGGTGGTGAGTAAGAGAGAGAAAGAAATCGTTCTGTGATTATGAACAGGAGATTCATATCGAGTCAGATGTAGAGAAGTGTTGACTCTGAAGACTGGAAATAAGAGTCATACTTTGTGGACTTTGGTTTTCAAGCCTCGAGTTCATCATTTCTCAGATTCCTGGTTTTGTAATGAAGCTAGAGGGCGGAGCTAAGTACAACTGACACTGAAAAAAGACATTTTTGAGGTGACCAAAAAGTTTATAATTCATTTTCATGAGCTGAAAACGCACTGTGAAAGAGTTAAACCTGTCAGTCACAAGGTAGCCACGCCCTAAAGCATCATCGATTTCACTATGAGGAGTAGGGATGGGACGATATCAGATTTTATGGCATATAGGGAAACAAAAACCCAAGCATTATTGGGATAATCGTGAATATCGATGATATGAACTGTCATATCATCCGATGCCTAAAAAGACTTGACACAATGTTAACTGAGGTAAAAAATTAGAGTGAGAAGTAGAGTCATTTTCTAGTAAGACTTCTATCAAATCTAGAGAGGTCGCCCCCTGCTGGCCATTGGACAGAAACCACTTCCACATTGGCTTCACTTTTCAGAAACACGATTGCCTGTGAATTCTTACGATAAGAAAAATGCAGACAAAACACAACTCAAAAAGTCTGTTTTGATATCGGCTAACGGTTAGCTTAATTACAAGCTCCACCATGTTGTTATTGCACAGCCGGGGCAACCTCACATCAGCCCGGGGTTGACTTGACGATTATCTGGGTGGCTGACGTGGGTGGCGAAGGGGAAGGGAGAGGCCAAAAAAAAAAAAAAAGGGTGGGATGCAGACTGACCGACCGACCGACCGACCCAGCCCAGACGTTAATCCCAGACTTGTGACAGCGAAATGCTGAGGCTTATCAAGATCAGCAGTCTGGATGCTCTAACAGACGAGGGGGGGGCGACACCCCTAAGCTCTCTGAAAAGCCACGGGAGAACTGAAACTGCACAGCGGAGCAGATCTGCACATGCATGAAGCCGTCATCTTCTCCAGCGTTCTTCCTCCAACTTCCACCGCCAGCGTATAGACACACACACACACACACACACACACACACGACCATTACACAACACTGTCTGTCAAGGGCTTGTGGGATTGACAGAGAAAACCAGCGTCCCCACCACTGTGGTACATTCCTCATACACACTAAATCTCTGAAGCCGAGGGCGGCGACGACTTCTCATTTTAGTTGGTTTGTGTCAGAAGCTTATCGCCGTTATTATGTCACGTTAAGCCTTATGAGCTTTTAAATGTATTCAGGCATTAATGATTTTTTTTACTGATGCAGCTAATTTACACAACAGCCACACCAGTGAATATACTGGTATTGCTTTTACCGGTCTGTGTGGCATTTAGTGGTCCCAGAGACTACAACAGATGTGGTTTGGATTCCTCTGCCAGGTATCAGATATGTCACCATGATAGCATCGCGACTGTATAAGGCCACGTTTATACGTAGCAGGGTATTTAGAGAAACTAATATTTCCCCCCTCCGTTTTCAAAAAAGTTGTCATTTAACATCAACCCGCATAAATACGGCATCGAGCACCGTTATAACGATGCCAAACCTATGGGTGGCAGTGTAGGGAGAAGGATAAAGCCATGCAAGCCAATCAGAATCCTTAGAATCAACAACGAATAACACGAGCGACTTCCTGTGACGCTTGAGAACCTTGTTTCTCCCAGTTGACACGACAACACATAACCGGCGTTATCAGAAATCTCTTCTTAGAAATAATAGTTTTCTGTGATAAAAACGGGGTTTTCGTGTAAATGAGAGGCCAAACCACGTGGAAATATTGCGTTTCATATTGCGTTTTCCTTTCGTGTAAACGGAGCCTTAGATACATACATAAAAAATTCGGTGGATGGGCGTGGTCCATATAAGGGGAGGAAGTGAGTAAAGGGTCACCCTCTTTATGCCCTGGTCCAACATGGCTGGTGTGATCCCATCACAAGATAGTCTCTCATTTTATTTCTTCTATAAAACCTAATATATTTATTTCATTTTTTTTGTTTTAATACTCCTTTTTATTGCCCATTTAAATTAATGAAACCAACTCCAGCTTGAGATTTATGGGTTCATAAGTTAATTTGTAAAATCTTTTATCTCTTCCGGTTTAATTGTCCAATTAGGCGACTTAATGGGGGGCTTCATAACCATTTACACGACACCTGTGGTCCTCGCTATATATCACATCACATTCAGAGACAATCATTAATAAAAGATTGATTGCAAAAAGCCAACATGATAATGCTGTTGTTGCCCAGAGGGGGGTGGAGGGAGACAAACATGCACAGCACTGATGCCATGGAGTTGCTACAGCAACAAGCCGACTATGGAAATAGAAAATGCAAAACAATGGAGCAACGTGGAAGTATGCATGTGGGGGAAGAGAGGAAAGATCCCTGGCAGACAAAATATGGAAGAAAATGAGGACTAAGCGGGCCATATCATATTTCCATAAACAAACATTGGACTTCCTGAGGCTCTGTAAAAAGAAGAGCGTTCCTGGGGAGGCAGCTTGGAGCATGCAGGCCTGGGAGGAGGCTGAGAATGAGATCTCCTCCTGTGGTTTCACAACAACACATTTCAAGCCTGGACACAAAACAACCCGGGATGACAAGGCTGCTCCTCCACGGCGCTGGACTCCGGTCCTGACGTCATTTTAACGTGGAAATCAAACATTCCTGAGCCGCTGTCATAAGTGCAAAACACACAAACACGCAGGTCGTCACCACACACACACACACACACACACACGCGGATCCGCGCCGGATCGGGAGTCTACCGGACAGAAAGGCGGTTTTTAACGCACACTTTAGTTTGTACTCCGGAACTCACCCAGGACGACGCACAGCACGTCGATCACCACGTACAGCTGCTTCTTCCTCGGCTCCTTCATCTTCTTCGCGTCCATTCAGCCTCCGACTCGATCACTTTAACACACGGCGGCTAACTTTTTGAATGGAGGCGAAACAAGTCCATCGGGTGCAGGCTGTGCGAACAACCTGGCAACCTGCACTACGAGTTCTTCCGGGATCCCCTTCCCTTCCCTACCTGTGCTGACATTGACAGCGAAGGTGTGTGTGTGTGCGTGTGTGTGTGCGCGTGTGTGTGGACTTCCTTTTAAACGGCAGCGTGGTTTTAAAAACTCGTTTGTGCGCAAATACGCGGCGGTGGCGCGGGAGTCCTGCGTCCTGTTGCGCGCATTACTGCTTCGGGTCCAAAACCCGAACTGGAGAGATCCTCCGATTTCACTGCGCTGGAGGCGTCCGGAGGAACCAGTATGCACTACACACACACACACACACACACACACACACACACACACACACACACACACACACACACACACACACACACACACACACACGCAAACACACACATATACACACAGACCACGCCACCGCGCTGGTCCCGCCTCCTCGCTTCCTCGTCTGGCTCCTCTCTGGCTGTCTGATCTCCGCCACGCTCCAAGTTTTGACGCAAAATAGTGCGAGAGAGAAAAGAAAACCAACTTTCTTTTTAAAATATTGGATCAGAGCAGGAGGAGGTGGCTGGAAGCAGCAGATCTGACACAAACATGGTTTTCAGGTGAAATAAATGCGATAAACAGAGAAAATAAAGTCATATCCTGACACAATGGACGGTCACCTGACCTCATCATCGGGATAATCTGGATTTAATGAAAAGCATGGGATTCAAAGAGCACTAGGATACGGATCTGCTCCCACTTCACTGCATCCTCACCTCGATGAGAGTCCTACATTATCTCATCCCATCATGCACTCCATTCTCCCATGAAAGACCCACTTGACACTTGGCTCAGTTTGGAGAATGTTAACCTTTTTTTTCCCAGAGTGCACTCTGCTCCCATAAATGAGAGATTTATATTGAAGTGGAGTAAAAAGAAAAAAGAATAAGCAAACATGTTCTAAATAAGGTGCAGACACATTAGTCAACACCTCCGTGTGACCGGGAGGTGGACTCACACGGAGCAGCCTGGTGGGTGAAACCCCCCAACAAAGGCAGGGAGACCTGCTGGTACTGGAGCAACATTAGCATGACTTAACACCAGCATGACTCCAAGTAATACGGTTTCTTTTTGAGCTCCAGGCAGTCAGGTTTCCCCCCGCCAGCAGCCGATACAAGGCCAACATGTGCATATTGGAGTCATTTAACAGTCTGTTTGCATGACAAACACCAAGTTTACCCCCCAAGCCTGCTGGTTCAGCACCCTCCAGTTAAGCAGATAATCTACAGGCACAGACTCTGGATCACACTTTAATTGGACTTTTTAATTTGCAAACTGTAGAATTTAATACGTTAAACTGAGTATTCAGGAGTGTAGAGGTGTCAACGACAAGTCAATCATTTGCAAATATAACAAAAGTACATGCAGGAGAATATGGAGGGGGGGACTGCATGGATATGTAACATCACAGTGAATTGCATTTAAAACTGAGATTCTTCTGCCCCCTGCTGGTTGTTTCTAACAGTAACAAGCTGGTCTGTCCACTCTACTGGAAACCATGACCGATGCTAAAGAATGAGTTTAAAAAAAAAGAAGGCAGGAAACCAAATTGCATGAACTTTTAGATGAATTCAGTCTGACAATGTCTTGCACAGACATTCTACACACAGAAGCTGCCACTGATGTGATGTCAGTTAGGTGTGGACCAAGTGCTTTGCATTTCATGCCGCCATAAAACCAAATGTCAAAATGTGCACCGAGCGTCTCTTCCTCTGCAAGCTCACGTTTAAAAGGATGTTCGGCCACAGACTTATAAAAGGAAAAACCCCGAGCTTCAGTCTTTGTTGTCCGTTAGTTGGTTTGGAGGCCGGATGCTCGACTTTATCCTGGAAACGAGATCAAGAAACTCTTTTAAATAAGATGTTCACAATGAATGTTTGACTCTTAAAGTGGGCGATGATCAGAATTCATAGGAAGTTGTTTTACAATCATCTGACCAAGGTTTGTTTTCTTCAAATGAGATGAACCTAAAGGGAACACGAGGACCATATGGGCTCGTTTTAAGTCAAATCAGTCTCACATGTCCATCTGCAAGAAATAAGGATAAATAAAGATCGCAGTTAATGGACACAATAAGAAGTTAAAACTATGAATAATACAGCAGAACTGCTGCCCCATGCAAAGATGAAAAAGAGTGAGAGAGAGCAAGTAGTCTTTAAATAACTGATGAGAGAATAACATTCTCAGACACATCAGTGGAGGAGACTCTTCTAATTTCTAGTTGAATTAGAGAAAACAAAGCATCTATAAGTACATGCCACTAATATTAAAAGAAACATGTTGTCATTCAGCTGTGTGTCTTGTTATAATAATTATAGTAAAACTTGATTTCGCTGCCATCTCAGAAGCCTCTCACAGAGCTGCTTTGCATTTATTCTCCTCAAATACATAGCGTAAGTTTCTGCCAGTGAGACCAGGAAGCAAGATGAGGATTGGAGCTCTTTGGTGATCGCCAATGCTGGACGGCTCCAGCAGATGAGTGTGTTCGACTGTTGTGAGCACATGGAGAAAGTGATATACTATGTTTTAAGTGTATAGTACAACATATTGTTTGTGAGTGTGACCCCCCTAGGTTAATAGGATAACACTTTTAACAGATACTGCTTGTATCCAAGGCTTTCAATTAATACTTTTGAGCATTATTGTCCAGTAAATGAGTGTAACATTATTTTCTTTAGGCTGTAAACTCACAGTTACATTAGGCTACTTGCTGTGTTGTAGAATAGAAGCTGGATGTATAGGGCTCCCTGCACCGTCGCATGGGTCCAGCAGAGGGCACTGGAGAGTCAGCTAGAGGGGAGTAAAGGGGAGAATGGAAAGGAGAGGGAGGGATAAAGTGATGGAGTGGAAGTGTGTGAAAAGAGAGATTAACCTGCTGCAATAGAAGAATAAACGATTTATCTATGATTCGTTATATTTCTCTACAACGAGTCGTTTAAGTATGGCATTAAGGAAGTATTTTTAGATGTAAAGTACAGAAGTGATATATGCCAAAGGTATGGGGATAAATAAGTATATAATAGTAATTAACCACACAACAGATCTTAATCCTGCTCGTCTTCTTCAAAGATAAATCAACACCTGCCATCGGAACTCATTTACTCCCTTTAAAGTTTTGACATGGAGGACATTGATCCGGCTGCACTCCCTTAAAGGAACCGTTGGGTTTCATTTCAAACAAATACAACAAATACAGCATTACTGGGAATCAAAGACAAACGTCCTTGTGTATGATAAATACAGAAATAATAAATGGATGAAATATCAGCCTAGTATCCTAGTGTTCCGCTGCTGTTTGCAAAGAGACACTTGTAAACAAGCCGTTAACGAGGTTCAGGAAGCCAGCGGGGGAACTACAGGAAGGGGAAGCCAGCACTCAACACTTTGATCTTGGATATCTCTGTAGTGCCCTTGGGCAAGGCATTTAACTCCAAACTGCTGCAACGGCCAAAAGGGGAAGACATAAGTGTTTAAGTGCAGAAGCCACAACAATGCAAACGTTTTCATTTTTGGAGGATCTCAGGAATAATGAGACCCAACATTTACTAAAAACATCACACTCGCTGATGATGTCATCAGAGCTGGAAGGAAGAGAGTCATCTGTTTTAACTCTATCAGCTGCTCAAAGGCTTGAACTTAACGATCTTATTAAAGAAAGATTTGTTTCAACTTCCTTTAAGAAGTGAAATGTTCCCACATGGATGCACTGGAGCGTCGAGGGAACCGTCCTCGACACGCTGACTGTGATCCAGAGGGATTCATGAGGGATCGCTCGGCCATGAGATCTCCCACTTCCATCTGGGATCACTTCAAACTATGAATTTATAAACAGCAATCAATTTTCTGCTGAAAACATACAAGTAATAAAACTGAATTACCAAGTCAGGATGAAGGGAAACATATTAATTTGTCATTTTAAAAAGAAGTGAAGAGATTTTAAGGTAGCAATATGTTTCAAAAGACTTATATTTTGAAATTAAAGGGTCACACTGGAAACACATATAAACCTTCTGAAGGACGTATTAGAGCCTCTTGAGGAAATGTGGATTAGAAAGAATTGCATTTCTTCACAATTATTGGAACGGGCTAATCAATTAAAAACACTTAAGGTATACTCAGAGTAGCAGCATCAGGGCCACACATTACAGCATGGGCCACTTCATTCACACACACACCCACACCCACACACACACACACACACACACACACACACCCACACACACACACACACACACACACACACACACACACACACATTACACAACACTGTCTGTCAAGGGCTTGTGGGATTGACAGAGAAAACCAGCAGATAATAGAAATGAGCTCTGTCGCAGTTCATTTCAATGCGCTTCAGCGAGCCATGAAGAGAGGAAGAGTATTAGTGAGTCATGGATCTTACGTGTAGTTCTGAGGTGATGATGATGTCACAACACTGTGGCGTGGGAGGAACTCTACAGAGGGGACACGCAAGTCAAATTTCACTCGTGATTTGACAGCTGATTTTAGATTTCATCATCAGGTTCAAGACGGCTAAAATCACACCAAGAGAGTTAGAAACCGAGGAAACGTTCTCTACCTTCAGAAGGCGTTGAAATGTTCCTGGACTGCAGATACGGGAGGAAGCAGGCGAGCCATGAGGACAAACATCAGCAGCGTCTCCAGACAACGAAGGCTTGTTTTCTGCATCTCACTCAGTCCCTGTTTAACCTTTAAATTCATTCAAATGAAAAAGAATTAGCAATTTCTGTTGGGAAGTCGTACAAGTATCAGCTTTTTAGAAAATGTATCCAAAGACAAATTAATGCTTCACTCATGTTCATTTTAATTGCTTTTTTTTACGAAATGATTATAAACAAACATAACAGAAGCAGTACATTATATAAATTGCTAAAAAATAAAAGTAAAAATGACAAAGGCACCTTTTCCTGCCTTCGTGGTCTTCTACTGCCCCCCCCCCCCATGTAAACAAAGACCAACATTTACAGCCAGAAAGAAGGAATAAATAGGACCGATAGGAGGAGGAACATGGGGCTGCATCCTGTCTTTCCCTGTAACTCGTCCTCTTTAGAGAGCATCACTGACATAAGCCGACGTGTCATGTGGTCACATGATTTTGTGAACATTTATGAAATCATTCCTCATAAAGAGGCATCTTCAAGCTCATCGATGTATTCTCTGTCACATACGATTGAATGATCAAATCATATTCATGGTAATAATCTGCTAAGTTTTATATATTTACATTAAGTGTCTGATTCTCATCCTGGTAGAATTCTTATTATGAAGCTGCTGGTTTCTAATTATATATCTCGAGGCCTCATCGCTGCTTTTTGGAAAATACATGAAATACTGTGAAATGTTTAGAAAAGCACTGAGAATATAAACGTTCGTCATCCTCAAAATGTATCGAGTGTTTTAAGAAAAGGTTGAGATTCCTTTATGCACTTCCTAAGAGATTTGCACTAAAAAATATAGAATCAGAAATGTTAATACATCTACATGCATGGCATTTATCTGTATATTTCATTATCATCCGGCAGAGATCAGTGAAGGGATTCAGAAGAAGGAAAAAAAAAAAAAAGAGATTTTCTGTGTTTATTACAACCACAATGCAGTTTGGATCCGTCCCACTCGGACACTAAAATGTATCACTTATGTACCTTCGTTCACCGTTTGGCTGTGAAATTAAACAGTTCAGTTAGGATGCAGCAGAATTACGGAAACCCCGTTAGGGCGAAGCAATTCAGGAGCAGATCTCAATCCTGTTCACCCCATCCGAGTGCTTCTACTCAGATATGATTTTATTCTCACACCGATAAGAAGCGTCTGCTCAGCGATGGTGATCCACTCACTGATTAACGGCGTTAGCAGAACCTGAGAAAAGTGTGTGTGCATTCAGTGACTTACCTATGTTCGCATGTACATTTTACATTTACACATTTTATTTCATGTCTACTCTGCGAGTCGAACAGGCTTCGATAGCACGGAATATTCAACATGATGGAAACCGTGATGAGAAACGATGACAAACACCTGTAGAAACCTCTATGTGAATATTCAAATGAAGAACAAGGATGAAAACTTACACAAAAACTCGAAATAAAACCTGCAAAAGTAGTTTTTCGTCAAATCTTATTCAGTTTCAGTTCATATTTTAAAAAAAAAAGGGGAAAAAAAGAGATTCTTGAGACGGTTTGACTCCTAAAATGTTCAGACAGGTGGAGGAGTACAAACACAACGGAGAAAGGCGGAGCCAATGACACAGTTAATGCATGACTGCATGTTTAAATACGATATTCTGGATGTTGAAGGGACAGATTTTACTCTCTGACGGCTGCAGCAGCAAAACGCCGAACAAACCGAATGAAACGTGTGATGGAAGACGTTTGGATGAAGTTGTAAATAAAGTTTTCCAACCTGATAAATAAGAAAAAAGAAAGTAACAGTGGTTAACAAAGACGTTCTGTCCGGCCTGTGTTTCTGCTTTGTTTGAATGCTCGTATTAATCACAGCCGATGGATAGCTCCGCCCCCGTGAAGGTCGTGGTAATAAACTGTTAATAAACAATCAACACTTGGAAATAGTGATAAACGCTCGTCGTTCCACAATGGACATGGAGTTCAAGTGTCTCAGATTAAAAAGAGGGTTCAGACAGATGTGTGACCCCGCCAACACAGGAAGTAGGTTTTTCACAAAGTTGGGTAAATGCACTTTTTGTGCCCCAACTCAAGGATCTTGGCACGGGGGGGCGTTTCTTTTCCCCGCGTCCCGTCACTGCGTGAGAGAGCGGGGATGCTGGACGGGAGACGGGTGCAGCAGGCTGCCAAGTGCTTGGAAGTGAGACGGGAGGACAGAAGACGAGGGAGGCGACGAAGACGGCAGGCTGAACTCCACCTGCAGCCCGTGGTGGGAGCCGGTCCCGCCGCCCGCTGGGTCACAGTCAGGGCCCTCGGGGACAAAAGGTCCACTGCACATGTGGAGCTGGTAGAAACAGGAGCCTGGGAGGCAGTGGTCGTCGTGGCAGGACGGAGGGCTCCCGCCGGCCCACTGGGAGCTCCGCGGGGAGGGCTGGGACTGGAACTGGACTAGAGAGGAGGGGCAACAACTGCCTGGACCAGGACCCCGCAGGTCATCCATGGGCGGGAGGGAGAAGGGACACGCAAACAGCTGCTGAGGACATCCGTCACCACACAAGTCTGACAGCTCCATCACCAGCTCACCATCTGGACAGACATAGGAGGAGTTCACAGGATTAACATTAACACACTGTTTAACATCTGGAAATCATCTTTAACTGAATCAGCTTCATCCAAACATATGCAGTGAACTACAACGTGTGTAAAACCAGCACCTACAGCTCCATCAAAGCCACTTTAATGACCCTGAGATGAAAGCAATAAAACGGGAGAGGCAATAGAAATGTTATGTATGACAGAGCGACTCTGGGAATTATGGGTCAGTGAGTCGAGTTCCTCTTTAGCGACGGAAGTAACTGAAAGAAACTTGCATCAAAGAGGCTCATAAATCTTTGATTTGCAGGCAAGGCTTTATGAGTTTCCCCCTTTTTTAGTAAAAGTATGAGAAAAATGTATCTTTTTAAATTCTTCAGCACGAGAACATCTATGCTTTTTTTATTTTATGGATTTTCATTGTAAATTCCTTATCAGTTGCAGCCATTACTTATGTACACTTATTTACTTATTTATAAATGTTTGCCAAACAACTAACATTTTATTTTAGTATATTAAACATAATTTGGGAGGGTTTTAGCTTTCATATGAGCCATTTCTAAAACCAATGGATTCATTAAAAGTCAGGTTTATAAGCTGTTGTTTCTACAAAATGGATAAGTGACAAAACGTTTGTCAGGGACTGTATTGTTCTTGAATTTAATTCCTGATTTGATGTGTAAATATCAAATGCAATTAACTGTATTTTTCAATGCATGAAAGTCAAGAAGAAAAACCTGAAATAACATTATTTCTGAGATAATTAGTGGCATTTCCTTACACTTTTTGGCTCCAATTCAAGTGTGTTTCTCTACCACAGGCAGGTTGATGACATTTGCTCCCCATCACCACATTATTCATATTATTCATATTCTCCCTCCATTTCTCTCTCCTTGCCTTTCGTTACCTTCAGGCCCGGCCTGCTTTCTGTGGCCTGTCTGGACCGAGTTCATGGCTTTAAGAGAAAGCGGGGAGTTCGTCTGCGACGGGGACGGCTCTCCTCCTCTGGAGCGCCACGTCAACATGCACACACACACACACACACACACACACAAACACACACACACACACACACACATGCATACATGCGTGCACAAACAACGACACAGGACGTACAAGAAGCAAGAAAATAACGGCGAAAACAAAAAAAGGAGGTGAGACATAAAATGATTCATAATGTACGATGATGAATATGTGAACGTCAAAATAAAAAAAGGCAAATCATCAAAGGAAGACATTCAATAAGACACAAATGAAATCCACTGAACTGCATGTAAAACACGATGGATAGCAGGAAATATGTGATTTGGAATACGTGCCCGACATCTACATGGTCCATATAACGATGCTTTATTACATCCTATTATATGAATCGTCAATTTTCTAAGCTTTTACTACACCTGTATTCCAAGCCGCTCCATCGTGCTGTAAACACGAGATAATGGGAATAATATTTCAGGGCGTTACGGCTTCCACATCAGCAGCTTGTTTACCTCGTTTGTCCCGATCCAGGCTCGACTCGGGAGGTAACGGGGACTCCAGCTGTCCGGCGCTCATGGAGCTGTGAGACAATAAACCCGACGAGCTGTTGCTTCCGTCCAGCTCCCCGACCTCCCCGTCCTGGTCTCCGTCCTCCCTGCAACAAGCAACACGACCACGGTCAGCGGCAGAAAGGCGATGAAGACACAATATGAGATTAAAACACACAAACAAACAGTAGAACATCACGGTGCCACACGTCCTTTGCTGTTGCCCCAATGCCATGGGGACGAACGGTGTTCAAAAGCATAAAAAAGTGGTCTCTTTGGAATTCCACTTAAGAGGCTTAACTTGACAGTTCGTAAAAACGTTTGCTTATTGTAATGCTTCAGCTGACAGTTTATAAATGATAAAAAAACAAAGATGTCGTCGTCATAAGCTCCAGTACTCACATGCTCTCTGACAGCAGGCTGAACTTCTTGCGGGTGAGCCTGGTGGTCTGCTGGGTGAAGTACTCGTGGCGGTCAGACTTCTTCCACATGTAGTAATACTCAACACACTCTCCGACGGAGCGCGTTCGTACCTGAGGAGGAGGAGGAGGAGGAGGAGAAGGAGGAGGAAGACGCTGGTTACGCTTTGAAAAAAAGGAAAAGGAACTGAAAAAGGTCGACATCTCCTGAGCGCTCACCTTATTAGCCTGAATGAGGTGGAAGTTTTTCCCGTAAACCCGATAGCCGTGTTCGAAGCTCCGACACTCCTCCTCACTCCAGGCACACAGCTCTTCTACAGGGAGGAAAGCACCGCTTTAACTTCGCATCATTTTCATTATATATCTTTTTATTAATGCAATGCAGTCACAGCTTTGTGCTCCAGATATTAAACACATTGAAATATTGCTTTATTATCTTAAATTATGATTGTGTTGTATGTTCATCAGGGCTCTCCTTTACAGTGTTTGAGTCAGCAGCTGCTGTTGCATTGAGGGGGTATCAGATACAGTCAGACTTTGCAGTCTCCTCCAGGGCTAACGCCTTCGTAGGCCTCAAATTTGGGTTTTCACACATAAGATTGATCTCAATGCTTCCATACATACATTGCCCTTTTACCCAGAGACCCAACATTCCTAGTCTCCTTGTGTATTGATGGTTGGAGTTTCTGAAACGTCCCACTTCATGAGGAAGTTGCTACCATTTAAACTGTCATTACATTGCTCAGATCCGGACGGGACACGACTCTTTAGACCGTACCGTACTGCACATCCACCGTTTGCACGTTGTCTTACCTCTGAACACGTTCACGTTGAAGCGTAACCGTCTCAGCGCCTCTTCTGTGTTGAAGTTGCATTTAACTAGTTCATACAGCGCCTGAGAACCAAGAGAAAAGGACGAGGATGAGCCTAAAAGGGTCAGAATGTTTCTCAGAGAAACAAAGTGTTCTTGTGTCGACGCGTTCAGGACCGACCAAACCGTGATCCACCATCAACTGCATGGAGTCGAGGCTTTGCCTCGTGGGATGCGATTTTAAAGTTGCTATACCTGCTGGTTGTCTCGGACAGTGTCTCCTTGCGTTTGTGTCCACGTCGCCCCCTTCTGGCCGTGTGGTCTCTGTGCATTCAGCAGGAACTCTTCCACTTGCTGCAGCGGCAGAACGGCCGGCGTCCACAGCAGCTGGTCGTCACTGCTGCAGTCTGGAGGAACCAAAGATCAGGTCGCCGATGTCACTTTGTTTCCTCTCAAAACTTTACACAGTATTTCCTTAAAAGACTTGTTGCTTGGAAGGTTTTTACAAACTGTTTGCTTACCTCTCTCCTGGCAGGTATATGAACTGAGGGGAGGGATTTTTGCCTGATACATAGAGCCAACCATGATCTCCTGAGGATGAAACCAAAGACAGTCCATCACAGCTCTGAAATAAGTCACATGCAGCGTTGTACCACCATACTGCTAATGCTACTACTACTATACTACTACCAACACCAAATGCAGTTGGAAGCCAAGGGCCTGGGTTGCACCAGATTTCTACCTCGAAGCCTACTAACCATCAGGACCTCCATTAAAAAAAATCACACTCTTCCACTTTTAGGTCACTGGATCATATCTAAAAATATTAAACATGAAAAAGAAAACTGCCGCAATTGGTTAGTTTGTCTTTATTGTGTGATTTTGCTGAATCTGAACTAAACAAAGTCACACAACAACACAAACAAACCAACCGATCGAGGTGACGGTCGACCAGAAACTCCTGTTTTCTGTAAAATCAATCATTTTTTCAGTGGGGTCTGGTGGCTTTGGCAAGAGCAAATATAATGGCTTCACTTCCTTGTTAGAAATATACTGTAAAGCTGACTCTGATGGCACGGTAAACCTGCAAAAGATATTCTATACATCGTATAAACTGGTATTGAAACTGGTATCGATTGTTCTTTTAGTGGGCCTTTATTTTAGATGTTAACCCATTTATACCGGATGTTGCTGACTCTTTGTTTATGCAGAGTAAAAACGTTTGCAAAAACTGTTTACAATAGCGTATTATTGGCAATCCAGAGCACTTATTTACAGCTAAAGAACTTCAGAAACAATATATCCTACATTCAGATTATGTGGAGAATGTAATAACTCCCCTTATCTGCCTCAAATTTGAAATTTTATATCCAAACACGTCACGAGTTTCACACATTTAAATGTTTCAATAAGGAACAATAGAATAAAAAAATAGATTACAGTAAAAATGTACTATTTTAATTAATCTGTAGAATTGCAAGAATAAATATTCTTTTAACCAATGATAGTGCATTATATGCTGCATGAAAATGACGACCTATCAACAATGCTGCTGTGCATCAACCAGTATAAATGGGTTAAAATAGGTGTTTCTGCAGGCCTCGTCCACTGTAGGACATTGGTTCCTTCCTCCTCCCGTCTGTAACACACTTCCTATGGATCCGCCCCTCAAACACAAGCCGACTCCAGCTGGTTCGACACTAAATCAGCTTGTGTGTGTTTCTAAAAAGGCCCGCCGATGATGGGATGTGTTGCAGCCGTCATGGCCTACCTTGTGCTCTTCATTGGAGGGAACGGAGGCATCGTCGGACTCCTCATCGGACGCGCTGACTAATGTGTCTTTGTCTCCACCTGAGAGAAGAAGAAGAAAACACAGCAGAGAGGATGTGCTGCGTGTCAAAAAGATGTGGAGGTGGTGTATTTAACAATGTGCAGGAATGGTTTTGTGATGTGTGTATTGGAGTACAGTGTAAATGTAGGCTTTAAATCCCATTGTGCTGATCATGCATATGTATTTTATTGATGTGTAATATAGTTTTAGCATGTTGATCATTTATATAATTTTATGCTGATTATTTTATTGCTCATGTTCGGATCATGAGTCGGAAGTTAGCAATATCTATAAACTCTCTGTACAGCAGCTGTATGTCAACCGTATCGTCCCTTTATAAATAAAATTCTATTCTATTCTAAACCTCTTGATGCAATCTTAAAGTCATATGTTTTTTTGCTGACAAATCACAGTGAATTTAAAAAATATTTCCGAAACTTTTGTTTATTATTAACCATTATTCAACAAGTAAATCCTATTGAGATAAAATAAATATATAAATCAAGTGAGACGGCACCCAAGTTATGAAAATAAAAATGCAATATATCGAACGCAATATAAAATACAATGCCAGCAAACACCTTCCTTTCTTAGTGCTCAATTAATCTCCTGGATACATAAAAGTCTTGCTACCATATGTTTGGTTTCCGTGACATTTTGAGGACTCAGCACCAATACTGTCACTATCGGAGGTGTTTGAATCTGTTCAAACTCCTTCAGTACGGAGATGTTCCAGTGTCTTTGACATCATCCTGTCATATGAACATAAAGGCAGTACATGCTGCCATGCCAGGAAGTTCCCAGATCACATTACACAGAAGTAACCAAATCAAAACATTCATGTCGTTTCCTGACATTATAAACTCTGGCATGTCATGTTATTGAAACGTATCCATAGCTGTAAACAACATGGTGCAATCTCAGCAAAGCCTTTCTTTCAGTACAACTATATGGTTATATTTTCAAAAAATGGCCAGCGTTTGCATATTGCTAACTTTTAAAATGTCATACAGTCATATGTAAGCATACGTCTAGGTGTGTGTGTGTGTGTGTGTGTGTGTGTGTGTGTGTGTGTGTGTGTGTGTGTGTGTGTGCGTGTGTGTGTGTGTGTGTGTGTGTTACCTTGGAGGCGGCGGAGCAGATCTGAGGTGTTTGAGGTGACTGAGGGGGTGAGATCATCAGCTAACGATTCGTCTTCCTCCTCCCCAGGAAAGATATCCTCAGTTATCTGATCCTGTATGAAGAGCAACATGAAGTGGAGCAGCAGCAGCAACATCGGACACAAGTTGATTCAGGGATGCTGGACCTCACCTTGTCCAGTGTCATGTCCGGCAGGCTGACAGCCATGTGACAGCTCTCCTTCTCGGGGTCCGACATGGTGTAGCTGCACAGAGCCAGCAGCTCCTCCAAAGGAAGCTCACCAGCCTGCAGATGTGATCATCGACAGCTGTTTTACATCATTGATCCATGCAACTTAAGACGACGACTACCAGTTTCAAACCGTCTCAAATGAAGGCCTGTCAACTCAGAATTACTTTCATTTTCAATTAAACTGCCTATTATTATATCGTCTGGTTTAAAATATCAGAAAATACTGAAAAAATAAATCCTAGTTTCTCGAAGTCCACGGTGATGTCATTAACAAACCCCAAAGAAATTCAGTTTAATGAGAAAAGCAAAGAAAAATCTAAAATATTTGGTTTAAAACAGTGTTTCACACATTTTTGCATCTTTTCCTTGCGTTGTATTTAGTCATAGGACACAAATCTATTATCTGTTAACTGCTGCTGCTGATTAGAGCAGGTTTTGTTTGCACACGACTCCACCTCAGTGCTGGACGATAGAAGGGAATGACAGTGGGGGAGCGTGGAGCCGTTATTCCCTGGAGCTCTGGGCTCACCATGAGCTCTCTAACTCTTACAGGTTTGGTAAACATAAGATGTAAATAGCACGAGTGCAGCTTTAGTCATGGGGTTTCCTCCCACAAAAACAAAAAAAACATGCACAAAAGGTGAGCCCTGCAGCTATTAGGCTTCCATAAGCAGAGGAAAACACATTTTTGTTGCACAGGACATGGCTGGACTTGACCGTACAGTGTGGGACTGCGCTGCCATCTTCATGGGGATAAAGTCCTCCTCCAGCTCCTCTACGGCCCGCTGAGACGTCTGCTTCTCCCGCCGAGGGCCTTCATCACCGTACCTCGTCCTCTCCGCTAGGCCACGGCCTCCACGCTCTTCATCAGGGCCTCCTCACCCACCTGCACACACACACACGCACGCACACACGCACACACGCACACACGCACACACGCACACACGCACACACGCACACACACACACACACACACACACACACACACACACACACACACACACACACACGGTCAGCACGCACACTGATCCTGGCTCATCCCATTACAGATCAGCTGACTCCCAACTCGCTACCTGCTGCATGAGGTTTCTTAACATCACATCTCTAACCAGAATGTTGGAGAATAGAACTTGGTGTGATATAATAATGGAATATAGTTTTTCATACGGGCTGACGGCACATTTTGTCATGTTTTACCAGAAAAGATAGAACTATTTGAATCAACGTCTTTAGATATTAGAGTTTCAAACAGAAGTGAAAGAGAGGGAAAGGTCAGGTAGACTGGGGGGGCAGGATGGATGTAACCTAAACAAGCCCACCATAGTCCCCCTTCACTCACTGAACCACTACTTCCAGAAACAGGATCAGTTATCGGTACCCCCCCCCCCTGTCTGACCAGGGGCGCTCTCCTGTGACTTGGTGCTGAACGTCCCCCCCTCCCCCCCCACACACACAAGAAGGAAATAACTTGTTTCTCAATATTTCCGAAAGCAACGGTCGCAGTTCACCGAGTCAAGACATTTCTACCAACTTTTTTGTTTTTTAAACGCCCCCCACCCCCCCTACACACACGCGCGCGCGCGCCGTACACACACACACACGCGCGCGCGCACACTAAATCCACTCCGTCGCCGGGGCGCACCTGAAATAGTTGAGCACCGCGGTGTTGGACCCCGCCGGGCTCCCTATCGTCCCCCCCGCGGTCGGTAACCCGGGGAGGGGGAACGGCTCTTTAAAGCCGTGGACGCGGAGCGAGAGAGTCGATACGCCGGAGAGCTTCTCCATTTCTTCCCCCCCTCCTCCTCTAGTCTCCCCCGGTTAAAATGCCCACTCCCCCCCTTCCGTAGCCGCCGTTCAGTCGGCGCTCGCGGGCCGGTGACACCGTCGACAGTCTCGCGTACCGGGCGGCGTCGCACGAGCCTCGCGTTCGGCCCGGTTCCGCTATGATCCGAGTCGCTGCATTCCTCGTTTTCGCTCACTTACCTCCGCCATTCCGTTTCTGCGCGAGCTGCCTATTGCCCGGATGTTGTAGGTCTGCTCCTCTGTACGGCTCCGTTTATTGCCGCAACGATTCGGCGACAGCGAGCAGCTACTTTAGTCGGTGCAGACTCCACTATTAACTATTTACAAGTTAATTATTTCATCTTTTATCGCATTTGAAAATCCCTTTATTTATTTATTTTTTATCTCCCTCCCACTTTCGGTATTAATTCATAAATCCTGCTGTTGTGGAATGTTTTACCAACTTCAAAAGACAGTAAAACTCTTGTTTAATATATAAACTATTGATATTTATTATATTACTTACTTGTTTATATGCTAGTGTCCCTTAAAACAGGAGGTTTGCACTGAATACGATATGGAAAATACATTTAAACGTCATCTCTGGAGCAGCCACATGTCCATACGGTCCACATATGTAACTATAGGCTGAAAGCAGGGAGGGGACATGACATGGTCAAAGCAGATAAAGATACAAGGCTCTTTCTTCAGACCAATTACTGCTTGAAGCTCCCAAGAGATAGGAGAGGCAGCCTTACACATACAGCCTATATATAAATATATATATAGATCATGTGATGATGATGTTCATATACTGGAGGAGTAAGATTTCAAGTGGAAAAGCCACAAACACTGAGATAAAACACAAATAATACAAAATGTATGTAGTGCTTGTTAAACAGCCACTGACATTTTGGTTTATGAACTATAATTCAAACATTTTGGGTAGTTTTTTAGTCCTTACTGACCATATTTGTAGCGATACAGCATTTTTCTTTTCTTTTTATCTCTTTATGGATCGTAGCTCCAGGCCTGGTGTGAAAAGTTGACTTTAACCTGATGTTATTGACTTTAAAGTCACACTTAAGGAAAGAAAAAGCGTCTCACTAAAAGATGCATGAGCTCGTAAAACACAACTTCACATCGTCTTCAGCACAATTTCTCCCTCGGGGGGGGATGTGTGCTTCTTGTTGTGTCTTTGTATAGTCGTCCTGTTTTTAATCACATAAAACAGTTTTAAAAAGTCCGGCTGTCGACGTCACGTCAGTCACTGTGTGTCAAAAGGCGGCAGAGAAAAGAACTGGGGTTTGTGTTCAACAAAGGACTCCACCACACAGAAAACACAACAAAGCACATTCGTTAGTGTGACTGCATGGGTTCGGTCTAATTATACGTAGACATTTTGTATGGGCCGACGTAATGAGAAGGTCTGGGTGTATGGAGGGCAGGAATGGAGTCACTTTAGAGGTGAGCTGTTCTGCTGTCATTCTGCGATGAAACTAAAGAATTTCAACACTGGAGGATAAACAGATAAACAGATAAACAGACGCCAACCTAGTGGAAGTCAATTCAGAGACACACGATTGTCAGTTTAGGTGCTGATGTGTGGAAACCTACAGCACATATAGATACGGACACCGCACATCTGCTTCTTTAATCATCAGACAACATGTGACAGATATATAAAGGTGCACATCGACAGGCAGCTCCTCCCTCACTGAGGGAGAGACCTCCATTCTGGTCTTTGCCCTCTGTTTCTTCAGGGTCTTTCAGTGTTTTGTGTGTTATTTTATTTTACACATGGAATACCAATGCAATACTAATATACGCTTTAAATAGTTTGAGAGAACAATCCCGACTCAGGGTCCACTTGCTGGCTTTTTCCATGCCATGTGGTTTTCATCAGCCCTTGAGCACTTGGAAATTAATCCTGGACCTTGGAGATAATTCGTGCGACAGAATAATAGCGACTGAAGACGCGCTTCCTCACTTTGTCTCAC
Organism: Eutrigla gurnardus; assembly: GCF_963514095.1. Lineage (NCBI taxonomy): Eukaryota > Metazoa > Chordata > Actinopteri > Perciformes > Triglidae > Eutrigla > Eutrigla gurnardus. Next base: position 28,181,267 of record NC_139920.1, read on the forward strand.
CAGAGCCAGAGATGAAAGCACCGACTGATGAATACCGCCCGATTGAGAGCTCCAGAGAAAACAAGCAAGTGAACCTTGAGTCGGGATTGTTTTGTGAAAGTGCAATTTTCAAGGTCGGGAATGAAAACGTTTTGTGAGGAAGTAGTACTCTACAAGGGAATGACATTGTTAATAACTTCAGGTTATATTCATGTCAAGGGAAAAAAGGGGGGTGTTAAGGAATAGAGTGTGTATGTGTGTAGATGTGGAGGGGGGGGCAGTGGTTGTGTGTTTGTCCTGGCATCATACAGCAGTTCAGTCAGGCCTCTAGTGAAGTAAGAGGTCGGATTGTTGAGAGAAAAGACGACCAGCACAAAAATGATGAATTTATTCAAGCACCTCTAAGTGAAAATGGTGCAAACTTGATTTTTATGTAACTGACTGGGTGCTGAACCACGACCCACAACACCCTGCTGGAGCCCAAAAGGCAGATGTGGACCAGAGATTTTGGCTGGTGTGTATTTTCTCTCTTTATATGATCCTCTCCAGTCTGTGGTAGGACCCGTATAAATGCTGGTGCTGTAACGTGCGACGTGAGACCCCATAACACATTCCACCATGCTTGTCTGTGTTATTCAGCCTGTGGTTTATGACTTAGACCCGGTGATGGATGCATTCCGGCGCCTCGTGGACTTTCTTTACTCAAGATAGAGCAGAAAGTCCGAGGAATGCAGAAAACACACTGGAGACAATACAATACAGCGCTGTAAACAGTCAGTGTTTCACCCTGCTCTCTTCAACTTTAACACACATGCTTGTTATTTGCTTTCCGCCTGAAAAAAAAAAAATGGGGGGGTGATGGAGAGACTCGTGGACCGTGGTGGATCCAGGAGCAGGTCCAGTCAGCTGAGAGCTTTGCTAACATGCTACTTCCAGACGAGCCGTAGATGCCGCAGCAGTCAGCTGACAGGCCTCAGCCCACATGAGGGTTTGTTCCAGAACAAACGCTGCTGTTTGTGGAGGATGACGGCGGTCGGTGATGCATGGGGGGGGGGGGTGGATCCTCCATATGCACACAAGGAAGAAGAATGCCTTTAATATGTGTGTTATTACATGTTTCTAAAAAAACGTTTTGTTGAATGTCTTGGTTTCCTCAAACGTCCACGAGTCACCACGGCAACCACAGAGGTGTCACAAGAGCTGGCCACAACATGTCATATGTCAATGTTGTATGTCACGAAAATGTGCCGCCACGGCACGCTGTGTACGTGTGACACCATGTGACACTTTGCATGATAATAACCAAAGTATGTTCTGTGTTCTCAGTGTACTGGACATGGAGGAGCGTGAGTAGCCCCGCCCCCCTGCAAGGAGAAATGCTGAGTCATTTCAATCAAACGGGAAATCATTTCTAATTTGACCAATTTACAGGAAAAGAATGGAAGGAATGTGTTGTTCTCATTCCTCAAGTCACTTCCTGGAAATGACTTGGCTGGTCAACACTTTCTCTTTCAGTTTGTCACACATCCTCATCACGAACCCATGATGACAACATAACAAACCTGTTAGTAGAATCAAATACAAAAAACACCAGGGGTAAAAATAATGTGGAAAAAACAATCATTAAATCTTAAAAACGAAGCGTTACTCCAAATGAAAAGCCAGATTAAAAAGATCTTTCATTTAAAAAAGGCAGTGAGTTCTGGGTTCATAGGAACAGATGGCACTCTCACCACCACGTTTATGGGACACATTTAAAAGAAAAGCCAGACCTCACTGATCTGCCTGAACTTGACATGAGAGGATCTCTGATGTTTGGAGGATCAAGGTCATTTAAAGCTTCATAAACAAGTCAAATACACTTGAAAAGAAGCAGTGTCTTCAGCAGTGTAATGTGATCCATGTTCTAGTTCAAACTCAGGCCGTTCTGAACATTTGACATTTTGGTTTTCCAGTAAAAAGGAATTTAAAGTTTTTTAAAAGGAGTTCAAAAATATTCCTAAAATAAAAAAAAACACTATAAAATATTTAAATGAATAAATATCATGATGAAAATTCCCCAGTTTGTTACTTACATTTTTTTTTTGTAGTACAAGTTTTCTGATTTGAATTTTCAAACTGCTTGTTACATTATGTGTTATATAAGAGTCAAATTATTCTACAGAGGGAAGTTTAGACGTCTCAGAAAATACAGTCATTAAAAACATGTAAAAGATATTTTTAAGAATGAAATGTTATATTAATCAGCAATTAATTATCGATGGAAAAACCCCTCGGAACCTACGAAAAAAACTGTAAAGTTTGGTGTATGTAGTGAAGTGGAGATTTCTGGCTCAATATGATATTTTATATGATATTTTGACAAAATGTCCTTTAAAGATACATAAAGTAAAATTCCATTCAATTTGGCACTACAAGTAAATATGGTAAAGTTACATTATTTTTGTAATCCAAGTTTGTTTGTGTTTAAACATACAAATGAGCTTTTATCTTATTCTAACTTTTGTTGAATTCAAGAGAAATCAACAAATGTGTGGTGTTTTTCATGTTTTCTCTCCAGTGGTCTGAAGGGAGACGTTATGAAAGCAAAATATCTAAAATCTCAAAATTCACCAGTGCATTAAATCCAACAGGTTGTTTCCTTGTGGTGTTTTAACGACCTTGTTTAAATGAGAGTTACACCAGGTTTGTGATGTTATTTTAATCGACATACTGGACCTGCTCTTGCTTTGTTATTTGTCCGTCTGTGTCTCCGTTTCAAGGATTCATGTGTGTCCCAACACTGTAACTACCATTCCACAAGGGGGCAATGCTGTCCTGTTCACAGGTTGCTTCACTCCAACATGGCAACAAACAATTCTCCTACATCTCTTTCAACAACTTTGAAAAAAAACCGTCTTACACAAATTAATTGGTGAAACGTTGAAGCGAGTTTATTCTGAGAGCATTCCTCTGTTGGTTCCATATTTGGTTTGTGGGTTTTTTTTTTCCTGTCTGGCTCTCAGATGGCAACAAGAGATTATTAGCAGAGTCATAATGAGTCTAAATCAGTCTTGGTTTGCTCCTGAGGTTTCTGCATTCACACTGATATGACTCGCCGCACCTCTCTGCACTCTGCATGTTCAGCTTTGAACAAAATAAAAAGAAAGAAATTCAACAGGTGAGTAAACCAAACACACTCTGAGGGTTTCCAACCCTCTCTCGCCCATCTGACCATTTCCACTTCTACTTCTCGTTCTCTCGTTCCCCTCTCCCTCTCCAAACAGGATGTTTGTGTCTCAGCGGGGCTGCAGACCAGTACAAAGCTGATGACCAGATAGCGTGGCAGCCGAGTGCCCAGTTCTCCCAGCGCTCGGACAGATTAACTGGGATTTAGTGGCTTCCACTCGGATCCCCCACTAAACCAACACGCCGCGAGAGACGGCAAAACACAGGAGGTCATGGAGCCGACGGCACGCCTGTTGCCTTGACAGTAAAGCCCCCCCTCCATGTTTTATTTCAAACTGCTTCTCAGCCTCATATGGACTATACATACACAGAAGAATAGCTGAAAATGACAACACAAAGAGTGTCCCACTTCTCATAACAATAGCCGATATGTTGGTGTGACAATGACTTTATGGGCCCTCATAACTCAGGCTCCAACGACGGGCACGTTCAAAAGGTGATATCATGAGCCTCTGGAGACCTCGGCTTTCCGTGTATTGTTACTGCCGTGCTAATATCAGATGCCAGTGGTTTTGTGGACAGGATCTGAATCATGAAGTTGTTTCACTGCAAAACAATGTGGCAGCAAGTGTGAGGTATCAAAGCGCCATTCGGGGCCGAATACAGTCAATTTGGGTGGGACGGAACATGTCATAGCTTTCGTCAGTTATTGTGAGGAATTATTTGTTAGATTATAGCATCCCTTATATGTGAATGATGTAGACTTAGACTTTGACTTATCTTTATTGATCCCTTTAGGATGAAGGAAATTGAATATCCAGCAGCTTACAAAAACTTAGCGAAATAAATATAGAAAGTAAACAATAAACCCTTAAATATATTTAAAGTAGAGATAATAATAAAAGTAACAAAATAAAAAAAAGTTAAGAGTAGAGAACTGTATAGAGGATGGATATAAATAAGTATGTATGAGTAGATTATTAAACCTCACAGTGGGTTTTGTTTTGTTCTCTTGATATATTAATAGCCTGCCTGAGTTTTTACCATAGAAGAAGAACACATTTTCGTGGAAACAGTGGAGGGCATTTCCTGTGAGACGCACCGAGCTGAAATAAAAACACAGGAGTGGAAAGATGTGCGTGGCTCTGCCCCGTCCTGTTTTTAGCCACTCTCTCTACCCACCAACCCCCGTATCACTCTCCCTCTCTCTGTGAATCTCTGCTCAAACCACTCCTTTCATGACATTTACCATTTTTGGCCCTAATTCACTTCATAAGTAGCTCAAGCAGAGTTGGCTCTTCAAGTTGCCGATGTGAAAACAGCGCAGACATGATTCTATTTTGACCCGGAGGAAGCATCAAAACCCTAAAAGCGTCCACCTCCGACGTTACTGCCACAACCGCGTCTCTGTTGCTCGGGGTTTCCTCCCGTGAGGTTTTTTTTTTTCAAATATGCACAAGAACCCGAGTGTGAATTAGTGCCAGTAAGTGGTGTCATTAAGTCAGTGACGCCCCAGACACACGAGGCCTTTCACACCCGTTGATGCACACATGTGCCATAGATGCAGCACACAACCAGGCTACTGTTTGAGTCCACGGTTAATCCGCAATCATGACCAGCCCCCCCCCTTTTTTTTTTACCTGCAGAGAGAGAAGGAGTGGATACGAGCTGTTTGAGATATTACATCACGACTCAACGGTCACTGGTTTGAGGCTCTGAATCACATGAAACATGTTTATGTGCTTTGCAACTGCCTGGTTTCCGAAAGCCTCTTCTTTGATCGCATATATTCAGGAGGTTAAATTGTTTTAGTAATAAATATAAATGTACACACGCTCAACCTCCGTAGGCTCGGCCTTCCTCCATTACACCAGTAGTTTACCACAAAGTTCCTCTTTCAACCCTCTACGGCTCCATTTTAAAGAGAGCAAAGTGAGCGAGTGCCTTGGACTGTCTGGTAAAGCGGTCCACTGAGAGGTCACGTCTTTATCTTTTGGTCCGCATCCATGGAAAACAATCCACCGGGGTGAGAGCGGCAGAGAAAACATCCAAGTCCAACAAGCCCAAAACTTTATGGAAATACAAGTTTCGATATGTTTTCACGATAAAAACTTCGTCCCGGTGATGAGATGAAGCACCAGACGGCGCTGGGGAATGTCCAAGCATATGTGCCGGAGCCAAACATGACTAAATGGCACCAGATAAGATGCCAAGCTCATTTGCCAGCCTTCGAGTTTCAAAATATGTTAAAGATAATATCTAGAAGTCGGACTTTGTTTAAGAAATGTTGGCGTGTCCGGACAGATTTTAGGCCTCGGTCGTGACTCTAAGAGGCTCGGAGACATATGTTCACTTTCCTGTGTTGGCGATTTGATTGTTTTCATTTAGACTCCAGGGAATGTAGTCCAGAGGTCCAAGAGCAAGGGTGTGTGTGTGCGTGTGTGTGTGTGTGTGTGTGTGTGAGCCTGTGCATATGGTAGATAGTGGGTTTGTGGTGGTCTACTGCTGGAAAGGATGAACTCAGCAAGCACATAAAACTGAGACAGACCTGGATGTGACACGCCGTTGTCAGCTCCAGGTGTTTGCAGGCCTCTTTGGTTTATTTTCACACCACATACCCTCCATGTAACCCCCCCCCCCCCCCCCCCCCCACACACACACACACACACACACACACACACACACCTCTTCCACCCTCTCCCTTGTTCACACTCCATCAATAAACAAACCCTGACCATCACAGTCACCCTTTCTCGTCCACCGCTGAAGCATGCTGCTGTCAGACCCCCCCACTCCGGCTGAATCTCCCACAGCTCCCACAGCTCCCACAGCTCCCACTGACAGGGACAGGAGGAGAGATGTAGAGTAACTGGCTGGGAGGTGGAGGAGACCGCAGCAATGTGTTGGGCCGTCATGTGTTAGGCTTATAAACAGAGGTTGACCACAGCAGGCCAGGGACTGTGTGTGTGTGTGTGTGTGTGTGTGTGTGTGTGTGTGTGTGTGTGTGTGTGTGTGTGTGTGTGTGTGTGAGGCTGCCACAACATATGCCCCACAGATGCCCAAGTCCAAGGATTAGTCACTGCTGTGTGCGCCTCGTGCAGATGATAATTCCATATGAGGAACACTGCGTGTCACACATTACATTTTAATGGGATTAAATAAGGACTGGGATCCTTCCATTAAGTAGTAGCACAATATAAAAATGCTCTAAGCTCTGCATCTAAAAATTGGAATGAACCATATCAATCTTTGTCCCTACTTTCCATACATTGTTGTTGAGTTTACAGGCTGGTCAGACCTGCTCACAGCAGCCCTGTCTAATGAGATGTGAAGTGTGTGTTTTCAGCCTCTATTTTGTCCAGTGTGTCTGTGGAGCCGGGGAGCTTTAGGATGGCCCAGCCTGTCTTATTGTTGTTGCTGGATCAGCGGTCGCCATGGCAGCCTTTACTACCTCGGCAGATCTCTATCGTTGCCTTTTCTTTTTTAGCTGGAGCGTCCTCGCCATTCACACGGTAACTCATTCACAAACGTGTTCGGCCATTCATTCACAGCGTCGGGGTCACACGCTGGGAAAATACCTCCCAACATCGAACGTACACAACGAACGAGCCCACGTTCTCTAACCGTCTCTCAGCTCAGCACTCAATATTAACAGGTTTCACCGTGTTTATCTGAAAGTCTTACTAAAAGACCATGACAATGGAAATGGTGGAGAATAGTCACAGAAACTATCAATACAGGATCTATTTAGCTGGATTTTGAGAGGAAGAGACTGTTATATTGATTAAAATGAGGAATACTTTTATTTGGTTTTGGCCAATAGTTTGGTAAGAAGGTTGATACCACTCATGTTGAAAGGTTTAGCTAAAGCTAGCAGCCGGTTAGCTTAGCTTGGTTTGGCACTATGACTGGAAACGGGGGGATTAGCTAGCATAGCTAGCTCAGCACCTCTAATGTTCTCAATATAACTGATCGCTCAATGAATAATTTCTATATTGTTTGTTTAGAAATTGTACAAAAACCACAGAAACGTCATTTTAGTCTTGGCTAGTAATGTTTTTTCAAAAATGTAAAAGAGAAAAAAAATTCCTCTTAAAAGGGAGTGTAGGAGCCATGTTGTATTTTTTTCAGTTTATTTGTATTTGACTCTCATCACACAACTAAACACATTAAAATGTGCGATAACCATTAACTTTAAGGATTAACAGTAGTTTTTATGTGTGCCCTATCAGGATCTGTGCTTCTCCAGTCTGTCCTGCTATTCTTCATATTTGGGTAGATCCGTTTAAGTGCATTCAGTGCACGTTAAGCTTCAGTTCTTATCAATTTCTCAAGTAAATTGTGTGTGTTATCGCTGTGCATTTTTTCTTATTATGTGCGATTTCACACTGCAGCAACAGACACTAAATTCAGGTGATGTAGTATAAGACTCAGAAGGTTTGCAACCGGATTAAAAAAACTCTTGATCGTGTCCCACGTGACAAAGTCAGCTGACTTATATACGTTGACCACCTAACAGTTTTCCGTAACTTAATTTACGTACTAAACCATGATCTCGTCCTCGACCTAACCGTGTAGTTTTGTTTGAATACACTTGAAACCCCAAGTTGGGAATCAGAAGGATGTAAAATAAAGGCGTGACATGGCAAATCCCCTTAAAAGTGACACATTTATCTAATAATAATAATAATAATACATTTTATTTGTATAGCGCTTTTCAAGGGATCTCAAAGACACTTTACATATACAGTTAAAAATCAATAAATTTAAACAAGTACTATTAAACACAGGGAGGCTACAAGTGAGTGCATTAAAACAAGCAGGTTATTCTTAAGTAGATAAGTTAAAAAGATGTGCTGTGAAGTTATAAAACGGTTAAAAACAAGTAATATAAAGTTATAATCTATATCTACAGTACCTTTCTGTAAGATCACGTTGAAATAGGCTTATACTTTATATATGTGATATGTGGGCTAGGTTATATGCTACGACGGAGTATTAGGGCAAGACTTTATTATTGGGCAAGATTTTTTTAAATTACGAGAATAAAGTCGTAACATTACGAGAAAAAAGTCATAATATTAGGTCTACGAGAATAAAGTCGTAACATTACGAGAAAAAAGTCATAATATTACGAGAATAAAGTCGTAATAAGGAAATAGTCTTCTGGCCCTTTAGCATCAAATTATCATCAGTATCAGGACTTTGAAGCGATTGTGCAAACGACTGTGTCTGTTTCGAAGAAAGAACCACACGGTGGAAGAAATTGCTTCTTTTGTGGAAGAGGAGCTGTCTGGTAGTGGTCAACTGCAACTGAGGCTGCTGTTTGGTTGAGCTGGTCATGTCAGATCTTGATAACGACTTTGACTTTATTCTGGTAATATTATGACTTTTTTCTCGTAATGTTACGACTGTATTCTCGAAGACCTAATATTATGACTTTATTTTCGTAATAAAAAAAAAATATATATGTTTTCCTTTTAGTCTGGCCCTAATACTCCGTCGTAATATGCAGCATGATGGATTTGTTGAATTTTATATTTTGGTATATTTTGTGAGGTCATGTTGTGCCAATGTTTCCTGTCAAACTCTTCTTAGGGTCTTCATACCACATAGTCACGAAGGGGAAGAAACACACGCACTTGTTTTTTGGATCTAAATCTGTACTGATGGCGTTTGGAGATGGAGTCTGGTCACTTCTTTCTCAGGCTCCTGCTGCATGTCTTTGGAGAGCTGAGGGTTTGGGTTTGGGGTCTGTTGGGTGTCGGTAGATGGTGTGTGATCGTTGGGTCACATCTGTACGCTGGACTGTGTAACCATTAGTCCACGTCTCAAGCAAAATGACCCTGTGACCCTTTCTTATGAAAACAGCAGACGAACGCAGCACCGCCAGCCAAGACAAACAGACTTCCAGAAGCATCATTCTTACATATAAAAGGACGCATGTTCTCAGCTTCCACGGTGACACGTTTTCTGTGTTCACGCACGCCCACACAGGAATGCTTTCCCAGACATCAGAGACGCGTTTCTGAGAAAATCGGGCATGATTGTTTACGTGACTGAGGTCAAAGTTATTTTTAACATATTTTGGCACTGTAAAGAAAATCAAGAACGCCATTAAGATTCGGAAGTTCTGCAGTGATTGTGTGAGAGGACGTCATGTTTAAAAGCATTTTCACTGCAAGTCCTTAATTGTCGTATTTGAAATTCACCAGCCATGCAGAATAACAACATGTCAACATGATCCTAAACACTCCTGTCTCCGATTTCTAATCATTTCCAAAACGACGATGCCACAAGGTTCATTGAGGACTGCTAAACCTTGGTCGAATGATACAGAATACAAAGATATTCCCCTTCCTTGCTGATCATTTCTCTCATTTCCTCCCTCCTGGCAGCTGCTTATAACCAGGATACAATCTTATCTCTTTGCTTATCTCCTCTCTAAAAAAGAAAAAGAATGAGAGACTTAATAATTGCATCCATTTTCTGCCCAGAACACATCACCAAATGATAAACTCGCCGTGAAAATGGATTGTTCATCCATCTGTCTTTCATCCATCCATCCATCCCTCCATCCGTGCACTCTTTGATGTCGCTATTTTGAGCCGGATGCAGATAAAAAGGTTATCTAAAAGAACCAGCAAGGCTCTTTCCCTGACAAGCAGTCCTCTCGTGCCCTTAAAGACCTCAGACCTGCACTGATAACCACCCGTCCTCCAGATACACTATCAGCCCTCAGAGCTCCGCTCACGACCTCCAGCAGAGACGTGACCCACAATCCATGCAAGGAAATATGCGAGGGTCCTTGAGATACGGGCAATGTTGCAAAAATCTGACCATTAGGATTTGCTTGGTTGAAAGATGGAAAATACAAACATATACAAGAAACATGGAGACTAAAAATGTAGCAAAGAATTGCCAGAGCAGCCAATCAAATTGAGCAAGAGGGGGGGGGCTTTACTACTTAACCACTTCCTTCCTGTTTTGATGCCGTAGCTCGACCTTCAAACCCTAATTGACAAACGCATGTATGGAGTTTCAGTATTCAGTGAGATCCAGTCACATTCACCGTTGTTGATTTGTTCATTTGCCATCTTCTCTTCCAACCATAGATTGGATATAAGAGGTCACCCATTTGGTTGTGGACTACAGTTTTGAAGCCTCGCTGTTGGCGTTTTGGATCGGGTGGATGTTACGGCAGAGCGGCGCCCTGAGCAGCAACCTTACTGCATCTGGTTCCATTTGGCTTCTGGTGTGAAGCTGTTAACAAAGTCAGCTTCCGTTAACAAAGTCAGCTTCCGTAATTCCACTCATAAACCCATGTTTACAATGTTGACTGGGATAATAAATCAAGAGAGAACTAGGGGTCATTTTGAGGCACTTCTGCATCGGCTTCACTTTTCTGGTACCTCCACACCAGCAGTTTAGATCTTACTAAAAACAAATATTTATACTCCTTGGCATGTTCCAGGGCCATCGAATCATTGACACTGGCTTTTCACTAAATTCCTAAAGGTGTTGACCTCCATAACATCTGCATCTGTAAATCTACTGTACATCTATGTCATATTGAAATGCCGTTGTAGCTCGTAGGGCTGAGCAAACAGTTTTTCATAATCCCAAATATTACCAGTGGTTGTGGGTATATTGCCAGAGTGGAGGGCCGTGGGACGACAGCCCAAGAGGCCTCGCTTTTCCACCGCTGCAGATTCTCCTTCGTTCCCACCACACTTCACATTCCCCAACATCTAACTCACCAGCCGGCCCTACGTCAACGTGCCCTGACTCACAATGCTGCTCGTACACTTTCAGCACACACACACACACACACACTGAAATACGTAGAACCAACAGAGTTTAACTTGGCAACAAGGACCATTTTTTTGTTGTTGTTGTAGTTGCATGATCTGGTGACCTGTAACTACATTTCCTCTTTCTACCAAAGTCACCAAACATCCAGGAAGTCTGCATCCAGCTTCCAAGAACATGGAGCCAAGGCCTTCGGGCTGTTTTCATATGGTTATAAATGGGTTGTCAGAGCGTCTGTACATCTCTTGCTTCAGAGGGTAAAGTCAACAGCTCTGGGGGTCATTCATTAATCTGCGATGCCTGCAGCCGACATGTACGCGAGGGTGCCTGTAACCTCTCACAATCAGTGATACCAGCAGGGCTGAGAGAGGGGGGGGGGACACTGTGAGCCCCACCACTCCCAAGTATCCTGCTCTCTTGTCTCTTTCCATCTCCCCTCCTTTTTATCAACATTTGTAACGCTGTCGGCCCTTGTTAGCCGGCACCGTCGTCCATCAGTCTCAATTTCTGGCCTGTTCTGTGCTATTTTAGCCCAGTGGACAGCAAAAACATGGGCGAATAACAAAAAACAGAAGAGATGGACAGTTTTAAAAAACGAAGCGGACACCACAGAGAGAAAACAAAATCATGGAGACACTTTAGAGACACTTCCAAGCCATGCTATCAGTGTTGGATACCTTGCCTTTGAGCACCACTGGGCTGAATCACTGCATTCATCCAGTATCCTGCTCTAAAATCTGACGATATGCACGGCCAATTTAGTATTTTATGTCCTCAAGGATTAACAACCTAGGTATGATTTTGACCATATAAGCTGATCTGAAGATTTCAATCATCACAAGATGTTTCTCAGCAAACCGAGTTGCTCGGCTGTCATTGAATTGAATTGTAACTCTATTTTCCATTTTGTGTTGCCAAGACTTTTTCAGCCAAGGGAAACAGCAGTTTGTCAAAACAATCTTACCACAAGGTAACTTCCATGACGACCGGGCCGCTCCATCTGCTGAGGAACATTTTGTGATGAAATCTAAATATCCAGAACGGCCACTGAAGGGACAACATGCTTTTATTTTTCCAACTCAAAAGTTCTAGATTTGTTGCAATCTGATCTAATGTTTATTTATCTATGTTTATTTAGCCACAGTTTAACACTTATTTCCTTTGGTCTATAAGATTGTATGCAAATAAAATAGAAGTTGAACAACATTGTCTCCCTTTGTTCTTTAGTACGCCATGTTTACGTTGTATTGTGTTGGTGGAAGTATTCTGATCCTTTCCTTGGAGGGTGGATGAGATTCATCCTGACATGCTGAAGACAGAGTTGGGCTGTCTTGGCTGACATGCCTCTTCAGCGTTGCATGTCAATTAGGGACAGTGCCTGTGGAGGGGTAGACCAGGGCGGTCTCTTTACCCTGGCTGATCTGTCTGAGGGGTCATGGGAGTTTACTCATCCAGAAGTGGGAAAAAATGGATGGGTGGATGGATGGATGGGTGGATGGATAGATGGTGGGTTTTATTTTTTTTTATTTTAAGTTATATTAGAGCTGGATATGTAATCTTTTTTTAAAGATACCTTTTTTCATTTTTTAAATTTCTCATATGCACAATCTGTTGGTCTCCAAAAAAAAAATCAAATTTCTCCATGCGGCCTTGTTCTTGTCCCTATTCTGCTGCTCAGACTCCTGATCTCCCATCACCTTAAAAACCTAATTTCCAGCATCATATGCGCTGCTGTAAAGCAACCAGGTAGCAACTTGGCGCTCCAGTGTCTCATGTTTACACATCTGCCAACCTTGTAGTTAAAGGACAAGGTCTCTCTGTCTCTCACTCCGAAGGCCGAATGTGAAAGCTCGGCACCCAAAGTCAGTGTCCGTCATGTGAGAAACCGTAACGTGACCACAAACAATGAGAAGTAAAAGCCCCCTAACCCCTCAGTTCCCATCCGTTCCACCGTCGAGTGGTCGGAATAATGGCTTTGGGGAATTTGTTAGGAATGCGTGTTCTGTTTTTCAAACACAATGCAGGGCCAGCTCAGGGAGGGGGGGCATGACACGGTGCCTAGCATGTGCCGTAGCAGCCAGATCCAGCTGTGGGTTCACCATTGTGCAGTTGGTTCCTGAACTTGCACACCAGGAAGTTGATGTAAGAAGAAAACGTCATTGTTACCACGGCGACAGGGGCATGGAAGTCCAGTTACCTCTTCTTCCCCAGCCCCCCTCCCCTCCCCTCCAGATGACACCAGTACGCCTCGGCCACATTCAGCCTCCCGAACCCTCCTCTTCTTATCAGTGACATGTTTCTCCAGAACAACACGGAGAAAGTGCATAAAAGGAGAAGGACAGTGTGACTCGACCTCCCCATCCATGAGTGGGCTCCAAAGGGAGAGGTCTGACCTATCTCACACTCAGAGGGAAGCAGCCGTCTATCGATGACATGAAAAACAGTCGGTCATCAAATAAAAAAACGGGTTAGCAACTTCTTGGCCCGAGAAGCATGCATTCCCAGAAAAAGGCAAATAAACACACAAGTCACTTTGTGGTGTTTTTGACGAAGCCGTGGTCAACGTCGAGATAACGACGACTGCATCTGGATTTGGCCGTCTGTGCGCTCCAACGAAAAATGAAAAATGAGCTGAGGTGGAAGGAAATGGTTGCTTGAGAATCCATCAATAGAAATGTGCAACCAAAGCAGAACAGTAGATGTTGCTCCTCCGTTAGAGGATGACACAACCAGCCTGGAGGCCAGACACGTCACGTGTGTTGCTTCACGTTAAGTGCAGCAATTTCATGACACAGACAAATTAAATGTTAGCTGCTCTCAGACAAAAACAAAACTCTTTGGAACTTACAGATGACAGCTTTTTAAAAATCACACCCCTGCTGCTCGGCGAGAAAACGCACTAAGTGACGCATCTGTGCGCCGTTTTAAGCGCCTGACACGCGCGGATCTGACCTCTAATCAGCGGGAATCAAACCTAAGTGGAGAGGTGAGGGAAGATCCCGCCCCGCCGGGGAGGGAGGTGGGAGGTGGGAGGTGGGGAGGCAGACGAAGGGAGTCACAGTGTGGAAGAGGAGGGAGTCACACTGGCGAGGCTCGGGACGCGACGCAAAGGGGACGCGTTTTCAAAAAAGGACAAAATATGGACTTTTGACTTCGAAGACCATCAGTTTTTTTTTGGTGTTGGAAATTACGCGCAAAAGAAAAATATATCCAAACTTCCAACTGCAAGCCTCGACAAAACCACCGGGATGTTTAGATGAGAGCACTGGATCCAACAGGTAGGAGACGTGACCGAAACTGTGGTGACTTTATTGGAATGCAGCTCTATATGAATATAATGCAGCTCTATGACTAGAATGCAGCTCTATATTAGTTTCCAAATAATAACAAGACTCAGCAACTTTTCCACAAACAGGGACGTTGATTATAAGCATCTTTTTTCAGTGTAAAAAAAACAACATTTTATTCGGATAAATCCGAATAATATGTATTTTTTATATTTGACACATGATTAAGTTTGATAATGAGACAATCTCAGGATTGTATCCTATAATTTCACGATTATTTTTGGAACCTTTTTTAAATCATTATTCTCGTTAGAAATGCATTTAGTCAGATATTGACACGTGATTTATGGACGGCTTTAACTGCCGATATATTCGGTATTAAAGATCCAATAAAGAAAAAGAAGAAATCCACTGGATCTGCTTTTCATATTTTTGATTGGATCAGTTTCTTCATAAGTCTGTGTTTTAGATCCAGGGCACTTCCTTAAAAATATTTTTGCGCTTCCCCTGGCTAGAATAAGTAATGTGAATGAAGTAGGCTTAATATATATTTTTATTACTTTTATGAGACTCCTATGTTTTTTTTTCATCCATAAATTGTCCAAAATGTTGTTGAAAGTAACTTCTGGTAATTTAAATCTCTTCACTGGTCCTTCAGGCTCTGTCCAGTGCTGTGGCGCCCTCTGCTGTGTGACCGAGGAAGGCCAGGAAGGTCAGGCAGGATGGGGAACCTGCTGGAGGAGGGCATGAACCCCGTCATCGTCAGCCACTACAACCACTCTGGGAAGTGGGAGCGGCCTCGCAGCAGCGGCGTCTGCAAGATCGTCCCGCTGCTGCTGATCTGCGTGCTGATCGTGCTGGAGAACGTCACCGTCCTCCTCGCCCTCTGGAGGAACAAGCGCTTCCACAGCCGCATGTACTTCCTCATCGGGAACCTGGCGCTGTCGGACCTGCTGGCCGGCGTGGCCTACGTGGTCAACATCTTCACCTCCGGGACCAACACCTTCTTCCTGACGCCGGTGCAGTGGCTGGCCAGAGAAGGCAGCATGTTCGTGGCCCTCAGCGCCTCCACCTTCAGCCTCTTGGCCATCGGCATCGAGAGGCACATGACCATGGTGCGTTTGCGTCCGTGCGAGACGGCGGGTCGAGGGAGACTTCTGGGACTGCTGGCGGCCTGCTGGCTCGTGTCGGTGCTGCTCAGCGCCCTGCCGAGCCTGGGCTGGAACTGCCTGGACAATATGGCCTCCTGCTCCACGGTGCTGCCGCTCTACGCCAAGAGTTACGTGGCCTTCTGCATCAGCGTCTTCAGTGCCCTATTGGTGGCCATCATCATCCTCTACATCAGGATCTACCGCCTGGTGACCTCCAGCGGCCGCAGGGTGAGCAGCCGGCCCTCGGAGCGCTCGCTGGCCCTGCTACGGACAGTGGTCATCGTTCTGGGCGTGTTCGTCATGTGCTGGACGCCCCTGTTCCTCCTGCTGCTGCTGGATGTGGGTTGCAGTCCAGACAAGTGCCCCGTGCTCTACCAGGTGGACTGGTTCATAGCCCTGGCTGTGCTCAACTCCGCCCTCAACCCTCTGATATACACTCTGTCCAGCAGGGAGATGAGGGCGGCGTTCTTCAGGCTGCTGTGCTGCAGTCAGACCAGCATGGAGCACACCGGGACCCCCGGGGCGGGGAACCCCCACCTGGGCACCGCCATGCCCACGGCGGAGAACAGCAAGACCAGCGGAGGAGGGGGCAGCGGGGCCAGCAAGTCCACGCTGAACAGAGGGAAGGTTCCCGGCGCCATCACCTCGGACCACAAGCACGGAGATCCGTCGGCCACCACGGTGCCTCATCCGCCTGGACCTGCAAACCTGCTCTCAGCTGTGCTGGTGAAGGCGCTGCCGCCCCTCAACAAGTTCTGAGCGGGAAGCACCTTAAACGAGGCCTCGCAGTCACACAGAGGTAGACGTAGAAGTGACGAAGTCCTGCTATCAGCCACTTTTCTGTTTATGCACTACGGCCGGCGTAGCAAAGGGACGATATTCATATGAAAAACCACACAAATGCACATTAGAGTACAATGGAAATCCTTTTAAAGCCACTCTTCAGTATTATTCACAGCATCACTGGAATGTAACTCACGTTCAGTGCTTCACGTTTCACTATGAAATACGGGAGGACAGTTTCTCAGACATGGATTCAAGCAAATCTCTTGTTTTATATTCATATCTGTGATTCTAGACTCTAAAGCTTCAGACAACGACAGCATATAACTCATTTGTTTTTGTTTGGTGTCAATGTGTTTATTTTATTGCGTCATTATGATCTGAAATCGGGGCACTTTTTCTTTTTGCATGTGCTGTAAAAACACCTGCATTTCCCCTCACAACTTGGTAAACTATTTATTTTCTGTGAAAACATTTTGCCATCTGAATATTATGCTATTAGTATGCTTGTTTACTATATCTCATGTGCATCAAAAACCCCATCACGGTACTAGGACTTACATTTTATTTTGTTATGATTTTGAGACGCACTGTGAGAATAATGAAGACCGTAAAGTTTATTTGTCAGACCAGCAGCCTTGTGAGGCTCATAACACACCAGAAATCATCCAAATGACAGCAGCGTGCTGTTATTAGACTCCACCACTAGTGGGCGAGAGCGTAAAGACTGTCCTGAAGGTGGTGCTACAGGGAAAGTCCTGCATGGGGGACATGTTTGTGGCCCAGATCTACATCTGACTCATGTCCTCAGTCTGCTCTGTAATAACTAAACTCTAGAAACCACTCACACACACGTCAACTAACCACTAGCCAATAGGATTGTTGGATGTGAATTATTTAATGGCGGCAGACTGTAAATTACATTTGTGCCCAGGGTTGTGTAGTGATATCATTATATAGTAAATACAATAAAAAGAAAAAAAAATCCTACTCCCTTTGATGAGATTTTCCACACGTTTCATGTTTTGATATTAAATCAGTGACTCCTTCTCCTCTGTGCATAGAGCTCTGTGTTGGTCTCAAGGTACTCATACACACACATACAGGAGAACCAGGACGGGATTTTGTCTGTTTAATCTGCACCATATGAATGGTACGTCTATCTGGAGTCACATTAAAACCGTTTGACGTGAGACGTCATGTGGTCTAACCCGCTGCTGCACTCGTTTAATATCCTAATGGGAAGCTGATGGATGCTCTTTCATTCCCACCGCCAGGTAGACCGGGGTCAGCCGATGAATAATGCAGAGAAACTCTTGATATTTATTTGATGTCGGGGTTTTTGCAGCTCGGCGAGGTCAGGTAGCTATTAGTCATGAAATTAATTCTTACTTTGAAGAGCTTCCTGTTGTGACAAATCTCTGTATAAACGCTCCGATTTAATGCACTAAATGAATCACTGAACTGTGAGGTTTTGTTAAGCCATCATGTGTTGATTTAAACAGTGTGTGTGTGTATTATATTGCGATTTTCACTTCATTTACAGTCTTAACAAAGAGAGTTTCTAACCTCGTGTAAAGGGTTTGATAGTCACTGCTCTGAACTCTGAGAAATGATCAGACACTTCTAGTGGACGTTTGTTTTCTAGACTCTGACGTTCATTAACGTGTTGGTTCTGGTTTCTGATAAACCCTCGGCGGTGAAGGTTACTCTGACTCCGATCGATAGCCGGGCTGATTGCAGCGGCGTTTGTGTAGAGACAGACAGGAGCTGACAGACTGGCATTTCAAACTCACCTGAGCTAAAGGATGCGTCTCTGCCGCACACCTGCACGTCTGATGAGGAAAGGCAGCCAGGGCCAGCCGAGCAGTTCCACCTTAAAGGTCACTTGCTGCTTCCTGTCAGAAATGCTTTTGAACACTCTTGCTTCCTGAATTAGCCGAGGATGACGGTGGCTTCGTGCCGTCTGGAACATAAAAACAAAAAAACAGACAAAACGTGGAGCTGCATCATCATTAGTAGTCGGTGGATCCCTCTGCTCCTTTTCAAAGTTCTCGTTAGATTTAGTTTGACTCCAAATGTCAGAAAATGGGTTCGTAAAGAAAGAAAGTCCACACGAATGAATCAAAAGCCGTGTGTTCAAACGTTACACCATCAGCAATAAACAGAAGAGTAAAAGAGGCTGCAGCTTCATCAGGAGCAGAAGAGGCTCATAAAGGCCAGGTGTGTCAATTAGACAAATCAGCTGGAAACCCGGGAAACCTGTATACCTGGTCTAGTGGTCAAAATATGTAACAGAGGTCATGATGGAATGAAAACCTTGCATTTAGATAGATTCAAACGGAGGAAGAATCCAACTGAATGCAAGAAGATTTCATGTTTCAGGTTCAGTTGCATCTCCTCACAGGTCCTGGAGATAATGATGATTATTACGCTGAACTCTGCTTCACGTCCACTTTAAGTGAACATCATGTGTTATTAAGAATCTTAAGAGACAGAAATAACGGACCAAAACCAAACAAAATCTTTTTTTTTTTTGTGGTTATTTAAGAGTATTTGTCAGTGTGGAGGCTGACTATACTTCTTTAATTGTTCCAGTATGAGGGGCAATTTCTCACTGCTAATTAAGGCCCATTAAAAGTGCTTTTTTTGCAATTCGATATGTCTGACATCACAGAAAGAACCACATACTTTTAAAACTTTTAAAAGCGCTATACAAATAAAATGTATGATTATTATTCGTAGTAAAACTAAATAAAAAATCATTACACCAACGACTTGGTTTGGTTAGACAACAAAACTTTGTGATTAGGTTTAGTCAACTCATTTAAAACGTATCTCCTTTAAATGTCATTAACAATGGAGTTTCATGGGAACATCATTTTTCGGAGAAAGGGCCGTTGGAGAGAGGAATTCAAGCGGGTTCGTTGGGATTTGTTAGTGATTCTTTTCAATGTCACGGCTGAATATTGAGCTGATTTCCACAATGTGGAGAATGAGACGTCTCCTTGAGAAATGTTAGGCATAACAACAGGCCAGATCAAGCAAAAGGTAAAGACAAAGGTTTTATTTCTCTAAAGGGTCCTTTCCATAATGTTGCCAGACACATAATAACAATCTGAGTCAGTGGCAATAAAAAAAGAAAAAGCACTTTTAATATAAATTGACAGTGAGGAGTTGCCCCAAGCGATTACATTGCAGCTGCAGCGTTCTTTCTCAACACTGGACGGATTTCAAGAGGTCTTCATTCCTATTAGTCACTCGGATAAAAACATGGAAAATAGTTTCCAGGTTGGAGAACAACATCCTTTGAAGAGGAAGAATAGCGCGTCACACAATGAAAATGAGCAGGAAAGACGCATTATTGCATCCAAGCGTCCTCATTTCATCATCTGTTCCCTAAATCTTTGTCTCAACATGTTCAGTGGACTTCTAATGAATTCATTTTCATCTCCTCAAATTCCGGCAGATGACGGATTCCATTTGTCCAAACGGCTGAAACAAACACTGTTTAACGAGCGCTAACTGGGTCAAACACCTTAATAAATCATGTTAACCAAATAGCCGTCGCCGGGCTTGTTTGAGGATTTAGACACGGTGGATTTGTGTCATTCTCTGTGCACAATGCCTATTTGCATATGACTAATGTGAACACGACGGAGGACAAGCGAATCGCACCACCCCCCTGTCATCATGATCCTGGCTTTACTCCGCTGTGTGGCGAGGAGGAAGTGGGCATGCATGTGTGTGTGTGTGTGTGTGTGTGTGTGTGTGTATTTGCATGTGTCAGACGGACGCGTATGTGTGTGCATCCATGTGTGCTTTTGAGAGAAAGAACAAAGACTCCATCTGGTCCGAGCCGTCGAATGTGCCAGTACGAAACGCTTCTGTCACTCTCAAGTCCCTTTTTGTAGCAGCTTGGAGGCGGAGCGGGGGCCAAGCGGGTGGAGTGGGGCCAGGCGGGTGGAGCCAGGTGGGTGGAGCGGGGCCAGGCGGGTGAAGTGGAGCGGGGCCAGGCGGGTGGAGCCAGGAGGGCGGAGTGGGGCCAGGCGGGTGAAGTGGAGCGGGGCCAGGCGGGTGGAGCGGGGGCAGGCGGGGCAGAGCGGGGCCAGGTGGGGCGGGGCCAAGCGGAGCGGTGCCATGCAGGGCGGAGCGGGTCCAGGCGGGTGGAGCCAGGAGGGCGGAGTGGGGCCAGGCGGGTGGAGCCAGGTGGGTGGAGCGGGGCCAGGCGGGTGAAGTAGAGTGGGGCCAGGCGGGTGGAGCCAGGAGGGCCGAGTGGAGCTAGGCGGGTGGAGAGGGGCCAGGTGGGGTGGGGCGGGGCGTGGCCAGCCGGGTGAAGTGGAGCGGGGCCAGGCAGGTGGAGCGGGGGCAGGCGGGTGGAGCGGGTCCAGGCAGGTGGGGCGGGGCCAAGCGGAGCGGTGCCATGCAGGGCGGAGCGGGTCCAGGCAGGTGGAGTGCGGCGCCAGGCGGGTGGAGCAGGCCCAGGCAGGTGGGGCGGGCCAGGTGGGTCCCGTTTGAGGCCCCACGCTCACACAGGGAGCCCCCCTTAGCTGATGCCATTCCCTCCTCCCATACACACACATGATGATGCGCCTCCTCCCCTTCCTCCACCTCCACGTCGACGGTGTAATCTCTTGGAGCACCAAAGGGAGTGAAGACCCAGGCATACTTTTGGTGATAAGCTCAGAGGGCTTCATCCCGGGAACAGCTGGGAAGAAGCTATGGGGAGCGAAGGCAAAGGTCACTCCATAGGAGGAGATCTGAAGGAGCTGGCTGTGACTTGGATGAGTGAACTACTCCTCCCAGCATTCCCCTCAACACCCCACTGCCATTAATCTCCTGTCTGGTGCGTATCAGGCAGACTCCAGTTGAGGTACAGAAGGAGGACGGCAGCAAAAAAACAAAAAGAAAGGTTTGAGCCTCTCTTTTCTTTCTCCTGAAGCTCCTTTCTAGGGCGTCTTAGAGGAAACATGTACATACTTTGGATCACATGTTGAAACACTGCTGATGTTGCTTACAGTCTTGTTTTACACTGCTTACGTGTAGAGATGCTGAAAGAAGGGGGCTGGAAGGAGGCGGATAGTTTTACTATTAAATTATTCTGACAGGCTCTGGTGAATTAGGGTTTGTCAAAGATTTATTTAGGTCCCAGCTGAAGTCAACATGACTCGAAGATCCATTTTTATCCAGATTTTGACGAGACGATTGATTTTGGAGATGAGTGAGAGTTGAGGGATTCAATACTGTTACCACCAACCGAGCCTCAGTCCAGCCAGTAGTTTTAAGACAGCATGACAGACATTGTTTACAGAAAGAGGATGCTTTTGAGTTTATGTGAAATATGTGATGCTCTAATTCCATGTCTGAACATGCATTCCTCCTGATTTAAAGATACTGGTAAAAGAAAGGAAGAAGAGGCCAAAGAGAAAGCATGTGGAAGACAAGGTAAATGACATCGGAGTAGAATAACAACAAATAGCAAAACTGTTGGATGGACCGAGGGAGAGATGAAAGGAAAGTGTGAAACACAATGGAGGTATGCAGTTACAGTATAACCACAACCTTTATCTTGTATCCAGATTTATGAACACGCTCCTCAAATGATCACCTCAGCAGATAACTGTGACTAAACAGCAAACAGAAACGCTCAAATCCACCATTCATCCTCTTTTACAGTAAGATAAATGTCTCAAGCATAACAACAAATGGGGAGAGAACTAGGATGGAGACATTAATAAAAGGTAGCAGCAGGTGGAGGTTGGGTGGAGAGCGGGATGTAAATAAAGTGAAAAGAAAGTGTGAGAGGAGAGAGTGGATCGATTGTTGCCCTGCAGCCGAAGCCGCTCACTACTGCACACCACAGAAAGTTCTTACAGCCGAATGACCCCCAATGTCTCCTTCAATATGTATCCAACATGATTACATTAAAATAAAAATGTTAAGATGTTTTCAGGCATAGACACCTTTTTTTATTAGCAGTGGACAGATAGGGAAGACAGGAGAGAGAGGGGGGGTGACATGCAGCAAAGGACCTCCGGCTGGGATTGGAACCTGCGTCGGCTGCGTATGCTCATGGGTACATGGCATGCGCTCTAACCACTCTTCCACCTGCGCACCACATGTTTAAATATTGAAGAAGATGATACTATGATCTTTGAAAGCTATATCATAGGAAACTGGACTTGCTTTATGTTTTTGAATTGATTGATTGATTTTATTTGAACATTCTTGATATAAATATATGAAACAGCAACCTGTGCCATACATTATATACATAACTATAGTCAGGGATGACACAGTAAAGCCTGAAGGCTTATTTCCATTGTGGTCCCTAATATTTAAATATTTGTTATATATTTTGTCCAACACATTTATATCAATGAGGGTGGAGTCACACAAACAAACAAATACCAGTGTGTGACATAATTTCATTCCAAGCTTCTTTCCCTATTCTCTATTTTTTCCCTTCATTGATAATAATAATAATAATTATAATAATAATTATTATAATAATCATAATAATAATTTATTTATTTATAATGCACTTTACATCAACTCAATGACCTCAAAGTGCTACAGTGCACAAATAAGAATCCACAGTCTATTGTGGCTTTGATGTTTAGGGAGAGCATTCCATTTCATTGATTCCATTTCATTTTGATGACATCACTGTTTTTTTTTCCTTCTGTGATTCCATTCCATTCTGATGACATCACAGAGACATCAAAGCAGTGGCTTGTCTCTGTGATGTCACATGTTCAAAGCGCTGCAGTCTATAAATATAGTGCAGGTACTGAACAAACACAACCTTTCTTAAAGGTGTTGCAGGAAAGTCCAATCGAGAGATAGAAGCAGGAGACGAAGGTCAACCAACTCAAGAATCTTTTTCAGACACAGGAGGAGAAGACAGAGAAGACCTACAAAACCATGCAGAAGCAGGAGACGAAGGTCAACCAACTGAGGAAGCTTTTTCAGACACAGGAGGAGAAGACAGAAAAGACCTACAAAACCATGCCGAAGCAGGGGACGAAGGTCGACCAACTGAGGAAACTTTTTCAGACACAGGAGGAGAAGACAGAGAAGAACGACCAAACCATGCCGAAGCAGGGGACGAAGGTCGACCAACTGAGGAAACTTTTTCAGACACAGGAGGAGAAGACAGAGAAGAACGACAAGTTCCAAAAGGACCTGGCTGTGTCCAAGCAGAGCTCGCAGACAAACATCCACCTGCTGGAGACAAAAGTCCGAGAGATGGAGGATGAGAAAAAGGAACGGGAGGACAAGTTCCAAAAGGACCTGGCTGTGTCCAAGCAGAGCTCGGAGACAACCATCCACCTGCTGGAGACAAAAGTCCGAGAGATGGAGGATGAGAAAAAGGAACAGGAGGACAAGTTCCAAAGGTACCTGGCCGAGTCCCAGCAGAGCTCGGAGACAAGCATCTGCCTGATGGAGATAATAGTCCGAGAGATGGAGGATGAGAAAAAGGAACAGGAGGACAAGTTCCAAAAGTACCTGGCTGTGTCCAAGCGGAGCTCGGAGACAAGCAACCGCCTGCTGGAGACAAAAGTCCAACTGTTGGAGGATAAGAAGAAGGAACTGGAGGACAAGTTCCAAAGGTACCTGGCTGTGCCCCAGCAGAGCTCGCAGACAAGCATCCACCTGCTGGAGACAAAAGTCCAACAGATGGAGGATGAGAAAAAGGAACTGGAGGACAAGTTCCAAAAGGACCTGGCCGAGTCCCAGCAGAGCTCGGAGACAAGCATCTGCCTGCTGGAGACAAAAGTCCAAGAGATGGAGGATGAGAAAAAGGAACTGGAGGACAAGTTCCAAAAGTACCTGGCTGTGTCCAAGCGGAGCTCGGAGACAAGCAACCGCCTGCTGGAGACAAAAGTCCAACTGATGGAGGATGAGAAGAAGGAACTGGAGGACAAGTTCCAAAAGTACCTGGCTGTGCCCCAGCAGAGCTCGCAGACAAGCATCCACCTTCTGGAGACAAAAGTCCAACAGATGGAGGATGAGAAAAAGGAACTGGAGGACAAGTTCCAAAAGGACCTGGCCGAGTCCCAGCAGAGCTCGGAGACAAGCATCTGCCTGCTGGAGACAAAAGTCCAAGAGATGGAGGATGAGAAAAAGGAACTGGAGGACAAGTTCCAAAAGTACCTGGCTGTGTCCAAGCGGAGCTCGGAGACAAGCAACCGCCTGCTGGAGACAAAAGTCCAACTGATGGAGGATGAGAAGAAGGAACTGGAGGACAAGTTCCAAAAGTACCTGGCTGTGCCCCAGCAGAGCTCGCAGACAAGCATCCACCTGCTGGAGACAAAAGTCCAACAGATGGAGGATGAGAAAAAGGAACTGGAGGACAAGTTCCAAAAGGACCTGGCCAAGTCCCAGCAGAGCTCGGAGACAAGCATCTGCCTGCTGGAGACAAAAGTCCAAGAGATGGAGGATGAGAAAAAGGAACTGGAGGACAAGTTCCAAAAGTACCTGGCTGTGTCCAAGCGGAGCTCGGAGACAAGCAACCGCCTGCTGGAGACAAAAGTCCAACTGATGGAGGATGAGAAGAAGGAACTGGAGGACAAGTTCCAAAAGGACCTGGCCGAGACCCAGCAGAGCTCGGAGACAAGCATCTGCCTGCTGGAGACAAAAGTCCAAGAGATGGAGGATGAGAAAAAGGAACTGGAGGACAAGTTCCAAAAGTACCTGGCTGTGTCCAAGCAGAGCTCGGAGACAAGCAACCGCCTGCTGGAGACAAAAGTCCAACTGATGGAGGATGAGAAGAAGGAACTGGAGGACAAGTTCCAAAAGGACCTGGCCGAGTCCCAGCAGAGCTCGGAGACAAGCATCTGCCTGCTGGAGACAAAAGTCCAAGAGATGGAGGATGAGAAAAAAGAACTGGAGGACAAGTTCCAAAAGTACCTGGCTGTGTCCAAGCGGAGCTCGGAGACAAGCATCTGCCTGCTGGAGACAAAAGTCCAAGAGATGGAGGATGAGAAAAAGGAACAGGTGGACAAGTTCCAAAGGTACCTGGCTTTGTCCAAGCGGTGCTCGGAGACAATTATCTGCCTGCTGGAGACAAAAGTCCAAGAGATGGAGGATGAGAGAAAGGAACTGGAGGACAAGTTCCAAAAGGACCTGGCCGAGTCCCAGCAGAGCTCGGAGACAGGAAACCGCCTGCTGGAGACAAAAGTCCAAGAGATGGAGGATGAGAAAAAGGAACTGGAGGACAAGTTCCAAAAGTACCTGGCTGTGTCCAAGCAGAGCTCGGAGACAAGCAACCGCCTGCTGGAGACAAAAGTCCAACTGATGGAGGATGAGAAGAAGGAACTGGAGGACAAGTTCCAAAAGGACCTGGCCGAGTCCCAGCAGAGCTCGGAGACAAGCATCTGCCTGCTGGAGACAAAAGTCCAAGAGATGGAGGATGAGAAAAAGGAACTGGAGGACAAGTTCCAAAAGTACCTGGCTGTGTCCAAGCGGAGCTCGGAGACAAGCAACCGCCTGCTGGAGACAAAAGTCCAACTGATGGAGGATGAGAAGAAGGAACTGGAGGACAAGTTCCAAAAGTACCTGGCTGTGCCCCAGCAGAGCTCGCAGACAAGCATCCACCTGCTGGAGACAAAAGTCCAACAGATGGAGGATGAGAAAAAGGAACTGGAGGACAAGTTCCAAAAGGACCTGGCCGAGTCCCAGCAGAGCTCGGAGACAAGCATCTGCCTGCTGGAGACAAAAGTCCAAGAGATGGAGGATGAGAAAAAGGAACTGGAGGACAAGTTCCAAAAGTACCTGGCTGTGTCCAAGCGGAGCTCGGAGACAAGCAACCTCCTGCTGGAGACAAAAGTCCAACTGATGGAGGATGAGAAGAAGGAACTGGAGGACAAGTTCCAAAAGTACCTGGCTGTGCCCCAGCAGAGCTCGGAGACAAGCATCCACCTGCTGGAGACAAAAGTCCAACAGATGGAGGATGAGAAAAAGGAACTGGAGGACAAGTTCCAAAAGGACCTGGCCGAGTCCCAGCAGAGCTCGCAGACAAGCATCCACCTGCTGGAGACAAAAGTCCAACAGATGGAGGATGAGAAAAAGGAACTGGAAGACAAGTTCCAAAAGGACCTGGCCGAGTCCCAGCAGAGCTCGGAGACAAGCATCTGCCTGCTGGAGACAAAAGTCCAAGAGATGGAGGATGAGAAAAAGGAACTGGAGGACAAGTTCCAAAAGGACCTGGCCGAGTCCCAGCAGAGCTCGGAGACAAGCATCTGCCTGCTGGAGACAAAAGTCCAAGAGATGGAGGATGAGAAAAAGGAACAGGTGGACAAGTTCCAAAGGTACCTGGCTTTGTCCAAGCGGTGCTCGGAGACAATTATCTGCCTGCTGGAGACAAAAGTCCAAGAGATGGAGGATGAGAGAAAGGAACTGGAGGACAAGTTCCAAAAGGACCTGGCCGAGTCCCAGCAGAGCTCGGAGACAGGAAACCGCCTGCTGGAGACAAAAGTCCAAGAGATGGAGGATGAGAGAAAGGAACAGGAGGACAACTCAAAGGCCCTGGCCAATGAAGTACAGATCTGTGAAACAAGAGTCCGAGAGGTCCTTGAGGACAACAGGGTCCTGGAACAGCTCTGTCTGAACATGAAGAAGAAGAGGAGAGGAACCTTCTTCGGCAGGATCCAGGACGAGCAGGCAGAGCTGCAGAAGATGAAGGACAAGATGCACGAGAAGGAGAAGAAGAAGGAAGCCAAGCGGCAGAAGGAGGAGAAGAAGAAGGAAGCCAAGCGGCAGAAGGAGGAGAAGAAGAAGGAAGCCAAGCGGCAGAAGGAGGAGAAGAAGGAAGCCAAGCGGCAGAAGGAGGAGAAAGAATGTGAGGAGAGGCTAAATTCAAATAGTTTGAGTGTCGACGAAAAGGTGGAGGAGGCTGCTGATTGTTCAGCTTAGGTTGGACACTAGCTCCCCTTTGAAAGAGGTTTTCTTCTGGTGCCCAGGTTTCTCCCAAAATATATGCATATATGATATGTATATATTAAAAAAAACACCCTTCATCCATCTACCTCACCTCTGTCCTTCCTCACCTCCAACGTAAAAGGGTTTTCTCCTGGCGCTCAGGTTTCTCCCACAATATATACATATATATTATGTTTATATTTAAAAAACACCCTTCGTCATCTACCTCACTTCTGTCCTTCCTCACCTCTGTCCTTCCTCACCTCCAACGTAAAAGGGTTTTCTCCTGGCGCTCAGGTTTCTCCCACAATATATACATATATATTATGTTTATATTTAAAAAACACCCTTCATCATCTACCTCACCTCTGTCCTTCCTCACCTCTGTCCTTCCTCACCTCCAACGTAAAAGGGTTTTCTCCTGGCGCTCAGGTTTCTCCCACAATATATACATATATATTATGTTTATATTTAAAAAACACCCTTCATCATCTACCTCACCTCTGTCCTTCCTCACCTCTGTCCTTCCTCACCTCCAACGTAAAAGGGTTTTCTCCTGGCGCTCAGGTTTCTCCCACAATATATACATATATATTATGTTTATATTTAAAAAAACACCCTTCATCTTCTACCTCACCTCCATCTCCCTCACCTCTGTCCTTCCTCACCTCCAACATAAAAGGGTTTTCTTCTGGCGCTCAGGTTTCTCCCACAATATATAATATATATTATGTTTATATTTAAAAAAACACCCTTCATCATCTACCTCACCTCCATCTCCCTCACCTCTGTCCTTCCTCACCTCCAACGTAAAAGGGTTTTCTCCTGGCGCTCAGGTTTCTCCCACAATATATACATATATATTATATTTATATTTAAAAAAAACACCCTTCATCATCTACCTCACCTCCATCTCCCTCCACTCTGTTATTCCTCACCTCCAATGTAAAAGGGTTGCTCAGGTTTCTCCCACAATATATACAGTACATAAATAAATATGTATGTATGTATGTATGTATGTATGTATGTATGTATGTATGTATGTATGTATATATATATGTATAAAAACACCCTTCATCCATCTACCTCACCACTCCTTCCTTCCACTCCTGCTCCACCCTCCTCCTCATTCAGGGCAGCACAGTGACCCCCCTCTCTGTCCACTGCTAAATAAAAGGCGTCTATGCCAGAATTTTTTTTCCAAAAAACAAAAACAAAGGGATAGTTCAACACTCTGGCAAATTGGCCCATTGCTATAATCCCTATAGTCACAGCAATAGGTTCATTACCTTTATTTGTCGGTGTAAGCTATTTTTAGCTGCTCAGAGCTATGCTACGGAGGCTAATGGGACTTCCTGGTAACTCATCCAAATACACAATCCAACATCTCCAAAACGCTTTTGTGGACAAGTTGTGACCTGCACGTTCACCACTCATGGTGTGGATTGGAAAGGAAGACTGCTGGCCCAGAAGGCCTCCTGCAGATGATCAACTGATCAACGGTGCAGTTGCAGGGCATATGGACTGCCATGTATGCCTGCTTGTAGACCATGCCAACTTGAGAATTGTGAGAATCACAATAATCCACCTCTATGGGACGAAGTGTGTGACGACTAATGGTAAATCTAGTGAAGGTCACAGTGCAAAACAAATATAAAAAAATCAACCATAAGAAGAGGAAACAACTGAACAAAATATAAAAAGAAAAGCTGCACGGTGGTGTAGTGGGTAGCACTCTCGCCTCACAGCGAGAGGGTCAAAATCAAAAGAATGGTTATTAACCACAGAAACCACCAAAACAAGGCAAAACTATACGAGAAAGGAGAAATATACAATTACTTCAGGGAAACTGTACTTATTTTTCACATAAATATGCTTGTAAACAATCACCTTAATGTACTTGTAATCACTTATTTATCATGCACATATGCTAATTAGAATATTTATATTTTATACAAGTCATATTTGCACCTGACTATTTGAACTGGTAACAAGTTAGGTTAAACACGGCTTCTTCCTCTCTCCTTTTCTCTCAGATCACATAAATAAATGAACTTAAAGACCTTTATATGACTTGATCTTTTAACTGTAAATAATCTTATTTATTACACTGTAGATATGATATAAGAAGCCCTAGTAAACCAAAAAGACAGCCTGGTGGACCGTCCAAAGCTTCCTCTGGTACAGGACATTACCCATGGACTAGGTGAGAGGATGTAACACACACACACGCAAAGGCTATGTTTCTCTGGTTTGTGTTTGTTCACATGTTCAAAGATTTTTACATTCTTTTTACATTATTTTCCATGTTACGTTGTAAATATAGAGGAAAAACAATCACTGTGAAGACAGGTAAGATTGCAGAAGTTAATTTAGTTCTTGTAAAAAATATTCCTTTATTTCCCTGCTGTCTATCTACTTCACTGTTGCTCTACATTTGATGTGCTACTCTTCAGTAACGGCAATGCATGGAAGCAGCAGAGACGCTTTGCTCTTTCAAGTCCAAAATGCACCCGACTTTTAGGATTTGCCAAAAAGTCCCTTGAGCCGGTCATCTTGGATGAATTTACATATTGTGCAAAAGTCTTCAACGGCTATAAAGGTAAACAGTGAATGCACAGCGTCACATTCAGAATGATAGAGGATTACAAATACACAACTAACAGCACATCTTTCTTTTTAACTGTGGAGGGAAGCCATTCGATCCACACCTCGTCGTCAACAACGCCGTCTCCAACATCATCTGCTCGCTGGTTTTTGGTCATCGCTTTGAGTACGGCAACGAGACGTTTGTGAAACTGATGAAGTGGCTCGGCAAAATTCTTCAGATTCAAGCCTCCATTTGGGGACAGGTAGAGTATTTTAAAGCTATTGATTAAATCCTAATACAAGAATGGTAATTGTGATTTCAATATTTCAAAATGCCTCAACAGAATGCTCTACTCTGCAGCTTTACAACGCGTTCCCTCTGCTGATGAGACGTTTGCCAGGGCCACATCAGACACTCCAGCACATGCTAAATGATGAGTCTTATTATACGGGAGTCTGATGTGTGCAGTTATTTGTCTGAATAATTTATCTCTCAATTCCTTTTTTCAATTACCTGATTCATTGTTTAACTTTATAGGTGGAAAACATCCCTATCTCAATTTCCCGGAGCCAAAGTTTTTTTAGATGCTTCATTTTTAGATACAAACACTTTCAATAAATAATGATATTAAACAGGGGGAAGCAGCAATGCTTTCCATTTGAGACGCTGGAACCACCTCAATAATTCATTGATTGTCAAAATTGTTGTCAATTAATTTTCTCTCAATCCAGTAATTCATTCATTGACTACATTTACATAACTGTGTTAGAATAGAGTACATTTTTCCCCTGAGGACAGGAAAATCGATCATCATGTCTGCGCTGGAATATGGAGATATTCTCTCTACTCGTTCTACTTTAAAGATGCTCGTTATGAACGCGTTATCACGCGGCTCTCAACACGGCAACGCTGGCAACAGAACTGACAGAGCTAACGCAGCGCAGAGAGGTCAGCAGGTCACACTCACCTGCACTAAAAGCACATCCAGCTACTAAAACAAAGCACGGAGAAGCTCAGATAACAACACACAGAGGCATCATGACGACTTCATGACCTTTAACATGATTCGATGGTCCTCGCCAGCAACACAAACAACTCCACACTCATGTTTGTGTCTCTCTTCTAAAAGCGATGCTGTATACCTGATTAAATAAAGTATGCCTCTCGATGACATCCTATCATAACAGATAGGGGGCAGAAGTGGCTAAGCAATCTCTTCCAAATTTAATACCCCCCCCCCCCCAAAAATCTCCCAAACAGCAGCTGCGTTCTCTCCAAACCCTCTCTGATTGCAGTGTTTTCCGGCAGGCTCTCCGACCGCATGCACACACACCTGCTCACGCTGACCTCCAATCTATTTCCCTCCACGGCTGCTGGGATTAGCGTGTCTGGGATGGGGGAGAAGTGAGAAGGAGGACGGCGGCCTTCTTAGCCTGACATGCGTGTCCGTGGCGTTGAGCGTGTGTGCACAGCTGGCTGAGTCGCCGGCTCCGTGCATGCGAGCGGCCCCGGAGCTTTGCATGTTGCATGTGTGTGAAAGAGCAACTGTCCTCCATAGTCTTGAAGCGTGCAAGCGCCTCTTGACGACTCGGTTTTCAAATCTGCCTGTCACGAGTTCCCCAACTTTGTGGAAGTGAAGGGCCAAGTTATACCTGTTAAATGTTTGTTTTCCTGACCTTTAGGGGAGGGGCTTCAAATCAAAGGGATCTAAATGTGTTTTTTATGATGAAAGTTAAATGGCAGAAGATGTGTTTCATATTGGTATTTTGCCCTTAATGATGTCACATGATATCACTTTTTTCCGCTACACTTGCTGATCTCAACAAATGTACTTATTGGTAAATGGACCTGCATTTATTTATATATATATATATATATATATATATATATATAGCACTTTTCTAGCTAGCTACTCAAGGCGCTTCACATACTACATTCAGTCACTTTTACCCGTTCACACACATTAATACATTGATGGCGCAGCATCAGGGGCAATTTAAAGTGATGGTTCGGAGTAAAATGCACCCTAGGTAATTTCCTCCATGACATCCAGCCAAATACCCCCTCAGAAGCATTTTTAGCGATGGTCAGCATTGGTCAAGATAGCCGCTATCAGCCGAATGGCTTAGTACTAGCGCTATAGTACATAAAGTATATCTCGTAAATTACCCCACTAATAATGCATGGAATGTTACCAGACTTGTGCAGTAGTACACATAGGGTCTGTACTCACAAAACGAGGCATTTGAAAGTTTGTAAGTACACCAGGAGTTTATTTAAATGAACACTTGCCCGATAGCTTCTATCCTCGGCTACTAACGTTAACTAACGCCGTGCCGTGACGCGAGTTTCACGCAAGAGTATGAAAAAGTTTCGCTGAGTTTTTATAAATGCTTGTATTATCAGGTCAACACATTTTTATAAATGCTTGTATTATCACTGTCAACAAGTGTTGACAAGTGTTGACCTGATAATACAAGCATTTATAAAACACGGAAGTGGCGTCTACGCTGCGGTAGCATAGCAGCCGAGGATAGAAGCTATCAGGCAAGTGTTCATTTATATAAACTCCTGGTGTACTTACAAACTTTCAAATGCCTCGTTTTGTGAGTACAGACCCTATGTGTACTACTGCAGACGTCTGGTAACATTCCATGCATTATTAGTGGGGTAATTTACGAGATATACCCTCTGTACCGTAGCGCTAGTACTAAGCCATTCGGCTGATAGCGGCTATCTTGACCAATGCTGTGACCAATGTCATGGTGGAAATTACCTCGGGTGCATTTCACTCCGAACCATCATTTAAGGGTTCAGTATCTTGCCCAAGGACACTTCGGCATGCAGACTGGAGGAGCCGGGATTCGAACCGCCAATCTTTTGATTCTCTGAGTCACAGCCGCCCCACTTATTGTTAGTCACTTTGGACAAAAGCGTCTGCTTAATGCCCTAAATGTAATTGTAAATGATCCGTTTGTCTTTTTTTTTTCACCTACTAGGAAATGATGTCACTAATAACATCAATAATTTACACTTTTTTAATAAAGCGACAAGTACGTATTCGACGAGGCCAGGCATGCCTGAGTGCACGTTCTGTGGTTCCCTAACATGTTCTCCGGTTCTGCTGCGATCACAGGTGTTCATTCCTCCAAGCCTGTCTGATGGATTAACAGCCCCCCCCCCCCCTCCCCTCCCCTCTAGATCTGACATTACACACATTGTGACATGACAGCTGCACACACAGACACACACACACACACGCCAAGATCATGGTAAAACACTGCAAGGACGGTTGACATTTGTTCCAACCTACACAAATATGCTCATAAAAACATAAAAATAGAGCTTTATATTTAGGGATCCTTCTGTGGAACCAGAAATTAAAGCTGAAATTCTAACAAAGACAAGAGGTAAGAGCGATACAAACGGCGTGGAAGTGTGAGCGTGATAGTTGTTTGATTTTTAACACGCTGCACTGCCACTGTCGTTAATATTCATATCCCTCCCCAGGGAGCCTTGTTTGAAAAATGAGACTATATCAGCCCCCCCCCTCCATATCACCGTCTCCTTCTCTTTCAGACTCACAAACAACCACATGCCACGCACACACACTTGTTTGGAGTCTCATTGGGGAAGTACAGTCAGGCAGCACCCCCCCCTCCTTTCTCCCCAATAGAGGGATCCAGCTCGTCTCGTCTCTCCGTCACGCGGTTAATCAGCCTCCACTATTTCATTTGCCTCCGTAATGAAAGCAATCCCAGTGCTTTTCACTGCGGCGCAGCCCCAAATAATGAGGGCTGCCTCACCCCTCCTCAGCCACACCTCACCCCCCCCCCAGTCCTCACCCTCTCCCCCCCTCTCCCAACCCTGCTGTCAATGGATGAGGGGAAGCAAATGTGTTTGCATTGGAGTGTGTGGATCTCGCCCATTCCTTTGTGCCTCTTTCTCCTTCTTTCTGGAAGAGTCTAATGAATGTGTCGTATCACCTGTACTCTCAATGTCAATGTTTTGGAAGAAAAGCATTTTCCCTTCTGCAGTCGCTTTTTAAAATACACAAGAAACTAGCAACAGTCTGAACGAGTTTGTGTGCAACATACTTCAGATTTTTCATTATTTACTCCCACGACTCGTCTCTAAACCCCTGGCGGGAGCTTCAGCCCCCAGGTTGGGAACCATTCATCTACATAAAAGGTCTGCGTGAATTAACACTCTGAATACAGATGAGATGCTTCAACACAGCGGGTGAATTATACATCCTGTCATACTTTTTTTTTATTAGTGACAGAAAATGGCCAAAATGACGATAATAACAATGAATACAACCAGTTTTGGATGTAATGATTTCAATAATTTATCTGATTCGGATGATCACAAGTATGTTGGGTGGAAGTTGGCTCTTCTCTAAAACCGCGACGCTGCAACCAGGCAGCAGACACGGGAACCCATTCCAGATGGCAAGCGTTTAACTCCGAACCAGCATGCAATGAAAAATCTGCGCTCAGATATGTAGGAAGTGTGAGAACGTGGCCGACAGTCCCAGAGTTAGTTTGTCTGAGTGCTTCCGAGCTCAGCCTCCAAGTCAGTGAGAAGACAATGACAGCAGTGACAGGTTTTTTTTTCTTTTCTTTTTACAAACCGAGCATCGTCTCCTAAATGCAACGCAAGCAACCGACGGAACACAGGTCAGCGAGGTCAACACAAGTACCGATACAAGACAGGCTTCTCTGTTGCCCACGATGAACAACCAACAAGCAACACGGAGATGAGTCGGGCAAACCCTCGACGTACAGCAGCATGACAGTGCAGGACAGACCGGGTGCAGGACAGACCGGGTGCAGGACAGACCGGGTGCAGGACAGACCGGGTGTGTCTTCTTTGTGTAGAAAAAAAGCATCCAAAATAGAACTGTTGTCGGTAAAAACCTTAAATCTTTGAAAATAGCACTGTTTTCTTTTTTATTCGGAAAATGTGAACATTGCAACATTCACAACGGGGTCTCCCTCGCCCCTGGATGTAACGAGATGCATCATCTTATACAGTACAATTTCATTTATTGATGAATGACATGAAAGATTTGGGCAAAATATGACTTGTAAGGTTTTCACCAAAACAACAGCAATATTTTGTTAACCAGTGTAAATGAGGTGTTATTTTTTTTGTGTGCAACAGCTGTAATTAAATCTAAATTTCCTGCAAACTTCCTGGGTACATTCACACTAAACAGCCTTTCTCCCAACTACAGCTCTTGCTCATCTGCATTGCAGTCGGCTGTGAAAGACATGTAATAAAGAACGGGAGTATTTCATATGTCCTGGAGTCAGCCCCCGGTGTCGGCAAGGAGATGACAGACAGAGGAGTTACAGCAAAGGTGGCCAGGAGTTCAGGTATTGCATTTCGTGTGAATCGATCCCCGTGGATGTAAGAGACACTTGGCACAGGTACGAACGCTGTGCTGAGTCATCAAAAAGTAGTCCAGCTCAACAAGGAGAGATGAGAGAGAACTGGCTCCGCTGGGAAACATCCCATCAAACATTCAGAAGTTTTTTATTACGTGTCCGATCACGATGGCGTCCGGGAGGAGGAGGAGGAGGAGCGTCAGAGCGTCTGCACCAGCACAGGAAACAGCAGGGACAGATGCTCGGCGCCGCGGATCGGGAGTTTGTGCGCCGTGTAGAAGTGGATGACTTCTGGGATGGTGTCGAAGGGAGGGCTGTTCTGTCCCAGCACGTACTTGCCGTCTTTATACTGGGTGAACTTCATGTGCATGAAACCTTGGCAGCTCCTGTGGGGAGAAAAAAAAAAGAAGGACGTGAAAGAAGAAAGAGTGATGACATGAAATGTGGGGCACATAAAACACATTTTGTCCCGTAATGACACGGTGGAGATGACAGGGGTGGATTTATGTTCTCTTTCCTGCACTTGGAGGACGTGACTCTAACCAAGATCTGACGCCGTGTCACAAATTAGGAAGGACGAGTCATGATGAAGGATGACCGAGCGCTGTGAGGAAAGACAAAAGCCAGGGAACGCTGGACTGTGAAAGTGGCTTTGCCGACCGCACCGGTTCCCCTCCCTTTAAGTGCCATTCAGCCGCGACGAGACTTCCCCTTTAAGAGGCAGCCAGCCAGTCGTGATGTACGTCTAATTATAGAAGCGGAGGGAAAGAAGGAGGGCTGAGATCGGTCACCATAATTGTCATTGTTCTAGTCGACCAAATGAAATTTTGAAGAGCCGTGAAACCAGTAAAAGACGCTCGCTGGGACCACAAACAGACAAACAACAAGGCAGTTAACGACGCCGAGGGCCGAGACGCTTCATCACATCAGCGCCCGCAGTGGACAGCGTGATTTCAATCAGTCCTGTTGGTTTCGCATCTCTTTGAGCACTTTTCCAGTAAATATCCTGGTTCTTCATTTTGTCTCCTTTAAAACGGCCTTAATCATTCCTCCCATTGTAATAATAATATATAATAAACTTTATTTCTATCGCACTTTTCTTAACAGAGTTACAAAGTGCTTTCCAGAACAACAGAACACCAAAACCAAAACAGAAACGTCAAATAAAACAGCGGGAACAAGAAAGCCATCCATCCATCCATCCATCCATCATCTTCCGCTTATCTGGGGCCGGGTCGCGGGGTCAGCTGCCGGGAGGATCCCAAGGCGTTCCCAGGCCAGCCGGGCGACGTAGTCGCTCCAGCATGTCCTGGGTCTTCCTCGGGGTCTCCTCCCGGTGTGGCATGCCTGGAACACCTCCCCCCAATACAGATGCCCGAGCCACCTCAGCTGGCTCCTCTCGATGTGGAGGAGCAGCGGCTCTACTCCGAGCTCCTCACCCTATCTCTAAGGGAGCGCCCCACCACCCTGCAGAGGAAGCTCATTTCAGCCGCTTGTATCCGGGATCTTATTCTTTGGGTCACGACCCAGAGTTCATGACCATAGAAGAACCAAGAACCATCAAGAAAGCATCAAAAATAAACACTGGAGGATCAAATAATTGTACACATTACTGTCCAACTGTTCACTTCTTGGAGCACCACGATGACAAAATTATTTCACATATTTTTGCTTATCTCAGTTGCTATTACACAAACTTTATTATTATTAAAATTATCACAAAGGTAGTGTCGACAAACAACCAGCCCGATAAAGACTGATCTCATTTATGCAGTTCTGGTTTCTATCCGCTATGATGACATTATACCTACCAAGGAAATAATAACCATATTATGTAATCCACTGTGTTTGAGAGTTAAACCCAAAGGATTAAACCAGGCAGCTGGCTGGAAGACTTCGCTGGATGTATGAAGACAATAACAAGTGCTACAAACAACTTCATCATAAAAAATAAAACAACTTCCACACACTCTCATTAGACACCCGAGCCTTCCTTCATAAAGCCACTCCAGGCAAACGAGACCAAACAGACTGCAGGAGCACTTAAATAGACGTTCCTGTAAATGGCCCTGATGCAAAACATCAGACACAAGATTACACTCAAGGGGATTGTAGTCTCTTGGCATGTGCAGACTACAAACATGGAGGGGGATAATTTGTCAGACAGTGGAAAGTAGGGGAAATGAAAGTAGGTCAAAGTCTTTAAACTGTGATGGAGTTATGATTACATACGAGTTATGAGCTTGGTTATTATTTTAACGTTTTCTCTTCCAAATTTGTTGAGCTAATCGAAAGCTTTCGTTTAAAACCTGTGTGCTTTTCAGATTCTTCTTCTTTTTTTCGTGTTTTCTATTCCTGGAACAATTCATGATTATTACTGGATAGAATGATGTCCAAAACTAAGACAATAAAGTTTCTTTTTAATTAAAGATCTAAGCTGCTCCGACTCGCTGTTCCTGGTTTGTCTGAAGGTTTTGCAGCTTCATAAGAGATATCACTTCTTCCAAACCTCACATGCACCAGACTGGGGAACGATTGATTTTGTTGCTTGAGCATGCATGTGTGTGTGTGTGTGTGTGTGTGTGTGTGTGTGTGTCAAACCCACTCTACTCATGTAAATGAGTAATGCATGAGCTTGTTTATATGTCAGGACAGCACAGTGACACTTTGAGCCTCATCCCCCCCCCTTCCCTTCCCTCCTTGTGTGGCCCACAGACGGTAATTCATATTCATTAGTGATTACGGGGAGGATGATGTGTGCGCTCAAGTGTGCTCTACCTGCCTGATTACCACTTAGAAGGCCCGCTGGGGCCACGGAGGACGACCACAGAGAGGGGGCCAAGGATGGGGTGAGGACGGAGGGATGGGGGGGAGGGCGGCGTGTGGCCGGGAACATGGATCACAGTCGTAATTACAAGGGAGAGATTTGACCAGATAAGCAGTATTGTGCCCTGCAAATGAGTATCGGGAGAGGAATCAGTGCGGCAGTGATCTCGAGTGGGGGGGGGGGGGGGGGGGGTGATGGAGGAGGGGAGGCAGGGAGACGGGCGGGGGGAGGGGGGGAGACAGATGGAGAGGTGTGGAGACTGCGATATGAGAACGGTAGATCAGGTGGCTTCACACACACACACACACACACACACACACACACACACACCTCAGTCACATGGCAGGCAAA
The DNA here is from genome assembly GCF_963514095.1 of Eutrigla gurnardus. NCBI lineage: Eukaryota > Metazoa > Chordata > Actinopteri > Perciformes > Triglidae > Eutrigla > Eutrigla gurnardus. Next base: position 28,219,537 of record NC_139920.1, read on the forward strand.
GTGAGAAATGTGCAATTAAACTGCATCTCTGTTTGTTGGAGAATGATACTGAAGGTGCTCAGGTGTGTGTGTGTGTGTGTGTGTGTGTGTGTGTGTGTGTGTGTGTGTGTGTGTGTGTGTGTGTGTGTGTGTGTGTGTGAGTCTTACCGTAGGGACAAGGAGTAGTCGGAGCGGGTGTTCTGACTGTTCCTCACCAGGTAGCTACACTCCTTACACAGCGTTAGCAGCGACTCTGCCTCCGAGCGTGACAGCGAACCGTGATACCATCTGAGAAACAGAACACACACACACACATACACACACACACGCACAGTTATTATTATTGTGTTATTTTACTGATTTGATTCCACAAGTCGATAATAAGAGAGAGGGATGAATAAAATATTATTATCACAGCAGTAAAACAGTCGTAACACCATGATGAAACACACTGCTGCCTGTTTTTCCAACGTGCTAAGATGCTAATAAAGTGTGATGTTTCCCAAAGGTTCCACGTTAGCTTAGCATGTAAACGTGGTAACATTTGTTATTGAACACTAAAAACAAAGTAGAGCTCAAGCAGAAATGCACTGATTTTAATTTCAGATGATTTTGATAGCGCTGGATGAGAAGTTATGGTCATCATCCTGAGGAATATATTAAAATCTGCACCAAATTCGGTGGCCATGGTTGTTGAGAAATTACACTCAAAACTACAAATGTCAACCGCAACCTCAAAGTAACATAGTTCTGTTTTTCCTGCCATAGTAATGAGATCTTCTTGGACGTGAGTTGTACTGAACGCTACAGGTGGCGCTGTCTCTCCGTTTAAAAGGGAAACACAAAGCTAATGCCAGCCTTCAGGAGATCATCAGAGTAATGGGCCGTAACAATCAACTACCATCCTCGAGTGAATGTGTGCACACGTGTGTGTTTGTGAGCGCAACACTGTGTGTGTGTGTTCAAGGGCTGTGTTGGATTTCATTAGTAAAACGGCCCTTTATGTGCACAGAAACACATCAATTACACCAATGATGTCTGAAATTACAACTCCAAACTAAACGCGTGCTTTTAATGTTCTGACTTAATTAGTTCTCATTCTAACCTTTCGCAGCGCCGTGAGCTCTGATGAGCGCTGCTTAGCCGAGGCACATTTCATTTGAACGCGTCCCCGCCCTTAATACATCAAAGCGGTGCAAGGAAATTGATTTTCGGATGTATTTTCAGGATGTACAACTCCGTTTCTTCCTCAAATCATTTATATAACAATGTATGATAAATGTATGGGCATGGCAGCCATGCAGAGACATTTACAGCCTACAGAGATTAATGGCTTATGCCTTAAATAACTGCATTATTTAGATGTGTTGAAGCATTTAAACATCAGAACATATAATGCTCCAGATTCCAAGTTGAATCCTTTATTCCTGTGATTTCATTCCTTACAGTAGTTGGATTGTCCCATGATTAAGTTTTTTTTTATGATCAGTACTGCCATTTTTATTCTATCTAGTTTATTTATCCTGTATTTTATTATAGATTTACATTCATATTTAGGGCATTTTGCAGACGCTTTTGTCCAAAACGACTTACAATAAGTACATTTGTCAAAAGAAAGAAACCACAACATATCATTGCCGATAAAGTAAGGCAAAAGATAAAGATGATTACATGGATGACATCATAGACACTCAATGATTGACTATCAAAAGCCAAAGGCACGTAGGCCTTTTAATTTGATTAAACCATAACTGGAGTGGGGACTCCATCCATACAAAGCAGCTGATATGTGCTAATGTAGCTCCTGTAGGTCAAACAGAAGACTGCATACATACACCTGCTTCTCCAGAGGCAGAGTAGGGTCCACTCTCTCCCCCACCATGGCGAGGCCTTCCTGCGGCATTCGAAACTTCAGCCCCCCTCCTCCTGCCAGCGGGCTGGACCTGGGCCCCGCCGGACGCAGCCGCTCCGTGGGCGACGAGGAGCGGTCCCACTCGGAGACGTCAAACTGCACTGTTGGCGGACAGAAAAAGTGAGTGTCGGTCTCCACACGGCGGTGTGATGAAAAGGGGATTAAAACCTCACAGCCAGACTCGGGTAAACACCGGTTTATCCCGCTATTGCAAAACCACGCATGCAGCAGAGAGACCTCACACAAACGGGTCGAACAGCAGGTCCCGTGTGACGGGCTGCAAAACTATCAGCATCGCCCACAATTACAGTCATCACCACTTGTTTTTGTCACCTTTGGCAGATAAGAGACAGGAAGTCACCGTCTGGTCTTCCAGTAGATTATGCTGCAGATTACTTGATGTTGACAAAAGTGATTCTATTCTGGAGCGAATTATGTGTTCAGCCTGAAGTGTTATTTACCCCTTCTGTGCCTGAGTTTGGTGGAGAATTCAATCTACACAACTTGTAATTAAACATTAAGTGTACCCGTAGCACTCCTAAGTACCCTGAAATGAACAAGCCGGGCGTCTTAATTTGGAGGGAGCTTTTCATGCGTGGTTGATGCAAGAGGGGAATGTGGTAATTTAAGAAGCCCCCCCAAATAACACAATAACAGCAACAGGCAGGGGCAAGTGCAAGGTGGTGCGGGGGCAGGAAGCAGGGGAGGGAGGGGGGTTAGGATGGAGGTAAAGCAGATGTAGAACAACAGCTTAGGTCGTGAAGGTCAGGGTGACTGCATAGGAGTGTTAAAGGGAGGGCAAAGGGGGGGGAGGGTTGTGTTCAGGGTAGGAGGTCACCTTGCTCTCTGACGGGGGGCTCCTCCTCCAGCTGACCCACCGGGGCAGGCCAGGGCAACTCCGACAACTCCCTCATTTCTAATAGAGGAGGGAGGGGGGAGGAGGAGAGAGGAAAAAAGGGAGCGACAGAGTGAGAAAACAGCAGATGGGCTTGAACAAATAAGGGAAGAAATGCGAGTGGCGATGATTAGGACACGATGCTGAAATCAGGTGCAAGATTTTAATGTGAGGGAGAGAGAGCGAGAATGAGAAGAGGTGGAAGAAAGAGAGGCTGCATGTGTGTTTGTGTGAAAAAGATGGCGGTGATTAACTTCTTCCTGTCATGAACAGAAGTAATACACGCTACCTTCCCGTATCTTTGCTCCATCACACATGTGGGGGAGAAAAAAAAGAAACATCTTCCGACCCCCCGACCACCTATGTTTACCGTCGTTTATCATGTGTGATAAGACGGCAGAGAGCAAAGCGGATGAAACAGAGAGGACAGGAGAAGTCACGAGCTGCATTATTTATAGTCATTTGAACGAATCCACTTTGAGAAAACCGTCCAGCAGCAGCGGATGCAATAAAAAAACAAAAGCGGGACTTTATGTGCACGAGCAGCCCACGGAGCAGAATCACGCTCCATTCACCGTCCCTACCTACAGAGGACTGAAAATAGCTCATTATCTAGCGTGGCAAGCAACCATATACTTTAACAGTCATTACTGCAGCCTCACACACACGCACACACACACACACACACACACACACACACACATTATGCGATTTGCCAGCTTCACACCGTACATTCAGTTCCTGCTCACAGCGAAAAAACGGATTACAAAACAAATAAAAGGGAAAGAGGGATGACGTCTTAATGAGCCGACAAATCCAAAGACCCCCCAGGCCCGCGACATCAAAAGGCCATTTGAATGGGCGTTTGGTGAGAGACCCAGGCTGTACATACATGCCCCTCTCCCTCCCTGGTTAATTATTGAGCAGGCAGACACACTCCGCCACTTTCTCTGGCTCTCCGTGAATTATTGATGCATGGCGCAGTACAATGGCCCCATCTGGAGCAGCCCACACCTCCGCTGAAGCCAGGATTAAAGTGTGGCCTGGCACCCCTCAATGGGAGACATGCACGCAAACACACACACACACACACCTGACACCCTGAAACACCACCGCTGCCACACTCTGCTGCCTCTCCACTCACCACCACCACCACATCACATTTCACACCTCTAATTCTCAAGCAAAACTGAGAGAGAGAGAGGCTTTGGAAAGAGAGAAGGGTGTAAATGAGGAGCACACAAAAAGCGAGGTGAAGGGTGACAAGGAAGCAGAAAAGAGATATGGAACGGAGACAGCCGAGACGATTTATCACAGATCAGATATGTGCTCAGCCATCGGAGTGAGAGATAAGCTATGGCGGTGGTGTTAGACACACGGAAATCCCGTCACAATTCCTCTCCTTTGGTTTTTAGGTGGTTGTTGTCTCTCTTAAGGACTCATTTTTCCTTGCCAAAGAGTAAATGGTGAGATTTATGTTGGTCGACTCACAATAAATTAGGCAGATCATTCATCGAGCCGAGGTTTAAACCCTGGTCTGTTGGACCTGGGTATTGGGAGTGTTCTTGTCCTTGCAGGTACAACGGCAAGGACACGAAAACCACATTAATCTGAGCAGTAAACCACATTAATCTGAGCAGTAAATCACACCCTGATCCCCATGGATGAGTAAATACAACCAGTAGATGACTGGGTCCTAAAAACCTGGATTGAAACCTTAAAAAGGTGCAGTCAGTGATTCCAATCCATCCATCCAATACACCTTTTTCCAAATTCAGCACATATATCTCCACTGTTTTCTGCTAGCTGTCCATTCTGTGTGTTCACAGGAAAAAAATCTGGTGTTCATACACAGCCCCGTCTCCGTAAGTAGGAAATAAACAAAGTGACTCAGACCGAGCCGCACAACACCATGCATGCTTGTGCACAGGACAGGGGAAAGACCATATAAGGAGATTTTATATATATATATATATATATATATATATATATATATACATATATATAGGAGGATGGCAGTGGGGGCAAGAGGAATGGTAAGCCTATTATATTAGTATTTGATCAAAAATCCAATCACTGAATCCACAAGATGACATCACAAACATGTACAAATAATACATAAAAAGCAATAAACAAAACACAATTAAATAAACAATTGGAATAATCAAACACAAGACAGATGTTGGTGTCATGTGTGTAAGTGTGTGTGAGGCACTCACACACATGACAGAGGCAATACATCACAGAAACACAGTAGGTATTACTGCTGTGATTCATTCCACTATCTGTCACAATACATCAATGTCAAGTAGTTTCATGTATATTTAAATTCAAATATTGACCATTGAGGGCCTATTCCAGATGGAATTGACCCGCCCCTGAAACGCAGACCGGCCAATCATAGCGTGGCATTTGCCAGCTCCGACCAGGGATGGACAAATATCCGTCTCTGCTCCGTAGACTCTCATGCAATTCAGATTTTCTTCATTTTCAGGCTGGTTTTGTGGATTTAGATTTTTAATATGTCGCGTTTTTACATAAAACCTGTGGAGCGAACATCAGCAGAGTGTTTGAGCACATCGCTACACCGGATACTGACATGCTTCTTTTTCTTTTTAATGATTGGAACAGTGACTCAGCTTTGCAGCTTAGTGAAGGGTCAATTCCTCTCGCCTTCCGCTATCTCATCATGTTAGGATATTTACTCTTTCACAGTGCGTTTTCAGTTCATGAAGGTTATAACATGTTGGTCACCTGAATTTTCAGGACTTGTTCAGCTGCCGGTTGTTTGTGGCTCCACTAACTAGGGACTGGTGTAGTCTTTATCTGGGCAGAGTGGCAGCTCTTTCCACTGCAGAAGGCTGAACACACACACACCACACACAAACACTGCCTGAACTCTGATAACAAAAGGCTTCATACAAAGCCCCCCACCGCCCCCCACACACACCCACACACACACACTAGAAGGGAACATCTGGCTTCCATTCACTTCTAATGGCAACCTGTGGATCTCTCAAAGGCTTTTACAAGACAATGACACACACTAACGTTTACGACAAAGGGACATCAGTGTTCACAGCCTGCATTCATGATTTCCACCTAAAATCTACTCCACTGTATCCATTACATACGATACAACAAAGCGTTTTCCATCACGACGACGACGCAGTAATCTGTGGTCTGCCAAAATCCCAAACGTGCCCGGCGCCTCAACTACCTGCAAACAATTAGCAGGAATGATCTGAGGGGAAGGGAATGACCGCACTTCTCCGTGTCGCACACGGGACTCATTGCCTTGAGTGACGGATAACTGAGTTTTGGAGCACGCCAGCTGTTTTCTGTGTCCTCGCAATAAAAGGAGGATCACACAAAGACAACAGAGCAGCTTCATTAGGTCCATTAATGAAGACATCTGTTTCTTCAAACAGCCCTGGCATCCCATCTTCCCTCCGCACACAAAGACCTCGCTGGGCAAAATGCTCCCCAGACACACAATTAACACCACTGAAGATTTTTTTTCCTCCTTTTAAAATTTGAACCATCACGCATTTCTTGACAATCGTGTCCATGCATCTGTTTTCTAGGCATTCATTAAATCCATCCCTCTTTCTCCGCTGCCCCTCTTCCACTCATCTTCCTCTAAGTGGGGCATTATCTCTCTTTCCATATTACCTCCTCTCCCCTCTCGCCCTACTCTTCTTCCATCACCTCTCCTCCCTCCTCTCTCATACTGGTTGGCGAGAGGGAATCACGGAGGACATGCCTTTTCATTAACGTCAGTAAAGGTTCACGCTGAAGGTGTGAGAAAAGCGAGAGAGAAGGGGCAGGGAGTGAAAGAGACAAGAGCCCTTCCACTGTGCCGGTAAATTGATGAAGAGGTCGATGAAGAGGCCGGTCAGATGCCCCCAGGGTCTGCCTCGAGCAACAAAGAGTAGTATCACAGCAAAAATGGAAATGGAAACCTCTTCCTCTCTCTTTTTTGTTTGTTTGCATGCACACAGAAAAAAAAAGCAATTTTCTGGCTCCTATAGGGACATACATATATGGCAGTATAACCCCAGGAAACCATATCCTATCCTGTCAGAGCACATGTGAGAAACAGACACAACACATCCAAATGCAGTCCATCTGCCAAGAAGAAAAAAAAAGTAGAATCTTTCTTCAGAATGGATCTCCTCTCCGGTTATAAAAATCTGTAAAATGTTATGATTGTCGGACAAATTAAGACTTTGACTTGATGATTCCCCCGGATGAAAAGTGAATTCATCCCGAGGGGGACATGAGTGTTCTCAATCACATCATCACCAAATAATCAAACAGTCGATAGGTTAGTCCATTTTTACTCAAAACGACAAACGGCAACCTAAAATGAAAAATCTGTAGGATTCATCCTCTGGGGACCATGAAAGTCTCTAATCCATCCAGTGATTGTTGATATCAGTTCAGACCAAAGTGGTGGACATAACTAACAATCAACATCCCTATAGCCGCTGCTAGCATTATTAAAAACTATAATAACCTCAACAGTCATATATAGGATCTGGGACTATAGGATCACCTTAAACCCTCCGTTTGTGCTGCAAAGAGTGTATCTTATCACACTCTTGCTTTCCTGACGCACACATTCATACTGGGGAGGTTCCCTGTCGTTTGCCGTTCTCTAACGAGCAGCTGCACTGGAACAAGTGGAGGATAAGTGCTTTTCTCAATGGCACCATGATAGTAATTTCTAGGGGTGATAATGTTATTCATTCAGCCTCACCCATACACATTTCCAGCTGATTTGCAGCTCTCTCATCATGCACACATTCATCCACATTTAGACGACCAACATCTAACGGCCCAGAGTTCCCGTACTGCACTATCAAACTTACAAAACACGAAGTATCTGAAACACCTATTCATCTGGTCATTAGGCGTTGCTATCACAGAAATAATGAGATTCTGCTCGTCGTTAGCTCCCTAATTGGGGCTGAACGGTTGCAGAGGCAATGTCTCGCTGCTGGACTGTCTTATTGACTTCGACGACTTAACGACTGCTGTGATTGAGCAGAATGGTGACGGCTTCCTAACGCTGCAATTAAAATAAAAAAACCCACCGAAGTGAGAGAGGCCCGTCACGTCCGACCCCTCAGGCAACTGGCTGAAGTGGAGGCGAGCTCATATCTGGTGCTATTTGTTAAACATAAAGCCGTAGAATTTGATATTCACCCAGCTTATCCATTTAAGCACGGATAAGCTGTGAAAACCATAATTAAAGAGATTCTATTCAGAAGCACTTGCTTGCATCTAATGCACGCAAATTCACACACAATATGCACCGACGCTCCACCCCCACAAACACACACACACACACACTTCTAGAGCTGGAAAACCTAGAGAATCCACATGTGTGTGCGAGTGTGTGAAGGTGATGATGAGGGGCTGCTGGCAGATTGCGATGCCCCCCTTTGCCCCCTGTAGCGGGTTATCTGAGTGAGTGTGTCACATCCACAGGGAGGCAGGGCCTTGGGGACAGCCCTGTCAGCGCTGCTACGTCGGGGTGTATATGTGTGTGTGTGTGTGTGTGTGTGTGTGTGTGTGTGTGTGTGTGGATGACGGATTGCACCCTGCCACAATGGCCCTGGCTCCCCCTCCTCTCCCTTCGCCTCACCTCGCCACAGCCCCCGACCATTAATTCTCCTCCACGCCCCTCCCCTCTGAAGCACTGGGCCTCCACAAACATCCATTGAGCTGCCACCAAACATACCATAACCTTGGACGTCCCTTTCTATTTCTCTCCACAGCCTCTCTATCCATGCTCTCTCTGTCCATCTCATACTTCCTCCTCATGTCTTTTTTCCTCCCCTCTTTTTTTTTTGCTCCATCCCCGTTCCCCCTCGTCTCTCCCCTCCCTCACATGTGGGCCGTGCCTAGCAACGCTGAGTGGGTCTGGGAATATGGATTAAATGTGAGAATGGAAAATACTGTTTGTGTGTTTACACTCCAGTGCTTTGGTTTGCTCAGACAGACAGCACGCCAGCTCAGAGTGCTGACTCCAAATGGAAAAAACAAGGGGTCAGACGACTCGCGCCGCACAAGCGTTTTCCCTCCATCGCGCTCTCTAATGGTGCTGCGAGCGCCGCTCTGCAGGAGCTCGCGCTATTGTGGCACAAAGAAGAAAAAGCTGGACAGGAATAAAAAGGACAGAAGAAGCGGGGAATGAGTGCTAAGTAGGTGAGAGGTGGTATTGGCTTTTAAATTAACTGTCGTGCACCTCCTTTTGAAATCCTTCCCCCGCTCTCAAATAAGTTACGGCGTCTCCTCGCTGCTCCTCTGGTTAATGTGATTTGAGCCTGAACACGGTGTGAACGTCGATGTGTGTGTGTTCAGACAATGGTGTGCGGACCATGTCTTTCTTATTAACACTGGATCAGTCATGCACATGCAGGCATGTAATTAGAAATAAGTGTGTGTGTGTGTGTGTGTGGGGAGGGGGGGTTACAGGACGGGGAGAGGGGATGGAGGGCAGTGCATACGAGGCTAGGTTGATTAATTATCCCATCACCTTGACCTTGGTGACTTGGAGATGCAGCTCAATTAAGCCGACCTGGCCTTGCATGCCTCACACTGATCCACTCCTAAATGACCCATCAGTCCAGCCCTGTTTCTATTTTCTCCCCCGTCACTCTCTCCCTCCAATTATATCCAATACATGCAACACAACGGGATGGGATTCACACATTTCGCTCCTCTGCTAACCTTCTCGTTATGGCGTCTACTGAATCTCTCTCACACACACGCAAGACATTTCCTTCTAATGATCAACTCAGAGGTTGGTGTTGTCGTCTGTCATATGTGAAAGAGTGAGAAATCAATAGTCACCAGAAGGTATTTAAATGCGGTGAAAGAAACAGAAAGATACGTGTCATTCGAGCTTTGACAGTAAAGGTCACAGCACTCGGTTTCTTGCAAGAAAAGGCTTCGTAGTGATGGGAAAGGGGGGGTGACATACATTGAAAAGGTCAAGACAGTTAGATGACTATTCCAGTATGTAGTAATAGTGGCAGGACTCTCTGTGTACTCCTTGCTTTGACATTTAAAACAGCCTCCTTTGAGTCTGGTCTTAACCAGTTTCAGTCATTCTACTGAAATGAATGATTTAAAAAAAGGTTGATTTTGTGAGATACCTTATGTTTTATGCGTGACACCCAGATGCTCCAGAAGCTGTACCGTTACATGAGTGGTTGCCAGTACGGGGGAATTCAATTGGCTGTTCCTGTAAACTGCTTAGCTATCCTAAATCTAATGATCTCAATTATTTTGCGAAAAGCTTTTATTCTCGGACGCTCTACATTTCTGTGCAGTGGAGGATGATTCAGCAACTCCATGGTTTAAAATGTATTTATAAATTGATTTCCTGTATATTTTTGACATTTCCCAGAACAGCTGACATGCTTTCCAATTAGAACATCACAAGCTAAGACCAGTGACAGTCCAGTTCACGGAGTATTCCTCCAATCAGATGCAGGAACTGTGAACTGAAGAAGTGCTTATCCATTACCGGCTTTTTGTTGTCTTCCTGTCAGAATAGCGTCATAATCTTTCCAGTTACCTGCAAAAGCTTTGGAGATGTGATCCTTTTTCCATTCCCAGGGTTGATCATACTCATCGGCTGGTCTCTCATCGTCTTGCGGCAGCCTGCTGCTCTCCTTGCCCTCCTCCTGAGGTTCTCTGTACAACAGACCCAGGCGCTGGCCTCGCTCATCTTCGTAGGGGGTGTCGTAGAGCTGCACCCCGCCTCGCGACCGCCCTCCTCCTGGACCACGTTGGAGCTCTGTTGATGCACATGCAAGATATTTATAGATTCATACACATGCATGCACGCAAACATAAAAATCTTCTTGCAATAAGAAGATAAAAAGAGTGGCATTAAGATATCGTATTTGCCGGTAGTGACAAAGTTCCCCTAAACACAGGAATATTATTGTAAAAAAAGAAAAAAAAAGCCTGTTGAGCTCTGACATGACTAGAATTAGGAGGGAGAGACAAATGATGTTTGCACAGCCTGCCGTGGGCTCAGAATCTCATATAGAGGGGCTTAACAAGGCCTTGGGCTAGATGCTGAGTTGCAACACCGTAGACAAATTCACCCTCCTTTCTCTCTCCTCCATCCTGCATCCCAGCAGCAATCTAGCACGGCTCACAACCCCACCACGTTCCCTCATTAACATTTTCATCACTTTGCCGGTGGGTTCCAACCAAGAAATGTTTATCGGCACTTGCAACTGGTGTGTGGAGTCAAATATGGCCATGAGATAAAAGGCTTTAAGATTATTGACACGAGCAAGAGGATGAAATCTGATTTCTAAATGCATCAATAGGAGTCTCTAAGCTGCAGCAGCAGCAGCAATCAGCAGTGGCGCTTTGATATGTTGACCTCGAAAATCTACCCTTGAAAAAAAAGAAACAGGTGGTACAGAAGAGGAGAAAATGGGAAAAAATGAAGGAGTAGGCATCTTTTGTGCACACAGCCAGAAGCCTTGCAAAGGAGGTGCACTCACGTGAGAAGGGAAAAGGGCTAAATGGAAGGGTTCCCTGGTGAAAGGCAGAGGAAAAACTTTAACCTTCAGACGACAAGACACCGCTATTGGGCGGCCCTGTAGTCACCATGGCGACCAAGTGGAAGCCTTGGGGAAAGGCCTCGAGGTTACGAGCGAGAGGGTGGAGGGGGAACGGAGAGAGAGGAGGAGCGAGGCGAGGGAGGAGGTGGTGGGACGAGGAACGGGAGGAGAAGGAAGAGGAAAAGGAAGCGGTGAAGAGGGGAAAGGGGAGGGTGATGGGAGAGACCAGGGTGGGAGTTGAGGAGGGGGAGGTCTGTCTGCGTTTGATGTTAAGTCATTGAGACAGAAGCACAGCGGGGCTGAATGCTGCTCTACCTGTGCTGGGAACCCGCGGTGTCAGCGACAGCCTGGAGATGGAGAAGATGAAGGCGCAGAGATAAAAACAGGCGGGGAGGAAATAAAATGAGAAATTCAGACGGAAACATGATGGAGGAAAACACAAGGGGGAGGCAGCAAATTGACGGAAAGGTGACAGATTGAAAATGGAGAAAAATGACAACAGGAAGTGTTTAGGCATACAAATGTACGTCTGAGCTGGAAACTGGAAAGAGAGACCAATCTTTTATCCGTTTGAACAAAGCTATTAGCACCAAAGATGTTTTTCTCTCCTAAAAGTACAGTTAAAAAAAAAAGCACACAAGTGTCTTTTCAGGACAGTCTTTGTGAGAGATAATTACTATTCCAATCTCACATCTGTCTTTGCTGCTCTGCTGTGTTTTTTTAATGAGCCACAACAGGCTGAGAGACAGACAGACAAAAGCAGGCAGACAGACAGCCCCGGAGTGACAGGCCCAATTCAACGTCAATGAAAGAGCTGCGACAATGCTTTGCCAAACACTCTGCCATCGGCGCTATGAATCTAATCTCTCCAGCTGCAGCGGGAACATTTTTTTTCTTCTTTTCCTCAAGGTTTCTCAATTGGGCCGACGGAAGGGACGCTCCATTCACTTCAAGCCCGATATTAGGAACTTCATTTGACCACCAAAACGCCGGCGACAACAGAGCGAGGACAGGACATATAATTTGCCACAGGATGGATTAGAGAGACAGCCAGACTCCCCTCGGGGCCGGGGAGAGCCCTCCAGATGAAGAGAGATATAGAAAGAGGAGGGGGGGGCAGGCTTTTACACTAAATGACTGGGACAGAGCAGGGAGAGTGCAAGGGAAAGGGGCAGACAGAGATGTTATAGGGGGAGAGACAAATGGAAAACGATAGATGTGAGCTCGATGATGTGGGAGAAAAGCACAAGGGAGGAGGGAGGGTCTGGGACTGGATCCTGGGTAGACATCTATAAAGGGATATTTCATGAGGCTGAGAGCCGCCTGTGACGGACTAAAAGCACCACGGGGTGGACAGGTTTAACTAATGTACAAGCGTCTACCAACAAAAGGAGTCATTAAACTAGAATTACTGAGCAATACTGCATTTAACCTCGGTCTTTTTTTTAGAACAAAGGGTATGGAAATAAGGATACATTCATCTTTAAAAGGCAGAAATACTTCACTTTAAAGGAAAAAAGGGCAATAAAGAATGATGAGGTCATTGGTCACCTTGGTTCTTCAACAAAGGAAACTTCTGACAGATTTTAGATCAAAGATGATATTACTTCATGCCATAGGTGCAGCTAAAATTAAATATAATGGCAGTGATTTTTCAACAGATAAGAGGTCTGAATTTAACCCTTAAAGATACTTACTCTATATTATGATGGTAATTCTTATTATTATGTGGATGTAAAGGGTTTAGTATGAGTGGCGATAATTAACAGAAGTAACAAAAAGGAAGCAGTGAAGGAGAATGGAACTGAAACACCTTCCCTCTGGGCTCATTGAATCATCATAACACCGATAAGATGCTGGGTGATGACTGATACCAGTCCACTGACCTGTGATGACCCTCTGGGCCTCATACGGTTCCATGTAGCCGTTGTTCTCGCAGGGAGCCGGTCTGAGATCAGGTTCTGACCTGTGGTTCATGCGAGCATCGAATGGGTCAGAATAATCCGTTTCGCCTGCCAACGGAGCGGACGGCACCACCTAAAGATAAAAAAACATAAATGTAACTGAAGAAGAGCAATGGGTTTTGTTACTGAAAAGAAAACGGTCATATAATGAATAGAAACCAAATTTCTAAATGTTGTTGTCTGGCAGGCACAGAATTTTGAATAATAAGCTTCAATGCCTCTGAGCTGGTGTTTTGTAAAAGCTGCACATCAATCACACTTAAGAAACTTGAATTAAAGCATCCTGGGATCCCGACACTGTTTTCTGATAATTAGGAGAATTCAGTGGGTGATACATGCAGAAATACTATATTAAAAAAAGGAAGAAGCACAGACAGACAATAGCTCATCAAGAGAAGAGGGAGATGGTAAGAGCAGCGCACAAAGCAATCATATCCTCACTGAATGGCACGTTAACTATGTTTGCTTACAGGCATCCAATTTGCATCTCTAGTGTTGCAACATCACAAAACCACACCAAGAGTGTATCTAAGCGACTATATTGCATGTGTGTTGCCACATTTAAGCTACGTGCGATGTAGACCATCCTGTCTCAGGACGAGGGGGACGAGAACAGAGACTTCGGCCATGTTTATAGATAGCAGGGTATTTAGAGAAATGAATATTTCCCCTCCATTTTCAAAAAAGTTGTCATTTACATCAACCCGCATAAATACGCCATTGAGCGCCATTATAACTATTCCAAACCTACGGGCGCCGGTGTAGGAAGAAGGATAAAGCCATGCAAGCCAATCAGAATCCTCAGAATCAACAACAACGAATAACACAAGCGACTTCCTGTGACGCTTGAGAACCTAAAACCCCGTTTCTCCCAGTTGACACGACAACACATAATCAGAAATCTCCTCTTTGGCCGGAGTTTTTAGAAATAATTAGGCCAAACCGTGTGGAAATATCTGCGTTTTCCCTTCGTGTAAACAGGGCCTACAGGGGGAGCTGGTTGGTCGGTCGGTTGGGAGCATTTGTTCCTTCATGCAAGAACAGAAGGAAAACAGTGGTCAGCTGGCACACTGACAGCTACACAGGCAACCATATGGTCACAAACACACACACACACACCTACAAACACACACACATTTTGGCAACGTGCTCTCTTCCTATCGCTTTCTCTCTGACAAAGGGAAGCGATGTAGCAACATTCGGCTTCCTAAATTCCTGCTGGACGTGCACACGCCCCTCACAAAATTGCATTCTAATCCCATGTTGATTCTGTAACAGGTTATCTATCGATGCACAGGAATCTGCAATGTTAATTAGAGTGCGGATGTTCCCACAGACCCTGGGAAATTAATGAGAGCAAGAGGAGAGTGGGCTATCGACTCGAGTTAAGACTATTACTTCAATCCACTTCAAGACTTTTCGCACTTGTAGCATTTTCCACGAGTCATGGATTTAACAGGGGAGATGAAAACCCCGAAATACCCCTTAACTCCCTCAGCATATGTGAGCTGAATTAATGTGAGGACTGTACTTCCTTGTAAAAACCGTTGCTTCCGCTGCAGTCGCTCAGTCTCCGACATCTGTTTGCCTTTTTATCTTTGCAGTGTGCGTCTCCACGCCACAACATGCACAGTAGCACAAACAGCACCGCGGTATAAATCAAACTTGGCATAACCCTTGGCATAGCGCCATATGCCGTACTGTATATGGGCCCCCTAACATGTGCTCGTGCGGGGGTCCTCTCTCAGCTTGCAAAACCAAACCCCATTTATTATTTATGGAAGGACATAAACTCAGGGGACTGTGACCCTCTCCGGCGCAATGGTCCGCTCAACCCATCAATAATTCTTTCCTCCATCCCGGGTTTATGTGGCGCACGGCATGTAATGTGATTTATGTAAACAATGCATATTTGAGACACACATTACTAGTCACTTGCTTATGGAGTCTGATCAATAAAGCTGTCAGAGTGATGGAAAATGGGATGAGAGAGAAGTGGGAGTGCTTTTTTTTTTCATCCATAACCACTTAGTTGCCTTCCCTTCATCCCTCCTTCTCACTTACATATAAAAATAATTTGTCATCGCCTGCTTTTAACACCAAAAAAACATATCCAAAGAAACTGAGGCTCTTACAGGCTCTTGTTGATCCTCCAAAGACACGGAACTGAGGAGGATCTTGGTGCGCCCCAGCTCCTGGGAGTCCACTTTGATCAGTCTGTGTTTGGGAGATTTCACATCCACACTGGAGGACTTCATGGGAGACCCGTACACCGGTGTGGCGGGGTCAGAGGTCCCGGACTCACACCTGGACCTTGTTTCTGAGTCCTCGTAGGGATCCTCGAAGTCTAGGTCCCTCTGGAGCCGGTAGGCTTTGAGGATCTCGCTCTCCGTGTAGTCTGGTGTGGGCGGCTGCGGAGGCACCTTCCTGCTGCCGAAGCTCAGGTAGTCCTTCAGCCACTTGGCCATGGCAGCTGTGGGTGTGTGGTGGAGGGAGAGCAGAGGGCTGGGGGGGCACACAGGGTCATGGGGGTTAATGCTTGATCCGACTCCTGAGGAGACAGAAAATCTCCAAACAATATTAATCCACACGTCCTGATCCTCTTAGTAAAATATGTTCCGGACAACTTTTTAACTGATCAGCAATCAGTGCGCTTTTACGCGCGCTCATGTGACATTAATGTAAAGTAAACAGCTGGACTTTATGCACCGCTTTTCTCTTTACACAGGGAGGCAATAACAGTCAGGCATCTGGACTTTGCCCAAAGGCTGCAATAACATTTCACACCCGTGCAATAAAGGCAGGCGTTAACATGATGGTTAAAAACAGACTGAAGAAGAGAGGAAATCTAGTTTTAAATTGAAGAATCTTATTATTTAGCTTCCATTCCGTGTTTAACCAACATGAAAACGTGTTTGGTGTTGATGATGTTGTTAAACTTCCGCTCAAAAACAGTCAAAATCAGTGGATTTAAACAGCAGAAGCGCGCCGCCGCGGAGACGCGCACACTTACCAACCCCGTTCAGTCCTTCAGCCACTTTGAACGCTTCATTCCGCGTTTCTTCGTGTCCATCACAATAAAAAACGGTGACTAAACCTTCCACTGCACGCGTGTTGTGTTTTTTTATTTATTCCACAAAAAAAGAGAGAAAAAAGAAAGATTTCTGCAACAAAAAGAAGAGCAGTGAAATCCGCCGGAGTTCCTCTAACGACTGACGGCAACTGCGCGAGCGGAGAGAGCGACTCCGGGAGCAACTCAGCCGAGCGATTAAAGGGGAGGCGCTTCATTCCCACTGGAATAACCTCCTATTCCCTTTCGCAGTCAGCCGACCGTTCATTCATTGAAATAGCTGCACATCACACCGTCTGCAACAACAGATACATCCTCTATAACTGCAAAAAAGGGGGGGGGGAACATAAAACATATGAAGCACAGGAACATGGGGGGGAGAATCAGCTCGCACGAAATGTGCTCCAAAACGTGCATTATTTATTCGCATGACATCACTGGAGAATTTCCCCCGTTTTAGCTTCACTGAAGTGATTTTTTTGTGCAGTTTCTCCCTAAAAGACTGTCTAACTGCAAAAGCCTTGAGGGTGAACAAAACTGTTTCCTTTGTTTAAAAAAAAAAAAGAGGGTTTTGTGGAGTAAAGTAATCCCTCTCTGTGCAATATGAACAGTGAAGTTTAGTGTTGACACACAAAAAAACACTGGTTATCACAAAAACAAGATGACAAAAGGCCTAAAGACATTTGTGTTGAGCCTGTGAGTGTTTCATTCCTTTTGTTTCATCCTCTCTGGGCACGTGTGTGTGTGTGTGTGTGTGTGTGTGTGTGTGTGTGTGTGTGTGTGTGTGTGTGTGTGTGTGTGTGTGTGTGTGTGTGTGTGCGTGCTCATCCTCTCACAGATGTCCCATTAACCGAAGTCCAGTCTGGTAAATTGGATTTGTGCTACAGAGGGTATGGCTATCTAAGTCTGTTAAAAGACCGTAAATGCCTCTTTCTTTACGACGCTCATGAGCTCACTTTCTCCCAGGGGCGGGGGGTGGGGGGGGGGGGGGGGAGAGTGGATGAGGTCATTTGAGCTACAATCCACCCCCACACACCAAAACCATCAACATCATCCCATCAAGACCTTCACATCTTCCTCCTCCTTTCTGCGTGCCTGCCCCAGTGTTCACCAAGCACCGGGTTTCAGACCTAAAAGGGTGGGGGGGGGTATGGGAATCAGAAACAAGTCCTAATCCGTTTCTGAGGGAAACCCGAGGGTGTGTGATTGTGAACATCTTGTGTTTCCCTGCAGTCCCTTTTAAATCACTTACAGCGACGGAGCCGTAAACTTTAAGACAGGATTGATTTCGTGACATCAACGCGAAGGCATGTCCGCTTTGTTTCTGTGGAAGAGAAGTTCTCCAGCGTAAACCCCCCACCTGTTCAACGTCTCCTTCTTACTGCACTAAAGATGTTTTTTATTAAACATTAGCAGAGCAAGATTGAGGGAACCGGATTCATATGCTGCGAGAACCAGCCACTATCATGTGGGAACAAGATCAATAAGTTGTGCTACAGGTCTTATCTTCTGGGAATGAGATCCATTCATTCGATAAGGTGATACAGATCTTGTTGGCACAACAAAGGGTCTTACAAGACCCTTTGATAATAACTTTGACACACTCAGATGTCAAACAAACACCACAATCATCATTCAGGGACCTTTTCTTTGCCATTATCACACCAATAATCTTCCACTCAGCGATACATTCCTGTTTTTCATCCACACAATCCACAGTTTTAACATCTCCTCCAGCCTCCCTGACAACCAACATATTGAGCATACATTCAATTTTGTATTTCCGTCCTGGCTGTGGGTGGGAGCCAAAACTACACGGAGGAAAAGATTGAAACTGTGCAAGAGATGGGAAATCAGATACAGAGACAGACGAGCTGTCGGACTCCGTTAGAGGAAGCCGCATGGAGGGGGAAAGAGAGGAAAACAGAATGGAAAACCAGCATTTCTCACTGCGAGAGATAATCACATACAGGCAGACAGACAGGTATAAAGTAACTGTGTTTTCCATGCAAATACTGCTGCCTGGGAGCCAACAGTGTAATTGAATCAGAACAGAAACAACAAGGCACAGTGGAATATTTCAGAGAATTAATAAGACTCCCTCATTAGAAAGGGCTAAATATGGATCATGTGACATTTTCCTCTGAAATCTGTGCTCTTTCCCAGCTGAACAGCAACATTCATGAGGTTTGCAGGCAACGCTTTTCAAACAACCTGACACACGTCAACAAAAGCTCCATTTCGAGGGTTAAACGTGACCATTGTGAGTCTTTCAGTTACATTTAGGGGGCTGGAAAAGACGCTTCACAGCCTTAATAGTGTCTATACGTTCCTCTGTCGTGCATTTACTGCCCTCATTCGGTGGCTCGTGTGAATTGCACGTGTGCTTTTTTAAATTTTTAATAACAAACTGTGATAACAACAGTGGTTAAGTCTCATTTGTAGTTTGGTGGACGTGAATACAAAAGTAGCCTAGCTTAACGTTGCTATGTATTCTTACACGAACCGGGCAACGTGGACGCAATTAATGCCACAGCTTCAATAAAATATATATTTAATATTAAATAAAGTATATAAGCTCGGAAGAACCCAAAATATTAGAGTAAAGTTTGGCTTAGCCCCGCACCGAACTGTTTTATTTATTTATTTACTCACCTTTCTCTTCATTTCAGCACAAAAACACGAGCTTCCGGGTTCAGCTCCTCTCGTGTTGTCATTGGTCGTTCACCTTCACCTTTCTGTGATTGGTTAAAAACGTCCCAAATAAGGAACTTTCTCACAACCCGTGTGAGAAAGTGTACGTGACGCTGCTCTCCTGTCCTCGCGCTTAACTACGTCGTGCCTGCTCTGCTGCACGAGACAATTCCCCATTCATCATCACCAATCAAACGTTGATCCGGCGTTTTGCGCATTGCTGATTGGTTGATTTACGGCAGGGGGGGCGGGGCATTCCCGCTGTGAGCCAGGCAGCAGTGACTCCAGTGTTTTTGCTGTGAGCCTCTGATGGGATAAAGGAAACACTCACCTGGAGCCGGACTGTCCTCCACAGGTAGGCTGTTCCTGCAGGTCAGTGTGTGTGTGTGTGTGTGTGTGTGTGTGTGTGTGTGTGTGTGTGTGTGTGTGTGTGTGTGTGTGTGTGTGTTTTGACTGCATTAGGGTTTATTTGAGTTGGTACATTCCATATATGTTGGTGGGTTAGGTGCACCCACATGTTGCAATGACTGAGTAATGGGTGAATAAATTAAAAGCACTTTACACTGTAACTTATAACACTCACGTCTGTTCCTTTATCCTGTTTATTGCAGTGTTACTGTTGAGACGGAGACTCTCAGACCATCATGAAGAGTCTCAAGGCAAAGTTTAAAAAGACTGAGGTAAGTTATAGTTGGATGTGTTTAAAAGTAGCACACCTGTTTGCTGCAAGTGATTTAGAGATAGGCTTGGAGCCATATCAAGCTGTGTTTTAACCTAATATCACAGTGTTCGCCTGCTCCTAGTCATTTATATAGATAGCAGGTTGCTCCTTTAGTGTGTGTGTGTGTGTGTGTGTGTGTGTGTGTGTGTGTGTGTGTGTGTGTGTGTGTGTAGGGGGGGTAATGGGATTCAGTGTCAGGGTGCAGCAGCAGGAGAGCAGGGCTGTCTCCAGACTGCTGCTATAACCAGAGATCTCAGGTAGCCTTCAATTATTCAC
Source organism: Eutrigla gurnardus (assembly GCF_963514095.1). NCBI lineage: Eukaryota > Metazoa > Chordata > Actinopteri > Perciformes > Triglidae > Eutrigla > Eutrigla gurnardus. Next base: position 28,239,654 of record NC_139920.1, read on the forward strand.
ACACACACACACACACACACACACACACACACACACACACACACACACACACACACACACACACACACACACACACACACACAAAGGGACTCCACTTCCCTGCTGTCATCCCCGTGCTTCTCTGAAGGTTGTTTTTTTTATAACGTGGGATGTAACCTTGTTCTCTAACGTATTAGAATTTTCTTTTTATGATTCTCCATGTAGCCGGTTGCTTGTCGCAGGCCGACACACTGGGGTCAGCGACCTTTCTGATGAGTAGATGAATTAGCATCTGCTGGCTCTGCAATCTGGTCCAAGCGTTTGGATCCTGAAGATGGTTTCAGCTCGATCACAGCCTGTCGGTGTCTTTTATAATAATAATTATTATTATTATTAGAAGTATAGTCCAACTGTCAGATGGATGACAGCATCCCTACACAAACTTCCCCCCCGAGCCTCTTTCCGTCCCCTCTGACTTGCAGATGAGAGCCAGCTTGTTTCTCCTCTTTTTTTTGCTGAGTCGTCACATCGCACAGGCCCCCGCTCTGTAACTGCAGAGAAACTGAGCCACGGCATGAGGCTGCCAGGGGGGGTGCAGGACCGTGCAGGACAGAACCAAACCAATGTAGAGAAGGAGGACGGCTGCTCCCAGAGAAGAAGGCTGCAGAGGAATGATTAGGTCAGAGAAAGGAGGACAGTGAGGAGAGGAAGGAGGTGCAGTGGACGGACCGCCTGCCGTCCCTGCTAGCAGCCGAGGATGACGGGGTAGCGTTCTGGATGCGGTACAGGCAGCAGTGCACAGGGAGACACTGTCGTGAGGACATAGCAGTGATAGTGTGTGTGTCAGAGGTTTTTTGGTGTGGCGAGCTATTTAATTTCACCCGAGGTGTGATTTGAGGATTAATTCTCCGGTATGTAGATCTCGACTATGACGTTGCTGCGACCTCTAAAGGGCGTCTGGTAGAAAGTTATGGGTGGAGTTCTACAGTATCCCATGTAACTGTGATGTAGCCAGGTGGCAGTGTGTATGGTCACATAGCTCTAGCTGTATTTAGGTGTGTGTGTGTGTGATGCCAAGCTAGCAGTATGGATCCCCAGCAGCCTGTTTTTAGCCTGATGAAGCGGTTCTGTCCGTGTTTCAGCCTGCTGCCGCTGCCAGTAGGTATCTTCTCTGTCTATCCACTAATCACAGGAACAGGAAAGGAAATATCCTTCTTTTTGAAATATTCCCATCTTAAAAGTATTGTAACTTGTACTGTTGTTACATGGGCATCATGTGGTGTGGTGAAAGTGACCCGTTCTCCGGTCTGGTCCCCTTCAGAGTCAGGACTGGAGTAAGAGTGATGAGAGGCTCCTCCAGGCTGTGGAGCAGAACGAGTCCGATAAAGTCTCCGCTCTCATCGCCAAAAAAGGCCTCTGTCCTACCAAGCTGGACGCCGAGGGCAAGTCAGCGTAAGTTCCCCTAATGATGACATTTCTTAGTCACCCAAATTCATTTATTATAAGTTAGTGCATATCGCTCCATCGTGGTCACGTGAAACATCATTTCTTGTGCCACAGCAAAGTAATTTCCCATGGAAATACCACTGGGTGAACTGTAATAATCCCACTATGAATTCTGCCTATTAACCCATTTTTTTTGCGTTGATCTATTTTTGGTAAATTGTTAACGATTCATTGCCTTCGTTTCCTCTGAACTAAAACTAAAGTGATGAGTGAGAATCAGACGTTTTATATGGGAAACCGATTCTCACCTCTAAACAGCAGCGATGTGTAAAACGCCGTTCGTCCTTCCCGGCAGGTTCCACCTCTGTGCATCCAGAGGTCGGCTGGACTGTCTGGAGGTCATCATCGCTCACGGAGCAGACGTCCACGTCACCGATGGCGCCGGTAGGGTTATTACTGGGTTTCGTCCAACACTAGTTTGATATCTGTTGAATCACACTGTTTTCTAACCGGTTGCAGGCTTCAGCGCACTTCACCTCGCAGCCAAAAACGGCCAATTTGAGTGTTTGAAGAGACTCCTACAGGTAAAACAGAGAATGACAGCTTAGCCAGGTTAACCAACGACGACTGTAAAACATGGAATAATGCAAGCGTTGATTTTAAGACGATTAACGATGGTTTATCTTTTGCTTTTGTCTGTCATTATTTCCATTTCTACCTGACAGGAGAGATTAGCCGTCGATTGCACCGACAGCATCGGCAGGACGCCTCTTCATCACGCAGGTTTACCGGAATACTACTTACTTACTTTACATTATTCACCTTGCATTCAACAAATAACTCGTAGCATCCATGTTTTAAATATTAACATATTCAGGTGTAAAGTATTGCATTCAAGTGCAGTTAACCTCTGATATGACCATAATTGTGATGATTCCTGCAGCGGTCAGTGGCTGCTTGTCCTGCTGTGAGACCTTGTGGGATTTTAAAGCCAGTCTGGATGTCCAGGACGGAGTAGGTTTATTTATAGTGTATACATTTTGAACAGTTAGCTGAGATTCATTAATAAACGATAACCAGTGATTGAATAATCGTGTGCATCCATCTCTTTGAGGACGGAGCCACGGCTTTGATCTTAGCTGCTGAGATGAGCAGAGTGGAGCTGTGCGTCTTCCTGTTGGGTCGAGGGGCCGATGCAAACGTACAAGACAACCAGGGAAGGTACCGTATTCATGATGCTCCCCCTCTGTGTGGATCGCTCCCTTGTCGCTGCTGCTGCTGAAACTCTGACAGATGGAATGATGGAAAGTGTCAGACGGCGGGAGGTTTTCTCAAGGCGACAGCCGCATGAAAGTTCTTAGCAAACCAATAAAACCTCTGCAGGATTATTGTCACAGCGGTGGGGTTGTCTGGGTCAGGATTCCCAGAGAAAGTCTCCAGAGCGTGGGGTAGATTTGGAAGGATGCAGGTCAAGCCCCTTCCAGCTTTCCAGTTGTGCTTTGGATATCTGCTTAGAGAGGATGATTAGAAAGCACATCACATTACAGCAAATGGAAAAAATGCAACGTGTTCATGCGGTTCACGGTGAATCATCCTTGGAATCTTTGGAATCCCCGACCAAAATGAAAACAGAAATTATTAGTGTTTCTCATGAAAAACAGGCAATGAGTCCAAAATTGATGCGCGTGATTCTGCTGCGTTGTTCGTTTCCTTGGTTTGGAATCGCAGGTCTGCATTGATGCTGGCGTGCGAGAGCGACAGCGTCGAGACGGTGGAAGCTCTACTGAGAGGCGGAGCCGACACGCAGCTGGCCGACGCCCTCGGACACAAGGCCGCCGACTACAGCGTGACCACGGGCAACAGACGCATCATGCAAATGTTGCAGGATGGAGCACCTCCAGGTACAGTATGAGGCCTGGAGAGATAAAAGATCTCACAAAATGCTCTTTTGATCAGAGTTAGTTGTGTTAAATCAAGTGGGATAACAGATCCAGCTATTTTTCGTTAAATATAAAGTGTCAGCATCAATTGAAATATGTGTAACAGATTGTCAGACCCAGTATATGGCTTCTGTTCGTGGCTGTGCTGCTCTGGATCCTGGCTGAGTCTCTGCTCCTCCAGGAAACTGTAATAGGAGGAAGTGGCTGAGGAGGACAGCTGGGTGCGATTGTAAAGTAGGATTTAAAAAAATAAAAAGGAGAGCGAGAGAGACGAAAGGCTTATTCCTCTTTTATCTCCCAACAAAGACATTGCTGATTTATGGAAAACAGATGTTTGAACAGGAGATGAAGGGGAGAGGTTAGTGTGCATAGGATACCTGACCACATTAGATTCCATAATTTGGTGGATTTACTACCAAGATATGTGGATGATAATAAACATAAGAAAATGACAGGGCGTGTGCCTCTAGCTGTTGGTTGAGCCTCATTGTTACGGAGGTTAAAACGTCTTGCTCTGTGTTTTTTCCCCCTCTGCATACGTAGCTCCTGAGGGTGCAGGCGAGGAGGTAATGTTGCATAGCTGTGTGTTGCATCACTCCCTCCATCCAATGAGATCATGGCCTCCTTTTGCTGATCATATTGTTGCATGTTTTCCAGTATGAGCTCATTGTTTTTGTTGGCCCTCGTTCCCCTTTTGTTTGCCGAGCCTCTCTTCTTATCTCAGTTTCCTCCATTTTCCCGTTTTGTGTTGAGCTTGACCTCTGCTCGTCTGTGACCCCTGTCCCATCACCCCCCACGCAGCCCCCCCAAGTCCCCTCAGGCGCCTCATCCATGCAAGGGGGTACTACCCCCCGTAAACGGAAAGCTCCTCCGCCGCCCCGTTCTCCTCTCCAGGTACTGAGAAACAAACATCTTTTTCCCACCCAAAGCCAGCCAGGCTAGCTTTACGGTATTGTTTGCAACTTTTCTCCATAAGTGTCCATAATTATGCTAATTTAGTTCATTCTTAAAAGATTAGCTAGATTGTGTCTTTTATTACCAACAAAGATGTATTTTATTCTGTTCTACCGTCACAAAGATCCAGGGTTTGTCACCTTCTCCACGGCCCCGGAGTCCTGCTCCACCTGCCCATTCCCCCGAGCCCCGGTCTCCTTCTCCTTCTCCCTCTCCACAGCCTCCAGAAACACAGCAGTCAGCCCAGGTTAGCACCGTAAATCTTCATTTATGCATGACACCAAATGCTGGCTTCATCGGGTTTTCATATTTAATGTGGTTTGTCTGAGTTAGTCAGAGGATGAAGAGGTGTTTGAGGAGATTCGCCGGCTGCGTCTGGAGCGAGGCCGTCTGCTCCAGAAGATCAAAGCTCTTGAGCAGCAGCAACAGAGCGCCCTCTCTGCTTTGGAGGAGGTACCGCATCCTGCAAACCCATCTACCCTGTATCAGAGGAAACAAGTCTGTGAAGACTGAGGGTTGCTTGTTATAACCTCCATTTTCTACACATGTGTGCACTCCAGTTGTCGCAGCTGAAGCAGCGCCTTGAGGAGACGGAGGCAGAGAGAGACAGGCTCCTTGAGGAGCTGAAAGGAGGCCATGGTATGGGAGCCAGTGACTCCGAGGACATGGATGAAATGTTTGACTTCCCAGGTATGCGTCTACACGTACTCCCCTGCTGTTCCGCAAGGACCCTGTGTGTGGTTACATCCCATCGTGATGAACACGGATTGGTTTCTCTTTAAATGTCCCTCTAGAGAAGCTGCTCTCCAAGCGATCCAGAGCCTCCCCTGCTCAGGAGGAGGCCACTTCTCAAGGAGACTCAGACTCGGCCAACCCCTCCCCTGTCCCCGGCGGAGACCCGGGAGCTGTTGCTGAGCTGCACAAACAAATAGAGGAACTTACCTCACAAAACGCTGAACTAGCATTGAAAGTGCAGGTAAGGTCAGGGAGAGTACAAACGCAGAAACAATGCATGAACACACTTACATCATGTCATGTCATAATCTCTCACACACATCAAGATATAGTCACAAAAAAGGGAAACTGAAATAAAAGCATCCAACAAAACGTAATGAAATGGAAATGAGTGAATGTTCCTGACTCAAACATTAGTCATGACCACTTAAACTTCATGGCGCCGCCGCACTCTGGTTCACTAATGCAGTGAGGCAGATGTCTTCATGCAGGTATAAATAGATGAGATCAGCATCAGATGCAGACACGGGGGCCGTTTTCTCAACATTCTTCCCTAACTGGGTCACGCTGGTTGAAGCGCTGAAGTATTTGGTCCTGGTGTGGTTCACTCACCGCTGTATGAACGGCAGCGATCTAGGCCAACAACTTCACTTCTGCCCCGCTGTGTGAAAAAGAGCCGGACAGGAAAAGTGGGAAATCGAAGGTCCGATGTGAGAAAAGCAAAAGGGAGAGAGAGATTAAAATACACCCAAAACCTCCTGCTGCGATTTAAATGGAGGGATTCAACAACTCATACTTACTCAAGGTAATTAAAGAGCAGCTCTACCAGTTTTAGACATAAAAGGTCAGTTAACTCGTCCTTGGTAGTACTTTTGAAGCCTGTATAAGTTATACAATGTCTTCTGTGGCTCTGGAGGACCTTTGTCAAGTGTTGGAAAATGACTTGGGGGTGATGTCATCAGGGTTGTGTCTGCATGGGCTTCACTTTATAAATCATTTACACAACAGAAACTCTTTGTTACAAGCTGGTTGAGTTCAGATGTGGGACTTTGCCAGGAAGCAAACTATAGTTGCACAATAATATCGAGTGTTTCTGGAGCTTGACTCGATATGATTAACGGTCAATATATCTGTGTCTTCTGCATTCATAAAGAGTTATTTAAGTAATGGGTACCTGCAGTAAATGGGGCTCATCTACTTACAAGTCTAGCATTTAATGCCTTTATTAAAAATGAATGTCCGCTGCCAAAAACGTGAAGTGGTTTGAAGTGACTGATGAACAGTGATCGGAAGGTGATGGCCTCCATACATTTGCTGTGCACAGATGCTGGAGATGTTTGAGAAGGATGACACGGACATGCAGACCTCGAGTTCGGACTTCGTCCCCGTAGTCCAGTACGAGACCCTGAGGAAGGAGTTTGAAGCCATTCAGGAGCGCTTCGCTCAGGTCCAGGGTTCAGACGAGGCATCCAGCGGCAAGGAGGAGCGGTAAGATCGATTACTTGATGTACGTCGAGGACTAAATTCACTTGAACTCAGATCAGTTCTAGCATCTCAACTGTATCTGCTTGGGGCCTCCGTCGGGGCCGTTTTTAAAAGTGCTGAGTCGTTGCTTTTTTCCAGCAGCACGCTGGAGGCTGAGCAGGCTTAGTGCCAAGATGGCAGCTCATAATTATAATATATGTGTATTAATGTTGTATGCTTCAGTATTACAATGTGTTACATGCTGCATGATGATTACCTGGGTAATTGATTAGTCAATAGAAAAATCATTTATTAAGCAAAAATAATGGGAGAATTTGATAGTTTTCTGTCTTGGTCTTGTTGGTTTTTTTCCAGGATATTATCAGCATATTGATCAGTACTGGAAATGCTCCCTAGTGTGGGGGGTTATGGTGTGATGCAAGTCATGTTTTTATTGTTTGAGTTTGTTTTGTTCTGCAGTGGTGATGAGCAGTCTCAGAAAGGAGGCGACGCAGAGAGTGTGGCTGCTCTGAAGGAGAAGCTGCAAGCCCTAAAGGAGCAGTTGGCCTCCTCCAAGTCTGAGCTGGAGGAGCTGAAGGAGCAGATGCTCCTCGGGGTGCTTTCTGTGGAGTGTGGTGAAGGGCACACTGCAGCGGCAGGTGCCGGGACTGGAGGCGGATCTGGGGCTGCAGAGCAGGGTCCAGGCCAGGAGGCACAGCAGCTGAGAGCGAGGGTGACGGAGCTGGAGGAGGAGCTAGCTAAGACACGGGGCCAGGACAGTGACACAATCAAACAGCTGACAGAGAAAGTGGAGGAACTCCTAGCTGCTCAGCCCCAGAGAGAGTCTTCCAAAGGGGAGAACGAGGTTGAAGGAGAAGAGACGGGAATAGTGGAGCGTCTCCGCGACAAAGTCGCTGAGTTGGAGGCAGCCCTGGCAGAGAGCAGGACGTCCGGGAAAGAGGGAGGAGCTGCAGGAGATGGAGGTCAGGTCCGGCGTCTCCAGGAGCGTCTGGGAGAGCTGGAGGGCGAGCTGAGAACGTGTGTGCCCCGATCGGAGTTGGAGGAGGTGCAGGTGACTCTGGGGCTCCAGTGTGAGCAGCTGGCCAGGGAGAGGGCCGACGTGGCAAGGAGGCTCAACGGCGCTCTCCTGGATCTGGAGAGACTCAGGCCTCCTCCACGCGGAGATGATGAGGAGGAGGAAGAGGAGGAGGAGCAGTCAGAGAGCTCAGGCTTATCAGGTGAGCAGAGATTTTTACTTTAAGTCAAACATGATTTCTGTTTGTTTTGTGAGTGATCGTGCCTCCGTCCAATCAGAGCACTCCAGACGCACCATGGCGGCAGTGAGAGAAGAGCTGGAGGTGGCGAGGCAGGAAGCAGCCCAGGCTCTGGACTGCCTGTGTGCGGAGCGGGAGGGCCGGGCACAGGACGCCCTGCAGCTGAACGACGTGGTGCCGCTCTCAAAACATAAGGAGGCGCTGTCCGCGGTATCGGAGCAGCTAGCTCAGGCGCTGCAGGAGCTCCAGGAGGTCAGGACCCTTCAGAGTCAGACTGAGGAGCAGGCTGCCGGACTCGAGGCCAAACTGCAGGCCATGCAGGACGCCATACCCAAAGAGGAGCATGACAAAGTCAAGGTCTGCAGGAATCTTTTTTAAGTATGTTACTATTCAGACTGTACATAATTCATCAGGTAAGCCTTGTGCTCCCTGCCTCTTAGGCGGAGCTCCAGCTCTCCCTACAGGCCAGTGAGAGAAGTGCAGCAGCAGCTCAGGACGCTCTGTGTGAGAAGGAGATGGAGCTGAGGGAGCTGAAGTCCCAGAAGGCTGCAGAACAGGGTCTGATCTCCAAGGAGGACCACGAGGCCCTGCGGCTCTCTCTGCAGGCGGAGATCAACGCCGCCGCGGCCCGCTTCAACGATCTCACTCGCAAACACGAGAAGACCTGCACCGAGGTACGTCAGTCCCCTCTAATGCCACATTAAGTGTTATTGTGTCCATGCAGGCCTCTACATTATTCATGTGTGGATTACTTTCTCTATTCAGTCCGTCCCTGTGTTTCATTGAGCCCCCTGTGTGTGTGCTTACTGATGCACTGAAGTAGTGTTGTATGGACTCAATAGGCGACTAATGAGACTCCAAAAGTCATTCTATAAAAAACTCTTTGTAAACTGGCTCTCTCTGACTCGGGGTTATTAATAAGGGGCCACATAGGGGCCAAGATATTAAAATGTCTTTTATGTACTTCATGAATTGGGTCCTGCTAATAGCAGAATTACAACAACAGCCCATTTGGAAACCAAATGCAACGTTCATATTTAGCTTTGTATTACATTTTATATTACATGCTGGTAATCGTCACAAAACCACAGTTAAAAATAGAGCCTTTTTGTTGCCATGTTTATTTACTGTGGCTCGGTTTGCTGTATTTATGTGCACTCTAGCACGAGTGTATGAAGATCAAAGAAATTCCCATGAGCAAAGTAGTTTGGGGAATAATGATTCTTAAGAAGAAATATTTTAGATTTTACTCAGTAAATAAGAGCAATAAAATGATAGAAGAGGGTATGTTCATCCACTAAACGAGGAAACAAGACAAGCTGATAGCATGAGGTGTTAGCATGGAAATGTTAGATACTTAGATACATGCTGTACGGTTGTCTTTAAGTCCATTTCCTGGAAGTTTTTTATTTCTGTCTGGATGAACCTGTCTATTCATCATAGCAGCATCTGTAATTACCCTTTAAGTATCAAACGTGCTCCTGGATCAGCCTCCACCTCTATATAAAGAGTTTGAGACGCGATCAAACAAAGACCGCCTTGCTGTAATGACTGGGTGCCGCTGGTGGTTTTACTGGTCTAGGTGTTCCAGGTGCAGAGGGAGGCCCTCTTCAACAAGAGTGAGCGGCAGGTGGCGGAGTCCCAGCTGGCCACGGTGCAGCAGCAGCTGGCCGAACTACAGGCCCAGTCCGGCCACATCCAGGACCTCCACAAGGGTATCCAGGAATCCCAGGGCCTGATCAAGGAGAAGGACCGCAAAGTGAGGGTTTGGATGGCCAGTAAAAAATCAACTGCTGTAGGGAAGGGGGGAACTGATGCCTCTCCTCTTTGTACAGGTAACAGAGCTGTCCAAGGAGGTGTTTCGGCTAAAGGAGGCCCTGGGAGCTCTGTCACCTCCTCTAGGCATCAACCCTCCCTCCTCCTCCTCCTCGTCTGCCCATCATGGGAACCCCGGGCAGCAAGTGGCACTGCAGAACAGGATCGCCATACTCTCCCAGCAGATCCAGGTATTTTCCGTATATATCGACCATTATCTAAACTCCTCAAAAAAAGTTTGGAAACATTATTTCGGTCGATTATTCCTCCCCTTTAATAATACCAATTGGTATTGTGTTTGATATCGTTGGAAAGCCTGATTAGTCACCTTTACAATGAGGTACAACTTGCAAGGATCACGCATTCATGGAATGAACAACACAGCTAAACGTGTGGGTAGTGGCCCAAAGAATTGTGCCAAAATCCCCTGCAATGTTCTTCTTGCACTTTGCATGTGACCTTTTTTTGCAGGATTGGGAGAGAAAGCACAGACAAGTGGTGACTGTGTACCGAACGCATTTACTGGCAGCTGTGCAGGTGAGTTGATGCACACATATAAACCCAAGTTAAGACTTTGCTATGAGATGTAAAAACGGTTTCCATCTGTGTAAGTCATGAGGTTTTCTAAGTGCCACTCATAGTCTGAACTCTGAATGGGACAGACTGCAGGATTGGACTTTGTCCCCCTTTGTGGTGTAGACAATCAAGATCGAGAAAGATCCGGCCGCCATCTCTGCTTACCAGACAAAAGTGGATGAAATTTCAGAAGAGGTGCATGTAAAAAAAAAAAAAGCTCATTCTCTCGTTCTATCAGTTCCATCTTTATGCTTTATATGGCAGGTTGGGAACAGTTTAGGCTGTCCAGCGTGCTCAATCCCTCTTCCTGATGCATCCGGCATTCATAATGAATGGCCGTTATAGTCAAAATCTTTAGTGCCGTTCGGTATCAGGGTGTACAGAGTCCACATGGGTACAGAACTTCCCTCCTGGGTCTGTTTTCACACTTCGGTAGAGGCATATAGCGTTACAAGCCATCAGCGAATGCCTCTACCTACCAGTCAGCATGACTGGTGGCTTCCTGACCCCCTCGCCATAATGGGATTGCATCTCTTTACCCCCTTTTGATGGAGGTCAGAGGCGGGGTTTTAGTTTATGGCTTGAAGACTGACACCTGCTGAGGAGCTCTGCAAGGATGCTTGTGCTCATACAGCCAGGAACCAATGTGGAACCCAATGTAGAAAGGTCATACTCTAACACGGGTTGTGTGATGCCCAGCAGGGCCGGATGGATGAAGAGGTGCAGGGTCTGCTGCTCCAAATCCTGAGGATGTCGCAGCACTGAACCGTACCACGTCTGTACGGACGTGTCTCTCTTTACAGGACGGCAGGAAGCAGCTTCAGCTCTGCAACCTGCTGGTCCGACATCACAGAGACCTTGTCCAGGAAGCCAAATACATCTGATCCGTGTTCAGAAAAGGCTGCATGTGTAAAATACAGCAACTTAAACGACAGCTAAAGGAGGCTTGACTGAGAACAAGCAGTGAAAAAAGAATTACAGAGTGCCTTTGGTAGCAGAAAATGAATGTGAATAGAAAGTGATTATTTAGAATATGTGCGTGCGTTGATTGTGTGACAAGCCTATCGATTTTATATAATATTGTTATAATAAAAACAAAATACTAATTGCCATGCTGTTGACCCTGTTTTTTTGTTACTTTCTTCATGCAAAGATACTGTAGATTGACCAAACAATACGTTTCCATAGCAACAGCGTCTACACCGTCTCTCACATCTATTTTCGGGGGATCTGGGGTCTTAATTTGGCTGCAGCATGTGTGCATTGGAACGCTGGACAGCTGGACTTGAATGTTAGCTGGCAGATATGACTTTGTGAATCTTGGGCTACTCAACAAACCTCGTTTTATTGATGGGATTTATGTGAATCAAGCAAACAACAATATAGAAACTCTAAATCATGTTTGTAGAAACCCTTTTAGCCACGTAGGAAAATAATTACACCCAGAAATGGTATTTAAGAAATATAAGTGATTTCTTACTTGAATTTCAAAATTCAAAAATCAAAGAAAATATCACTTTAAAGTCAGTTGTTATCACCTTATGTTTCACCGTGAATCACACTTTAAAATCCTGAATGAAAATGATCTCTTATTTTCTTATTTCTTCTTAGTTTCAACATAAAATAAACAGTTCTCCTGTAATTTCACCTGCACTTTACTATATTATATGAATACACACACTAAGCTAAGCTGGCAAAATACAATATTTTTAAATAAACCTGTTTCGCTGCTTGAGACCAAAAACTTAGTGGTCGCTTCATTCAAACTGAGCAAAATAAAATATCAGAGCAGCTTGTTACCTTCTTGGAGTTGTGTAGTCCACTCTTCAGGCTCCTTACGAGCAGCTTGTTGTCTCTGGTTTCCAGGCGGAAACAGTCCGGAACCACCGGGTCGAGCTAGCTTAGCTAGCAGCAGCATCTGTCTCTCTCTCTCTCTCTTAGTTAACGAGCAGGCAATTAAGAGGTGAAACCATTCAAACCTCCATTAAACGTTCTGTCACTCACTCAAACATGTCTTCTTGCTGATCATCCTGTTTATAATCCACATTAACAAATTCAAACTCCCTCCCAGCTCCTCTCGTCTCTCGCGCCGTCTCCGCGTGCACGTCACGTGATCTAATTAACACATTTCACCACGTCTGTGTCCAGGTGCGCGTCTCCAGAAAGATACCCGGATGTTTCAGCTTTTAAGTAAATTAAATCAAATATATGTAAGCGTTTTTTAAACATTCATAGGAACTTTATATTTAACAAAATATGTATTTTGGACAATTATCTATTTATTTATATTTTTGATAGTTTTTTTGCTTCAGAACGAAAACAACAAGGGACACTGATTTACACCTGTCCATCAAACCGTAGTTGATTGTTAACATAACACTGTTTAAAGTCTTATGAAGGAACATCAGATTATAAAGGAGGGGAATATTAAAGATGATTATATTTCATTCATTGAGTCACATCTAACACCCCTTCCCTCAAAGAGTCACCCCTGGGTGCCATAAATGAAAATATCCACAACCATGCATGTTAAACATGCACCAAATACAAAATCTTCATTGTAATCCAGGAAAAGCAGGAAAATGATCAAACAGCAGACAAAAGGTCTTTTTAAAGGACAGCATGAGAGGTCATCATCACAAATGCATCAAAATCAGACTTAGCCATTCATAAAATGATCACAAAAGGTAAAGATACTCTCTTAACTCTAAAATGCATCAGCTTTTGCTGACCCAATCCTTTGATATGGTTGAGGAAGAGGCCAACGAAAAGGCTTTGTTGCCCTCTTGTGGTGAAATCCAGCTCTACCAGCAGACTGACAAGAGGTCTTCTCTGGATCTCCTGATGTATGTGAAGGTTTCTGTCATATCAGAAGGTCGTGAGGAGGAGCGTGTGCAGCTGGAGGTTAACTATAGACTAGTTTCTTTTCTTCATTCTGTGATGCACCTTAAGAGTCGAAGCTTGACAGCTGGTTTTACAACTGCAGCAGGCTTGGTGAGGCCGGGAGTGAAGTCACACAGCTCGACAGCCAGCGGACTCTGAGAGGGGACACTGTGGTTGGGGTTACGGTTGGGGTTAGTTTCAGGGTTTTCAGGTTTAGGGTTGTTGTTAGGATTAGGATTGGGGTTAGGATTAGGATTGGGGTTGAGAACGTGACGTCACGAGAACAGAGAACAGCCGACACTCGCAGAACTGTGTTTGTCCATTTATTTACGTATTTCTTTTAAGAAAACGTTGTCCAAATGTTTTTTTTTAATTTAAAATCTTCATTTTTTTAAATACAAATTGCTGTTTCTTGTGTTGATAACTTGCTTCATGCACAGATACTGCAGCTTTAACAAACAGGTTATCAAAGCTACAGTTGCTACACTGTCCCACAGCTCTTCTAAGGTGATGTAAAGCTGATTAATCCATACTTAATTTGGCTGCAGCGTATGTGCATATAACCTTGGACAGCTGTCGGATATGAAGACTGACAAACCACAAAAGACCATTTGAATTGAACCCTCTTTTCAATTGGTTTTATTGACAAAAAGCCATTAAAGTTAATCAAAGAAGAAGAGATCCGAGAAAATACCTGAGAAAGCAAAAAGAAGGGAGATGTGATAAATAATCACATGAATCGTTTGGACGTCAGCAAAAAGCCTCGTCTCTGTGCATCGGTGAGGCTGCAGCCAAGAAACAGTGGAGAACCTGATTAAACACGTTGCTAATCACACAGAGAGAGAGATGCACGAAGTACACGACCTCCTCCAGGAAGTTTTAAAGTAGGAGATGAGGAGCAGAAATACACAAGCAAGTCACCGACGTGTGAAGACAGACCTGGGATCAGGACGATCGATAAACGACAAATAAAAGATCAAATCAGAATCCTCGTTCTTTGAAATCTACTGTTGAGGAGCTTCACTGAGGGGACGATTAACAGTCATGACACAACGAGACAGTATTAAACATTTAGCCCGAAACAAGAGCAGCTTACATGACTGTTCACACGTAGAAGAGCTTCATCATCCTGAAGTGTTCCGTCGTTCATTGGCATGGCAAGAAAACCCAGTGTTTTTGCATCAAGAGCGTGAATGCACATGTATATACACGAATGCCTGTCTCTGAAGTCAGTAAGGCACTGAAGTTGGAGGGACTGTGGAAAGACAGGCGTGGATACACTGAGTTCATATGCAAACGTTTCCGTCTCAGGACGTAGTGTTCATTGGACCGCAGGCTTACGTCACATACATCTTTGACAGGTTATTCATAAAAAGGCCTTACAACCGCAATGCAAATGACTGATCCACGTGACTTTCTGTGTGAAGATTCATTCATTTTTCTTTAAAGTGGCATTTGGTGCTTCGGTTATCACAGAGAAACAAGAGGAGAAAAGGCGTTATGTGTGGCTCCGTGTGGAATCATGCTCAGAGCGTTTCCATTGTGCCGTCGCAGGATCAGACATTTCCTTCGATTGGCTGACAGTGTCTTCATTTCTACACAGAAATTAACTACTGAGAAACCTGACATCTTTTATACGTCGTCCGTAACGGATTAAAAGTCCATCGTTGGTTCTGTGACTGACTGGAAGCACTTCACTACCACCGGACTTCTATGTGCATCAAACCCTCCTCTTCAAACGGCCGTCTCCTTCACGTTTCTCCAGCTCTGAAATGTGCCAAACTGTGGATCGTGGTTGGTTCGTTAGCTTAACAGCTGCATGCCGAGGAGTTCATGACGAGGTGAGGGATAGTTTGGTTGATCCTGGTCGGCAGAGAAAGGCAGAGAAAGTACACGGAGATGTCAAGACGCCTCATGCTCTCCTCAGCCAAAGTGTTCAAGGAAAGAAAAGTATCACTGATATCCGTGGTTCCACACAGATGTCCATCTGGGAAGAATTATTCCATGTTCATTTAAATATTCTCTGTGGTGTTGGCATGGGAAGTCAAAGAAGTCAGCTGTAAAATATAGCAGACAAAGAAGGATGAGGCATTTTGGCACAGATTCAAGGTTATTTCATTTTTTAAGTCACATCCCTGACACTTGATAAAGTATATAATAATATTGATCTATAATGACAGGTTAGATTTCCTTGAAAAAATAGACTTTTACCGATCAATTATTCGTATATTACTTAAACATGGAGACTAAGGATTACCCTACACATTCCCACTAATATCTGCATTTTCAATCCTGTATATATATATATATATATATATAGTAGTAGCATAGTAGTATACTGCATGCTTACCCCCCATGCAGGCCCGGATGGCTCACTGTTTCCTCCGGACCACCTGTTTAAGGTGGAGCTCGCTCTCCGCCGCTACGATAGGCAGCTCGTTCTTAAGGTGGTATGCGATGAGGTGGCTGATGCTCTCGAATAACATGTCTTTTGTTCGGACCTGTACGGAGGACAGCAACCGTGTTCACCACATTCACCTTTACACAAACGTTCCTATTGGTCGGTGAACCGTATTGGTCTTGCTGCCAGACTCACCACCCCCTCTGGGTCCACCAGCAGCAGATGTTTGGGCAGACCACAGTGCATGCCAGTGAGCACGTACTGCCCCGGGTTGGTGGTGCTCTCCCGGACCAGGAAGTCCCCGTCGCGGACCAGGAGCTTCTCCGCGTCTCGCCTGCTCATGCGGCTGTGGTACCACGACTCCCTCCGCAGCTGATCCTCGTTCGGGGCCACGGGGGCTCGACGGCGAGGGGGGCTGGGCCACTGGTCCTCCAGGACCCGGACGCCTCCCCCTCCGGCCCCGACGGCTCCTCCACAGGCCTCGTGTAGCTTCAGGGCATCCTCGAAGGGCCCTACGGGGACAATGAATGTGGTCACTTAACTGTATTTTTTCCAAAAGTGTCAGAATGCCACTGACCCCTCAGGACTTACTCATGTCAAAGAGGTCCATCTGTGGACTGTCGGGTGCCCTGGGTCCTCTGTGTCCGTTGGGCCCCTGTGCCAGTGATTCCAGGTTTTCCAGACTCTGGGTGTTGACGTACTGATGCTCCTCACAGTCTCTGCTGGCTGGCGGCTGGCCGTCAGAACACAGGTACCCGTCCGACGTCAGACCTGAGAACGTCAGCTGTTCTTCATACATGTTTTGGTCTGGATGTGTGTGTTTCTGTGTGTCGTGTGTGTAAACTGTTCTTTAGCATGTATATGACCTTTGTTATGCAGTTGAAGATATAAGGAATTTTTTATTTTATTTACTTTCTGGCTCCCTCTAGTGGCTGAAATCACAACTTGAAATAGTCTCCATCAGAGTTCACAGTTGGTAAACTGTCTAAACTGTTGTATAGATTATTTCTATAAGTGAAACAATTAAACCTACAGCTTTATGAACTAAAATCGGTGTGTATTTCACGTGTACTAATTATAGACCAATTGCATGTCGCTGCCATTGAAAAGGCTTCTCACGGTATAAATATTAAATACTATGCTATATACTGACATATTCATTGTTAACTGCTGTGCTTACAGATTTGACTAACCATTATATCATTATGTCAAAAGACTGTGATATACATATTTTTATATTCTCATTATTGGAAGATAGCTTTGCTTTTTGTTTTTTTTAAGTACTTTGAACTGCATTAACATGAAAGGAAGATGATATATATGTAATACAGAAATAGTTGTAATCAAAACCATTTATATTCTAATGTCATTATCATTATTAATTAGAAGATTAACTCTTGTAACAATCTAAATTAATTCAGGGAATCTTGAGGACCATCAAGTCTTTTATTTTGAAGTCTCTCCTGATTAAAGATCCTAAGAATGTGAACTTGAGAACAGTCCAAACATTCAGCTTCTCTTTGTGTTAAATAAGTTTCACATAGTGCAGTGATTACTGGACCACCGAGCCAAGTCACCAAAAAGTGATGTCATACCCGTGTTCTGCCACAGGGGGTCTCACCTGAGCTGCTGGTGGTCTCGGTGTCCCAGTGCAGTTCATAGCACAGCTGACCAGGGGGGTAAGATGCGTGCTCCCTCCTGGCTGGTGAGCCCATCTGCACAAACACACACCAGAGGAACACGTCCTCAGTACATTTCTATCTCTAGACCCGAGCGGACGATTCTCCCGTCTCTTTTCCCAAACACATAATGTAGTTTGGAGGCACTCTATTTGAAACAGTAGCCACAGCGTGTCACCATCTTCTGAACGAGCTGCAGGGAGGGAGAGCGGTGATTCCACTCATCTCTATGTAATCACATCTATCTTAAATGATGGTGCAGGCGCATCAGGACAGTTATGGAGTATATTATATCTAAATAATACGGGGAAGGAGCATGAAAACACATCAGTCACCAGCCTGTGAGATGAAAGACCTCGAGCCTGGCTGTTGCTGCTTGTTACAGGTTCGTCTTACTTGATAATGACCAGATGTTGGATTACGTCTGTGATATCATTACGCCTGGAGACTCACCTGTGCTGCCGTCTTGCCCTGCGGTTGTGTGTGGATGTGACCCAGCAGGGCTCCGCTGGGCCTGAGCCTGGAGTCCACCACGCCCCCGACGGGAGGCTCCTTCCCCGGGATGCTGTTGTAGTAATCGTGCTCGGAGAAGTCCTCGTCCTCCGCCCACATCGCCTCGTCCGTCCTGACGGCCCTGAAGGAAGGGAGAAGACACGTGGGATTGTTGTTAGCACAGTAAATACCACAACTTCTATCTATGCAGTTAATACAGACACAGAATTATATTAACACTCATCTCTGAAAGAAAAGAAGTATTGCATTCATTATTTGGGTTACTTGCATATCAAATGTCCATAAAATATGTCACTGATAGAAAACGGGACAAACAATCATGATGTTGATCATTATTATTGCTTATTATTATTACTTTTTGTAGTTCTATTAATAGTAATAACTACGATCAGAAGATCTGGGTTCTCAAATGGTTTCAGTCCGATCGGATGACATCTCCACATCCGACAGTGATCTATAGAAGCCTGCTGCACATTTATATAGATCACCAGAGCTGCTGGCAGCAGGAAGACATTCATTTGAAACCAGAATCCAGAAGAATAACTCCTTCTGTGTCTACATCACTGCAACACCTGAGGTTTGGTCCGAGAGACGAGAGACGATCTGTGAGGATCGATATGAGAAGACGGACTTGAGGAGCACGTCTCCTTGGAATAAATAACAAAGCAATGTGAGACAGTGGATCAGGTGTGTTTGTGTCGGAAAACGCGACTAAGCTCTTTTTATTTGCAGGACAGTATTGATGTGTGACCACCTCCACTTCCTTTGGGTGTCTTCCTAAAATAACGACAGCTCTTCATTGACTTTGTAAAAGGAGAAATTATAGATAAAAAAGAAAGAAAGTTGCACAGTTCATGCAGCATGCTACCTCTCCACCGACGCCATGGTTTTGGGCGGGCTGTGCAGGTACTGTTTGAACTGCAGCTCGAAGGCCTGGCCGATGGTGCCGATGACGCTCTGGGCCAAACCGTCGGAGCACTCCAGGATGTGACACGCTGAAGGAGACCAAACAACACATTCCTTTCAAAATGTTGGATAAGATATTCATTTTTAATCCATTGCGACAACATAAAAACACGTAGAAGTGAGCTTCGTTTGAAACAATGTTTAATAATCACATGAAAGTGAATTCTTCAAGACGTACCTCTCTGATTCACTGGGTCTTTGGCCACATATGCAACGTAATCGGGCGTGTCCTGCAACAGAAAGGCGGATAAATTCAATTAGACCAGATTAACGGCGCATATATAACTTAATTAAAGCCCTCTTTGGTCATGGGATTAGAAACCAATGGTTCCGCTCCAGTCAGATATGAGCAACATGTCCACCAGCAGCGTGAAGAAGCTCACCGTGTCTCCTCCAGAGGCAAACGAGATGGACTGCATGGGATGGTGAGCTATCACCTGCAGGAGACGAGCACATAAAATAATAAGACTCCATTGTGGAGCATTTCTCCCCTAATCCCCATATTTATAAAAAAAAAATGATTTCACTTTCAATCAATTGATGAACACCAAGTGTTTATTAGATGAGAAAGAAATTGGGATTCAATGAAATCATTACTGACATTGATGACTGAATAAACTCATAACATGAATTGAAACAAATTATTGAAAAAATATTGTTCATTTATTTGTGGTTCAGATGTGATACAGAAATGTATGCAAATGAGCACATATTTAATAACATAATGGCCCGTGTGCATATATATAATATAAAAAACAATCGTCTTAAAGAGAGTAATTAAGTGGAAACATTTCAGGGTGATCTCTATTCTTCCCCAAACCCCATGTAGTGTATATATATATATATATATATATGTGAATGTATGGTACCTGTCGGGTGGTGGGGATAAGCAGACCAAGGCCATCGATGGAAATGTTGACAGCAATACTCATGCCTGCAAATCGCAGGTTACTCTTCCCCATAACGGACTGGAGAGCTTTGTTGTGGGCCTACATGAGGAGAAAACAACAGATTAAAATCACACATTTAAAACATCCTGTATTTACTGTATTTGTTATGAGAGAAAAATACTGGTTTATGTTTATCAATATTCAGACATCATGTGTACCAAAGTGACTTTCATAGATAGTTTTTAGTTGCTTAAAACTGCTGTACTAACCTATGTAGTTCCTCAGCAAGGGAAAAAAAGCTATTTAGTATTTAGTAACAATGGTATGATTAAACATGCACAGTAAGATTAAAGTTCACTATGAACCTTCTTCCTCCAAGCTCCCTTCCCGCCTGGCACAGTGTCACACAGCCTGTTGATGGCTTCCCTGATTAGGGGAATGAAGAAAGGTCAAAGGTCAGACTGGTGTGAGCAACATGGACACTAAAAGTAAAAAAAAATCATGTGGTTTTCCTGTTAACTGCACAACAATGTGAGGAGTATAAGTGAGAGAAATGCTGAGTCAGCGTTCAGGAAAATTTTGCTGCATCACAATGATGGAGAACTCCTGAGGTTAAACATGAACACAAGCTTCAGCTTGAAACTCCATGCCAACATGCTACTGAGCTATTTAAGTTAGTTCAGCTCACAGATCATTGTTTGGTCACATGAGGTTGGCATGGGTTACCATGGTTACGCCTCTCCAACCGGCAAGGAGGCCCTCAGGAAGTGAGTCATTACACTTCAGTGTCCCAAAAGTTACTGTTTGTTGACACAAACGTATGCTGAACAATCGGAGCCATATTGAGTTTGAAGAGCACAGGTTGCAGCATTTGCGTTCCCTCCCTTGGGCTAAGGTCATAGGTCACAGACCCATCACAGTTCAGAGGTCAAAAACAGCATCCCACTGACATTCAAGGCCATCAACAGGGATTATTTTGTATTAGAGCCAACACAAAGTGTTTTCTACCGCTTCTTCAGGGCATCGTAACTCACATTTATTTTCCACAGTGCAATCCTTTGCATATTTGCAACAACACTTGCAGTGAAGCCGCTGTAACTCCTGGGAATGGAGCGCCTAATGGGCGTTTAAAGCCTCCCCGTGTGTGTGATGTGGGTTTGAGGCTGCGATGCCCTCGCTGCCAGGGGACAGCAGTCAGGAACCCAGCTGCCCCTATCAAGTGGCTCGTAAATATTTAAAAAGCAGCGTCCCGGGCCCCATCTCGAGTAAAGGTCTTCTCAGGGATTTTTGCAAAACACCACAATGTTCGAATGACTCATGCTGATGAGGGCGCAGAGGCAGGAGGAGGAGGAGGAGGAGGAGGTGGAGGAGGTGGGCTGTTGTTTTCGTCTGCAGCCTCAGACTCTTCCCTGCAATAAAACCCCGACCCGGGCCTCGTTACCGCCGGTGTTGCCGTTTAACACCGTGACACAGAGCGTTCTGTTGGGACAAATCTAGGAGCTGAAGTACATTTTTGAAATTCTGACAACCACTGAAGATTTATTTTGTTGTGGTTTTCCAGGACTAAATGAACCAGGACCGGGTCTGGATGCATAATACAGCCTCTGACTTTAAAATGGTGCTGTACATCTGCACCCAGCAACAATTAACAGAGGAAAATATGTTGTAAATGTGCTAAATTATGGAGATCATTGATTGATTTTTGGCTTTGTGGGATCTAAGGATGCAGAATCCAGAACGTTAGCATCACTGGACATGTGGAAGTCAGTTCTAATGGTGCCATTAATAAAGAACCGACTCTATTCGGATGTAAAAACAAACACATTCATCTGCAACGCACTAAAATAATCATGACCAAGCCGCTGTCATCAGTCAGAATACAATACAACGTGTCTTCGTCATCTTGGGCTCGGTGTGGTTTCTCCCTTTGCTAATGTTTTTGAACTCTCCTCCCCTCCTCTTCCTCCTCCCTCTCCTCCTCCTCTTCACCAAGACGTTACAACCACATCATCCAGCAGGGTGCGTTCATGGGCACCACTGCAGCTTTCCACAGTCATTAGCAAACATCATCAATAATAGATCTCCCCCTCCATCACTCCATCCTCCGCTGCCTCCTCCCCCCTGCACTTAAGCCCGGGCTGCACGGCAGGCTCCGATTACTCCCCATCGATTTATGGAGGAGAACCAGAGAGAGAGAGAGGGGAGGGTGAGAGACGGAGAAGGAGAGTCTCCCGAGAGAATCCTGCTTTTATAACAATAACATCACATGTGGGGGCATAACAACACAGCATGACATAACAAAGACCCTGCGGTATAGTTTTATACACACATACACACATACCGTCACGGGGACACACGACGGGTTGAGTGAGTTTTGGGCAAATTAAATTCCAGTAGCGTTAAATGAAACAAACAACCACATTTTAGCTGGAACAACATCAACATAATAACATTAAAATCTAACCACACTTTGAAAGAAGAGTTATGAATGAGGAAAAGGTACATATGGAGCAGGAAAATGTATTAATTTTACAGCTCTTACTTTATCGGCAATGATTGTTGTGGTTTCTTCTGACAAATGTACTTATTGTAAGCGCTTTGGACAAAAGCGTCTGCTAAATGCCCTCAATGTAAATGTAAATGTATACATACATAAGAGCAACATGTATAACAAAAAACAAAACAAAAAAAATCGAACCACACTTTTAAATAACAGAACTGACACACGGCTGGTATCGATGTGACATCACAGGGGCCGATACTTTCAGATAATCTCATACATCTTGGATCAAATTCTGCTGACTCATCACTTCCAATAGAGATGGTTACCAGCGTACCTTGTTACCTGAGTCCGCGTGTTGAAGTCCAGGGAGCGCATGGACTTCAATACTTCAATGCAGCCCATGTACTGCAGAAAGAAACAGACGGATGCATTAAAACAAGTGTGAAAATATGTAAGTTCTAAGTTTTAATTTAATAAGAGAAATAAGAGATGTGATGGTTGGGATGCAGGATCACTTTATTAGAACTTGCATAATAAACGAGCATCTATATGTTTAAATATATCTATAAACTATGTAAAGTTATTACAGTATGCAGTGGAATTACAAGTCTTACGTGAAGAAAAGACATTTCCGTTGAATGCACTATGTATTCCTCTAGTGGTGATAATCTAACTCAAATCCACAAAGAGACCATTACAGCGAGCAGCAGCCAGCTGAGCAGCTTCCTAATGGCCGTCAGGTTGCTAATAGCACCTTGACTGGATTAGCAGCACTAAAAGCTCCACATCGCAGACAAACAGCAGCTTCTTCAGGCGATGCTGAGGGTGTGAGTGTGTTTGTGTTCACAATCAATGCACGGGAGGATGTTTTGGCAATTCTGTGGAGAGGGTGAGGAAAACGTAGGGCAGAAAACATCCACTTTAATGTCACCGTTGATCGTGACTCCATGTTTCACTTGTTTGAAAAACAGTGTATTAGCTTGTGTGACTCATAAACCCAACTAAGTTAGTGCTACACAATTTACATCCTCTCCGGCTGCACTTTGGCTCCTTCGATGCCGGATTTAGTGCAGTTTCCAGGATTGTTGGTGACTGAGAGAGAGAGCAGACAGACCACACGGCAGCCACACAAACAAACAGAGAGAGAGAGAGAGAAGGGGGAGGCATCCTCCGAGCCTAAGAGCTTAATGAGCTTTCTAACCAGATTTGGAGACGAGGGGAAGTCTTCCATCAGGAAAATTGTCTCTTTTTTTCCCTTCCCCTCTCTCTGCCAAAGCCTCCATTGTCACACACTCATCTGCTGATGAAACACATCCCCTCTTCTATCACTCCATCTCCCTTCCCTTCCTTTGGGCCAAATCTCTCCGGCACACTGTTCCCAGAACGACGGGGACACGGACTGTCCAAGAAGCATTCCTGGGAAATGTAATAACACTGGCTTACCCTTTCAAACATTTCATGGCAATCGTGTGGCCTCTGTTTTACAGTTAATTCATGTAAGAAAAAAAAGCCACTTTATTGTCAAGCAGCTACTTATCTAACCGCTAAGGCGAGGCAAGATGGAGAAGCAACAATGTTGTGTAACTACGGGGCAGATACCGAGGACAGCAGGATGTTACCGGAGATCTTCTTTGTAACTCGTGCTGCAAGTTTATGTGGTTTAATTTCATATGTGTGCGCTGAGCAGATCATCCACGGACGGACTCTTCTGGAAACTGCACCAACAAGCAACAAAACACCCGTATGTTTGTGTAATTTGACAGGTGAACCAGATTGTGAGGGATAACTGCATCCAATGAGAGCAGTCTGGTTTGTGTATCGCCCTCTAAGTGATTGGTTTGATGGTTCCCCGGCTGTCAAAGATGGCAGATGCAGGCCAGACGCGGCTGCGTGGACAAAAGAGAAAGTGCAAACCAATACTACAAATCATATTTGTGTCTTTCCCAGCAGAGGAGTTCATGTGTGTGTGTGTGTGTGTGTGTGTGTGAGGTAGAGAGAGCTGTGTGCTGTGGCAGCTATGCCGATTAAAAAAAAAAAAGGCACAGGGCAGCAGAAATCCACTGTCACACTGACACTAATCCATGCAGCGCTGCTCCTCCCTGCACGGATCCACCACTGAACCGCACGTTTAGCTGCTGTGAAATGCACAACGTTCTATCTCAAACCACTGGAAGATGACGACAATAAGCCGTTGGTCTTCTAATTAACCAACATATCAATCACACATTGGAGGCAGCACTTGTTATGAACGCAGGAGAGCCCCGCATGGCGCTCTCGTCCCTGGAAGCCCGCCCACACCGAGCCAACCGTCCTCATCACATGATGCAAATGACTGTGATTAAATGTAATTGAATATAGCAATGAATGGTGGCTGTATAATGGCATTAGACAGCCTGCTTGAGCCCCAGACGGGGCTAATCAAGAGCCATGTCATTAGTTTGAGGAGAGGGGGGGGTGAACAGGCGTGGGGGAGATCATTGACATTGACGTCGAGCAGTCTGCATTTATAAACATAAATCACAAGACGTCTCTTCATATCCCTCCCGTATTATGTTTAATTCTTCTCATCTATCTGGTCTGCTTCCTCCATGGTTGATGTTGTTTGAATAAAAAAACATGCACACTATTTAAAAATGACACAAACTATAATAAAGATTTCACTCTGCTCAGGGATTCTAGATCACATTTTATGGATGAAATCTTGTGGCGTCCTTGAACACGTGAATGTAAACAAACCCTGAAACCACACAAAGAACACCACTCCCACCAGCTTACAGTGGGAGCTCACCAGCCATAGGTTCCATGCACTCTAAATACAGACGGCTCTTGTTTGGAGTCAATCCTATGATGCATTACAACCTTCGGCAACCGCTGCAGTGAAAAAGACAATCCTGACTGCAGTCTGTGCACATAATGTTATAGTTGATCCTCCACACTGACGCCTGTGTGCTGCCCTGACGCAGCCACACCAAGCCATCTATCTGGGTTATGTATTGCCCCAGCCCTCGCCACATGAGCTGCATAACAAACTGCCTGGCGCTGTGGTGTCCTTTTGTTTCCCCCACCCACACAGAGACACCTTTAATTCAGATTCGGGGATTCACCTGTGAGCCGTTGATTCATATTCGGAGCGCCCGAGAAAGAAAAGTTGGATGTAAACACTTTCAAAACAAATCCTGATGTCAGTGGATGTTTAAGAGGTGTGTCTTTACAGCATGCATTAAAAAAAAAGGCGCCCACTGACTCACCCTGACTATGTACGAGGCCCCTGGTCCTGCAATCTTCTTGTCAGGGTGCAGCCAGCCTTGAGAGGGTTTGTGGATGAAGCTGCCCTTCTGGGTGAAGTCCTCTCCCCCCAGCCACATGCCTTCCACCCTTGTCCTACGGTTCATCCCTGACCTGAAGTTGCTTGAACCCCCGGGGGTCGCCATGGCCTCCGTGGCCCCGAACACGTGCCCCTCGGCGTTCGCCGAGTTTGCCGCCGCCACTGCTCTCTGCCCTCGGATGGCCTGCAAGGAACAGGGGGTGACACACACGGGGTCACAGGAGTTAAGCACCGCGGCGAGGCTGGCCACTGGCCCGCTGGCTGAGGCCGCGCCGCTGTTCCTGTGTGACGGGGAGCCGTGTGAGATCGAGGTCTGGGAAGGAGCCGCCTTCCCCGAGTCCTTGCTGGAGCTGGAGTTGGAGCTGGAGTTGGACGGGCTCCGGCTGAGCAGGGAGTTGGAGAACTTCCACTGGGGCATCTTGGGGATGAGCATGCAGAACGTCGTCGTGGCGTCCTGTTCCCCATCCAGGCAAGGGGAGTCGGCCAGGGCTGCAGCCCCAGCGGAGGAGGATGATCTGGCGCCGTGATCCAGAGGAGGCAGGGGAGGCAGAGGAAGGCTTGTGGCGGAGGAGGAGACCACCGGCGTGGCCACAACTTTGCCACTCATGGCTAAGCTCTGCATCAGGTCGTCGGAGGAGGTCACAGACTCGTTGCGAAAGCGGCCATACTTTGGCTTAAGGAGCATGCCCGGAGGAGCCGCCTGAAGCAGGAGGGATGGGGGGGGATAACTGCCGGAGAATGAGGAGGGGAAAGGGGGAAGGGGGAAGGGGAGGGGGGAAGAGGTGCAATGGATGAACGGGAGAAAACTAGATAAAAAATCTTCCAGGTGGAGTCCTATATCCTTGTCAACTGAACGCTAGCGGGTCCTCTCCCGTTCTCACACACACACACACACACACACACTGTCCCGCTCTCATGCCGCTCTCCTCTCTGTCTGAGCTGGCCTGCTTCCTTTCACTGCCTTAGGCAAGCTCGCTCACATGCTCCCAGTCTCTCTCTCTCTCTCTGGATGATGTCATCGGGTCTATTAGCCCTGCCCTGCCCAGCTGCTCTCAGACTGTATTAGCTAAAACACATCTGCCTGAACCATAGTCAACCTCACACACACACACACACACACACACACACACACACACACACACACACACACACACACACACACACACACACACACACACACACACGTTACCTGTACCTGGCGAGGTTAGCAGCGGTATTTCAAACCTCTCAACCTGAACAATGCTGTCGCTGTACAAACTGAAACAACAAGAAGCAATGATATTAAGGTTATCAATACGATTACTGTGAAGAGAACGGTCACTCGGAAGTCAATCCTCTTTTCACTCTCTCTAGATGATTAATATTGATTTTTTTTTTTGTTTTTTTGTTACTAAAGTGAGGAAGCTAAATAATGAAGAATAAGCAAGTGTTCCTTGGTTCCCACTATCAGTTTAATATTTTTTATGTATCTGTCTATGTGTACTCTTTATTTATTTTTATTTATATATTTTTTTTACCTTATCATCTGTTCATTTCATTTTTTTTTGTTATTTGTTTGTTGTTTTTACTGTCCTTTAAAAGGTGTCCTATGATTTATTTTATTTTATTATGTTGATATTTGTGTGTCCTTTTGCTTTTTCTGTCAAAGCACTTTGTAAACCTTTGTTTTTTTTGTTGCTATCCAAATAAAATGTATATTACATGCTAATTTGCCTTAATCAGTCTCAGTAAAGGAATGTTATTCATGAATAGAAAGCGTGTATAGATGTGCACTGATAGGGTCTTATTGAAATACAAAATATTAATTTCAAAATGGATATGAGAGTAAATGTAATGCAGGAGCCTCATCCAATTAGTTAAAGTGTATTTTGTGTCCTCCTCCCCAGAGAGCAATCAGCCATCTCAGCACGCTGCTTTTAGCTCCTCACTTGCACCCTCCCTCATGTCTTTTCCTCATTCCCCATCAAAAAATGTCCACTCTGTTTTCTAAACTCACTATTTCACTCAATTGTATGATTTTCGAGTTTTAATGAAACGTAGCAGTCCGGATTCTCAGCGTGAAATCAAGTGTTTAAACAGGACTGTTTTGTTTTTCTTTTATGCAAACAGGTGAGAGCAATGTCTGCACTGATTGTGAAATAACCCAATAGTCAGGGTCATCCGTTACGCACAAAGAGGGGCCGCGGCCGAGGGAAGGCACGTTATGTTCCTGACAACTGCTTCAATTCAATCAAGCAAGTCATTACAATGAATGAGTTAATTAGAAGGGCATCAGAGAGCTTACCTCGATGTCAGCAAGAGGATGGAGAAAAAGATCTAGCCCAGTGAACATCCAATGATGGATTGTTTTTTTTTTAAATCAGAAAAAAGCAACGCGTACGCTTCAAATATCACAAATGAGCTGCAGCTACGGTTGACTAAGAGAACAATTTCCTTCCACGAGTATGGAGACCTCATTACAAACACACAAACAAACCACCATCCGTGAGGCTATGACTCCACCAACCACTGCCACCCCACCTTCCTCCAAACAGCCAATCACCTCTTGTTTGTTTGCTACAGAGTCTAAGAAGTTACTGATAAACCAGATTGATTCATTGCATGTTGACAGATGCACATAGATGGCCTTCCTCGGTACGTTCTGTCCCCTTTTTTGTAGAAAAAAGAAAAACAAACAGCTCCAGCAACATACTAAAACAAACATACAACAGATTTGGAGCCATTATTAATCCCAACCAAATTGATTTAAGCAGTTTAAACAAATAGATGCATAGGTTTAATAAATAATTTATCTGTATCAGTCAACTATACTGTGATTTCTCCAGAGTATTTAACATATTTACCTCCTGACTTTGGTAGTTTGCATATACGAGTGGAACAAGTCATGCTGTGAATGCACCACAACTCATTAGCAGCCATTACCGTGGCAACAGCAATTACAACCAAGGGCGACAACGTAGGTTGCTTGCAACAACAGGAACCCTCAAAGTACTTTGTTTGGTTAAAATGTAAGGAGTTTATTCTTCGTGTGCTTACAAATCATTGACTGAGAAAAGTAATATATGGATGTCAGGTCTAGGGAGAAAATATAATACATGACTGATGCACTTCTATATGTATGTATGGCCTATTATGGTGCCACAACAGCAATTATTGAAATACAAAAACGTCGGCGTAAATAGGCCTGTATAACAAAGGAATATGAGTGATCAAATGTTATAGCAAGTAATAAAATTTGAGTTCAGAAAATATTAATTGACAAAACAAATTAAATTGGATCCAAATAGGTCATCTAACAAAAGTATAACTCAATAAGCAACACTACTAATTAATTGTAAGTGCGTATAACAGTTTGTTATTATTTTCTTTGCCTCAAATCAGCCAACAATGTAACATAGATCATAAATATATAATTTTACCAAGACCTGCTCAAAGAAGGATAACATTAATATATAATTAATATTAATATAATGGATAATATTATGGTCCCGTTCAATTTAGTGTGCATGTAGGGTATCAGGGCCCTGGCTCACCTGAATGGAACAGGACCGTAATTAACTTTATTAACTACACCTGTGTTTACTCTTCCAACGACATGTCAACATGGCAAAATAAAGAGAAAATATAACAAGTATAAACTGGATAAAACAACACGAATTATGACCATTTTAAAACAAATTCTAACGTTACATTTATAGTTGTTTTTAATTCCATTAGGTTAGATAACTTTCCAACTAAATACTCATTACTTGCTGACTGACTGTAGACTAAATGCATGGGAGTAACTAATTATGTATTACGCTTTGTAAGCCCACCGACTGTAACGTTTAGATTTCATATTTAATTCTGATATGTTTCGTGCGTCAATATTAGATGTTGAATTCTCCACTACCGGGTGCCTTGTGCACTTCACCCCCCTGACACCTCCTACCTACTACGGTGTACCTAGGTGTACCGAGTTCCAGGCAGTCACGACTCCACCAGCACCACCCCGGGCAAAATGACTCGCTGCCCGGGAGGCGGGGGCAGAAAGAGGCGCAACGCAGCAGAGGGGATTCAGAGGCGATGACCTCTCGTTCAACCCCTCTTTGCACCTTCAGAAAAGTCCTGGCGGAAGTACCAGAAACGTTTTCAAAATGTGTTAAATACCTTCCGTTCAAACCCTATACCCCAAACCCCCTAAAAATACTTAGTTAATAACTGAAAATGTAGGTTTTAATATAATTCACAGGGAAATACATCCGAATGTAGCAAACCGTTGAAGAGTTGCGGTTTCGCAGCCCGAGTAACTCATCTTCTTCAACATAGACGATCTGACTAGATTGGAAGGCCACGTGGTGCCGCCGTGGCCAATCAGAGGGATGCGGGGAACCGTTGGGGGGTTTGAATTGTCCTGCGAAAACAGCGGCAGATGACAGCTTGCTTGTTGTTGCTGCGCTCGCAAACGTCGCTAGTAAGAGCAAGTTAGAGAGCTAGCTTCTTCCATAACCCGAAAAAACAGCCTTCTGAACGTCAGCTTTGACCGCTACCGTCGACTGAAAATGTCGAAGAAACAGATTTACTACTCTGACAAGTACACCGACGAGGAGTTCGAATACAGGTACGTTGTATTCTGTTGTCAAAAGTCCGTTATTTTTGTGCCGTTAACGTTGGTTCGTTTACGTCAAATTACGGCAAGTTTGGTAAAGTTAGCTAACTTTACACTACTTAAAATAATGCTAGCGTGTATTGGCAACTTTATTTTGAAATAATTTAATGGCTAACAAAACTAACTAAAAACAAAACGCCTCGCCCACTTTACGCTAACGGCTAACACAGCTTTGCTAATTGTGGCTAAAGTTAAAACTGCTTTACTTTAAACGTTGCGGGGAATAACTAAAATAAAAACGAACTAACGTTAAGTTAAATTAGAGTTTACATGACTGGTGTCGTAAATCGTGGCCTCGATAGTCAAGTTAGCTAAAGTATACGTCATCTGAAATCGTCTTTGTCACCGTCAAATTAAGTTTTATTTCTTTATCTCCCACAGGCATGTGGTGCTTCCGAAGCAGCTGTCTAAAGTAGTGCCCTCCTCCCACCTGATGACAGAAGACGAGTGGAGGGGACTGGGGGTGCAACAGAGCCAGGGCTGGATTCATTACATGATCCACAAACCAGGTACGGTGGCCTTGTAGGACAAAATCACCTTGTTTTTCTTGTGCTCACAAACCACTTTCTATCTATGCTGGGTGTAAAGAGATCCTTTCTTACCGGGTATCATCTTGCAAGAGATGAGGGATGCAATCTACAGTCAGTGCAGCGATGCGTTATAATGCTCAACCAAAGCAAATGTATGTTTTTATGGTTTCAGCCGTAGAAATTAAACCAAGCACATGGGTATTTCCAACATTATATACCCCTTAATGTCAATTTCACTTCACTACAGCTCATCAAGGAATCACTGTGGGGAAATGGAAATATTATATTTTGTAGTTAACACTGTACATTTTTGAAAATACCACCTTTAACTCGGGCAGCTGAAGGCCAATTACCAAACTAACTAAGGGAAATAGTGATTTCAGGGACGGGTAACTCTTGGTTTACAAAAGAGATGTACACCAGTGTGTGAGGAATGTATTAAGATAGTCATGAAGGTACACAGTATGGTGTAACTACTGTACTGTACAGTAGATGATGCTGACAGGTACTTTGCTTTACTCTCCAGAGCCACACATACTCCTTTTCAGAAGACCTCTCCCGAAGGATTAGATGGGAACCATCTGTGAAATGCCTGCTATCATCTCTGGTGATATGTGTTGTATTTGACCCATACATCTCTCTCTCTACATATTGTCTACATATGTTCTGTATTGTGTAGAAAACCCCGAGTTGTATAGTGTTTCTTTTTGTCCTTTCAAACTCCCTCAATTTTTTAGAGGTAATGAGAGGCAAACAGCTTGATTCCACTGTGAATGTAAACCGTATGAACAATATGATGGTGAACGCTTGCCTGTCAGTTGTACATTTTTAATGTTTTTTTTTTAAAGAAATGTCTTTTTTTGCCATTTTTTAAATGATTTGATTTATTTACTAAGTATCGTACAGGCATAGGTTGTTTTTTTCCCTTCTTCTCAAGCCCATTATTTTCCCAAAAGAGCTTTCTATGTTTTTCCTGTTGTTTAAACTTATGTTGTACATAATATTATTTCTAGATATTGTACATTTTGACTGCTTCATTGTTGATCGAACACATTCTTTGTTGCCAAAAGAACAAAATTAAATGTACTTCTTCACATTATGTTTGCTCATGAATATTTTATTCTGTCTGAATTATACTACTGTCATTTTTTGGTGTGCAGTGATGTTCAGTCAGAAACACTGACAACTAGTGGTGTAACAAATTCAGAGTGTCTGTTGCCCAGGGAGTAGGCTGGTGCCCGAGCCTTGTGGACTGTCACTTTCTCTGGATTATAAGTTCCCGGACCGGGTTTGTTAGAGGTATCTCTGGGTAAACTGTGCCGTCCCAGCATGGAGAAGGCGGGCTGTCTGGGTAGATACACGCTTGGATCCGTACTGTTGTACCTGCAAGGCCCTGGCGTCTTGGCTAAATCCACAGATGGTCCCCCTGCGCTGTAACTACCTGACATTGTGTAGCTGGCGCTGGCTTGCTTGTTTGGGACGTGAGGACCCATAAGAGAAGGGAGACGGTACTTGTTGGGAGCAGGTACCGAGTCGATGCTCCGGTACTTTGTTCGAGATCCCATGGTGTAGGAAGGTGGCCTGCGCTGGAGGTTGCATGGTGGAGTCCTCTCAGGGCTGTAGGCCCCTGGTCCAGGTGTCTGGAGCAGCTCCTCTAGAGAACAGAAAACGGTTGAACAATACAAACCATCAACAGCATATGGCACAGTTCAGATTTTCAGTTGAAACAGCTGACACTGGATCTCTAGAAGTAGCGTCAAAAAACAATGGGGTCATTCTTTCAAAAATAATAGAGCAATTAATAATATTAGCACTCAAAATAATAATACTAATAATTCTGAAGAACTTACTCTGTGCTTTCAGTCTGCCCAACATTGAGTATGCAGGCGTGCCATCCCTTCCAAAACGGGTCATTTTTGCATCGACGTGATACCGCGGCCCGGGACTCGAGTCCACACAATACACTGCAGGGAAGTAAGCAATCAACATTAATTTGATATATCTGCTGTGTCAGTTTATTGAACCATGAAACAGATCTAAAATACACTGGCTAGATGAGCTATAACTACATAAATGAGGTGCTGTCTCCCCCTACTGGCTTGTATTTGACATTACAGCACTGAGGATGTAGACTGACAATAATTGTCACTATAAAATGTGATATATTTTTGTTATCTTGATACGATTTATTGCTTTGACATCGAAGTTCTTATCAAAGCCTTTAATTACACAAATAATAATCGTTTTCACTGCAGTTATAGCTATATGATCATTTAAAAGTCAGAGAGAGATAAAGAACTTACTGGTGTCACTCATCCTGCTGTGGAAAGAATAGGCCGCACTAGTTGGCTTGGTGAAGTCATGGCCCATATATCCAATAGTGGTAGGTAACCCATAGCGACCAGGCCCCGGCCCTGGAGACATGAGGAAATACATACATATTATATAAAACATGTTTACAGCACATATTTGTAACATTAATAGTAAAAATGCAAAGTCCACAAATTAGCAAAATTACAGAACTTTACATAAATCGGAATAACTGATCTGTTAAACTCCAGTAAGAGGTGAGACTGATCTGCATTAAACCTGAAAATTCATTATAATTAGCAGCTATGAGCTGATTGCATCTGATTGTTGTCCATCATGTGTATTGAAGCGGACGTCGGGACACAACCCAGAGCCAAGCAGAAGTGGGGAGCATTTTTCACAGAAAACAAGCAAGTCCTGGCAAGTCTGCACAGAGAAACCCTCTACTCCACTCACGTCAGCGTTGCCCCTTCAAAATCATGAAATACCAAATGACAAAAACTGGAACATTCATGCCTTTGGATAGGATTTACAGTTTATACACATGGATTTACACAATCAGACTATTGATGAACTTACCTTTTTCTCTTCCTGCTATTACGGGGTATTTTTTCTCCATTTGAGAAGTAGAAGTAACAGATACTTCAGGATTTCCTCACTGATTGCAACGCAAAACATTCATAGTCAGCGTCAGTCGCGACAAGAAACTGGCTGAAGAAATAAAGGTCGACTGTTCTAAAGTCATAAAAAGCACCTTACCACAGATTATCCCCCCTCTTAGCCAGAACTGAGGCAGGCTGCATAGTTGGAGGAGCGTCTCACTCCATATCCATCTTGGTGGTCCCTCCTCAGATATTACAGTATCGTATGTCCGGGGGGGGGGAACCGGCGTCACCGCCCTGGCTGACACTGAAACCCAGATCCCCCGGATGATCCAGAATCAATCTCTAATTTCCTCTGAAACAATCAGGGAACCCGAGACGTATAATTCCTATCAAAGTGTCAACAGCAGAGCGGACTCTACCCTGGATGGGGTTTTATGTGTCTGCCAGTTGGTCCCTTTGTAGTGCCTGGGGCAGATGAATAGCCCGTCCTCCACAGAGGTGGATGTAAAGGTGCACTCGGCTGGTACTTTGGGAACAATGTCATCACTCCGATTCACTCTGGTGTAATGCTAG
Source organism: Eutrigla gurnardus (assembly GCF_963514095.1). Taxonomy (NCBI): domain Eukaryota; kingdom Metazoa; phylum Chordata; class Actinopteri; order Perciformes; family Triglidae; genus Eutrigla; species Eutrigla gurnardus. The sequence continues at coordinate 28,273,663 of NC_139920.1, forward strand.
CTCCCCCCTGCACCGTGAAACCAAGATCCCCCCCCCTCTCCCTTCCTTTGTCCTTTCACTCTTTCTGCTCATCGGAGTGCGGAGACGCAATATCACTCTTCAGCCATGCATGCAGTTGCCGCGGCGACTGCTGTGGATCGTCTTCAACTATTTAACACGTGGCACCGCTGGCTCTCCAGACTTTACATGCATGTCCCTGCTGTGAAAGTGCATACGGCGGGGTCAGAAGCGAGGGCAGCACACCTGGAGCAGTTACAGGCCAAGCACCTTCATTTGTCATACACACAGGCCCCCGGCTTCTCGTCTTTAACCTGAGGTCAGACTGATTACCCGGATGCAGTCACAGTTTAGCCCTCTTTGATCTCCTCTCATCCCGGTGAGGATTTGCGGTCATTTAAAGGCCCGAGCTGCCAGAGGCCACGGTAACCCAGGGTGACGGAAAACAAAACACTACACTTTTAACAGGCTCCTACTTTCTCTGCTTTCAGTAACCCCAACCAATCAATCGTAACGGTGCACATCCGAACGCGGAGATGTGAACAGTGTGTACCAAACCGTCTCCAACACAGAAGCATGTCCGATATTAGAGCAGAGCGCCTTCCCAAAGCAGCAGAGTCGTAACACAGCTCACTGCTGACAGGAAATGATCTCCAGACTTAACTAGCCGTTCAAAGGAAATGGAGCGACGCTGCTGTAGTAGAGCAGATGTACCGCGCTGCGTCTGCAGACTTCGCATTGTTCGAAAAAGCAACAAGGGTCAAGGGTCAAGGTGTTTCTTTCCTACGGTTAAACAAAGTTAAATCAGAAGGACTAAGTGTGGTTAGTCACTAATGACTGGACTGCTGTTTAACCACAGAATAAAAACCCAGAGGTGGGAATACAAATACTTTGTTACTGGACTTAAGTAGGATTTTCAGGTGTCTGTACTTTCCTTAACTTTTTACTTTTACTTCACATTTTAAAAAAACAGGCTGCTTACTTTAGTTTTAATGCATTAGAGGAGAATTTGATTATTTTCCTCCTTATTAATACGATGCAAGATTCAGTTAGCCTTATTAAACAACAGCCAATAGAAATGTCCTTCATAGGGATTACTTCATACTTGAACTTGAATCAGAACTTCTACTTTTACCGGAGTCTTAAGAACATCTGTATCCTTTAACACCTCAGATTAAAACCTGAAAGAGTTTAACGCAACAAATCCGACACCTTGGATTGTATACAAATTTTATTCTCCTTTGTTTTAAAAAGCACATTTTTTTTTTTATATGAATAGGGGCTATATTTAATCAAATTTGGGACATTTACAGAAATTCAAAAACTTCATTCTTGATTTTTTTTTAAGTTGATTGCTTCACGAATCAAAATTTAACAATAAACAAAATAGCTTATGAACTGTACAATCAAATCTCAAGGTAGGTAAGGTGAAAGGTGACTTGAAAGTAGATGATGTTGGCGTCTCGGTGCAACAGTTTCAGAAGAGTTCGTCCTGGAGGACCAGTTTGAGTCGGTCAGAGACCTTCGTCACATGTCAGTCCCCTCCTCTGTTTCCTGTCCATCTCTACTGCTGTCTAATTATGGCAAAAAGCCCCCAACAAATATCTTAAAATGAATAACATTTGAGCTTATGTTTCCGTTAAGCATATGGTTGGCATATGTCTTTTTCCAGCAGGATTCCAGCACAGAAATTTCATCAAACATTTCAATAATTGGGTTAAAGCTTGCTATGAAAGAGAAAAAAAAAAAGCCTTTGACAGCACGTAACTTTTGTTTGAATTCAAAGAACCACGAGGGCAGAAAGAAGACTGTATGGACAAAATGTAAAACATTAAAAATAAAAATGATATGACCTCTAGCTACAAATAAATACCACAGATAGAAAATATAACAAAATATTTTGCTTAAAGTCAGGTGTAATTACAAACATAAATACTTGATTATTTCTTCTAGTGATTATAAAGGCAGTACAGTGAATAACAAAGACGCTATGGTGCCTATTGGTGACCAGGAGTCTGGAGGAAGAAAGATAAGTCTGGAGGACTTTAATAGCAGTCATATGCAGTCAGTCTCACACACACACACACACACACACACACACACACACAAATGTATAAATGCATCCACACAGACTTCATTCAAAACCATCCGACACCAAACAACACACACTCTCGTTCTCCAGACTCCATCATCTTGTTCCTTTCAGGCTGAGCAAGTCCCAAGTCCTCTCTTCTCTTCTCATTCACTAGCATATTCACAAATAATGTACAATTTGGAGGTGGCTATGGCTTCTCTCTCTGTGGGCGTTTCTGTGGAAACAAGAAAACAAGGTGAACTTCAACAATATCAATCTGTCATCGGAACCAAATCCTTCTTGAACGGTTCTTTATACGACGTTCTGACTTCACTCTCTGCTTATGTAGACATAACGCCGCTATATCTTTAGCAATAATTACACATAATGATATTAAATGCCACGTCAAGTCCACTTCTGACCACATACAGGAGTTTAACACAGTAGTTTATCTATTTGACGTTACCCCTGTTTGAGTGACGTTTGCTTAAAAACCACAGAGCCCAGGTGTAGTTTTTTATTGTATATTTGCGAACCTATTTATGAATATTAACTTTCGTACAAATGAATGAGCTTGAGGCTGAACGCTAAAGACAGGTGAGTGAACTCTCCAAGGATTGAGGTTTTGGTCTTTTCACAGGGTTTGTTGATGGAAAGAAAATATATGGAAATAATACTGGAAGCATCCATCAAGCTCTGGACAAAACACACTACAAACATGCCTGAGAACCTGAAACCCAAAAAACCAACAATAAATAATAAATCATTGGCTCCTACCATCGCTCAGGGGTGTTTTTTGTGTCCAGTGTGGGCAGCTGGGTATCTGCTGGCAGGAGCACCTTCTGCTCCACCTCCTCCCCACCTTCAGGAGGGTCGAGGTGGTCCGCTCCCTCTGCATCAGCCAGGAAAGGCTCCGAATCTTGGTCGTATTCATAGGAGTAGTAAGACACCTCTGCCATGGAGCCCTGCTCCTCTTCACCTGGAGACACGGAGGTGGAGACACAGAGGTGAAGACAAAGATGGAGACATGGAGGTGGAGACACAGAGGTGGACACACAGAGGTGGAGACACAGAGGTGGAGACACAGAGGTGGAGAGACAGAGGTGGAGACACAGAGATGGAGACATGGAGGTGGAGAAACGGAGATGGAGACAAAGATGGAGACACAGAGATGGAGACACAGAGGTGGAGACACAGAGGTGGAGACACGGAGGTGGAGACACAGAGATGGAGACATGGAGGTGGAGACACGGAGGTGGAGACACAGAGATGGAGACACAGAGGTGGAGACACAGAGGTGGAGACACAGATGGAGACACAGAGATGGAGACACGGAGGTGGAGACACAGAGATGGAGACACAGAGGTGGAGACACAGAGATGGAGACAGAGGTGGAGACACAGAGTGAGACTTGGCAGATAGGCGTAGTCACTGAATGATGTCACCATCTAAATGGCGTGACGGGTAAATAACTGGGCGTCATGGCGACTTAAAGGCACCCTGAGGAGTTTGTGGCCGCACAGAGCAACTGCAATACCCCACCACAGACAGTAGGGGGCCCTCCTTGCTTAAAATGTATTCTCACATAACATGCAACAAGAGCATAGCTTTATTTAACGTTTCCTCTGAGAAGCTCATGAGTCCACCGTCTTACAAACACACACAAAGACGTCCACGTAGACGTCTTAATGAAAAGTGACCATCACACACGTCTCACAGGAAGCCTGCGTGTTTGTGTATCATCACGCTGGATGTTGTCCTCTGCTACAAGTTCACTAATAAGACAAGTCTACACAGGGAAGCTAATTCCAGAGCTTCAGCTTCCTCCGCCGTTCCAGTGGAAACTGTCAGCTCCTTGGCACGGCCCGCCTTCACCTTTTACACTCTCAGTGCACTTAGCGGGCACGCCGTCAACATTCTAATGGTTTACAATCACACTGTTTTTACAGCGCGTATTCAATCTAATCACCCGGGTTATCGGACTCTAGGTGGGTGTGTGTTTGCGTATTTGCTCGTGTGAACATGCAATGTGTATGTGTTTGCATATATTTATATACATATATATATATATGTGTGTGTGTGTGTTGGGGTGTGTGAGTGCATTCCTGTGGTGAGTGTGTGTGTGTGAAGCGTTAGCTTTTGTACGACAGAGACCTTTGACTGAGAGCAGCTTTGTGAGCCGCAGCTACCGGGAGCTGCAGGCTGGGAAACAAGTCAGTGCAGGCTGTGCCATATCACACACACACACACACACACACACACACACACACACACACACACCTGTACATAACCAACACATTCACACAGGCGGACTGCAATGTTACATATCAGTAACAGCTCACATATTGGCCACATGCAACCCCGCTAACACACACTTCTGCAAGTTGTGAATGACTTGCGGTGCCTTTTTTTTTTTTTTGTATGTTTTTGTTGCCAACAGCTACATCCTCCCCTCCACACGCAGCCAAACATCCTATCAGGAATTCTCTGGCCGGCTCTCTGGAAGTGGCAGCTGATCTAAGCTCATGGCAGAGCAACAGTGGAGCCTGCAGTGTGAAACCTATCCACCTATTTATCACACCGATCGCAGACATGATGTGGTAGCGGGGGAATGCGCTGCCACAAACCCCACCAAGTATCTACTTTCTTCTCATCCTTTCTCTCCTTCTTCTTTCATCTTGTCATCCCTCTTTAACTACCCCCCCTCCCTTCTTTTTTCTCAGTTTTACACCCCCTCCAAACACCCTTTCATCTCTTTGCCTCTCCTTCTTCGTGAACCTTCACGCTCCACATTACAAAAACACACACATCATCTTCTAAAAAAACGCTATAAGCAAACGACATGCCTTCACACGCCTTCTCCACATTTACATTCAGCTGACACTGAATCCCAGATTGACTTTCAGTGGATGCAGGTTACATTCCAACAAAGAGCAGATGTAACATGTTGCTGACTGTTAAATAGAGAGTTGTAGAATATATGTGCTGCTGGGTGCAGCTCAGCATGCAGGCGGAGGGAAGGTTGGAGGGGAAGGTGATACTAAAGCTGTGTGTGAGTAAGGAAAGGTGTGGTGGATGTAAGTTACCTGTGTGTACAGGCACTGAGGGCTGCTCGGTTTCCTGGTTGGCGATTGGTTGCCGTTCCTCCACCGCCGTCTCCACTGGAAATACAAACAAACACATCCGTTCCATTATTCCCATTTCTGTGACAGCAAAAACTGGTCATGAATTAACAGAGTTGCAGTGTTGCATAATCTAAATGCTGCCCAGAAGCATTATCCACCCCACTGAGCAACACTCGGGCTCAACAGAGGGCCTGCGTTCAAACCGTTCTAAAAATAGCCAGGGCCGAACCGTGGCCAGAGGGACCCATGTGCGGAAACAAATTGTATCTTTTTCCTTTTCAAAACAGGGAAATGGTGGCAGGAATCCCCCCCCCACCCACACACACACACACACACACACACACAACCATACACAAACAAACAAGGTCGGGGGAGCTGGAAACAAAGATACGCTCCTCTTGATAATCTACAACATGAACCCACTTGGCACAAACTGAGGTCTTTTCCCACCAAAGTTTTGTCTATGCCTTTTTTTTTCTCCCCAATCTGCCCCACAACATGAAGGCTCCTTTGTTGTTGGGCTGCGCGTCGGAAAGGAATGTGACAAGGATTTCAAAGGGCTGGACAAAAGCACTCTGTCATTTGGAGGGAGCCCTGTAATACAGCAGAGAGGGGGGGGGGGGGGGGGGGGGGGGTTCGTTGGGTAGCTCTCCGAAGAAAACTCATCCAGTAATCAGCTCAACACCTGAACAGCTGTTTCTACAGCACACACACACACGGACATATGGACGATTACACAGATTGAGTTACATCTAAGCCGACGTACTGTATCCAGTAAAACACACGAGAGCTCCTGAGAATGCACGTTCTGGGATAAGCCCTCCAAGTCTGTGAGTTAGTATAAATGTATAAATGTCAATTATCTCCACCCAAGTGTCGTAGATACAGGAAATCTTTCCTGCCACATGCTATCACACTGTAAAACGCTGTTGTATCTACCTACCTACCTACCTACCTACCTACCTACCTATCTACCTACCTACCTACCTACCTATCTACCTACCTACCTACCTACCTACCTACCTACCTACCTACCTACCTATCTACCTACCTACCTATCTATCTATCTACCTACCTACCTACCTACCTACCTACCTACCTACCTATCTACCTACTTACCTATCTACCTACCTACCTACCTACCTACCTACCTACCTACCTACCTACCTATCTATCTACCTACCTACCTACCTACCTACCTACCTACCTACCTACCTACCTACCTATCTACCTACTTACCTACCTACCTACCTACCTACCTACCTACCTACCTACCTACCTACCTACCTACCTATCTATCTATCTACCTACCTACCTACCTACCTACCTATCTACCTACCTACCTATCTATCTACCTACCTACCTACCTACCTATCTACCTACCTATCTATCTACCTACCTACCTACCTACCTACCTACCTACCTACCTACCTATCTACCTACCTACCTATCTATCTACCTACCTACCTACCTACCTACCTACCTACCTATCTACCTACCTACCTATCTATCTATCTATCTATCTATCTACCTACCTACCTACCTACCTATCTACCTACCTACCTACCTACCTATCTACCTACCTACCTATCTATCTACCTACCTACCTACCTACCTACCTACCTATCTACCTACCTACCTACCTACCTACCTACCTACCTATCTACCTACCTACCTACCTATCTACCTACCTACCTATCTACCTACCTATCTATCTATCTATCTATCTATCTATCTATCTATCTATCAATCTATCTATCTATCTATCTATCTATCTAGCATTAACGTGGTTTCACATCGTTCTTTCAGCCCGACATCTTCTTTGTTTCTTTGTTTGCTGCTGCCTTGGATTCAAGGATCAGTTCACGTTTTTCACATATATTTTTGATTTAAGAGTTTCTGTAGATTTACAACTGATGAGTCGATCTCATTAAGCTTTATTACAGTCGTCACATGCATGAAATCCAAACAATGAAACCTCTGCATTCAATGCGTCCTCACTCACACAGGACACTTCTCAGGGTCGGAGCAGGGATTGATTCTCCAACACTGTGGTTAAAGTAGGATCCGCTCTGCCCACTGAGCCACAGACACCCCAAATATAGCTAGGTAGTTAGCTAAGTATGTAAGAAAATGACTTAATTCTGCCCACTAAACTCTGATTGCTTGACTGGAATTTAAAAGGTTGAACAAATCAGGGATGTGGTTGTGAGATTTAGAGGCCTGGAAGCTGGTTTTTTATGGTCGTTCATGCAGCAGCACCAGTGAATCTGAAGAGCCTGCCTCCTTGTGAGGTCAGAGTTCAGGTGACACATTGCTTACCGTGAGGACACTGGGACAGCGGGACCTGTTTGATGCGCGTCCCGTTGCGACAGGCGAACACCTCCATCTGACACTGGTTCTGGTAGAGCTGGCCGTCGGAGCCGCAGACCGGCTCCCCGTCATAACCGCAGTCCCTGTAGCACGTGCAACGCTCAAACTGCTCCTCCTCCAGACAGCCGAACACGTTGTTGCACTGGTTGGCCTGCACGAAACCTGCAGGGAGACGATGCTCATGACAAAACTCACATATGCTATTAAAGGGAAATATCATTTATGGCCTTTTTGGAGGGGGATGATTTCATGACAGCTTTGTAGTCTATTGTTCTTGCTTTGTTTTATTTATTTATTTTACTTTTTGTTTTGTTCATCGATCACAAACATGAACATATGGATGCTGATGAAAATGTTTTTATTCTTTACTTTTCTTAGGAAAACATGATGAAACAGTTAGTTACCAAACTAGCAATATACCACTTATATCTGCATATTTTTTTAATTTTCAAGTGCCTTTTCTACTTATTGATGTGTTTTGATTTGTGTTTTTGTATTGTAACTGAAAAAAGAGAGAGCAATGACAGTGGGGGAGGGGGATTGTTAAGGGCGGGGACTCTCACCTGTCCACTGATTGGTCGAACTTTCCACCTCATTGCAAGTGGGTCCGTCGCACAGCTCCCGGGCCAGCGGGCTGCTCTCGCTGACGTTGTAGAACCGGGTGGCCTCAAAGGCTGCATGACAAGCACAGACCCACACCAGCACGTTCACACACCCACACACACAAAACAACGATGACGCTCACCATAACTCGGTCATAAACTGCAAAATCAATCAATAACCGCAAGGAATCCACTTCATAAATCACTGGGAGTCAGACAGTTTTGTTGCTCTGTAACTCTTCAAAGAGCTAGAGAACTGGAGCGCCGAATAGTTACACGTCCGGGGTTCAGTTCCGTCCTCTGGGACCTCTGTTGCATGGCAACCACATTTCTAAAAAAAAAACATCTTTCAAAACAGTACTTAGAATATTCATCAGAGGCACACCTGGTTCGTAGTAGTCGTAGATCTTGACCGGAACAGGTGCTGTCTTGCCCACAATGTATTCCCTGACAGCTTGAAAGGCCACACATGTCATACACTGGCTGGGGATCTAAGAAGGGACACACACACACATACACACACATGAAACACTTACAAAAACACCACAAATGAACAGCAATGCACGCTGATACACTTTTACAAACACACACAATTAAAAAACAGTGGTCTTTGAAAGGAGCCCTGATGGACACAAAGCCAAAACTCACCTCATCGAAGTAGAACAACACTTTCCTTCCATTCAGCTCGTATCTCTTCAGACCCACTCGCTTGTCCATCAGCAGCTAGTGAGGTAGACAGAAGAAAATCATGCATCATTCATTCATGAAAGTTGAAAATTAAACATCTCTTTTGTGCATTCCATCTATCAGGACAAAGTAAACGTGATGGCTGATGCTTACAGAAGTATCATCTGTCACCAAATATCATAACAGCTTCTTTCCTCTGGACTCCATAATTAATCTCCACCCTTCACCGAATAAATATAGTTTTGTTTTGTGTGTGTGTGTGTAATATTCTTATGTATCAAATGGGACTCCACATTACATTTCATTGTGCAATGACATACATTTAATAGTACAAAAGGCATATTATCAATCATTTGATCCCAACATTAATGGCCGACTAGTAGTCACGGACATGGAAATGGACATAAGTGGTGATCAGCACCACAGCGGAGTGGACAGCTCCATCTCCAGCCAACCAGGGTTTATGATTCCCTGAGATTAAACTGTTGGACTCACGGGGTGTGGACTCGTGATGTGATGAACGAGGTGAGGCTGGTACCCGTCTAAACAATGCTTGTGTTGGCCTCGTCCTGCACCGAACTAAACGTTAGCAGCTCGGGCCGATCTCGCCAACGTCACTGAAACTCAGTAACGAGTGAACGGTAATTTACACTTCTAGTCTGTGCTGTAACCATCAGGGTCCACATGGTCTGCATTTCAACGTGCTCCGCGGGCCACAGCTGCAATGCAAACCATATGCACTCCACCATGACATGACTGCAGGGTGGAAAATGTACAGGTTACCAATCACGGACTTGGCGAGGCTTTTATTAGCTGAAATCAACGAGGGATGACGCTTTTCCTCCGGGATTCGCCTGATTAGTGTACTTTTTTTGTGAACCTTGTGCACAAATGTATAGTCAGGTCAGACATCTTGTAAATATGAGTGTATGAATGAGTAATTGGGGAAGTTGTTTACTGCAAATGTGAGTGTGTGTGTGTGTGTGTGTGTGCATAGAGAGCCAGCAGAGTTAATTCCCCCACGGGGGGATTTTTCATTCTGTCAAAGGTGGCAGCCTTTGGACAGCAGGGGTTTATGAGGTGCTCAGCCTGAGCTGGCGCCACCGAGACACACACACACACACACACACACACACACACTCTTTTACATACACACTACACAACTGGTCTCTCTGCTGACAAAAGCATTGTTTGTCTATCTAGCAACTAAACATTGCCAATGAACTCCCTCAGCTCCACCGTTCTACCCGCAGTGCGTTCTGGGTCGTTAGACAGAGCTCGTTATATTGGGTGATAAGAGGCGATGGCTGCGGTGGCTCCCAGTCGGTCACCGGACTAATCATTCATGACTGCAGCTTCCATGAAAGCAACTAGACATGACTGCAGAAGCCAAGCTTGCCACCATAAATTGAGGAATGTAAGTGGCAGTCGGGGCAGGCGGCAGTAAAACTCCGAGGGAGGCCAGCGGGGGTGTAAACTGAGCTTGTTAGCCACTACAACTCAGGTCAGCCTCAACTGACACACTGGCGGGAGCGTCGACGTATGTGTGTGCGTATTTAACGTCTCCCCAGGTAGCCAGAGAGGTGGCCCTTTTAAAAGGTGGAGGCCCGCAGACTAAAGCCCCATAACTGTCCAGTAATGAGGGACAGGCTTCTGATGGGTGGCTGGGGAGCTGACCTGGATCCAGCCCCCCTTAAATTAATCATCGCTCCGTTCCTCAAATGAGCCGTCCGTCAGACGTCCGTTACTCCTTTGATCCAGATGTCTGTCTGTCTGTGTCTTCCCTCTGTCTTCTGTAACGACACAATGTTTCAGAAAGAGGTGTGTGTGTGTTTGGTCGACCCAGAGAGGCCCGATGGCCTCTGACCTCGAGACATTGTAACTCTACGGGGTCTGAGCCGACTGGCATTCTCTTATCGTACCTTAAAAAAAAAAAAGAAACACCATAAAAAGGACCCCCACCTTAATGATCCTTCCTTTCTCTATGACACGTTGGAACACGTGTGTAACACGCAGCGCTCAGAGGAGGAAGTCTGTCGAACCTCTTACAACAATGGAGATTATGTCAGGTAAACACGACGCCTTCCTCCTCCGACAAATATTTACACGACACCCCTCCGCTGCACCGCAGGAAAAAACACCCATATCTTAAGTATGCGTGTATGTTCGGGGATGCATCCTGTGTGGGTGTGAATGTGTACACGTGAGCAAAAAAAAAAAAAAAAAGGAGTCTGCAGAGGAAACAGGAGGAGTCTGATGAATTCCATGACATACTGCATTTTTTCCTCAAATGGGCTCCAGATGTGGATGCATCTGTCTCTCTTTCCACCTGCCTTTCGGGTTTGGGGGCACTTACCTGACTCCTTCCAATGCCTGTCTAGCGATCTGCGAGCCTCGATGACATTAGCCATGTGGGTGTCTCCGGGCCTGTGTGTGTGTTCAGGAGGGATGTGCAACCTCTAAACCTTGTGTGCTAATGTGATTTCATACCCTCTCTAGACTTTCAACATCTGCCCGGAAGCCGGAAATCATGGGAACGTCGATGACGGCCATGTTGGACGATCCTGAATGGAGCCACCTGCACAGAGAGTCGGGGGTGAGGATGAAATGTTAGAAGCAGAGCTGTGCATACGTGTAAGGCCGCCTTCTTCACTCGTACTCTACCTGGCACAGACTTCCAAGGAGATGTGAAAGTCCATCTTGTCCTGGTGGGCTGCCGGGTCGTCATCGTCGATGGGCGCCCGCCGCTTACGGTTGAGCTCAGAGCGGTTGTCAGCCCGGCTCCGGGAGCGTGAGGAAGGATGGCGGGAAGACGAGGAGGAGGAGGAGGAGGAGGAAGGGGGCTGCGGGTGTCGCTCCTGAAAAGGCTCTTTCAGGTCCACCTTGAGCTGGAAGGCTGGCTTGGATACCGGGTCGGGCAGGTTGTAGGACACATCGATCTACAGACACACGGAGAGTAGCAGGACAACGGTGTTTAAGACGGATATCCATGAAATGAAGACTTTAAATGCTCAGCCTGAATGGATGAACACCATATTATATGTATCATGTATCCAATACTCCGATACTGGGTTTTTAAGGTGGATCGGAATCGGATCGGAAGCTAAAAAATTAGATCGAGACATCCCTAATAAATCCTGAATGTTCACGGTCGTCTTGTAAAGACAGCCATAATAGCAGAATGACTCAGACCCAGTTAGTCTGTTCGACCACCATTTTTGGTCCTGAAATATTGCAACCAACTATTTAAATTGCCATGAAATTGTGTACAGAAAGTACTGGTCCCAACAGGATGAAGCCTACTGACTTTTCCAGCTGATTAACGTCTCAACAACCCTGCAATGGATTGATTGCCCGGCGATTTGGTGCAGACGTTCATGTTGCCCAGGGGTCCCCTAACTGCAGCCTCACAGAGCTGCTAGCATGGCTGTAGAGTTAGTCAGTAACTTAATATTTCCCTTTGTGATGAGGACATCCGGTCTTGGGCTCATACACACAATTATCCACATTATTGGTGGCAGCTTCAAGTTTTCATACGAGGAGATGAACAACAATAAGCAACAGCCTTGTGTAGTCCTGATATAGAGACATACCTGGTATATTTATATATATATATTCACTGGACACATATTCAATAGACTATTTCAGCTTTTTAAATTTCACAGAATATTATTATTATTCCCATAATTGTACACATTTTGAATGAATCATCCAATCGGATTTGAGACCTTTGCAAAGCTACAAAAATAATAATCCTGAGGCACGGGACACATACTCATCACATAGAGTATGTCCACACACACACACACACACACACACACACACACACACACACACACACACACACACACACACACACACACACACACACACACACACACACACACACACAGTCAGCTCTCTTTAATTGCCCCACTCTTGTATTTCATTAGAGCCCAGGTGCTGCTGGCCTGAGGGGCTGTCAGAGGGCTGTGTTGACGCATGGAGAGGTGTGGATGGAGGGAAAGTAGAGAGGGCGAGAGGTGTGAAGAAAGGTGTGTGTGTGTGTGTGTGTGTGTGTGTGTGTTATGTCGAGGAGAACAAGTTGGAAGACGTTTCAGGCGCTGCACAGCCGAGCACAACATCCGCTGCAGTGGCTGGCTCGGCCTCATACAAAACCCAGCCACATCTCTCATGCACGTTTCCCGAAGAAAAACAGAAAAATACTGGATTGTAAACACCTTTTGATCGCTCTTGCTTATTTCATTCATGCCTTGTTTGTGGGTCTTTAAGCAGACAAATGTTGAAACAATAAGAAGCGAGGACAGAATATCATCCAACGAGAAAGGGAGAAAGACCGTTCGCTGTTTACCAGAGAGGTTTTTCATCTGTCTGTGACAAAGGTAGGAAGCAAACAGCATCCTGTCCGGGGGGGCGACCGCAGGAATCATCAACACATTCCAAAACAACTGGTTAAACTCTACCAGATTACTCCCATTTAAGAAGGGACGGATTCGGGCATTATGGGACGACTACCGGCAGATGCTCGCTGTGACCCCGATGAAGTAAGCGAAGCATTAAGAGCTCCCTTCTTGTGTTTGTGTGAGCTTGTTTTTGTGAAAGTACAATACCTGCATGAGACAGCAGCCCTCTCCTTTAGCGCTGACGAAAAGGCCTGTGGGGATACTGGGGATCTGGAAGAGAGCGAGAGAAGAGAAACAAAGAGAGTCAGAGGGGGCAGGGAGAGGTGAATGAGTCATTTATCAAGTGAATGAATGCTGTAGGCTGCTACACCGCCACTAGTGGTTCCCTGGCTACTAACCAGCAGGTCTTAATTGCCCCCAATTAAGCTGACACCACTAATCACAGCAGAGGGAACATGCCCGGCAGAGGGAACGTACTGCACTCTCACCTGAACCACTCTGTCTGTCTGATGAAGCACTCCACTCCACACACACACACACACACACACACACACACACACACACACACACACACACACACACACACACACACACACACACACACACACACACACGGTGACCTGAGGCCACAGTGCCCAAGCCAAGGTGGTGCGTGCCCACGCTGTTAAATTTGTAATGTGTGGGCAAGCAGGCCAATAAAACCAAGTTATAAAATCAACAGACCAACAAGGTGCTTCTGGGAAATCCAGTCCAGTTAAGCCTGGTTTGGTTTGGCAGCGTGAAAAGGTCCTGGCTACCAAACAGCCGGACATAGAAACAGAGATTAATGTCCGGTGCCAGAGAGTGGCTCTTGTGTATAGTTGCTGGTCAATTACTCTTAATAAAGAGGGGAAAGTTTCTCCACGGCTTTAAAGCACCGGGGCTTTTCCTCGGGAAAACCATTAGTGGAGTCGGTGACTAATGTTGATAAAGTGCCGTCAACCTGGACAAACAATCCAAAGGCCGCGGCGCGGCCAATCGATTGTCGTGCCTCATCTGCGGAGCCATTGGCGTGGTTACCTTGGCGCTCTGAAGGAGTTTCTGGTTGTCCCTGTTGAGTTCAAAGGTCTCCTGGAAGTCGAGGTTGGTGGAGGCCAGAGAGATCGTGAGGTTGACCCCTCCTACGTAGGACAGGATGGCGTACTCCGACAGAGCCTGCAGAGCTACGCATGTGTCCTGAGGGTCGGAGAAAAAAAATCCACTTTACACTTTTAACAACAGCTAGTTTTCAGTCACATCACAGTTGTTTGATTTCATTAGATCACTGAATGCTGCTACATGTGGACTAAGGATCGGATCAGCCCCCGATACTGGGTTTTTAAGGTGGATCGGGATCAGCCGATCAAATTAAATTTCATGGCCGATCCATATTTAATATTTCCCATGATTCCATTGTTATGTTTGTTTGTCGTTGTTGTTCTATTGCATCAGCCGCCATTATCTAGTTGGAAAGTGGAGCGGACACATAGGTTAGTTAAAAAAAAGGACTTCCAAGAAGTAAAGTTTAGTGAAGCTTACTTGTATTTACTGTTGAATGAGTAACCTGTTGAGTTGTAAAGGTACTTCATGTTGGATAGTAAAGTTTACCTGCAGAATATTCATATTATAGTTTCTAAGTACTGGCATGTTGAACAACCAAAGTCCTATTTAACAGAATAAAGGGAACTGAATTAAAGATCAGATTTTTTTATTATCTTATTTGTGATAGTGAGAGAATAAAAGCCATTGTGCACAGCTTGGATGGCTGTCTATTTCTTAATGTACACAAAAACAAACACAAAAAGTGATATCGGAAAACTGGTATCGGGAAATATCGGGATCGGAACTTATATGAAAATATCGGGATCGGATTGGCAGCTAAAAAATGAGATCGGGACATCCCTAATGTGGACTGAACCAAAAGCCATAAAGATGCCAGAGAAACGGGGCTACCTGTGTCGAGGAGAAGCCGCCCAAGGCATTCCTCTGCTGGGAGAGCCATTTGACCACAGGCAGGGCAGAAGCCACATCTCCCAGGAGGGTGTAGGTCAGAAGGCCGTAGGCTGTCATCTCCACCTCCGCTGACACCACTGGGAACAAAGACCAGTTAGATTTCTGTTTGGATGCTGCATAATATCTTAAACAGACAGTATCGGATCCGTGTGGTCTGCAGAGAGGATGACAGGAAGTTAGTCCAGCTCATACAATCACAATAATATCATTAAATAGTTACCTGACTGAGAGAGTCCATCACTGAAGCCCATGAAAGTGTCCTCATCGGTCATGGTGCTGCCCGTCAGACTCCAGTGGGTGAGTCCATCTACAAAAGACAAACAAGGACAGAGCGAGGGCATCCTGTATCACATGACTCATCAATATCCTTACTGTTTCAATCTTTCAGCAGCTATGCAAACATTACACGTGGGTTAATACAATAACTGTGATGAAGAAAGAATGTGTGTGTTCTGCTAAATATGCCAAAGCTTGCAGAAAAACTCTGAGTGGAGAAGAAGAAGAGAAGGAAATGGCCAAAGGAAACCAAGCGTGAGATAAGAAACAGAGGGGGAAGGGAGGGTGGAATGAACTGCTGAGCATGACAGCAGCTTCTATCAGTCACTTCTCTTCTATATCTGAGGGTTCAAGATGTAAGCAGCCTGAGGGGAGGAGGCTTTAACTGCAAACCTGCAGCAGTTTGGTGGTTTTAGTGAAGAAACAAACAACAAATGTGTTTCAAAAAGTCAATAAATTATTGTTTGAGAACACTTTAATCCAACGACTGTGCAGGTTACTGAGCTCTGAGCGGATGAACCAGCGGTGACTTGCTGTCTTACCTTGTGTGATGGCCATGTGGTTGAGGCGACGCAGGGCCAGCGGGGCATAAGGGCTGCGCAGCAGAGCCAGGGCGTACGCGGACAGGGCCGTGGTGTACGGGTCATCAGCCGAGTAGGTGTTGCTCTCCAGGAAATCCTTGGCTTTGGCCACAGCCACCTTCTCTTCCTGGAGCAGACGGGACGGAAGAAAAACAGAACACTAACGATCGTGTGTCAACAGCTTACAAGACGTGGCAGACGTGGACTTTTTAACACTGGAATGTTTGGTCCAACTTTCCTCGTTTAATGGAATTAGCAGAAAATTTGCATGGATGGAGACATTTGTGTGTAGTTTTTCTCCAACTGGTAAAACCAATGTTGTCAGTTCATTATTCTTAATTTATGTTGGCCCCTTTTGATACACTTTGTGTGTGTAAATAGTGAATGGTAGCTTCGTGGCTCGGCGGACAATTAACAAAACTATTTAGTTGTATTTGCGACGATTTAAACTTTAACATTGTCAAATAAAATGGTAAATAGGTAGATTTGCAACATTATAACTGACAAAAATATGCGCTCGCACCCACGTGTACACACACACACACACACACACACACACACACACACACACACACACACACAGACACTGAATAAACATCCATTCCGGCCATTAAAAAGTTGACTTTCATCTCATGCAGATGTGACCTCCCCTCTCATCCCTGAGATGATAGGCCTCCAGATCCACTCACTGTAATTGTTGCAGTCATCTTTTAATTAAGTGAAATTTGAGGGGGGGTTGAAGGTTCGGCTTTGATGTGAAGGATACCTTCTCATATTTGTATCAGTCGTAGAAGGACAGACTCTCAGAAGGAGAGAGATAGCAGAGGAGAGGGGAGAGACAGATGGAGGGCAGCCAGCGAGAGGAAACGCTCAAAAAATAGACAACTTTGTGGACAAAGGCTAAAAACTATTTAGAGGCTTATATATACGTGCTGAGGAATTTTGTTGTCATATCTTTCAGTGATTATGCAGCACATATGGGGCCATGTTTAATTGTTGAGGATGGCTATGAGTGAGAGATTAAAGAAAAATCAAACCAAAAACGGAGAGAAAAGTAGGGCAACGAGGGAGAGAGGAGACGGGGAGGAATGCAACCGAGGTGTCTTTCACGGAAACTTAATCGTCTCTGCACGTCAGCCCGAATCTTTTGATGTGGTCCCAAAAAAAACGTGATTAGATATTAGATTAGCAGCACTGGGGCATAACAAATATGAGGAGGCTGACTGCCAGCACATCCATCTTCACAACGATCAGGAATGCAGCGATACGTCTACACACGATTCCAGATTCCCAGCAGGCCGGCGGGATCGGCTGCAGCAGGAAGTGGGGCAGGTAGCGCTGATTAAAAAGACTGTTTAGCCCGCTGACATCATGAATGCGTAGATGGGATCCAGATCACGCCAAAGTGGAACATCTGACCTCCATTCAGCGTGTTAAAGTCACATTAGTGGCTGCTCACCTCCGTGGTTATCCCCGTCTCCAGCAGAGCTGCTACCACGTACGCTGTGAGGGAGATCTTCCCATGAATCCCTCCCTGTGGACGAAAAAAGACAGAGCTTCAGATTAAATCCAGTCATTCAGTCCGTTTAAAGGCAGCTATGAGGTGGGCACACCATCCTACCTGCAGGTCTTTGTTGAGGATGCGTCCCATGGCGGGGAAGGAGCCGTCATCTCGCTGATGTTTGATGAGCCAAGACTTGGCTGCGCGGAGCTCCTCAGGGTCGATGAAGATGAAACCCCGAGACTGAGCGAAGGACTTGAGCACAAATGCTGTCAACCTGGAGGAAGAAAAGATGGAGGTGGAGGGGTGAGACGGATACAGACAGGTGAGGGGAAGGAGATAAGAGAGGAGAATAAGCTTAAGACCCTTTGATACATGTGCTGACAAATCCCCCCCCCCCTTAAAAAAAAACTATCAAGAGTTTGACTGCAATCACTTTTTCAACAGAGTGAGCAGTTTCCCAACCAGTCACTCTTTCAGTCTGTCATCAGGGGAGGAGGGGGAGCCGATGGAGGCTACTGGAGATGGAGGGATGTTTTTGTCAAAGATAGACGGGAGAAAGGACTGGTATGTATAGACGGATCTGAGGAAATGAAAGAGGAAAAAAAAAAAAAACGAAAGGGAAGCGAGGAGGGGAGCAGATGGGTGCGGCGGGGTTTGATCGCCACCACAGGATGCGGCAGCTGCGCTCTTGAGAATGTGAAAATCGCACACAGGCCAATCAAGTATATTTCTGTATGTACGTTGGAGTTTCCCCAAAAGCATTCCGCAACTTAAACAAACACGGATCCCAGGGACGAAGGTTGCGGATCTGGCTGGCCTGGGAGTGCAACTGGAAGTTTATGAGCCGTGGTTTTAGTGCGGCCACGGTGGAGAAGGACCAGGGGGAACCACCGGAGAAAGGCCAAGGTCAGCCCTGGGGGACACGGCTGAGCTAATAAACACACACTCATCCATAAACAACAGACCTCCCGGTAGTGGTTCGAAAGAGCCTGCAGTCTTTGGCCAACGACTCCTCGGTGACAAGCAAGACATTCCATTACAGCACCCCTGACCACGACGGACTTATAGGAAGAGCTCGCCATAAAAACGACGAAGCACAAGATGGAAATGAGGAAATAAACAAACAGGTTGTGCTCTAGTTTCTAGTATTGCTCATAAGTGAATGCCAAGAAAGAGTACCAGGGGAGAGGAGTAAGGAAAAAGAGAAAAAAAAAGCTCTCATAAAGCAAAACACTAAATCTTCTCTGGCTGGAACCTGGATGTTATTCCTCCCTGGAAACAAAAGTAGGGAAGAAGCCGAAAGCCTGCTGGAATTTTTATAATGTTAAGTAATATTGTGTCACTGGCTTTAAATGCCGGGCCTCTGGGAAAGAGCGTAAATATGATTTAGTTTGGGGGGAAGGAAGGAAGCACCGGACACGCTCACTTCCACAGCTCGGCTGTTTGGCTGAGGGGTCACCCCTCTCCCGATCCCCCCCTTCCTTCACTCCCCTCTCCTGTTTTCTAACTTCCACATTCCCCTCGCTGAGCTACCCTTATCCAGCTCCACACTTCAAAGGGGGAGATCTGAAGGCCAGTACGAGACAATACACGGCTGTGCTCCGTGATAAAGCTGAGGTCGGCCAGCTTAATGGGGAATGTTATGAGTTGGACTCGGAGAAAGTGTTGCCCACTTCTGTTTCCAGTGGTTTTCACCTTCGACTGAGACGATGCCGGAAAAGCATCCAGAGATCTATCATTTAGCCTGAGATTAGACAGGATTACACCTCCAGGCTGGTGAAGATGAAATGATGGATTAGGCAACCAAACTGGGAAATTAAATCAAGACACCAGTGGCCTGTGGCTGATCATGTCTCCATCACCATTTGGTGGATATGTCTATATTTTTAATTACATGACTTCATATTTGGTGACTGTTCATGGCTTTGTTTTTAGCCAAGTTATAGCAAAAGAGAGAAAGAAACCTTCCAGTTTTGGCGCAGGACTGGAAATAGATATTGGGTTAATACAGCTGAAGATATCAGTTGTTTCAATCTCTGGTATTCAGCCCCCCAACCCTCACTAGCGCTGCTGTCAGATCAGTCTTCTTTGGGCAGACACAAATGCCATGCCAGCCTGAACATGTACAGCCGAGGACTGAGAATGTCAGAGAAAATGAAAAAATAACTGCCCTACTCTTAAAAATAATTACAGAAGGAGGGAGCACACTCTTGACAAGTTTGTTAAAAGCTTCTTTTATGTTTAGCTGTGACTTCAGCTCGTTTGAAATGGATGAACCTATGAACCTTTATTAAAAAAAAAAGTCTTTTGAAGCGGTGTTTGTGAGAGAGTCGAGGAGGAGGTTTTTCAAAGGGCGGCGGGGCTGAAGCGTACGGGGAGACGTTGCGTGCATTGTGGTAGATGTAGGAGACGGAAAGCAACATCACAAAAGCCTCAAGGTTAAGGTTGAAGCCGAGGTTATGTTTGGTTAAAAGGGCTGCAGCTGGGGTTAGCGGTTAGGAAATGAATGTAGCCGAGGAAAAGGCTTCACAAGCATGGCAATAAAAACCTATGTATGTTTGCACAAACCCACACCCGACCACAATGTTGCTCTGTATTTTCTGGATTTGCAAAAAAAAAAAAAAAACAGCAGGTAGTTCTCACTCAGCTCAGCGTGAACAAAAAAAAGGAGCCGGGGGTTAAAAAACATACTTTCTGGGCCACATGCTTCCCCGTCAGTGTCTCCCTGCCTCTGAATTACATGAGTGAACTCTCCGCTCTGTGTTAACAGCCTTTGGCACCGGACACGGCCAGCGCCTGCACACCAAAACCATCACCAGCCAGCCCTTGTCATTATGTTCAATCTTTTCATTAGATCCTGTCAATTTCCACTCAGATACATTTTTTACAAGCTGGAATACATTAACACTGCATTACGGCTGCTTTTAAGCATGCGGTTTAAACGCGGAGCTCCGCTCGTGAACTCTGGAACCAAAACAAAAGCCCGGCTTGTTTTGGACGCAGACGTGTTGTTGATGGATTCATAAAGTGTCTGGTGCAGGTTTACGGAGGGTTCACCACCTAAGTTGTGGCACCACAACCCACACTTGTTGCCCCCGGCGTGCCAAGGAAAACTCCGGACCGCCGCTTGTTACATCCTCATATCCTCTCGTAGTCATCGCGGGAAGAGTTCAAGGTTTCCATAGCAGTTTAATGTTACCAATTACACCCAGGTGGTGAGTCATTAAGAGGCATGCTCTGCTTCGATTTGCTAGACCATGTCAAAAAAAAAAAAAAGAGCCATTTGGTGAAGTGGCTCCAGACGACTTATAGCAGCGTCTCCAACAGCTGGTCCGCGGGGGCCGAAGCAGCGTGGGTCCACTCCGTCCACCGCCACGGATATGAATCCTGATTAACTGCAAAACAAACCTCCACAGCTTCGCCTACCTCGGGGGATCCAATTATGCAGTTTGTTTATGATTCTCTGCCGTTTATGTAACCTGCTGTTTCACAGCGCTAGCTCTATTAAATATCATAATACCCACCTCGGCTCATAAATCAACCGGAGGTATGCACGTTGTGTTGCGTGGGCCTCAAAACGCAAGCGGAGGAGCTCGATTTCACTTTTTTATTAATATCATGAGATGGTTCCTGCTCACCCGCCGGAGTGCAAACCTGAAATAAACACTAACCTGCGATTTTAAACAACAGGAATTGATTCATTTGAGGAACTTCATTGCTTTGGCCAGCAACCTATGTCCCAGTTAAAACGGAAGAATGTGGCTACAGCTACGGTTTGGCTGGTTGGAGTTGCTACACCTACGACGACTTACCACATACTGCCAGAGGAATCCCTCTCTCCGAAGGCACTGTAGGATCCATCCTGACGTTTGTAGGTCAGCTGTCTCTGGTAGCCTGGGTACAGAACAGGAGAGTGAGAATAGAACAGTTTCTCTCTCCACCACTGAAACCGCTCACACAGCATGGAATGGAACTGGAGATGAACTCATTCAAAGAAGATATAATGAGAGTAAATAGACGGTAAAGTGTATTTAATGTGAGGGGTTCTTCTTTAATCATGTGATCTTTAAAGTTTTGGCAGGAAATGAGAAGCAACAAAGTGAGACTGAACCTTGGGGCTGTCTCTTATAGGTGGTGCATTTGTTATTTTATAGAGTCCACAAAAATAATTTACATGTAAATCATCGGATGTTTGTTTCTGTGCTTTAAACAGCCCAGCAGCTGAATTCCCACTTTCAATGATGCAAAAACCTCTAAACATACAAATTATTTTGGAATCCTGAGGCTCGGCATGCAAAAAAAAAAAAAAAAAAAAAGGAAAAAAGGTCAGCGAGTCTTTGGGAGGGTTAAGTGGAGAAAACAGAAGGGGTGGAGAAACGTTTGGTCTGGGTAGCTGAGGAACAACATCCAGCTTCTTGTTCCGATCCACGATCCAAAGTATTCAGTGCCAGCCACGCCAAGGCTCCTCGTCAAGAAATCCACAGTCCCACAACCAGATCCTACCATCCAAGGTAAACTTCCCTCCAATAATTTCCAGAAAAACCCAACAACAGTGTTCAACGTGCCAACAATTAGAAAACATTCCTTCTGCTCAGCACAGAGTCGTTCTGTCCGGCCAGAAGGGGTTTTACTCGTGGAGATTCACGGTGCATTTAATTGATGCATTTCCTTTTGCTTAAACAGCTGCTATCTTACTGGAAGGTAGGAGGCGGGACTTAAGGTTATCTCGCCATACAGGTGGAATCTGTGGTACCAAAGGTGATCCATCATCTCAGTGGCACATGTTGTATCCGATTAGTCACAAGGAAGTGGTGTTAAAATAAAGTTTATGTGAAGTTAGAGCTCTTGGAACTCAACTTCTAATAAATATCTTAGAACAAATTATTAAAAGACAGAGGAATAAACTCAAACCCATGTTTCCCTGACACTTAAAGTCATAAGATACAAGCTTTTTTAAAGCTTAGTGAGGTTCTTTTTTTACCTTGCAGCAGATAGTCGGTTGCTTCATTCTCAACCTCCGAACTCAGCTGCCTCGTCTTCTGCAGGTACTTGAGAACAAAGACGTTGGGAGCAAAGTGGATCATGTTCTGCTCCCCGCATCCGAAGGGAAGCCGTAGCAGCTTATCCAGGTTGTTCAGAGTCGGACCCATCACATCCCCTGGTAGACGCACACATGGAGGTTTTACTAAGCTGTAGACGAGTAAATGTCTCTTCCACACAATACTATGTATAACGTATGCAAACGTTTACCAATCATAAATGCTGTGGCTCTCTCAGATCCAGGCACCATGTTGTGCGGGACCCCCAGAGTGAAGGCCTCGTTGTGGTTCTCATCAGAGTCTTCCTTCCTCCAGATCTTAAACTCCCCGACGGACCCCCAGCCTGTGGAGAAGCCGATGTGACGCACCTGGATGGACAAACACATTTTTGGTATTTAACTCTCTAGAAAGACAAATTACTACAACTATTATAAAAAGTGTAAGAGTCGAACCTGTCCAGGGAACTGGCCTGCCCACTGGAGGATCACGGACTCGTTGGACGGGTGTAAACCGTGGCCCACCTAGGGAGAATAGACAGCGGTCAACGAGAAAACACGACAGAGCGGTGAACCCCCAGAAAGCAACTGGTGCTTGTTTTGGACTCCCTCATACTGAGCACTAATAACGTCCCTCTGCCAAGTCTTAGTGATGCTAGTGTGATTCACTAACCCCCCACACACAAACACAAACATACAAACAGACCCATGTAGAGCACATTTCCACTCCGGTACTCGAGGTTTTTCATTGCGTAATCAAATTAAACCAAAGACCCCCGAATCCCACAGCTCATTCAACCCCCCTCCTCAAAAAACGCCGTCGTACCCGAGGAGATAAACGGATCCTATTGGGCTGCGATACGCTTTTAACTGCTGCCTTGAACGGGGGCGCGAGGCTGCTAGCGCTGGGGCTGGGGAGCAGTGTGCCAGCTCCAGAGTGCCATGCGAGCACCGAGCCATGGATCACTGAGTGCCCTCGGTGACATCAGACCATTAAGCATGACCTTACAGGAAGGCATGCCAGTAAAAGTGGCGCCAGTCCTCCTAACACACAGACCCCATGGCCTGCTGGGTCCTTTTCACTCTTTGTGCCGAAGCATCTGCTTGTGATCTGAACACATATCTGGTGCACTTCATCCTTCTATGTGCTCATCTGTCTATTCATTGCTTCTATTGTATATCCACTCATAACTCATATACTGCGGTTCCTTTCTCTCCTTACCTGCACCACGCCTCCCTTCCAGCTGATCCAGAAGCTGCGGAACTCGTCCCAGGAGAGGATGCCCGGTGTGGCGGCGCTGATTAGGGGCTCGCCCATCTTGCCCAAGGAGATCCAGGAGCGAGTGTTCTGCCTCCCGCCGAGCACGATCTCTAGCATCTCGGCGCTGTCGTGGGGGCTGGCGGAGAGGGCGAAGTGGGCGTCGTTGTGGGTCTTCACTGCCACCTGGAACTGGTTCATCTTGGCTGGCTTTTTCACATACTGATACTCATACTTGTTGGGGGTGGAAATGTGGATTCTCTCTGAGAATGGAAATATTAAATGCACTTAGGTATGGCGAAGGTGCACGAGCATTCATCAGTGGAGGAAACGTAATTAGGGAGATGATACAGCAGGAAAACATGACCTTTCATTGGTTTCCTGAAGAAAAAAAAAGATTGATGATGATATTTATCCGCACTTACCATTGGGACAGAAGAAGACGCTGTAGGTGTATTCCCTGGGGAGGCCTTCAGGCTACAGAGAGGAGGAGAAAAAGCACCACAAGTGGGATAAATCAAGGAAAAAGGTTCTGACAGACCTAATGTTGGAGAATTAAAATACATCAAAGGAGTTCTTCTCTATCAAGGGACAATAATCCATATCAGCTCTCTTACCTCCACCTGCACAGTTCTGCGGACATAATCCTGGCCAATCGGGGTCCTTCTATCGTCCACGTCGTTGCTCGTTTTGCTCGTCTGGAATCCATCTGAGCAGCAACTTGGTTCACTGTAGGCGATGGCACGCGCTGTTGTCGGGGCAACAGAGACCGGCATCAGCTTTCCTTATTTCAGTTACGTCACAGCACCATGTTACTCCTTTGGTTGTCTAGCCAAGCATAGAGCCGCCCCAAGCCAGTCACACTTTGGGTTCTTGTCTTGTCAGCTTTTTTATATAGATATTAGAGCCCGACCGATAAAGGATTTTGAAGGCCGATACCGATACAAATGTTTGTTATTTTAAAAATCCGATATTCCGGTATATCGGCCGATATTTTTTTTTTCAGAAACGCGTAACAAAACATCAACAGATTTCTCTAACATTAGTTATTTGTAGTTATTTATGAGTCTTCACTAAAATAATATGATAATGCAGTTTAAAATAAACTTGTTTATATTATTGTCACAACGGAACAGAGGAACATCAAAATATATTAAAGTAAACTGATAAATAAAATGTATAAAAATATAAACTTAAGATATAAAACTTAAAGTCCTTTGAACAAAAACACAATAACAACAACAACCAAACACAAAGTTACCAGTATTAAAAGACTTGGTAAGCTTCATAAATATAACTTTGAACAAGACTGGAGACAAATTCTGTTAAGTTCTATGAGGGTGTTTCGTCCGTTTCTATTTTATTTTGAAAATATTCATTTATCGGCCGTTATAAACGCCGATACCGATAGTTTGGAAAATGCCTAATATTGGCCGATAATATCAGCCTGCCGATATATCAGTCGGGCTCTAATAGATATATAATTATACATCTATATATATATATATATAAAATATATAAAATTGTAGATATGTATACAAAATGATCATGACATAACAGGCTTTGGAAAACATCACAAAGCGCTGCAGTCCAGAATCACGAGTTGCCCGTTGGCCGTTGCTCTCCAACGTCATTCGTGGACATCAACATACGTTACGCGGGACAAACATGTCTGTAAGAGGACTCCCAGTTCTCTTACTGGGGAGCACATTGGAAATGTGGCCCCGTGCCAGTGGCGTCTCTTTGTGCATGTGTACTGAGAGGGAAACACAAGGGGCCAGGGGACTAGGAGTGGGGCCATGGGGGGCCCATTGACCACCAGTGACCTGCAAACTCATCAACATGCCACTGAGTGTCACAGCACAGCTCCGGTTGCTCCCCCACTGCTGGCCTGCTTTGTTCTCACATACGTTCTGGAGGGGACTGTTTGTAACTCCGGGTGGGTGACCAGATCACACACAGCTCGGCCCCTTGGCCAGAAGAGCTCTCTTAAGTCAAAGGCTTTTTGTGAGGCGTCACACTGAGGGCACTGACGTCCCGGTGAAAGGCTGCTTTCTTTTCCAAATGGCATGCCTCTTAAGAATTCAAGTAATGCTATTTCCATGAGACAGCACAATTCTATCTGGATTGTTTACATTAGCAAACTGAAGCAAACCTACGGAAAACAAAGGCTGAGCCCGATTCCTTTCTCAGGAAATATAAAGTGGCTTTGTTACTATTTGTAGAATAATACAACTGTCTGTTTTATTATAATACTGACCAATGGTGAAGATGCATGCCTGGAGGAAATGTATTTGTCAAGTGTTTTGATTAATCGATGAATCGATTGTCAGTCCTATGATTCAACTAAATCGATCTGCTAAAATAAATAGAATAATCGTTTTGGCTTCACCAATAACCAATATAAATGTGTTTAATCTTATGAATTCTTAATTATGATTAATGTTTTAATACGTTTAAGACACTCTCTCCCCTGCCAGCATG
This sequence comes from Eutrigla gurnardus, assembly GCF_963514095.1. Taxonomy (NCBI): domain Eukaryota; kingdom Metazoa; phylum Chordata; class Actinopteri; order Perciformes; family Triglidae; genus Eutrigla; species Eutrigla gurnardus. The sequence goes on from NC_139920.1 coordinate 28,300,093, forward strand.
TATTCTATTGAAAAATGTTCAAAATAACTGAGCATCACATTTTGATATTCAGCATAAAATATTATGCAGGACTACTTTTTTATAGAATAAATATGTTTAATAAGTAATTCTGTTTATTTTTTCACCTTTCAGAAGAATACAGATAGTCTCACTCACATTATTGCATGTTTATTTCATGGATATAGAATTTTGGTTACAAGTTACTGAATCGAATCGAATCATTCCAAAAAAAAAAAAAATTATCCTTGAATCGAATCGCCAACTACTGTATCGTTAATTGAATCGAAGCCAAAGATTCACACCCCTAGTTACAACTGAATGTGTCTGATTCCTGAATTTGCCCTTTGACCTTAACTGCAACTGGAGAAAATGTGCATGGAACAAGATAACGTTAGAACCCTTCAACCCTGCCAAAAACCCTCCTAGAGAGCTTTCCTCGTCTGATTCCAGCCCTCGGGGTGAATGAGTGATTTGTGAAAGCTGCTGTTGTTGTACCTGTGATGTTCGCCGAGCCCAGTTCGCTGAAAGACAACACGATGGATGTGGGTGTCGCCTCTCCGGGAGCGACGCACTTCTTCCTGGTGAGGTGGTGCTTTCCAGGGTGGCCGACAAACTTTATGCCTTTCGGAACTGAGACTTTAACGTGAACCTGGGAGAGGCGGCGAGAAGAGGAAAAGAGACGCATCAGACGGGCAATTGATCTCCTCTGACATGCTGCGATGACATCATTCCTGCCGGCGCATCCCTCCCTCATATAGCGTGTTCTCCTCAAAGCTCCGAAAGCGAGGGAAGAATTTTTCAAATCACATTGTGAATTTTCCATGCCGACTGACTCATGCTTCTCGAGGCTCCCTGAAGGATTATGTTCCACTCATCGTCCAATTTTCACAGAGGGCTCAGCAACGCAGAGGGATCTTTTAACTGTTCTCCATCCACACGCCACAAGTCGTAAATAACCCAGCAGAAAATATAGGAATCACATGTTGCCGCGGCGGACATCAAAGGAAGGGCTACTCTGGTTTGTATATTCATCTAACATGACATCAGGGCAGCACACGCACAGGCTATTTAACAGGCTCATCTGCAAACATCATGATGTCATCTGTGTGGCGCGCAGGATGGACCCATTTAAGGCCAAGGCAGAGCTTCCAGGGTTATTGGAAGTGAGCGCTAAAACGCACTTCTGGGCTAATCTCATCATTTTACATTACAAACCTGTGCTTCCCTCCGGTCCTCCGGGCCGACCTTCCATCATCATGTGTTGACATCAGTATATAAAACACCTTTAAGGGCCGTCGCAGCTTTAAGGGAATCACCTACGAAGCACACCCTGTGTTCTGGGTTTGGTTTCCAGCACCTGTGATGCTTTCTGTCTCCTCTTGACTTCAACACTTCCACACTCTGTCTGAAACTGAAGCTTTTTGTCGCCTTCATCGTTCATTTGTAAAGCCTGAAGAGACAACTTAGTAATATTCTGCAATATAAAACAACAAACATGCCATTCCTACTACACTTTTTTTTGCATCCGTCTGTAAAGCAGTTGTTTTTTCTTTGACCTTCTCCTTCTACAGTGTAAATGCATCTTTATGTGTTTCACCACACAACAAAAACATCCAGCAATCCAACCAACTTCCACAGACTTCTTTCCAAACAAACAAAGAAGTGGTAGTTTGTCGTGTGTGTGCGCGCGCGCCTGCATTGTCGAGCGGCTTAACCTCAGATAACCTCGGTGTTTATTCCGCAGAAACTATTTTCCAGAGTGAGAACCACACAGGATGTAAAATACAAGCAGCCTGAGAAACAGTAGCAGTAAAAGTTAATGTAGTGTAGGAGTTGCAGTCGTCATAGCAGGAGCAATAATACCAGTTGCTGGAGCAACAGTATCAGCAATAGCGGTATGTATGATAATAATATCATATATTACTCCTTTTTATTTAGTCAGCAATGTGGAAACAACATCCAGTACATTAGTTTAAGCAACAAGAAGCTGATTAATCACCCAACTCTTTGTTTGGTCAAGTCTGCGTCTCCTCTGTAGAATTATTTATTCTTTTTTTACATATATTATATTATAGACGTATTAAATATAATTCCTAATGATATAATTGATTAAAACATACTGGGGTTTACCTTGAGGATGGGCCAAGGGTCCTGCAAGATTATTTATTATGCGTTTTCAATGTTTCATGACTTTTAGAGAATCAGCTCCATTTGCATTAAGTGTGGTTTATAGAACATTTTAAAAAGTATTAAAACTGAAGAAATCATGAGATTTGGGAGGTTTGGGAAGATTACAATAAAAATGGTTGGGTTCCACTGGATTAAACTTTTGAAAATATTGAAAATATCCTCATGAACCCCAACAGCCGGCCTGAAAAACATTCTTCAAACATTATCCCACCTACGGCAGGCAAGACTTCTGTCAATTAAACCTTTGTAATACTTACTACGTAAGACGCACACAAGCATGGTGGACATGAGGACGTTTGTATTGTGTGATGCTGATGAAACAGAACCGCTCTCCTGTCCTGTCTTACCTCGGAGCAGGTAGACAGGTAGTTGTAGACGGTGAGGGGAACTTTGGTCTGCTCCCCTCGGATTAAGCTGTACGGCAAGGTGAAGTCCACGAAGAAGGGCTTGAAGGTGCGAAGCTCCGCCCTCTTCGCTAAGCCCAGCCCCTTTTCCTCCGACAGCCCGACGGCCTCCGTCACCCACGTGGTGATGGAGTCCGGCACATCCAGCCGCAGCTCGGCCTCGCCGGTGTCGGAGCTGCGAGTGAAGACATGTTGAGACGGTTGGAGGGCGATTTAAAAAAAAAAAAAAAAGCTTGCATCCTTTCATGCTTTCATACAACACACACACAAACACACAGCACCGACTACAAGGACGGGCTTGATGAATCACCGTAGATCACTTTTATGTGAGCACCTGTGTCAATACCAACACCTGCACCGGTGAAACACTCTGAAAACGGATAGGTGCGACGGACAGTCAGGTGTTGACCCGATCTGTTTCTTTGGACCAAACGGGCTGAGCTCATTATTGGCAACGCGTATTTAATGTTGGTGTTGGCAACTCGTCGCCCGGGCATAATAAACTTGAAAAACTCCATGCACGCCCTTCCTTTTGATCAGAGTTGCCCAAAAAAATCCCACTTTAATAGACTTTTAAAGGGGGGGGGGAATCAGAGCTTTGGACTTCACAGGAAATTAGGCAGAGCTGGAAGACCCATCCAAAGGAATCAAGCATATGGAAATCTATGGGCAGTTCATTTATATTGGCTGAAAATGAATGGAAGGAGCTGTTGAGAGAAGTGACACTCCGTTCCAAGATCGCCCAATTTAAATGAGGCACATTCACACCCAGAGGGGGGAAACGCTGGACCCTGCCGGAGGGATGGAACATCAGGCTCGCACCTTTCCTCCATCTTCACTCTCCTCTCCAACAACCCCAACTTCCACCTTTCCCCATCTCCGTTCGCATTCTCCTTCCCCATTTCTTTCCCCTTTTGTCTGCCCTCGCTTTCATTCTCACAGGTCTCATCTTTGTTCCTCTACTCTCCCTAAGTGCTTGAGATTGTGACTAAATCCCATATAAGTACAGGCAATCTGGTGCACCTGATATTTCTAGCCACAGGCATTCGACACACGCACACACACGCACACACAAAGTGAAAAATATTTATACAAAGATTTAAATACCTGACATTGAGGCAGTGCCACACCCAAGTCTCTGGGAAAAATGTACGCCTACGCTTCTCTGCTCTGCAACCAAAACACAAGCTGACATCAATAAAAGGTTTCAGCTGCTCACAATAAAACAAACACCATCATGGGAGAATGTATTATTCCGAATTCCACGTTGACAATCTCGGAGTCACGTCATGCGTTTGATGTTCATCACTAGAAGGAGACGGATTCGTGGCGCTGAGGAATGCCGATGAAAATATGGACAAACCAACATCTCTTTTGTCATGTTTTTTTGTTAAACATTACTCATTCGGAGACCTTATTCAACCCAGGCATGACAAATACTATTGTCTACAGTACTAATACTGACTAATACTACTAATATCATGCCAAGGGAACATTAGATGATTATTGCTCTCTTGTGGGTTTGCTTTTCAAATGAATTGTCAGGAAAGTAAACGCTTTAGTGACTGTGTGCGGTCCAGGCAAAGATCAAAATACATTTTTCATCACTAACTTGTTTTCTGCCTTCCGACATTAAGGAGAGAAACGAGGAGTTCAAACCCTTCGTGCTTAGATCCCAACACAGAAATCTGACAAAGACTCTATTAAACATCCATTACTAGACTGAAAACTTTTATGTTCACCTTCGTTTAACGTCTTTTATTGTCTATTGTATTGCAAATATGTTTTTATTCTCTTTGTCTTTCTGTAATGCATTTTAATTTTGCCTTTATTGTCTTTTAATTCTATAATAATAATAATAATACGACATGTTATGACGTGAAGCACTTTGAGTCTGCCTTGTGTATGAAAGGTGCTACACATTTAATTATTTTTCTATATCAAGATGTACTTGATTGGTTAATTACTTTGCTGTGACAGAAAACACCCCATGTTGATGTTGTGTTACTTTATAAAATGCTTTGCAAAAGGAAAAATTATAAATAAATGAATAAATTAATGATTTAATGATATGCATAAACATTTAAATGATAAAAAAAGAAAGGTGCTATACAAATAAAGTTTTCTATCAAAGTAAACTCTGGCGTCTCGCCCCTCTCTAAAGCAGGTCATTTACCTGGTCGTGGGTCGAGAGTGCATGGCGGCCACTAAGGTGGAGGAGTGCGGCTGGAAGGCGGGAACGGCCTCGTCCGTGTACATGCCTCCGCTCTGCCGGTGGTTTAAACTCACCATATCCGTCATCACCACCAGCCCCGTTTCCTGATGAACAAAAACACACACATCATGATTACGATGCATCCTTATCACCCCCGTCCCGCCGCCGTCTTTAAGGAAGCGTGCGTCCTCACTGAGAAGGCGAAGCGAGCGTCCTTGGTGATGTCCCAGTGCCACGGGAACACCGAGGAGCGCCTGCGTCTCTTCGAGGACAGCCCCGGCCACCAGAAGTGTCCGTCATCTTTGGGAACGCCGAAGGCATCCGACACGTCGAAGTCCGTCAGCTCTTTAAACACCTGTGGAGACGCCACGAGAAGATTGAGTGGCGTTTTAGAAGGTGGACGTCGCGATAGTGGAACATCAAACTCACCTTGTCTGGACTGAGCTGGAAGTCAGGCTTCAACAGATAGAGGCTCTTATCCACAGTGGCCACACACACACAGGAGCCTTTCTCTCCGCGGACGAGGAGGGTCACGGGGTCGCCGGGCATGGACTCATTAGCTGACAGGGAAACAGACACCTGCAAGCCAAGCAACACCAGTCAACCAAACCATAACATGACGTTCCTGTAGAGCAGCAAGCACCTGGATGTTACACCACAGTGAAGTCAGGATGCAGCTTTTAGTTAGTCATTGATCGATATTTAGATTAATTCAGAATTTCATTTACTTTTTTTATTTGTTCCTTTCATCAAAATGCACATTATAATATAAAGTTGACATCACAGATGTTAAATTAATGCATTTCATGATTGGAAAGGAGCAGAAAGAAGGAATATAATTCTTATTTTTTTGTCTGCCCCTCACTTACACCTTCACCTACACCCTTAATCCTAACAACAAAAAACTAAATAACCTGCAAAATAGACATTTTCAAGTTCAAAAGTTAAATTTCATATGCATATTGTGTAATTTGTCCTTCTTTATACATTTATTTAAACTGAAAAATATCTGTACAACCCTTTAAATCCTTCTGAATTCCAAAGCTTGACGCCGCTGACAGAAACAATAATAGAAAAGAATATTTTTTTAAAAACAAATCTCATTTTTGAAAACCAGCAATTGGCTTTAAATGAACCAAAAGGATAAATCAGTGCTCAAAGTTGTTTTTCTATTCATCTTCTAATGAATGAATGTTTCAGCACTAGACGGCAGTGTTGCCTGATAGCTCTTAAGTAAGCACCTTCTTTTTTTTTTTTGCACCTTATACAGTCGACGGACATAAATCCTGCCGTGCTAAATGGTCAGATGCGGTGGGAAACACGAGGACCGGAGAGTGGAAAACTACCGGCTTTGGAAGAGGGGAGGGCCGGTGAGAGTCGGCTGTTAAACTTTCACACATCAAAAACTATTTTCCAGCGGCACGCAGTCACAAATTAGCCCCGTTAATCGGTTCCGCTGCCCTCCTTTCACCACTCTGTAACCTGTCATCCTCTGCTGTCACGACCCCACTCATCTGCCTGCGGCCTGCGTGGCCTCTGCCTCATCATGCCCAACACACACACACACACACACACACACACACACACACACACACACACACACACACACACACACACACACACACACACACACACACACACACACACACACACACACACACACACACACACACACACACAGACGGAGTGTTGTAATGGCATACCAGGGAGCTGTAAATACTTCAGGGAGTTAACTCCACCTAATGCAGGCAGGAACCGGGGAGCTCTCCCAGGCCAACACAGCTGTTTGTTTACAGACATCACACTGTGGTCGGAGCTGGTGCATGCTTACTGGGACTCGCCTCCAAAATATATACACACTTTTTTTCCGTGTTTTTATTAATTATTACATAATGAAGCTGTTTTTATGATAACTAAGACATATCCAACAGCAATGTTTGGGCAAAGGAACCCCCAGTTATCATCGGTTGAATTAATAATGTGTGTTCTCTATTCTATATACAATTGTGGACTCTAAATTAAGTGTGAATGGTGAAAGCCCGGCGACCTGTCTGAGCTTCACCCTGTCTTCGCCCTGCAGCTCCAGCCTCCTCGCGACCCTGAATCGGTTACAGATAACAGACGGAAGGCTGCCCTTCTGTGTGTAGAACATCTTGGAAAAACATGCGATGTTCAGCTATGAAAGCCGCATAAGTTATTCCAACTTAAAGATTATTTTGTTACAAGTTACAAGACAGCAGCACACGAGTAGATTCAACCTCAAGAAACAATAACTGTTGCATTGCATTGTGGAAAACCTGATTTTGGCAAACTATGAAAGACAATTTTCAAGTTTTTAATACAGGTAACAAATGGTTAAAAGAGAATCAATATTGTTCTCAAAGCTAACACCCTTTGCACGTTTCTGTGGATGTATTTCTTTTCTTTTTCTGCCTGCTGTAGACAGATGACTAAACCTGGTCCTGGTGCATTAATGCTACTACTGTGACGTCCATATCAAATAAACTAAAGTGTGCAGGGAAAGGTGGATATTAAGCTTCATATTTGAAAATGATGCAAACCTTGTTCTCAAAGACAGGCTGGATGGGGATTTGGAGACTGTCGGTGACGCCTTCGCCGTTTTCCCTCACGTAGTAGACCAGCAGGCGGCTCAGAGGTGCCATGCTGTGGCTCACGGGGAAACGCAGATACGACACGCAGCTGTCCATCTCGGCCTGGGAGGAGGAGGAGGAGGAGGAGGAAGAGGCGGAGGAGGAGGAGGAGGGGGAGGAGCCTGCAACACCTGGCAGAAGGACAAGGTATTAACGACTAGGTATTCTGATGATAAGGTATTCAATAAAAAGAACAGACAGAATCACAGATGTGTTCATAAATATGGGATATTTTACCTCCTAACTGGCTGAGAGTAAAATAACACGCCTCCTACATCACGGATGGATAAAAGCACGCTTACCGGAGGCAGAAGGAGGCAGCTGGGTGGTGTGGATGTTCTTGTCGAAGGTGACCGTCGCCCTTTTCCCTCGGTGCGAGGCCGTCAGGTTGGCGGCTTGCTGGCCAGAGAGGATGATGTTACCCCTGGATGCCACCTCGTAGTGGAGGGTGAAGTTACAGGGGCAGGTGGACTTGAAAGCAACCTCTGCTTCTTGGCCCACCTACACACACAGAGAGAATCGTCATCGTTTTACCGACAGATGCAGGATGACGTACTATTTCTTTTTTTTTTTTAGACTGGACAGAAGACTGACCTTGAGAGGCGTGCTGGGGCTCTGAATCTGGATGTGACACCTGCTGGGAGAGTACCAGCTACTGATGGACAGGTAGCTGGGCAGGTACTGGTCTCCTACTGTCTTGCCGTCGATGGCTGTCACCTTGGTCTACGCCAAACAGAAACGAAAAGGAGTTTTGCTTCAAATGACCTTCTCACTTTCTGTCCACGTCACATTCCACTCGTGCTACTGACCTCCAGCCAGACATACTGGGCCGCAGTAGGGATGGAGGGGATCTCAAAGGTGGCCTGGCCGTCCTTGGAGATCAGCTCGCTGGTGTAGACGTTGTCCTTGGGGGTCAGCTCGGCCTTGACACGCACCCTCACGCCGTCAGCTGGACTCCCATCGGGGTAGGTCACCTCGATCTACAGGGAGAGCAGCAGGTTAGATATGAACTGGTCCTATTTTTTTATTAGAAGTACAGTCTCTAAAGCTCCGTTTCGCTGCCTCACCTTCCCTTTGTAAGGCAGACCAGGCTTGAACTGCTTGCGCGTGTCCTTGGAGTACTTGATGTCGATGAGCTGTTTATGGACGGGGGTGGAATCGTCAAACGTGGTCTGCCTGCTGCCGTCCACGCTGCTCACCGACGCCCAGATGCTCACGGTGCCCCTGAAGTGGTCGGCTACATCCAAGGGCATCATGTCTTTGACGCACAGGCTGAAGTTGGCAGAGCCTTTGATCTGACAACATAATAACAATAATTGTATATATGATAATATTATTAACAATACATGGCCCCGACTGATAATACAGACACAACTTTCATAATTCAATACCTTGAATGTTCTATTACATTCTTAAACAGGAGCATTAACACGCAGCTTTAAATCTATATGTGTTGTTATGTAAACTGACCTCCATGGTTTTAATGACAGGGTGGCCCATCTCATGGCGGTAGTAGCCCACTCCATTCACCGTCATGTTCACCGTCAACTTCCCCGTCACCGGCTTCCCAAACGTGTACCTGCACAACGACCACGCGTCAGACCGCTACGTCCCTCACAAAAAGGTCAAGGGTCGCTTGTGTTTCACGTATTCTACGATGGATGCGGAGCCACTTACTTGGCCCTGACGGTGGCTTGCTGGCACGAGCTCAGATCACGGATGTAGTGGGGCGGATCGATCATCAACTCAAACTTGGGCATCACTGTGACGGAGGGGACAGAACATTCCTTCATACATTTACATTTACATTTATATTTACATTTAGGGCATTTAGCAGACGCTTTTGTCCAAAGCGACTTATAATAAGTACATTTGTCAAAAGAAAGAAAACACAACATATCATCGCCAATAAAGTAAGAGCGAAAAAATAGAAACAAGTGTTAAAGTAGTAGCTGTTCAGCAAACATACCTTAAGAACAACAGTGCTATGATCAAAGTGCTATAGGTAAGGGTTACTCTGCTGTTCATCCAACATAATTATTATTTTTCTGTCTTTTAGAATAATGTGAAATGTCTTTTTCAATGACTAAATGGAGCTTTTATAGTTTAATTGTGCTCCTCAATTACAAATAATGCATTTTTAAACATAAAAATATGACGACTCAAAATAAAAACACAAGAAAGAACTCCTGATAAAACTCTCACCATATTTCTGCACTTCAAAGGACTTGTTATAGGTGTGGCCCTGCACCTCCACAAAGATAAACCACTCTCCAAACACCGGCTGGTCGGACAGAGGGAAACTCATGTTCACGACGCCTGGAGGACAGAGAAACACAGTTAGTAACTCTCCTGATATAACCAGAACAGAGTTTCTCTCAATCTCATTCAATAATAATAATCACTTCAGTCAAAATGACCTGGAGAAACAACAACATGTGCATCCATATAATGCAGAGTGATGGTGGGGATCCATTACAGAAGACTCACCGCAGCAGACGGATTTCAGACTTTTCCACTGGACCATCCTGGACCCTCTTGGATCCTGACAAACCAGAAGCAGACAAACCGGTGTTCAGATTTCACGTTGAAGTGTCGATATGCTTCGTCATTACACCGTGACGATGTCATATACTGTTATTGTTGGGTCTTTGAACTGAACTTGACCCCCCCGAGTCTCTCAGACCACTGTCAAAATACTTTTTACAACGTTCCCCCCCGGGGTGACCCCCTGGGCTGCAGGGACGAGAGTAGTAAAAGAAAAACATCTACGCTCCTGTTGAGCTATAAGTCATGCATGGACTTCCCTCAGCTTCTTATGAAGCAGCGGCTTGTGTGTGTGTGTGTGTGTGTGTGTGTGTGTGTGTGTGTGTGTGCGGGGGGGGGGGAGTGCTGATGAAGACAAAACCAAGAGACGAGCAGAGATTCCTTTCATGTTGTTTATCCCTGTTCCAAAGAGCACCCTGTTATCTAGGTGACTCCTGTAATCTCCAACCAGGCAACTAAAATTGCCACCGTCCCCCTGGGTGGTCCCGACATCCTCCACTCACCAAAACATACGCATCAATCTGCAAAAGAAAAAGGGAAAAAGAAAGAGAGAGAAAGACATCATGAATCGGATAGAAACTAAAAGCCCAGAGAGGATCCCGAGCCTCTTCCCAACGCTCCTCATTCCTGATCCAACAATCATCCATCTGTGAAAGTGAGCATCGCCCCGTACCGGCAGCAGACCTTTATAGCTGCAAACATCAATAAACCGTCTGTCTGCACAGTTGCACAGTATATTTGGAGCCATTGCTAGCATTCCAAGAGAAATGACTGGAGCTTGGCTCCCGTAAATAGGTAACTGTACATTTCTCTGCACTCACGGCAGGCCGAGGTTTCTCCTTTTAACTCCGGCAATTAGAGATGGAAAAGCATGTTTGCGCTAAATATTATGTTGTTCTATTGCCGAAGTGAACCGAAAACAAGATGAATGCATCAATTGTGTCACGTAAAAGCAGGTTTGGACGGCGAGAACGCAGATTTTTTATCATTTTGACTTCTGCCTTTTGACGAATGCTTGTGATGTTTTTATGTGCAGCTTTATTTACTTCAATGTGACCTTAAATCCACTCACCTTGTCATTTACTGGCCTCAGGTCAGGGGTCACTGTGTAGACATTGATGAACACTAGAGGAAGAAAGAAAAACACCACATTTTAACATGAATCTGGTTTTTCAAATTTCAAAATTCTTGTTGCTTGAACGCTTTGACCATCTAAATGAATGCTATGGATTAAAACGCTTCCTATCGGGATCACGTCTTTGAACCCAGCATCACCATGACGGTTATCAACCAAGAAGGATTCTATCATCAAAAACACCTACAATAAGTACAATATTCTCTGCATTAAAGTCCCAGTCTGCAACATTTGTTTGATCATATTCCCTGAAGCCGACACTACGCCCCGATAGAACAACATAAGATCGCCAGCGCCCGGATCATCCTGTCCAATCAGCACGCAGGGCTGTGTTCGTGCACACACAGAGCCCCTCCCCCCTCGGGTCGTTCCACTATCACAGGGGGGAGGCGGAGGGAAGTAGCAACAAGCTTCCAATTCCTCGTTAAAAACCCAAACGAGGAGGTCCAAAACAACCAAGGAAAAGAAAACACCGGTGGAAAAGAAGGAAAAAAAGAAAGATGGCGACGGTGCCCGTGATAAAACCAGAGTCAACATCGGACCCGCGTTTCAAAGGTGGCGTGATCTAAGGGAGTTCAAAGGGCACGGAGTGGAGGGGGAGGAGCTCGGTGGTCGTGGGGGAGGAGCCTGAGAGTTGTAAACATTGAAAATCTGACAGAGTGCCCTCCATCCGCCGGACTTGCCGACTGGGACTTTAAGTGATCGGCTGCTCTATGAGGGAACCTTTGTGTTTGGGTTTGTAGACGGGCTTGTCGGTCTGGATGAACACGGCGGTGCCTTTACTCTCCACCGTGACGGTGGTGTAGTTGTGGAAGATGTAGCCTCCTTCTGTCAGGTGACGGTTACCCCACACCTTCAGATGGGCCTGGCCTCTTAGCCCAGAGGGAACCTGGTGACACACACACACACACACACACACACACACACACACACACACACACACACACACACACACACACACACACACACACACACACACACACACACACACACACACACACACACACACACACACACACACACACACACACACCCCTAAATTAGCTCAGTGGTGGGAGCTGCTTCATACAGTTCACCTTGATTCTGCATGTTTTAATACCAAAAGAAGTCCATTTAAACACCAGAGGAAGATGCCAAGCTATAACACAGACACATGACTGTATTTCAGGAGAATGAGGGTGGAGGTTACAGGGAGGGGGAGAGAAGGGGAGGGGGGGATCGAGTTGTGTATACTAGATTGATCTATTCCAGCCTTCGGGGGCGGCGGACCATACATGCACGTCAACAGCTGTTGCATATTATATTGGGGCTGTTACCTTATTCCCAATGAATGAGCAGAGACAGATGTTGCATTACAAATAATGTTAGTGTTGATTTGCATGTTGCCTGAGGAATGTGCACATAACGGACACGGGGCTCTCACTACTGTGCAGCTGTCACCGCTAAACAGCGCCGTGGAGTTTAAACATCTCTGGAAAAGCGCCGCCCTCGTGACTGTGGGACTCGGAACGGAAATAAGTGAGAAAGTTGAACACACAAGTGAGACTCACCTTTAGCTTGATGGTGCCTTTATCTAAAACAGAAACATGGGAGATATTTTAATAGGTTATTTTTAGTGCATTCTCACTTCGATCAAGTGAAATCGGAACATCTGTATCTATTAATAACTGGCAGTTACGAGAGCTTGGAGTGGGAATCCAGCTGCAGCCTATCTGGATGCCACTCTGAGGCAGAGCGAGCGCCCATCTATTCATGGAGCTGTCAAACACATCACACACTGTATACACCAAGTGGCTGGTGGGAGGGGCTTAGCCGACGCCTCCAATCAAAGGTAACTATGAAAACCAAAGCTGGTCAGGAGCTTCTTCAATCTGTTTCTACCAGCCTGCCTGTGTGATCTCCACATCCTTTGAATAAATCACACAAAAGGAGGGGTGTCTCATAGCTCGACTTGTTAGTGCAAGTTCTCTCTCTCTCCGTCTCTAAAAAGTGATGCATTGTACCGGCGTTAACCTCGGCTTTGTTCTCACCCAGCACCGATGCGTGGCTGTGGGCGACCGCCTGGCCCTTCACCGTCAGCTGCACCTGGACACGCGTTTCTGCCTTCGCATCGAAGATGGTTACGCTCACGCTTTCCTCCACGCCGGCTCGGAAGACCGAGGGCGCCGCGACCAGATAACCCCTGTGAGAGGAGAGAGAGAGGTCGGGATGTGTGAGATGTAAGATAAAGAGGAAGGGGGATGAAGGGAGGTGAGACGGGAAGAAGAAGACATAAGAGTGCAAAAGGAGGAGGAGGAGGAGAAGTAAAAGCAAAAGAGAGGGAGAGGTGGTGGCAGGAGACAAAGGTCAGAGAAGGTCAGGGAACAAGGAGACACATGAACATACGAATTACATCACTGCTCCACGTTTAGGTGAACTCACACACCGATACCAATCACCATTCCTGACTTAAAGCAAAGATCATTTCAAGTGTTATCTTGCAAGACGTAACACACACACACACACACACACACACACACACACACAGGCAGGCAGGTATTCCACGTGGGATTTGTGCAGCAAGATCAGATTTAATTGCAATTGTTAGCAGGGACACGGTTACCTGTCGGCCAATGAGCTCCGGGCTCTACTTTTTTCTCTTTGGGTGGTCCGCCACCTCTGACAAGAACCTTAGCTTCTGTTTTTTTGGGGGAAAAATAATGACTGAGATTCCACACAGTCACTCTGACATTTAATTGAGGGAAGGAGCCCGTCGCTGAGGTCACAGAGCAAAGGTCGTTCTTTGATGCTTATCAACTGGAGGGGAGGGGAGGAGGGGGAGGGAAAGCCCAATTTAAATTTTATTTGGAAGAGCCAAAGCGCCCAGCTTTAGGGGGTCTTGTTAGCGCGGTCCTGTAAACTTAAATCGGTACTGTGGCTCGCTAGCGGGGTTATGTTGGAGGTGTGTGGAGCGGCTCGAGGATCATTTATTGTCATTATGCAACGAATGAAATGCTACACAAGAAAAACATGACAAAACAAGAATCAAAAAGAAACTTGATTTGAGAAAAGACGGTCTCAGACTATGTAGAGCAATATGAGGCTTAATATCCCCTCATTTGTTTCCGACTCTCATGTTTAAGGCTCCTCTCCCCCTGGAAACTTAACCGAAGATCACACAAATTAGGAGTGAGCAAAGCCTCGAGCAGCAAACCCAATTGCATGCCTGAGAGACGGATCAGGTGGTTGGCATTACAGCACTACGGCATTACAGCCACAGGCAACTGCAGTTCCTGAGAGAGTCATGAGAAAATACCCTGGAAAAAAAAAAAAAAAAAAAAAAGATTGAGAAGGAAGATAATACGAGGAAATTGACTCCGCGCGTTTGATCTACAGTGAGTTTAACCAGCTCTGGGATGAGCCCGGATCAGGTGGTGGAGACCATGCTTATTTCAGTCACATGGCTGGATGTGGTCAAGTTCTCATTGGGGTTTTTTTTTTTTTTGTCCTCAGCTGAGAGCCGGTCGGTGCCTGAGAAAGGATTTGTGTTCTCTTTTGTAGGTGAAGTCTTTAACAGCCAGTTCTGTTTTAGTTCAGTCACATGGTTCTGTGTTTTCGACCTCAGCTGAGCCATTTAACACTTAATCTGGTTTGTTGTGAATCAAGCCTGGATTTTGAGGAATTTGTGGTTGATTCCCAAGAAAATTGCAATTGTTTAAAACTTTTTTTTTTTTTTACTATTAACTCAACTCTCAAGGTCAGGATTGAGCTCCTAAGCAGCTGACTGATGGCACCAAAGAGAAAAGTCACTTTGACCTCCTTCGCCTCTGGTTCTGGAGGGAAATGCTGCTAGAAAATAGACTGCTGTCAAACCTATGAATTAAAAAAATGCGTCTCCCTCTCTCCAAAAGTAGACCTGCAGGTCCAATAATACAGCAGTGAATGAAAGTTGCTGTGATAGAAGTGTTAGTAAAGGCATGGAAACAAGTATCTCACAGATTGATCATGCAGCAATTATTAGAATGTAATGATCAAGACTTGAGCAGCATTTTAATTACACTTCCTCCCATTTCAATGGGACTTTAGAGGCTGAGTTTAAAGCATGCAACACGGACTACTTACTGTCTTTCTTGTGCACAACTCCTGCTCACGTTGCAGATGAACAAAGTCCAGGACAGACTCAAAGCTGTCAGAGACCACCGCAACATGTTGCCCCCCCACCACCCCCGGTAACCGAGATTTGCTGGATATCGGTTCTCCCTTCTGAAGGAGTATGTTGGAGGGGGGGGGAATCCTCCGAATCTAATGAGAAGTTCAATGAGCAGCCTGCGTCTCGGCTCCCTCTTTATCTATCCATTGAGCTCGGCTGGCATGGTAGGTGTGCACAGCTTTCTGTCCGGAACCCCCAAAGATCAACTTTTTTTTGTAATCATCCCACTTCGCCAAATCCAGTTCCAAAATCGTGTTCTTTTTTTTTTTTTTTTCCTCCTCCTCTCAGAGCCCCGAGTACACGGACAGTCCTCTCCCATGTGCCTTCACCCGCCCCGGTTCCGTTCTCTCATATTTCAGCATTACAAATTGGAAGCGTCCTCCCACTTCAGCGAGCAGAAATGTCACAGTAAAGAAATGTTTGACATGTTGAATAAAAGGAAAAAAGAGAAATCCGTGCAGGCCGATAGTTCCGTCTCAGTGCTCTCTTTTAGAGTGGTGGTGGATCTTTATGATCTGTTCTCCTCCTACAGAGTCGGTCTGGGATCTGCTGCGCTCCTCTCAGCGCTGCTGCGGGAGCATGACTAACCCCAGTGGAAGGAGCCTGCTGCTGCTCAATCCATAAATTACCTGCACGTTTCACATACTTCCCCTTCTTCATACATCCTGGGAGATTTAAGTGCTACGACTAATTCATTTGGGGTTGGAAAACAATATATATCACAAGATCAAACTGGTTTACAAAAAAACAACAAAAACACTTAAAAAACCAACATTTTAGTCACTTTTTTTTATGTCGATACCCTCTACGGATATCTGCTGCCCTCTAGTGGAAATCAGTATAACTGCAGTTATGTATCAAATGAAAGATCAAGGCGTTTCTCATTTAGGTAACAAACATTTATTGAAATGCTTCTGAGGTACTGCATTGATGAGAGTAAATGAACACTGTTGCACAGTAGTTTTTCCAGCAAAAAAAAACAATTATGACGTTAACAGAACATATACATAATAATAACATAACCAGTAAATGGTAACAGTATAAAAGTAATTCACATTTGTGGTGAAAATTCAGAGTGAAAAAGTAGCTTGAGAGCCTAAAGGGAACTTTCCTCTGAGTTCAGCACCATTAGCTCAACAAAAGCCCAGACCCGGATTTTAAACCAGGTCTGAGACCGAAACACCTGAGGCTCAAATCCAACATGAAACCACTGCTCAAGTCGCTTAAGACTTTAAATCCCTGAACAGACAATTATCCTTTGGATACCAATCAAGCATCATAATACCTTTTTACTCATTTATGTGTCTCAAGCGTAACCGTGAATGATGTTCCCAACACTGAGGTCTCTCTGCTTCTCGGCCACTATGTTGTGATACAAACTGCAGTGTAGCTTCTCTTGTTCGGGCTCAGTGAACGCAGCCTTCGAGAAAACTATTTGGTTGTCGCGGTTAACCTCCACCCCGTACGCCTTACAGAGTCGGGCTGCGAGCGCCGTGTCTAAGGTCAAAAGCTGAGCCAGCGTGTCCAGAGGGAAGCGACAGTTGCGGCTGCTGTATCCGTGGCTGTACAGAAGCAGCAGGTCTCGACCGCATGTCACCAAGTGGCGGTGCAGAGCGCAGCTCTGTAGGAAGTTCAGCCTGCGAGCCAATCGGAGCAAGCGTACGGGGTTCCGCTCCAGAAAAGCTCTGTTGATGGAAAGAGCGAGTGCGATGTCAGGAGAGCTGCGGAGACGCTCTGGGAGCTCCATGACGTGCTCTGTGGCACGAGTTGAACCTGGGGGGAAGCAAGCATGATTCATCAGATCTTTACATCAATAGCCTGCTTGTGTAATGTATAGGATGCTTTGACTTGCATGCAAATACATCAAAAATAGGATGTTTATAAAACAGTGACTCACCCAAGTTGTTCAGCAGACCAAGAGCTTCAAACTCCTCCTGGTTGGGATGCGGTCCGGTTTCATGAGTGTAGCAATCCAACAGCCAGCTCAGACTCTCCTGTAGGTGCGTGTCGTTAATGCGCGGGTCGTAGAGCCGCAGCGGCTCGCCACAAAGACGGAACGAGGCGTAGATGAGGAAGCGCACCGTTCGCTCCAATATGGCCACGCAGTTCGACCCAGACACCCTCTGGATGATCATGTCCTGCTTCACGCCACGCAGCCGATCAAAGGCAAAGCTGTACACCTGCAAGACGAGTAACATTTACGTTAATACGTGTTGTGGAGATGATTGCAACTTCATCATTACAGTGTTCTTAAGGGCCTAGTACCAAATTAACCATATCAGGATCAAAGTTATTGGCTGAAATTCGTTTTTCAGCAGAAGATTCTTATGTTAATTCTTTGGCCATCAGTTGTTGGAGGTTTGTAAAGGCACCATAACACACAGCTTGTCCAAAGGCCAAATATATACTCATCGTTAGATGATGATTAGGGGCCTGTTTGGTACTGGTTTCTGCACATATGCTTTATATTGTTTTGAAAGATACAGCACAGGTTCTCAACATTGGACCAACATCCCATAAATAATGTGAAAAAAATAAATAATAATTTAAAAAAAAAGGAATAAAAAGAAGCTGGGCTGTAAATATGCTTTATCCCTCCCTGGCACAACACATATTTACAGCCCAGTTTCCCTCCTTCCCTCAGCTGTACTGACCAAAATAAATATTATGCCTCCCTTCACCCATCACTGCCTGCCATTATTAATCTTAATCTTATTATATATTACACTTGGAGCTTTTACTGGCACAGGGTTGCCTCCCACATCACTCTTCATTTCATTACAAAAAGTGATCAATTTTGTGTCACCACATCCGATGTGGCATGATTGTAGTAGTCATTTTTAAATGCAACTGGTCTAAAAATATGTTTTGTTTAAATTTGTATTCATTTATTTGAATTCTTGATCACATTTTAGATATAAAAATAAAGTTTTAAATTTAAAAACAAATTGGCAGTACCTCTGCGGCCCACTAGATGGTGCTCTAAGACCCAAGAGTGGGTCCTAGCCCAGGTGTTGAGAGTAGATGTAAAGTAAAACCTAATCGATGTACGAATCGTCATCAGGGGCGTGTAAAAACTGAGCGACGGGGGGGGGAAATACTACTCACCTCAGTCCAAGGATGCAGGTCAGGGGAGGCAGCGATGTCATCAATAAGGTAATGCACAGTTTTCACCAATACAGCAGGTGGACGGAGGTCAGAGGGTTTTGTGGAGTCCTTCCCAGCCGCCGGTCTGGAATACTCTTTGACAGCACGCAAGGGGTCTCCCCTGGGGCGCCGAGCTCGTTCTGTTCCCACCAACAACTCGAAGCGGTGAAGGCGGTGCTGAACCTCACGGTCCTGCAGCTCACGAGCAGGGCACATGGTCTGGCAGGTCCCCGTGGGCACGGTTTCTTTCCCACGCTGCTTGCCTCTCTCGTCGTCCTCCTCCTCCTCCCTCACATGTGATTTGCCTTGGCGCTGCGATTGCTCTTCGTTCCTGTGTCTCCATTCTCCTCCTCCTCCTGCTGGATCCCTCCTCTGAGAGAGGGAGCTGCTTAAAGGAAACAGGATGGTTGTTAGCCGACAATGTAGGGATCAGATACAACAAGTGTGTCAAGGCCCTAATGACACCTGATTTCCTGCACCGACATGGGTCTTAATGCAGCTAAAATAATTATTTGCTGGTCCAAGTCGTTATATGGCCCGAATAAGAAGACAAGGAATCGCTGGCTCAAACTGACTGATATCAAGAGCAGCGACGCGCTGTAGTTCATAAAGCAGCTTCACATAAAACCTACTATTATTAAACTTCTTCGCCATAAATCGTATTATTTTTTGTATGAAAATTATATTTAAAAAACACAAACATGGGAAATTCATGGCACAATTCAAACGGGACCAGAAAATAATTTCGATCTCGCCATAGGAACACATCAGAAATTCATATTGGAGGTGCCATGTACCGGAAATAGAAAGGCGGGACTTCACCACTCCATACTGTTAAGCTATGGAAGTCAATTCTGCTGATTGGGTAGAGACATTTCAAAGTTACCTTTATCTTACAGTGTGTAAACTTTTTAGTGAAGAATTCTTATAACTTTTGACACAAGAGACAACCATCTCCACATTTAGCTCATGCATGGACGAACCATACAATCCATCTAATGTCAAATCAACGTAAATCCTCCGTTAATAGAGCAGAGAGCAACGTCGCTGTGATGCTAACGATATCCGAGAACTGCGTTTTTCTAAAACTATGCACCAAAATGGCACGACATCAATGTTAACGTGTTATGAAATGACAAACAGCATAACAACAAACCGGTAGCTGTAAATTGCTGTCGTTAGCTAGCTACGATAGCTAGCTAGCTAGCTAGCAAGTGCAGATAACAACGCGCGAAAAACGTTCAGACTATCGGAGAATGCGCAAATCGAACGAAGAGAGCCGTGAACACACATTAGAAAACTCGGCTTTGGATGCCATTTACCGCAAAATGCTTAATACGTGGGAGGAAAAACATGTACTCACATGCGACGAGGCGCTCTCCTGCGGTTCATCGGTCACTGCGTCACTTCCCAGGAAGCAGCCAATAGAAATGCGCGCTTCTTGTTGTGATTGAACGTCACATCCGGAGCTGAATTGAACGCCGGTCCGCGGCTCCAAGCAGACTCTACTGAACGTTTATTTAATGATTGAAAAACTTCTTAAATCCAGACTTCATACTGCTTTAAATATTTAATAAAAAATGTTAGTTTATGTTATCAAGTGAACAAATATCTAACAAGGATCTAAAGTTGTCCGTGCTTTATAACTCTTCCAATATAGTCCTATTTCTTTCCCAAGTTCAATTCATATTTAAATTGTTTCTTACTGTATATTCCCAATGTTAATAGAAAAAAATAAAAGTATGAAAAAGTGAAGTAGTATCAAGTCATTATTCAACATTTACAACAAATAATTCAGTCGCAAAACAATCAGACAGCATACATAGACACTAGACACAAATGGTACGAATGTTTATGTACAATGGGGAACATTTGGTGTCGAGTGGTATCCAAAGTGCATGTACTGTGTCCCCATGCTGGGTGGTGTCCTTCACGGCTTCGGGAAAAAGAGCTGGTGGGTTTTCGCAGTTCCAAGCCGTTCTTCCTCCATGGCCTGCTGGACATGGACGGTATGGCAGGAGACTAATGATGAGAGCTCCAGCAGCTCTGAAAACGTACTAGGAAAACAAAAACAAAAAAAATGTTTTAGTTAAAGTCCTAGTTAAAGTCAGGAGGCATTTCCAGGTGCTACTAAATACTTTGGGGATCAATTATTTAAAAGCAAGGCAAGGAACGAATCATCTTGTTTCTGCTGTATAAATACAAAATTAAGATAGTCATGAACAGTTAAGGCAAAGCTGTTGCATCATACAGTCAAATCCTCTGAGAGGACAAAGGGGAATAAATCAAAAAGCTGACAGCAGATTGTGAATTCACCAGGATCAGAGAAGAGATGGATAGATGGATAGATGGATAGATAGATAGATGGATAGATGGATAGATAGATACCCGGAGAGCTGCTGGCCGATGGTCTTTGATGTCGTCTTCATGTCCCTGAGGCACTCCAGAGAAGTGCTGTGATCTCCCTCTGTGCACTCCATCAGCAACGTCTCACTCTCTTTCAGGCAATCCACAGCCTTATCTAAAATGAACACACAAGTGGATGTGATTAGAATAATATATATAACTTCATGCAAAATACATAAAACACACACCATTGTTAAATGTTAAACATCAACATAGTAACAACAACAAACCTAAAAATTCTCTCCTGTCCCCGTCGATGTAGAAATTCTTGACGGGCAGCTCATGTCGGGTGCCGTCTAACGCTGTGGCGAAAGACTTGTAGTCGTCTGTGAACTGCTGGGATATTTCTGCTACAGGAGTCAGTGCAGCAATCTGAGGGGGAATTATAATATTAGTAAAGATGCACGTATATTATCTTAGACACAGTACACACATTATTTTGCATTATACCTCATTGTCGTAACCTCATTATCAAATAAGTGCATATGCGACCCAACAAGCCTCAAAGAGTATGCAATAGCTTGATACTCCATCAATATATTACAATATAACATTTTTGATCTGTAAGTTTGTTGCTGCTTGGCGAGGAGCTGATATTCACATGATCCTGAGCAATAACACTGGAAATAAAAGGAATTTCATGTTCTTCTTATTTTGGGCTTTTTCAACCACCATGCAATAACCTTTTGTGATAGTCTACGAAGGAGGTGATTTCCTGACCTGTAAATCCAGCAGCTCATTCACCGTCCTGTCCCTCTCCTTGAGGTGGTACTGACGTTTCTTCTCCTGGACCTCATTATACAGCGCCTCCTCTCTCTCCATCTCCTGCAGGAGCCTTGCCTCAGCCTCAGCCACAGCCTTTGCAGTACTGCTCTCCATCTGAAGTCAAACATCAACCCAGCATGGGTCAACGTGCACAGATTTAAGAAAGCGGATGCCTTGAAAGCAGCTTATAAGATACACTTATATGTTAGACTCACTCACCTTAGCTGTCAGGTAGGCCAGTAGGAATGTTTGCATCTCAATGATCTTTTTCTCATTCTCTGGGTTTCTCTCAAGCTCTGCTGCATTTTCAGTCGTTGATTTTTCTTAGAGAGATAGAAGAAAAAAAAACTGATACTCGATACTCTCATCAATAACTTCCAGTATTTTAATTGTTTAAATCAGTTTACCTTTAATAACTGAAATATCAAAATTTGGTCGAAAGCAGTGTCCATCAGAGAAAGTGGACTGCAGAATACTTTTCCCAAGCAACGAAGGCTCAGCTTCATGTGACATCATTGCTGTAAGGGAGATAACATGAACATAGCCAAAGGTTATTTATGGTTCTTGTTAATGTTACAGTCTCAATCAGAACTCGGGGGAAATAAGTGATTAAGTGGGTTCCACAGCAAGATTTAAACAATAGAGTCTTATAGAAAATAATACAATTCAAAAACCAACAACAGTCTTTACACCTAAAAATAAAAAAGCAGTTAAAGAACTTCTAAGATAACATAAATGCTCCTCAGACACACTATAGTGACCATACTCATTAGATGTAGATGAGAAAAATTGAGAAATAGAATTGAGAAAATGTCCTCATCTGTCATGAACAACTGTGAATACAGTATCACCTCAGGAGTACTACTTACATACATACATACATACACACATAGTACATACTTACATGTTGCTAGAGCCTGCGGGGCCATTGAGCGTCTTGGTGGAGTTCCCACTCTCGGCTTCACACCACCGGGTTTAGGTGAGGAAGGCCTCAGTGGTACAGCGAAAGACTCGGTCAGTGAGCTACTCTACAAATGGACATAGATGAGTAGAAAGTGTGACAACAACAGACAGACTGCATGAATTGCATGGATTCAAGAGAGGCAGAATTTATCACATTTAAACATTTCCCAGAATACTGGCATCTAGTATTACCTTTGAAAGAGATGTCTTCTCAGCAGACTGCATATATCGTGACTTGACAATAGTACCGCTTGCTAAAGATTGAAGAAAAATAAATAGATTACAGCACTAAGCATTGCAGCCATATGCTTTTTGAATTTTCTTCCATAAAAATAGAGATTAATACAGTTTTCTATCCATCTATCATGAGTTTATGGGGGTATACAAATGTTTTAAGAAGTTTATTTATTATATATTTTCTGCAGTGACAACTTCTCATCAAGGGAATATAACAATTCAAATTGAGGTGTATGGTAATAAATGGAGAGACACTTTGTAAAGATAGTTTAAAAACACTGGGAAAGGACTTTATGTGGATTGGTAAGTGACAGAACGGTTTAATAATTAACATGAACCTTTATGAATACTCACATTTAACACCCTTCTTCCCAGTAACAGCGGTGCTGGCTTTATTAGCATTGCTCCCGCTTTTCGAGCTGAAAACACATTGTTAAATTTCAAATTTAGCAGTGAAATTCAATAATGTATAAACGAGAGCACAAATTACAAAATAAAAGCTCATTTTATTTATTTTGAAACGAGCTAAACCGGAAGCTACGCAGTAACGCTAGCTTACAGTAGCTAACGATGAGCTACATTATTGTTCCAATTCACAGGAACACAACGGCTCGTAACGTTATGTGTCTTTGAGTGCATAACCTACTTATTAGCTGACGTTAAATTTCTGGTGAAAACGTGACGTTTATGCCACATAAAACAATATAATCGTGACGTCAGATAGTATTCACTAAAACAGCTCAGCCGCCGGACTTCGCTGCGTTAAATTCTCCTAAAATTACACGACACTCGCTAAAAAGAAAGATAGTTAACAGGACGAGCAGTAACTTTACCTTTTAGTGTCCGTGGAGGTGTTTTTAAAACTACTCGGCACTGTGGACGTTCTTCTCGACGCCATGATGTTTTGAAGTGAACCGCCCGTACTACACGTTTTAGAAGCCGGCAGAAACACGAAGCGACACTTTTGTTCCGCTCTTCCTCTTCTTCGTTGTCGCTTATGGCGGTTTACAAAGCAGCATTGGAAGTGCTGACATCTACTGCAGTGGAGTGGAATAGCAACCTCTTAATTCAAAAAGATGCTATCTCCATGTGTAGCATGTTGTAAACATATGACAAACAAGTGCAAAGGCAAAACAAGTCATATACTCATGTATATATGGTTTTGCATACCTGGTTTATAGATAAAGTAGTAAGTGGCATCTGTTTTGTGTCTTGGCAATTGCCATTAAATGTATTTTACAGAAGTAAAAACTAAATATTAATCTTGTCTTTCAGTGAATACTTCATCCTCATATCATGTTTCCTTAGCAACATTTAAAGATCTATTGCTGCCCTGTTTTGTTCCAGTCGCTGGCAGTTACTCTAATAATGATGCTGCAACCTGCGTCATTCATAATAACACCAAATACTATGTTATTTCATCACATAACATCTCAGTTATTAGGGTGCAGATTCCATAGGGGCTCCATTCAAAAAATACATGTTGGAGAGAAAGAATGCAAGTTTGAATTTGAGGCAGAAACTGCGAAACACATCAGTTGCTCTAGTAACCACTAGATGGGTGTAAGGGTCTGCATTCGCTGTCTGTGTAAACACACATCCGATGACAACCCATTTAAGTTACTTTCAGTATCCTTGCATCCATGCGTCCGCCTAATTTGCATATCTGTGAACTTTAAATTAAATGTGAACATCAAAGGTGCTCTTATATGTAAGCATATAGAAATATAAGGTGTGTGTGTGTGTGTGTGTGTGTGTGTGTGTGTGTGTGTGTGTGTCTGCTTACCAAGTCCTCATACCTGCATTTGGCTGGTTGTTCGTGTGCACAAGTCTTAAAGAACATAATGGGTGCTGATCCCACCTGTCTGAGCTGCTCTCCGACAACAGGAAGGACAATGTGAGGAGCGGGTGTGGTCTGGGTGGTAAACACGGACCAGCAACCTCCGTCCTAAGTCACATCCACAGAGAGAGAGAGAGAGAGAGAGAGAGAGAGAGAGAGAGAGAGAGAGAGAGAGAGAGAGAGAGAGAGAGAGAGAGAGAGAATACCTTCTTCTTATATGGGCTGAAAGGAATGAAGGCAATTAATAATGGCTTTAAAGTGTGTATCGTATAGTAGGCCTATCACATTATAGTATTTTAACAGTACTTAAAGATGAGACTCGTATAAAGAGTGTGTGCTGGATGACGTCCAGGTCTTCAAACTTTTATCCTGACCTTTCTGCTTTAATGAATTTTCATGATAAAAGGTTGAACATTTGAGCTTGGCACAAAAACTAAATATCTCACAAATACATGCCTGTGTGTGTGTGTGTGTGTGTGTGTGTGTGTGTCTGTGTGTCTGTGTGTGTGTGTGTGTCTGTGTGTCTGTGTGTGTGTGTGTGTAAAGGCCGAGTCTTATCCCCTCTCTCTCCCTCTCTCTCAGTGTAATAAAGCCTTGAGGCTGCTGTGTGTCTGCATGCTGGCCGTCCATCTCTCACCACCAAGCAATGCTGGGACCTTTGAGGTGGAAAACAAGTGTTCATGATGGTGATACATGCAACATGGATGCTTTAGGATCCAATCAGTAAAATGTGTGATTAAACAATCATTCGTTTTAAGGGGAAGGTGGTTTCCTTTATGCTTTTCTCTGGAGTTCCAGATCCGAGGTCGTGAAAGCGTGAAAGTGCACGTTGAAAGACGGCACCGTGGAGTCGCTGAATGGAGGTCCTTGTCTCTCTTCCAAAACACGCCCCTCTTGCACTTTCTCTCTGCTCCGAAACTCTGACGTCCAGCGAAGGCTTCGTCTCCGTCACGGTGACCTCACTGATACTCCGCTTTGCCGCTTGGAGACATATTTTTAGGGCGATAAAAAAAAATGTGAGATGAAACGGCCTGAATTCACCTTCTGAAAGGAAAGCTGTTGTCCAGCCACTCACACATGTATGCACACATGAATACACACACACACAGACGCACAAACCCACCCATGCAGCCCACACACCAGCCCTTCTTCCCTTTGCGGTAAGCTGTTACTCATCGCTGCCCAGTCTGACAGTCTGGTCCACATAGTCTTCCAGGAATGCCTCAAATACACAGTGCCTCATACAGTAAAGCCAATCGGCAGGATTTGCAGTCAAACATCTGAACTGGTCTTTACATGTGACGATGGTTCCTTTGCTTGTGGGTATGTCAGTGAATGTATTTGAGGTGCTTGTTGTAGGAAGAAGGTAAGGAACCAGTCGGCCAGGAGCTCCCAGTATTAAGTAGTTAAGCTGGTCTCTGTTGGGCAGTAACTAACTAGCATTAGGATGGTGTTGACTTCTGGCCTTCAGAGCGTCCGGGCGGCTCTGATGGTCATTCCGTGCCTTTTAAATCTCCAACGCACTTTAGGTGTATCACACCGTCAGCAGCAGAGACTTAATATCAGGGGTCTCCAACTCAACTTACCTGTGGGCCGCTGGAGGTAGAGTCTGGGTGAGGCTGGGTCGCATCAAGTACTCCACAAAAAAAAGGGTTCAAGTATTCCAAAAGAAAGTACAACCGATCTCAATCTTCTCAACAATTCAGAACATGAATGGTTCTTCAGAACACAGGCTTCTCTTACTTCCTCCTACTATATACTATATACTATATTCAGGTGTGCTCAATAGTCCAGAAATTACGGTACAAGTGACCAACGTTGCTAGTTCGTGTTGTTGTCACAAGCCTGAGCTACGGTAGCCCACAAGTGTTAAAAATACAAAACGCACAGAACAACGACTCACGCAGATGAAGTGAAGAAAACACCAAGCTTTGATTTTAGATAGGGGGCCGCAAAATATTGTTCCTGGGGCCGCAATTGGCCCCAGGTCTGAGACCCCTGCATTATATGACAAGTATTCCCACTGAGAGTCGACACCTATCAACACCTGAAGATTAGCTGTGTGAGAATAAAGAGTTTAAAGAGTATTGGCTTTGTGGCTGAGCCTTAGATGATAAGCGTGTTGTCTTCATTAATTTCTGTCCAGTCGATGTGCAGCTGTGGCAAGAAGATGGTTAGCTTAGCTTAGCATAGCATAGCATAAACACTGGAGCCAGCCAAAGGCAGATATATAATGTGGTAAATTAGTGAGAGTAACAGATGTTGAAAACGTGGCTGCTGTTTCAATCCTCTCATCTAACTCCCTGCAAGAAACGGGAATTTCCCAAAATGTCCAATATTTCAGTCATTGCCGTTTTGCTGACCTTTAGTTCAGGTGTCACAAACGACAAGGTACGTAAAGCTGGACTAAAGCCGAGGTCGCTGTATCTTTTCTTCCGACGCCGCAGACGGCGCCAAACGACCCGGAGCCTCGTCCTCCACCTCGCCCACGTGTCGCTCGCTCCCCTAATTGTTTAATTACGGTGCTTATCTCCCCAGGATGTGACCTCGGCTCGGTGTTCGCTCTTGTGGATGCAGCGTCCCCGAGCGGCAGCGCCGGAGGCCGGGGGGATTTCCTACATGTGTCTTGGGGGCGGTGGGGTGTTTACTCAGGCAGA
The DNA here is from genome assembly GCF_963514095.1 of Eutrigla gurnardus. NCBI lineage: Eukaryota > Metazoa > Chordata > Actinopteri > Perciformes > Triglidae > Eutrigla > Eutrigla gurnardus. The sequence goes on from NC_139920.1 coordinate 28,327,439, forward strand.
AGCTTTAAGAACATGCGGCGTATCATCACTCACATCAGTGCAGGTCAACGTCCCTCCAATCAACGTGCAACAGGAGGAGATGTTCCTACTTTTTATTCATACTATATGGTACTCTAAAAGCACCATTTACCATTGGAAACCAGGCAAAATATGACATGTTTATAACTTTAGAGACCATTAGATTTGGACGGATTAATTCCTGCAAATGTGTGTGTGTGTGTGTGTGTGTGTGTGTGTGTGTGTGTGTGTGTGTGTATGTATGTGTATGTGTGTGTGTGTGTGTGTATCTGTCTTTATCTATAAGCATCCATGTGAATTTTTGCGAATGAGAGATGAGCACCATACAGCGAGCATGACTGGTTGTGTGTGTGTGTGTGTGTATGTGTGTGTGTGTGTGTGTGTGTGTGTGTGTGTATGTGTGTGTGTGTGTGTGTGTGCGTGTGTGTGTGTGTGTGTGTGTGTGAGAACCATGTGCGGTGCTTTAGCAGGGCAGTGTAGCGTGCAGTGCAGGAGTGAACAGAGGCGGCCCAGGCCGGTCCAGCCCCAGTACTCTGGTAATCCCTGCGTTTTCAGGAGCCCTGGCCCGTACTTGATGAGCTTGAGCAAGAAAAAGGTTGCGCTCTCTCTCTCTCTCTCACTCGTATGTTCCTCTCTCTCTCTCTTTCTATCTGTCTCCCTCTCTTTCTGTCTCTCACTCTTTTATTCCCCCTCTTTTTCTCATGCCCCCCTCCTGCCCGTCCCCTGGAGCCACTTTGCGAATGAATGGATACCAAGTGTTTACTCAGCAACTCTGCCTGTCCCTCTATATTTCTCAGAATTTCATAAAGAAAATGTAGTTAGTCGACTAGTCGGCAACTTTGGTCTCAGCCGACTTTCATTTCTTTAGTCAATCAGCTGTTTTTCATGCTTTTTCTGCACATTAAATGTCTTATTTCAAAGACAATTATGAGCACATCTGGAAAACACAAATTCAAAGTGGTGCTCTGGTGTGATTCTTTGTGGAGAAGCTCAGTTTTACAGATCTGTCTCTTTCTAGCCAGTTTGAGCTCCTGAAGTCTGGGATGCCCTACAGAGTGTCTCTGGCAAAAAGTGTATTTAAAAAATCCTTTATTCTAAATGCCATCAGTATCCTCAACCAAACCAAGCGACAATATCAAACTGATATGCTATTTTTTACTCTTTTTTACTCTTATTCTTATGTATTTAAGCATATTTATTATCCTTTTCTTTTTTATCATAATATTTTCATATGTCTGAGATGATATTGTGGCTGTATGTCTATCTGTATTTTATGTCTGGTGAACCAAAGAAAAATTTCCACCTTTGTGGACGTTAAAGATTTATTCTATTCTAAATCAACTAATTGGTGAGTTATTTGACTAAGAATTTCTTAAGTTGAACAGAACCTGCAGACGAGCCGCCATCAGAGACCAGAGACCTTCATCTGTGACTCCAAATACAAACCTGTATTCAACTCATTCTGCATTCATGGAAACTCACATGTTGTGATTTGCTTCTGTCACAAACACAAACGTTGTTGGGATTCATTTGAATGCTTCCAGGGAGACACGCATCCAGCCACTTTGTAATGTATTACTGGGTGTAGTATACTTGTATTCACATTTTTATTTTATTTAAATATTATTTCAGCTGGAGGGTTGAGCTTTATTGCTGGGCTGAAGGAATTCCAAAAAAAGAGACAAAAATTGAAGCACGATTTGAAACATATGCAAAACAAAAACAAACAGGATGGCCGGCCACCTCCGTCCTTCACTGACTAACAATTAAGAATATACATTTTGCTCCTCTAAAAACTCATTCTCTTTAAATAACTATTTATATTTGGGTGTATCCAGCATTTAAAAATCAACAAATTGTTAAGTTTGATTTATTCTTACAAGCTAAAACAGCATATTTAGGCAAATTTGTTTTGTGCATTGCCTGAATTTCAGATTCTAGATTGGTCACGTCTACATATTAAAGTGATTAAGTCTAAGCCAAATATAACTTAAATGTTCAAAGCTATGCATTACAGAGAGATGACACCATAATACCCTCCAAGTTCTAATTTCTTCTCATCAATATGAACCTGAACCAGCAGGGCCTCAGCTCCGTTGCTTTATAACTTTATAGAAAAACTCAGCTTTCTGCCTGTAACCACATGTTTGTGGTTACAGGCAAAAAAAAAAACATGCATCGTTGCATAAAGTTAGCAGCAGTTGCATAAGAGGTCATAATTTTGCTGCAGAAATATGTCATTTTCTATTTTGCCAATGTTGCATCATCATCATGGCGAGGGCGACACCATCATGTTTAGTTCTGCAGCGTGGAACCGAAGCAGCGCACTGCATAGAAACAAATGTGCACGTTACATGGACGTACAGTGTACAGGGAGCTCAGAGGTGCCGAGAGGTATACAGGGAGGCTCTGGTGGGGCGGTGGGACGGGTTTAGGAGGAGAGGGGATTAGCAAGAGGCCGCAGAGCCCGAGGCAGAAGGCCCGTTTCCTGGCCTGAGCCCCTGTTTGTCCTGCCTGACCTGGCAGCTCTGGGGGCAGATCCTGCTTGGATACAGCCCCGCTCCCACGCCTGTCTGAAGCTGTTAGCCACTGGCTGTGAGTAGCTAGCTGGGCTTAGTGTTGTCTGAGCTGCGGCTTGGTCTGAGAGGAGGGGGGGTGCTATCATCTGTGGGAGGGAGGGGGCCAGCTACTTTGTGTTGGTGGTGTGAGGGTGACGGGGAAATCCAGTAAGGCTATGATTAATGACTTTGGCTGGATCATCGCCACCTTTTTTTTTAATATCATTCCTGTTGGAAAGACAATGAGTCTCTTCTCGGTTCAATCCATCCCCAATGTATCTGCATACATTATGGAAAAACAGCCATAAAGTTTCCTAATATGGTGTTGTCTATCCCTCTACAACTTTCTGAAACGATATTCCCTCATTTGGGGTTTGATTAGGTTGATACCTGACTCACATCGTTGCTCATCAACCCCTTCATTAAACCCCCTAAACCTGCTGTTTCAGGTTATAGACCGATCCTGGCTGGGCTCAGTCCTGCAGCGATGCCTTTTGTAATGAACTTCAACCCTTTATTTGCCTAAACAATCCGCTACAAGCACCCATCGCTCGTGTTCAAAGGGTGTTTGTCTGCATGCAGGAGTGTGTTTTCACTCCAAGAACCCGTCCGATAAGACCTCCTCTCTCTCTCTCCCAACGTGAACATGAAATGAGGGGGGATATTTACTTTTCCTCCCCAAAAGCTTTGATAGCTCAATTGCTTGTTTTCAGTGGCCTGTTATTATTTTTCAATTGGTGGATTGGCTGTTGGGTTTGGAGTAGCACGGAGCGGCTCTGTGGGTGTTGTTTCTGCCCTGGATATACAACAGAGCTCTCAGTGAAAGCAGGGGAGAGCAGAGATAGAGAGGGGGGGTATCAGTACCTGAAACATTATAGAATACGTAATAAAGCCATTAACACCTTTATAATCCATGCATGACACACACATGCACATTCAGTTGATGAAAGGCCATTTTTTCAAAATAAAAGCATCCCTTTTTGAAAATTGCTATCCAAGTATGACAGAAAATGAATAACCACATCTGGCAACAAAAAAAAACTGCATAACTGTGACATCATTTGATTTTGACTGTGAAATATTGGATGAGAGGGAGCCATATTAAAATGTCCTCCTGCCCTCCATCGTCACCGGCCAGCCAGTGGCGTCATTCCAGCCTCGCTTTATAAAACTGTCAACGCCTTCCTCCCACCTGGACTGACACACAACCTCCCCAAACACCAGGCCGGGACGCAGCCTGCTATTTTTGGCCCAGAGCGAAAAAAGGGAACTTTTCGATCCCCCCCTCCTCCCTTTCCTTTCCCTCCCCAGCTGATCATTTCATCCCAAAACAAGAAGACCTCCACGTTGTTTCTTTTATGAATCTGGCAAATTACTCTTACTTCTCTGGCATGTGCAACATGACCGCCGAGACGCAGCACTCGCCCGCCGAGGCGAGTCCCGTCGTCATGTCCCCCAGCGTGAGCCTGGACTCGCCGCTGCCGCCTCCTCCTCCTGGGCCGCCGCCCCTGATGCTGCAGGCCCGGTCCAAGGACAACGTCCTGATCAAGTCCGAGCCCCGCGGGACCAGCCCCAACACGGAGGACGGGTCCGCTCTGGGCCAGACGGAGGAGCACCTGCCCACCGGGAGCCGCCGCAGGAAGAGGCCCGTCCAGCGGGGGAAGCCCCCCTACAGCTACATCGCGCTCATCGCCATGGCCATCGCCAACTCCCCCGAGAGGAAGCTCACCCTGGGGGGCATCTACAAGTTCATCATGGAGCGCTTCCCCTTCTACCGGGAGAACTCCAAGAAGTGGCAGAACTCCATCCGCCACAACCTCACCCTCAACGACTGCTTCGTGAAGATCCCCCGGGAGCCCGGCAGACCCGGCAAGGGCAACTACTGGACCCTGGACCCGGCCGCCGAGGACATGTTCGACAACGGCAGCTTCCTGCGGAGGAGGAAGAGGTTCAAGCGCACCGACGTGAGCACCTACCCGGGCTACATGCAGAGCTCCAGCGCCTTCACGCCGACCCCCATGGGCAGGCCCTCGTACCCCAACACCCTGTACGCCGGGATCGGGTCTGGCTACGGCTCCCAGCTGGCGGCCACGTCGCCGCACCCGGCCATGCTGCATCACTACCAGACGTCCGCCGGGGTCGGGCAAGGACAGCCGCGCATGTTCAGCATCGACAACATCATCAGCCAGCAGACGGTGGTGCAGGGCGGCCCGGGGGGGGACCTGAACACGCAGGCGCTGGGTCTGGGTCTGCACGGGGGGGTCGGAGTAGGGGGCGACCTGGGCGCCATGACCTCCAGCTGCTCGGTGGCCGGCACCGACCCGTCCGCCTGCTTCCAGAGCCAGACTGTCAACCCCTCGGCCAACATGCTGGGCAGGAACAGCGGGAACCTGTCGTCGAACCTGGCCGCCGGGTACCCGTACTCCTCCTCGGCCTCCCCTCCGAACCTGCCCGCCATGAGCCAGTCCGGTTTCTCGCCGGGCAGCTCTCAGGTGTACTGCTCCGGGAACCGGCTGTCGCTGCCGGCGCTGCGCCCGGGCTCCTGCGCCGAGCACACGGAGCAGCTGCTGGGCCTCTCCGGGCCCATGAACTCCTACAACAACACCTACATGAGACAGGCCAACTTCGCGTCAGGGTTAGAGCGCTACATGTGAGACGTTAATTACCCGAAAACCCTTAATTATTAGAGGAATAATGAGTCCATAACACACACAGAAGTCTGGAAGGCCTATAATAACATGAATCCCATTAGAGCCCAACATGAGGCCTATATTTAGACGTGTTTAATGGCCTTCTATTACGTCACACATTTTATAAGTATATTTTTTTCAGACACAAAGACACGACCGAGCCTCATCACACGAACATTCCTACGTTTTAAAAGCCATTTCGATCCGTTTGACACATTCCGTGACCGTTTCTCAGAGACGTTTAATGTATTTCCATGTGACGTTTCGTTGCTGTTTTCATGCGTTTTTAGTGTTTTTAGAGCGTTTTTTCAACCAATTCTGCTGTTTTTCCGTGTAAATAGTTTGTTCATGTATGAAAACTTTATTAAAAAAAAAAGAAGGAAAAGAGTGAGTATATTTGCTGACGACGGGTCGCCTGAAATAAATTCATTTTTGCAGTAAAATAAATGTGGTCTTTATGTTCATTCAGGTCTACTTGTGCGTGGAAATATGATCTTACCTGTTTAAAGTGTAAACTCCTTTTTTAAATTTAATTTATATCCCTATTTATGTATTTATATTTATATATCTTCCACAACATAAACATCAAATTATTTATCTGATTTAATTAAAAAGTCTAAATGATTCCCCGCCTTAAAGACTAAATATGTTTTAGGAACAAATCAATTAGAGACAATGCAGCCACAAATGAGCAATTAAACTCAACAAATTAAATACTAATCAGGAGGGTTATGAATTATTGATCAAACGTATTGATGGATTTAGTCAAACATTCTACTACTAAAGCACAAATGTTCTCATCTATTCAGCAAAGAATACAAATGTACAAACAATAACTGAAGGATGTCTGAAGGATGTCGATCATGTAATCTCGAAACTGTAAACTCAAAACTGTAAACTTATAAATATAATACACACAAAATCAACTTGATCACAATTTAACCAGCAGCTTGTTTTTCCTCATAATTAATTATTTATTGTTTTATTATAAAGTTCAGATCGTGTTGATGACTTGGTCTCATCTTCTCTCTTTTTCAGGTGATTTTTTAATTAAAATACTTTTTACTTTTACTTTAATCCTTGCTTGTGAATACAGCAGTTTTTTATGTTCCTAAAAAAATATATTTTTTTTATTCAATAGTAAGATACAAAATAAATTAACATATTGTTGTTACTATCAACTACTAACTGTTATTCACATTAAAGCATTAGCATTTTAATTTTCCCTTCTCTTGTAACAATATCAACTACACATCGATCAATTCTAAACACATGATTCGGTTAATAAATAAGAAAAATAGTAACCAATTTATAACCAGAATTTGATAAATTTGCTTCCCGAGTCATGAGGTCATGTAGAAGTAATAAGACATAAAAGGTGTTTATTTAGAAATATAGATCCTCAAAGTTCTCATCCTGCGGTCACATGGCTCCTGATTAAATGCTGAAGTTTGTTCAAATTCAATAATGAATTAATTAATGTCTGTCTGTTTTATTCTCAGGTTATGAATGCTTGTAAATAATATTTGTGTTACTTCCAGCCCCCCAGACTCAATAGCACTCAAACTATTGATGCTTTAAAAGGGGCAGATGGAAGTTATGGGGCCTTGGTTTTTAGGATTAGATTATTCCCACTCAGCTATATAATCAGACTTTGCACCTGATCCAAACGATATGGATGAAGCAGGTCGAAAGAATCTCGTTTGGTTTGAAGACAGAATAATTTCTAATGAAGACCAAGCAAACATTGAACCCGCTTAACTCTGATAATCTATCCAGATATTTAATAAACTCAGACTTCACAGATATTTCAAATCAGTTTGTCATTAAAGTCAAATTAAACCTCTTTCTTCTGTGTAACACTAAAAACTGGAACTGAAGAAGGTTCAGATTTCCACCACTAGATGGAAGCAAAAACAACATGTTCAGATTTCACTCCTTCACAAGGATGTTCACACAGCCAACAATGGAACCGCTGCATGAATGAATGAATGATGAATGACAGAAAGTTAATATATATAAATCTATTTGGAGACTTGTTTAAATCATTCTGAAGACATTGTACAAATGTGACGACATTTCCCACTATATTTTCACACTGATCACGAACCAAACAATCAACCAGCTGATTCATCTAGAATTAAAAATAATCATTAGTTCTTCAGTCTGACACAAAAACAACATGATGAGTAAAAATCCTGCTTTTACATTCACTCATAAGTCTTACTAATCATAACACGTGGATATTTTCTGAGTAGTTTGTCTAATTTCACCTCCTTGTGTTGTAGGTTACAAGCTCATCACAGTTTGTCTGTGAATGCAAATGTCTTTCAATATTATAATTTACACGAATAAAAGCACAACATAATGGCTCCTGCTAATGTATGAACACATGCATTGTGTTTCTTTTAACTTGATTAAATTAAATTATATTTTATTTATAGTGTCATATATCAAAAGTTCTGTCAGGAACAAGACTTGAGCACTCATGATTTTCAAATGTTGTGTTTAGTTTTCAGTCTGTTGTTCTTTTTTACCAAACTGCATACAAGAATAAAAATAGTAAAATACAATAAATAAATTGCAGCTGGTTAACTTGACTTCGAGCTTAATCTCCCTCTCTTTCAGAATCTAAAATATCTCACCAGCCTTCAGTTTTTCAGGTGCATCATGCTCCATGTTTATCTATATATGTTCATTACTTTGTGAACAGCAGGGGGCGCTTCAACTCCACAAACTGCAACGAGAACCCCCTCCAGTCAAATCCCGGCTCCACTGAACCAAGAAGCCCACTGAACCGTTGCGAACTTATAATATCCCACAGGCCACGTTATGTAATTCAGCTTATTCAGTTAAACTCATTCAACTGAATAATTCATTAAATAATTGGCCTTTAGTCCCAACGACATTACTGCTGTGAAAGCTTATTATTATTATTATTATTATTATTTTTAGAATTCATACTAAAACAAAATGCTGAACCTGAAAAAAAGGCCTATTAATTTGTTGCTACACAAAATAAATGCATATATTTTAATTTTTATGTATTGATTGTCAGATAAAATATTAAAAATAGTCCAGTATAGAGCACAGATAACGGAAGACGCGTCAACACAAAGGCCTAAACCAGTCACGTGCACAGTGTTTGGAGTCCATGAATTAAAATAAAAAAAATAAATACCTTCTATAATGTTCAGCTGCTTGTGAGGCGAGGATGAAGTCATGTGTCGCGCGCGTATGGCTCGTGACGCGCAGGTCAGCCGGGAGAAGCTGCACGCTTGACGTGCACTTGATTCCTCAGTGGAGCTGCGTTTTCCCTGCAACATAGAGGAGCACAAATTCAGGTTTACACATAAATACCAGATTGGGGTCCGGATTAGATGAAGGACTCGGGTTTTGGGGTCCGGATTAGATGAAGGACTCGGGTTTTGGGGTCCGGATTAGATGAAGGACTTGGGTTTTGGGGTCCGGATTAGATGAAGGACTCGGGTTTTGGGGTGCAGATGACGCGAATGCGTTGTAATAACTGTAATCTGGGACGTCAGGCTCTGAATCAAGCGTTACAGACTCATCATCACACAGCCTTCCACGGCCTTCCCCTCCACACCAACACGCACAGCGGAGCAGGTTGCAGCGGACGGTGTCCACCGGGGAACCCGGCAGAAGATGCACGTGCACGGTGGATTCTGGGAATTATAGGCGAAGGCCAAAACGTCTGAGGGGGAATTAAAAAGCTGCACGGCCAACTGGGAAATGAGGAAATTAATTAGTAACACGTTGATATAACACCTTAAACAATCAGAGATGTAAGTCTAAACAACAGGTTTAATTAAATGTTAAATATTACGTCACATCCTGGTATCATTATAAAATTAAAACAATATGGGCTAAAAATGTATTTCATTTCTGAATTCAACAATTAGGCTACATTGGAGTTTTAAATTCGGAGAAAGAACGAAATCTGATATAATAATAATAATAACTATAATAATAAAATTAATAAGAATAAATAATTTGCTTTCAGGGCGTATTTTTCCTCGACCATTCTGAGCTTTACGTGCAAATATTTTTAAGGCATGTTTACAACTTACTTTTAACCACATAATAAACAAATTGGACGTTTAAATCTGACAAAATATACATTTAGATTATTGTCTAAATATTGATATGTGCATTGCTTGTGTTTGTAGGACATTTCATAAAGATCCCAATCAGCACCCCCTTTATAATTCTCTCATATACAGAAAAATAAAACAAACTATTTGATTGAATTCTTGTTCAGAAATAAAATCGCGTTTGAGAGATTAAATAATAAAATATCATAGTTGCGTTATCAGTGATACCATTTTGTTTGTAATGCTTTTTTATACATATTCCTACTTTCCTTCATATTTTGTCAATATACTGATAAAGCACATAATAGGGGGCATCACCAATAAGTAAAAATAACATGAGGACAGCTCATAAAACATGTTTTTGTTATTTCTTTATTAGGTTTTGAATCGAAATATGATTTAAAGCTTCAAGTGCAGCTCCAAATGTGACTTTCTGCAGGGCAATCTCGTCCAGTTCCTGGTAACAGTGACACCAAGACCACGTGACCAGCGGGGTCCTATAAATACCTTTTAGTGAAGGATAGTGTGATAGTCTGGCTGGATACCTACCCGACCCCGCGCGTAAAAGACATTTTGCTAAAGACGCTTGGATATCCAGAAGTAGCATTTTTTAAAACATCGTGAACTGAACCGCAACGACCGGAAACAATCTCAAGAAAACACAAGATCGATGATCTCTGACTGGGTGGCTTTTTTTTTAAACCCCGAACACCAGAAGTTTGCTGCTCGGTGAGAAGCTGGCGCGGCCCTGCTTGACCATCGGACGACCAGGAGTCGCCAAATCTACAGGTCAAAAGTTGTTTCCTCTTTTTCATAGATTCTAGCCATGTGTGCATTCAGTAGTTGCGGATAAAGTTGCAGCAACAACAACAACAAAAAGTGGTGTGGGTGTCAGGGGGAGAGAGGGAGAGAGAGAGAGTATAGCCTGACTGGACTCGAGGAGGAGGGAATCTGGGAGAGAGGGGGAAGAGAAGCGGCGTCTCCGAGGATGACTCTAGGCACGGATATGTCCGACAGCTCTGCATTGTCCGAAGATGTGGACATCGACGTGGTCGGCGGGGACATATCCGTGGGCAAGGACGGGAAGTACATCCACCACGAGTTCAACTTGGACAACGACTCGGACGATAATTACTCCCAGAACGCGGCCGAGAGGGCTTCCTCTCCCGGGCTCAGCAGCTCCGACTGCCCGTCGGACCAGATGGGCTCCGGCGCCGAGGTCGGCACCGTGATCGGGGAGAAGTCCAGGAAGGGCGCCCTGGTGAAGCCCCCGTACTCCTACATCGCGCTGATCACCATGTCCATCCTGCAGAGCCCCAAGAAGCGCCTCACCCTCAGCGAGATCTGCGAGTTCATCAGCAACAGATTCCCGTACTACCGGGAGAAGTTCCCCGCGTGGCAGAACTCCATCCGCCACAACCTCTCCCTCAACGACTGCTTCGTGAAGATCCCGCGGGAGCCCGGCAACCCCGGGAAGGGCAACTACTGGACCCTCGACCCGGATTCCGCAGACATGTTCGACAACGGGAGCTTCTTGCGCAGGAGGAAGCGCTTCAAGAGGCACCAAGCCAACGAGATCCTCCGGGAGTCCGGGGGCTTCCTGCCCGGGTTCGGATACGGCCCGTACGGATACAACTATGGACTCCAGCTGCAGAACTTCCACGCAGCACACAACCCGTATCACCCGCACCACACAGGTGGTTCGTTCCCGTTCCCCAACGCGCCCTGCACCTTGCCCTCGTCCGCCTCCATATTCCCGGGGCCGCATCACCTGCCCTCCCTGTTAGGGGCCGACTTAAGAAAGCCCTTTTACCCGCAACTGAGCCCGTCTCTGCCGCCTCTGAAGACGGACTCCAGCGCCCCGAGTCGGCCCTCGTTCTCCATTGACAATATCATCGGTGCGGCCAACTCCACCACCGGCTCTCCCTACAGCGCGCAGCCGGGCAGCCAGGCGCAGATCCTGGCCATATTGACCCCAGCACTGGCCTCAGCTTCGAATCATTTGAACCTATCACAGGACAGCATATTACAAGCCGGGCCACAGACTTTTTCCAGCAAAACCCCCAATATGAACACTTGTCCTTTCTAAAAAAAAAAAAGAATTAAAAAAATGGCAAGAATGAACATCTTTTATTAAAAAAAAAAAAGCCAATTGTGGCGTCGTCGTGTGTGAAGGTAGGCTGTACATTCTTGGTTAAAAAAAAAAAAGAAATAAAAAAAAGGAAGGGTGTTTGGACTCTCCACATTTCCTATCAATGTGGAGAGAAAGGTTTATTTATGGTTTGTAAATATGTGTATAATATTGAGAGACAAAAAGCAAGAGAAACTCGGAGAAGGATCTTTTCAAACGCAGTGGGAGAAAAAAAAAAAGATCCTGTTATTTTTAACATAAGTTAAATGGTGTCACCCATAACCAGGATGATTTCCGATTATTTTCTCTCTTTTTTTAAATATAATTGAGAATTTTAATATGATTTATATTGTTTTTATTTTGTGCGTCGTGAGGAAAATGGCACTGTTGTTGTTGACATAGAACAGAGACGAAAAACTCAGGTTTTACTTAGAAAGCACATGGAGACAAAGGGGAGTTTCTGACCCCAAAATAAGAATTTCCCCACTCTCACTCCCTCCACCCCCGGATCTCCTCTACAAGGTGAATTTGTGACAAAAAAAGGAATCATTACACAGCAGGTTATGTGTTTTTTTCTGTACAAAAGAGCGCATTACCTCTCTCAACGATTTAATTGTTGTTCGTTCCTATACTTCACATTTACTCTGTGAAACAAACAGTATGTCATGTGTTGCCAATAGAGAAAGACACCTAAATGTTCATAGGTCATTTTTTTTGTTGTTATGACAAGAATAATAAATGTTTGTGAATTTGAAGGAATCGTTAATTGATTTTATTGCGTGGGAAGTTTAATGCCTCGTTTAGATAGAAAATAAGGGTCAAATAGAGACAGCAGCACGTGATTAAATGCTGATTTTTGCAAACTTACAAATTCAAATCAAACGTTTTCTTTCCATCCATTTTACGCATCGTTTAATTTGTTATTTTTACGCATTTCCTTCATTATGAAGGAGATTTTCATATCCTACTTTATATGCATTACGGTAAAATCTGAATATTTAAACCATCCTTATTGTGATCGTGCAGCTTCTGAATATAATGAGCTCATGTGGACACTGTCCAATTAAAACACCAGACGTGTCTCTTAGTAACGCAGTTAATTAAGACTTAACAAACGCACAACATTCAGTTGAAATACCCCAAACACAACTCCGTGCGTATAAACAGTCATGAATATCACGCAACAGTGGGCAAGTATTCCTCTTGTGTGGCTCTTGGACCATTTTCTAGCCAGTTACAAAGGCCCTAAATGAATGGGGGCGTCAGCAGGCCTCGGCGGTCTGTAATTGAAAGTGAACAAGGATATACCCACGGTCTTTCGGGCTTTCGTTGCTAATTTGTAGCAGCATTTTTCACCCGGGCTCCTAATCCACCATAAAGCGGCTTTCTGGGGCCGTTTGTTGATGTTGTCAGTGCGGACCCCTGGCCCAGGGGAGTGAATGTGCGCGCAGCGTGCGGTCCCCATGCGAGCCCCGCCACACGCATTTAGAGCCTGAAAAGCAATCTCCCTCCAAAGGGCCTCGGTTTGCTGCGCTTTCATGTCATCATGCGCCGTCTCGGGGGCCGCACATAAAGGAAGCGTCGTCCTGCTACAGAAAACAGCCCTATTGGTCTTTTTCAGAGTTGTTGGAGCACATATTTACAGACAGGAGTGTGTGTGTGTGTGTGTGTGTGTGTGTGTGTGTGTGTGTGTGTGTGTGTGTGTGTGTGTGTGTGTGTGTGTGTGTGTGAAGCCCCCTTTATTTACCAGATCTGTGTGCAAATGGTTAAATGAGTTTGTGGGTGTTTTGACAGATGATTATTAAGGATGAAGGGTGGGAGGGCTGACTCCTCTGTTTTCCCTCAGCACAGCTTCACTGAAACTCTTTGAAACGAAAACCAACACATGACTACTTTCTTTATGCGGAGCCAGCCTTTATTTTCTCTCTCTCTCTCTCTCTCTCTCTCTCTCTCTCTCTCTCTCTCTCTCTCTCTCGCCCCCATCGGCTGGGGGGTTTGGGGGTTTATGGGGGGCGTCATTTTGATTAGAGCTTGTCCCGCTGTATCCGTGATGTTAATTGATATCCTGCGTCCATCAAATGAGGTGGAAAAACATAAGCGGGCTTATTGAAGTTGCACACGTTCTAACAGGGAGTCATTACGCGCCGCGTCACTCCATTAAAATCCACATGAAGCGCCCGCAGAGGTGGTTAAAGCGTTTAAATAACGGCAGGAACGAACAGTCGAGGCAATAAAGTGAGAATAAAATATCACGTAATACACGCTGGATCACAGGCACCGGCGTTGGAGACTGAAACCATTCCAACGGACTCCCAGCTCGGAGTGGATCCGTCCGTCTCCGCTGCACAGATTACAGGCTTGGGACCAGAATAGACCTGGAACTTGGTCTTCCTCGAAAACCACCGCACTGAACACGTGAGACATCCGGGACGCGTCTCTCCAGCGCCCTTTAATTTCCCATGTTAAGTCCTAATTGGGATCAGGTCGGCGCTCGCGCGTTGACACGTTAATACTTCACAAAGATGCGTGTGTGGTTGTCACTCCGGGACCACCCACGTGCTCCCAGCGTGTCTTTATTTAGGCATCACGACATCCGTCATATTTTTTTTTTTGGGACGTTTTTTTTTTTCCTCAAACGAAAAAAAAAGAAAAAAAAAAGTGGAGCGAGCGATATGTGAAGTGACAGCCAAATGACTCAACCGTCACCAAAAACACATTTATGCATTTCAAGGCAATTCCCATCTTTGTGTAACCGCTCCCATATGTTGGGGCGTCGAGGCGGACTCGAACCCGCGGCTTTTCGTGCCGCTATAATTTATTTATAGACTTTTGATGTCAGTGGAAGATTAAGATTCATCTTCTTCTTTTACGATTCGCGGGGGAAGTCTGGATGACATGACTTAATTATAGCCCGTACAATTATTATTATTATTATTATTATTATTATTATTATTATTATTATTATTATTATAACTAGAGTTTCCTCTTCCTCGCGTGACATCAGGGGATTAAATTAAATCGTTTTCCTTCAATCTTCTTCTGCCTGGCCAATTACGATGCACGGGGCGCTGCTGCGTCTTGAAGGGCACGAGGACAGAGGCGCGCGCGCGTCCATGTGTTTAATAGGGATGTCAGGTCCCAAGGTCACGCTCGTCAACTGAAACTGTATTAAAACATATAACGTAATATAATCTACTTTAACAAAGCTGCAAAGTATAGTTTGGAGTTTAGAAATAATATAAATATTTATTTAAACAAAATGTTGCCTTCAAGACACCCGGAGACTGCAGGTGGTTCTAGCGTTAATAAAAGGCCTGTATATCGATATCATCACTGTAGTTATCTTGTAGACAAAAGCAGGTTGAAGATTTTGAATTTCGGTCTCCTGAACTTTGTTCCCCGAAACAGAGGCCCATCAGGCCGCAGGGAAAGGGCTGCGGCTGGGCTATTGTTTAGGCAGCGTACTAATATAATAATTTACTTTTTTCAGACATTAGAAAACCTCATCACACACACACACACACACACACACACACACACACACACACACACACACACACACACACACACACACACACACACACACACACAGTTTTAGGAGACCTTTGGGAACAACCACTCTGACTCTTCCCCCTTTAGAGCCTTTCAGCTACTTCTCTCACTGTTCTATGAAACAAATAGGACTATATTTTAACCCCTATACCTCCCCCATCTCTCTCTCTCTCTCCCTCTCTGTCTCTCCGTGTGGGTGCGCGCGCCTCCTCGCCCCCGCGGAGGAATGTTGGCCCGGTCCGCGGCGGCTCCCCGGCCTGGAGGAGAGGCGAGCCGCGGCTCTCGCTGCACCGCGGCTATAAATCACAGCCTCCCCTCCTCGCGGCTCCCCGTCTCCCTGCAGCCGCCGTGTTTTCGCAACAGACGGAGGAATCCTTCGCTTAATTAATTTAGAATGTGTAAATAAAGCGAGGACAGTGAACTCCCCATCATCTCTGGAAGCACAATATTAACTTTGGAAGATCTTCGCCTCGCCGACTCTGACACACTAAACGAACACCTGCTGCAGTGGAAGAAGGGAAAAAAAGACAGACACACACACACACACACACACACACACACACACACACACACACACACACAGTGTCGGGGTATTAATGACCGCAGATATTAGCCTGCAAAGGTCACCAGAACCTGATAGCAGGTATCCAGGCCTGTTTTAGAAGAGTGCGCGTGCGTGTTTACTGTAAAGTCTGGTGCCTTCTGTTTCCTATTTGTTGTTCTAAAGTCTTTGATCATACTTTTGGCTTAAGATCCAGTAAAATGAAACTGTTCTCGGGTCGGGGCCGTGTTCAAATTAAAAAGCAGCGATAGTGATACGGGGAATAAAAAAAGAAGTCCAACAGAGTCGTGACCGCGGAGACGTGCTCGTGAACTTGTCCGCACAAATGATTTCAGCCATCTGATCTGGCGGCGAATCACGCGTGTAAAAACCCACGTTGCGCGTGCCGATCCATTGGCTGATACGACATGCGCACGCGCCAGGAGATCATGAGTTAACATCGCATTGATAAACGAATCAATAAGACTCAGAAAATGAGGAAAATATAAAGCTGTTTTTCTTATGTTTGCATCTCAGGTGTCTGTCACGTGATCAGCATCATTTCCAGTTTGGGCTTCTCTAAATATTTACTTTTGATTCCAGATTCAACATCTAGAGTAGAAATGTGGCTAAAATGATATGTTGTGGTTTCTTTCTTTCTACAAATGTACTTATTGTAAGTCGCTTTGGACAAAAGCGTCTGCTAAATGCCCTAAATGTCAATGTAAATGTAAAATTAAACAGTTAATCAGCAGTTTTTGTGACCCCAACACTTTGGGAGCTCATGTTTGGGGGAGGACTGATCAAATCAACCGTGGATCAAACTCATTCACTCATAAGCTTATTAAATCAAACTTGTTTTTCCCGCCTTCTCAAATCGGGACCTCTGGGTGCCTTTCAACGTTCCCTGGTGGTCCTCGGACCCCCACAATGCAACAGGAGTCTTCTCCATCAGGGACTCAGGGAAGGAAAAGGCCGGTGTCTTTAGACAGAGGGGCGCAGCTGCAGGTCGCTCTCCCTCACAATCAGCGGTGTCATGCGGGCGCTTTTACGGCTTCTTCTATTTGACCTTTGATGCCAACGCATTAGACGCACAGCCAGGACCCACCGCGACTAACGGCAGCAGGCGGGCCCATTTGTTATAGCCCAGGATTATTGATTTAGCATTTAAAGGGTTTCTTATACGCCCTGCAAACTGTTTAATTTTCTCCCCACTGACCAAACATGGAGCATTATGAATAAAAACAATGTACTATATGTAGAGCTTGTCTTCTAATTAAGACTTTGAGCCCAATTAGTCTAATAGATACAGCCTCGTTAAAAACCACGGAGGCAATCTACCCTATTTCATTTGTCTGCCTTCTTAACCGGCCAATCACATGCATCGATGTCTGCCTAATGGTTTTTTAAAGAGTGTAATGATTATACTTCAATGGTAGTGAAGTTAAACAAAAGTAAGAGTGCGGTGTGATATAAGAAATGCCAAGGACACTGCAGCCTGAAGGTGAAAATTAATCTTTGTTTATCTAATCTTTTTCAGCGTGAAAGTGTGTTTTCGAAAAGTAGGAGGTTGGTGAGGATGGGGGGGGGGGGGGGGCTCGCGATAAAATTGAAGTTTACCATCCAGAGTGAAATGCGATCACGCTGAGGTCGTGGGGCCAAACTTTTTAAGACTAATGTTTATTTAGAGAAGTGAGCGCTGTCTATGGGACTCCCCGTTCTCCCAGAATGCTCCACTAATGTCTTTACCAGGCCGGAGCGGACCACCAGCAGGACTGCACCGCTCGCTGCAGCCTGTTGTGGCCTTTTCATTCACTGAGTCCCACTAATCCACCATTAAAACCAGGCCGAGTGTCGGCAAGTGGATGGAACACAGTTTACACTCATTCTGGATGAGATAAAACAAATTCAAACGTCTGTTTTGCTAGAAAAAAATACATTTTAAAAAGCCAAGGATTTTCTGATGTGATATGTCACTGAAATCTTAAAAGAAAAAAAGATATTACACCAAAAACACCCATTTCCATCAATTGGAGTGCATCTATTTATTTTCATTCTACATATTTCCAATCTTTATTTATCAATATTTCAATGATATTTACAAAATATATTCCTTATTAACTGAAACCGCATTTTTTGGAAGAAGTGGCGTTGTTTCACCTGGCGTTTTGATCCCTTTAAAAAGAAGAAAACAGTTCCATTGTAAAGTGTAAAAACGCGTGTCCCCAGTGCCCGCAGAGCAGCAGCGTGTTTTCTTACAGTTTGTAAAATTAAATTAGATACGGTGGGGAATCTGACCTCTCGCCAGAGCCGCAGATTTTTCACCCCTCAGGTTTTAGTGTTCCTTGGGTATTTTTGTTTTCTCAGCTGGAACTGCCATTAGACATTGTGTCCGTGCCGTCCATTTCTATCTTTACCATCTCTCCTCTCTAACCCCTAAGCAGACCCCCCCTAACCCCTCCCCCCCCAAGCAACACCTCACTTTCTCCTCCTCTGGGCAGCTCACACACCCGCCACCAACGTTGATCTGAGAGACACACACACACACACACACCCCTTCTGTCAAATGGCACAAATCACACCACATGAACATTTTAGCGAGGAGTATAACTCCTTGAATGCATGTAAAAAAAAAAAAGTGCATGTGGTCCGAATTGTTTAAAATTAAATGTACAGTTGAGTTGTTTAGATGTATTTCAAATCATTTTCACAACAAGGTGCTTAATGCAACATGACATTTGAAATTATTATCATTACTTTGCTCAAACTCGGAATAAGAAGCTGTTCAGTCTTCAAAGATGGCCGCCCTTTTCTGTACGTGAAAGTGCCTGCACAATTGCACTGCACTATAGGCCCATATGATTCTTCAGCCGATAAGAGCCCTGAGGAGCCACAACAGCAGTTAAAGCGTCAGCAGCATCACAGCCTGCGAGCTGCCACTTCACTGGAGAGGCAGAGTGGAGGGACAGAACCCGGCAAACTCTATATTCTTATTTCCTTTATGGCCATGGAGCTACTCATTTCCTTTATGTCTCGGTCCGAGCATGCAACAAGCTCATATTGTACACACATGATGCTGAAGCCGGCTTGTGTCAGGAGGTTTAAATCCGTGAACTCTCTTCCTATCAGTTCAAGTTGGACTTGCTCAGCCTTTATGTGGTTAAGTGTAACCATGCGGACGTGCAGGTAGACAAAACATAATAAAAAGTCTCGTATGAATGGCAGCCTGTACACGTTCCCACTACAAAGCGCTGCTCTTCAAACACCACACACATGTGTTGACTCAGTCTCGCATGCACCGAGTCCCGATATCAAACCGGTTCTCCGACACACAGCTAGCTTTTATTTACATTGATTTTTTCTCTTTTTTTCGCGCTATTAACCCGAGTCTGCTCGTATACGTGATAATACGCGACAGCTGCGCCGTTCATCGGAAGACCAAGTGTGTGTTCTTCGGTGGAAATCCAATTAGTACCGATGTATCATAAATACAGTGTATTTTCTTTCTTTTTTTTACGTCCGTGAGTACATCTGTGTGTCTGTAAAACAGCCAGGTTCAAAGGCGAGGGGAGTGAAAAGGCCAAAAAGATGCCGAGGCCACTCTGAGAGAAAAAAAACCCTCACATATAAAGAAAAGGAAAGCAGAGAAAACAACTGGCTCCACAGCGAGAGGCTGATGCAGGGGTGAAGTAGCCCGAGATTGCACTCTGAGTAGAGGTAAAGGGGCATCTGATCACATGTATGTATGTGTATGCGTGCATGTATTTGGATGGGGGGGGGGGGGGGGGGTTAATGTTATTAATGACTAGTAGAGTCATTTCAAAGGGCCAAAGGCGCTGCTGGATGATGGATTGGAAGCTGAAGGAGCGAGCAGATGGGTAAGTAGAGAAAGTGAGGTTAAGTGGCAGTTAGATGTTGCAGATCTAAGCAGATCAAGAGTGGGGGAGTTTGAGTGTGTGTGTGTGTGTGTGTGTGTGTGTGTGGAAGAGAGAGAGAGAGGGAGAGGAAAGCAGAGTTACACAGATTTCCGGGAGTGCCACCAAGACATAATTGTAGCGTGAATATTGTATTAGTGACATATTTCATGCTTTCTATCCCAGTCGACATTGGCTTTGGACGGCGCTGCCTCTCTTCCTCCCTCCCTCTAATGAAAATAAAATAAAATTAACACAGTGACCGACGGGATAGTGGGAACAAGCGCGTTAGTCAAACTTCTTAAATCTGCAGCTGTAAAAAGCCAAATCTGTACTATCCAGTTTATGTGTTGGTGTGCAGCAGCAACAACACGGCAGAGACATCGGCTATAATCATTCAGAGCTTTCCAAAAAAACTAAATGTAAGTTTAGATAAACTCAACCTAATTTGCCAACTCAGATTGCATGTTAAAGTGAACACATCGTATTTCGCCAACACAAACAGACTATTTTTCAGTATTGTTTGAAAAAAAAAAAAGTATCTTCAGTGAGAAACATAAACTTAAAGGTTAAAACAATAATTAGCATGACAACTTTATGGTTGGTGGTAAAATTGTTTAAAAAAAAACCTTCGCTAAAAAATGTTAAAGGTTAACCAACAGTAAAATAACCTCTCAAAAAACAAAGCTATTGGAGATATAGACATGACTCAAGACCACAAGAGAATCAGGCCTTAATTAGCACTGGGCACTGAGCTAATATAGCTTGTTGAAACAATGTATTATGAAAAGGCAAAATTCAAAAAGGAACGTGGTTAGAAAAAAAACCCTGCCGTTTCATGGGAGGGACCACAAAGTACAATGACTACGCTGAGAGTCTACAGCCACACTGTTGTCTCTGTGGTGGTCTGAGTCAAATGCTAACATTAGCATGCTAACATGCTCATAATAACCAATGCTAAAAGGCTGATGTTTAGGAAGAAACGTTGCCACATTTGATAAGTCATCATCCTCTGGGGACCATGAATATCTGGACAGCATTTGATTTCAATCCATCCAAAAGATGAAGAGATATTTCAGCCTGGACCAAAGTGGTGGACAGACCGACGGACCGGCGTTACCGTAGCTCCAGCCGTACGGCAGCACCCCTACAAGGTGATCCAGGCCCACAGGCAGGTAAGCAGGCCGAGGCTGTGCCTCAAGAGGAAGAGGGCTGGGACCCAACGCCCGGCGCCAACGAGGTCTGAGGGGGAAGGGAAGTGAGCTGTGCATGTTCATGTCTGTTTGTCTTCTCCCACATTGTGGGCTGGCTGACTGGCTGGCTGGCTGGCTGGCTGGCTGGCTGGCTGGCTGGCTGGCTGGGACAGGCCGTCCGGGTGGCAGGCCTGTCAGGGGGCTGTCAGTGCTGCTGTCACACACCATTGTGGCGGTGTGGGATTGATGAGGAGCAGCGACGGGGCGACTAATGGCTGCAGCAAAACAGGAACAGGAAGAGGAGGAGACGAGAGGAGGAAGGCGAGGAGGAAGAGAACTCAAGTTGCAGGTAGAGATGTGAGGCCACGTTTAATTGGGGACGAGAGGTTTCGTGAGGCTTTGCAGAGCGTCGAACGGGAAAGAAGACTGTTGATGCTCAGGAAAATATCACGTCTGGAGGCTGGCATGTCGACCAGTTTCACTCAGCTTTTCAAGTCGTTAAGTATCAGTGTGCGCTGACATTGATAAAGGGATACAATTACAATTACTGCACTCTTTTTCTTCGTTCATGTGCGGCACAAGAGTCGTTTCTTCCAGTCTGACTCAGAAAAATGCCAGGATTATAAATCATAGGCCAAATGGTTGTAAAGAAGGTAGAGTAAATAATTTAACCACCACAGCATCACAGCTCTGATGATGTCATGTGAATTATTATGTGAAAGAAAATAAAAGAAAACCAAAAGGTTTTTCTGACGAAGGCCATCCGCCATGACACAACATATCTGGACTCTTTCCAGCTCCGGGCCTCCTTAAAAAACCCACACCACCTGCTCCTCCAGGAAGGTTAAAACAAACAGTATTTGGTGAATAAAATCTGGTCCTAACCTCTCTTTCAGCTGAATCTGCTCTCCCCCGTTCCTACTCCTCTCCAATTATCCTAATCCTTCCATTCACTCTGTGATGTTTCCTCTCGGTTTTTTCCTCCCTGACGGCCGCCAAGGGATGTAATGGCTGATGTACGAAGGGTAATGGTCCTCCTCTTCCTCCTTGCACCCCTGCTTTCCTCTCCCGTTGGTTTGCTCGGTGGCTCTCCCTCCCCTAATTCAATTCTACATGCTATTCTTGGCATGACCGGCTCCTGTCTTCATTCAACAAATTCCCCCCCTCTGTGTCTTCCCTGACCTCTTTGTTTTCTCCATTAAATCCTTCTTCCATCTCTTCTTTTTTTTTCAAAACCTCATTTTTAGCCTCTTCTCCCACTCATCAACTCCCAGCATTCTCCGTCTCTTTTCTCTCCCCCCTTTTCTGTCTCCCCCTCTTGCTCCCGGTTGCAGCGATGCCTCTGATTTGCAACCTCTGGACGTACCCCCGTCTCGCGCTCCTTCTCCGGGCCCGTCTGCCTCCCTCGGAGGGAGCAGCTCACTGGGGCTGAGAGGGGTCACGCCTGGGTGAGGGATATCACTTCTCCCCTATCTCCTTCTAACCTTTCCTTCCCTTATCCATCCTTTTAACTCCCTCTCTCTCCTCTATACGTCTTTCTCTCCCTTTCTTGTCTTCATGTTCTCCCCTCCAGACATTCCGCCGCCTCCTCTTTCTCCTCTTCCACCTCGTCAAGTGACATAATTGATTTTTGCTGAATTCCTCCAGAAGCACATCGGGGCCGAATCACACTCCAAGACTAGCTTTAAAATGTAATTTTCCCTATTAAGAGGCATGCATTTGGAAATAAACTGTTATTTATGATTTCAACATCTCACATATACCGCCTATACACATGCATGTGTGTATTTCCTTGAAGCTGAGACATAGGAGTCGGAGTGTAGGAGTAGGAGTGTGTGAGGGTGCTGATGAATGATTGTGCATGTGTCAAGGAGATGCTGTTGAAGAGCTTTGTGTACACAGATGCAGAAAGCGAAGGAGAGCGAGTGTGATGAGGAGTAAGGTGACAAAAGGGAGAAGATGGAGATAAAGAGAGAGAGAGAGAAAAAAAGGAGGCCGGTGTGTGTTCTTGTGGGGGGCAACTGAGGGGATCGTCTTCCCTCCTCGGCCCCTCCCTGGCCCCAGCCAGAAGCCTCCAGGGGTCCCTGGGTTCCTGAGGAAAAACATCTCGGCCCCCGTCACCCCTGAACCCAGCGCTGGGCTGTTTACCTTGGCCTGGCTGCCTGACAGCTTTACTGATGTTACATACAGGCACACAGGGACCCTGATTCAGAGAGGGAGAGGGAGCAGGAGCACGGGGAGAGAGGAGGAGGAGGAGGAGGAATGGCGGAGTGAGGAGGATGGAGGACGAGTGACAAAAACAGAGGATGGAGGGGAGGACGAACGGCACAAGTTGAGGTGAAAGGGAGAGAGTACAGAGGAGTGGGGAAGGTGGGAGAGCAGGAGGTGTGAGGGAGCGAGAGTGTTGGCTTACTGCGATCTTAATCGCCACAATCAGATCCATTTGGGGAGATCTCCAGAGGAGAGAGCTGTCAGAGGGCAACAGAGTGCACCGAGAAGAAATACCACAGAAAAAAAAGGGCTGCACTGGAAATACGGGGCATTAATTTTCATGAGCTTTCTAAGTAGATCACTGTGTATGTAAAGCAATATTTTGTTTTTAGGATCCTTGCTCAATAGTAGCATGTGAGATTTGAAAAGCAAATGTGGAATGGCCTCTCAATATTTTGACAGGAGCTAGCGTTACTCATTACGATGTGGTGCAGAAATGTATAGGTGACTTTCCATACGGTTCACGGGGAGAGGATGGGGCCGCCGGCAGCCTCTGTCCAAATGTTGACGCTCGTATAGCATATCTATTTTAAATAAATGGATATTATCAATTTCAACAAAGCATTGTGAACATTCATTCAACTGTAACGACTAAGGGAGGCCGAATGTGTGGAAGAAGAACAGAAAAAATATAAGAATAGGGGGGTGTTTGAATTTGCATTCATCCTTCATCATCGCAGGACCAAAACTTCCACTCGTGCCTGCCAATTTGTCTATTTGTAGGCGTTTGTTTGTCCGTTTCTGAGCCACGTTGCCGGGCCGGGCCACGGGGGTTTCTGCGATGGGGTGGGAGGTCTGTGTTTTGCAGCTCAGAGCTCTAAGTCTTGTTTGTCTGTCCTGAGCAGCTGGACAAGCTGTAATAATACAAACGGGCCTTTGAACAGGCTGCTGTGTTGTGCCGCTCTGGTTTGGGTTACATCCCACACACACACACACACACACACACACACGCATGCACGCTTACCAAAAACATGTGCTCGCACACACTCGCGAACACAGGTGGACATGCAGATGTGCGTGCACGCGCAGCTACACACATCAACACACCCTTGATCACAACGAATCAAGCCGCCATTGATCTCTCGCCTAACCGTGATTGATCATCTTAAACTTGGCCGTCACTCTGTTTGTTTGTCTGTTTGTTTATGTGGACAGACGGGTGGCTTGCTTATTGTTTGTTTATGGCTGATCATTTGTCACAATAAATCATTAGGGAGGGACACACACACACACACACACACACACACACACACACACACACACACACACACGAGCCCCCCTGGATTGTTTCCACTCCTCTCAAACTGATTTAGGCTAACACAAACACTGCGTCGTCAACCTCAGACGCTGGAAGCTGCAGCTCCCGCCGAGAAAATAAAACGGGACATAGTTGAGTGCCACCCCGCCCCTCTGACGGATGACTTCCTTTGGCGTTATGTAATGGAGTTCAGGGCTTCACCTGCCCTGGCCGGGCCGGGCCAGTGGCCTCTGAGCACACACCAGGATATGAGCGGACGGGGAATTGGTCTGTGGGTTGTTGGGTCACTTCCCTGTGGACCCGCTTTAATACCAGTTGGGGAAAAGAGGGGGGGGGGGGGTCCTCATGTACAGCACGTCAACAAAGATTTGATTGGTTTTCAATGAGTACTGCATCATATGCGTGGATTACATCTTATCAGCCATGTTCAGTTAATAAGTCACCATGAAATTACCTTTGCCAGCGTAACTACAGACTTTTTAAAGAAATGCACTTGCAAACATTCAGCTCTGGGAGTAGTGCTTTATTAAATACATCTGCACTGGGTAAACCAACCTCTTGTTCTATATGTTAAATCTCTAACACACACTTTTTCTATCACTGCCTCTGAGGGAACATTAGAATGCTTCAGTCACAAATTGGCCTGAGGGTATTTCGAATGTAACTGGTCATTGATGCATTTTAATTTGACTTGATTCTTGAGCACACATAGATATAAAAATGATTAACTAATTCATTTTTTAAATTTTATTTAGTATAATGATTTAACAGTACCTCTGCAGACAGCTAGATAGCGCTGGCACCAGGCCACTGGTTGAAATAACTGCTCTAGTCCACACAATAAAAAGCATTTTGATGAATGTTCTTATATTAAGGCAGTAATTTATAAATAAATCCACAGTGAAAAAGGCCTATTTGCAACTATCTGTGTTGCTCTATTATGAACATAAATTACCTAAAATTGACATTGTTTCACCTCATGTGGGTGATGGTTGTAAATCTTTACTAAATATGAATTATTATTGTTAACCAATAAAAACTGTGTGGGTGAACTGTTGGTGTGAATCACTCAAACACGGTTTCACAAACTGAACATCCTGCACCGGATCAAACAATTGGCTAAAAGCTCCATTTGGAACCTTTATTTAGAAATGATTTGATTTAAAAGCGTATTGACTTTACCTGAACAAGGATGTGACGGTGCCAATGGAGAGAGAGAGAGCCGAGGAGGGACTCAGACTGTGATCTGCCTGGATTATCCAGCCGTGGGTTATACAAAGTTGAACATCTGGACACAAAGACAGCAGAGATTGTGTTACTCATCTCTGACAGCAAGAGAGGAGCATGTGAGAGAGTCAGAAATGAGGAGACAGATGAAGGTTTTTTTGCAAATTCCATGTGTTCAAAAATGATGTCCTACAGTCCACGGCCTTGGGCTGCCATTGTCAATCCCACTGACGGTCAACTTCAGAACATCATGCAAGCCAGAGAGCGCATAATATTGAACTGAAGCAATCATTCTGCCAAACCAGCACTAAAACGCCTGACATGAATGTCTTACTTCCATGTGACAGCTGGTGAGGAGGAGGAATTCTATCGATGTCTTTCTAAATTTGACTTTAAAACAGGTCACTTCTAACTTAAACAGGTCACTTCTAACTTAGCTGTAAGATCTGCATTCGAATGAACATTCACCTCCCAGCCATCTTAATCACACAGACAACTTCAAATGCTATTCAGTGGCGTCTCCTCTGCTTTATAGTGCTCATCTATAGAATAAAAGTAACATAAATATTGGCTAAAAATAGAAGAAAGCAAATCAAAAATATTTCCCAAACACTGTTTACCTATCTAACGCTGGGATAATAAGGCAATCCTAAACCCGGAAATAACACAAACTGTGGATTTCTTTAAGAAACTATTACCCAATCAACATATTCGTTCTTACCGTGGCAATACATTCCCAACAAAATGCACTTCCTGTATTTCCCAGCAAAATAGGTCAATAGGAGATGTGGGCCCTCGGGGATTTTCTGTAAGAAATCTCCTTCGGTTTTAGGAAACTCGCCAGATTCCTTAGATTTGGTCAAAGATCGTGGTTTGGGTAAAAAAAAAAAAAAAAAAAAGCTTTCTGGCAAAAAGCGGATATTTCTGCCGCCGCGCGCAAAATAGCAAGTTAGGTTGCACTTCCGGTTTTTCCCGGCGCCCTCTGACCTCTGAGCGAGCGACCGCCCCGATAAGCGAGTGAAACTACACCCCCTACTGGTCACAATAATATATAAAATCATTTAATCATTTAATATATTTTATTAATATATACATACTGTATGTACTGTATAAAATATAGATACTTTATATACTATATATATGTATACCCCCTAAGTGAAGTACAAAATCTTTGTTTTTTCTCTTGAGATCAAAGGATAACCCACAGCTGATATTATAATTTACCCAAAAGATTGCCAATAGAAACACATAATATCAATCATTCTCTGTTTTTCCATCTGCAATACATAAAGCATAGTGTGATAATTCCTTCATAGCAAATTCATCTACCGCCACAAAATAACCCAGACCAAATGGAAAAAAAGTGAAAATGGGAGGGTGAAAAAGAAAACAGGGGGAAGAGAGAAAACAAAAAAAGAAAAAACAGCCGGACAACGTCGTACAAACAACGTCCTCCCAGCCCCTTACTGCCCTCTTCTCCCGACCTCGAGGCCTTGGGGTGAGTTTGTAAACAGTTTCTCAGTGACCTCAACATCTGACCAGTCTGTCCTGTACCTGCAATAAAACACAGACAGAGGCACCACAAATGCAAGCCAGCCACATCAGCAAAGACCAACGAGCAGGCCTCACGGTGTCCACTTCAGCAGAGAGAAACCCTTTCCAAAACACACTCATGCTGTTAGTTTGTCTTCCTCTGTTTGAACTTTACATTGAATTTATGTTGTGGGGAGATCTGGTGTTGATCCAAACATGGTGTGTGAGGCACACATTGGCAAGTCCTTGCACCATTTAACAGCCTCATGTTGACTTGGGAACTTTTGCGGGACTGCACATGACACGGTTCATCCATCTTAGCTTGCCACGTTTTGTTTTTACATGGCATGCTGGGATATTTTTTTTGTTGTGTTTGTTTTGTGACTCCTCAGCCACAGTCTTCATTAGATAATGAAAGGGAACAGTATTTGTGGTGGAAAGGTGAAGGTCAAAACAGTGTTTGGAATACGCACGCATGACTGATCGCTCAGCCGCAAAGAGCAATGCAGACTCTGATGAGTCGGCAAAAACAACAGCTTTATGTTTTCTGGGGGAGGCATTAGCTTGATGTCAGTTTTAGCTCATGTTATTTGTGTGTTAGGGTTGATTGTAACTCAGTTAAACATTTTAAATACTTTTATTCTTAAATACTTTTTCTTTTTCTGAACTTTCAGCAAACTAAAGTGTGGTATATCTTAATGTTTCCATCAACTGTCTTTATGTGAACATATGCAAGGGGACAATATATATTATAGGAACAATTGATATATATATATATATATGATATATATATATATATATATATATATATATATATATATATATAAAATAGAATATTAAAATCAATATTTAGGGATAGCTAGAATAAAAACAACGATTGCGCCTTTAGTGTCTATCTTAATTTTCATTGGTTACTTAGGGGCAGTGGGCGCTGCTGTGATTGGCTGTAGGTGAGGAAAAGAAACTGAAGAGGGCGGGTGCACGCGCACAGCACGGAGGGGACGAGCGAAGAGAAAGTAGGACGAGGCGGAAGAGTGCGCAAAGGAGGAAAAAATAAATAACAGCAGTCGGTGAAGACGCTAACGCCCACCTTTACCTGGCTTCAGTCAAGTAGGCACCGCGTTATTACGTGTGTATGACTAAAATCTGTGCGTTACGTAGCTGTTAGCCGTAAGCTAGCGGGAGGCTAGCCGTTTAGCCATCGGTATCACCGGCTAGCAATAGTTTCTTGAAGCTAGCTTGTGTGGTTTCTAGAAACCAAGAGTGAGCGTGAACTTGGACCCGACGTCGATGGATTTAGGGTGTAGACGGACCGGGGAAGCTGTGTTGGTCCACTGAAGACACCTGTTGGGACCACGTCACAAGGTCAGATAGCGCCACCGGTGACCGGAAAAGCCCTCGGTGTCTCCGACCAAGATGTCAGCCTTCACGGTCACCCGCTACTCTCCGAAACGTCTCTACAGGACAGAAACCAAACTGTAAGTTTAACATTTTCATTTCGGTTAGAGTGAAGACGATTCTTCCAGCTTCCTGAAATGTTTTTTTTATTGTGTGTGTGGTCGTTGATTCATAGCACGGTAGGTCGCTAGCTTTAGCATGTGTGCTAGCCGGCAAGCTAGCCAGTAAGATAGTTCCAGTGTGTGCTGCTGGCCAATCCAGTCAATCGGAAGAGAAGCTGACTAACTGCTGAGCAGAGCCGCTATTTTGGAAAGAGGAGGTGGTGGCAGGCGGGGGCCGGGAGAATGTGATGGGGTGGAAGTGAGTCAGGAGTGGCTGAGTTCAGAGCAGAGGAGCGCGGCTCTCCACAGCAACTTCCTCCTAGATCTCCTGTGCGTCGGTGCGTTGTTGTGATGGCATTAGTAGCACTGACATCTGACACAAACACAACTCATGTCCTACTGGCCACCCCTGCTGTTTGTTTAGTATTTGTCAAGTTTATGATTCCCCTGTCTAATGTGCTGTGTTTGACATTAGAAGAAAAGTGGACCTACCTTGGAGAACAGGAGGGAGGGGAGTTTATTGTGAAAAATGAAAAGAGAGGGAGAAAGAAGGAGGTGTTTCCAAACGTTTGCTGAGCTCATGCCTTGTAGCGGAGTGACAGATGAGACAAGGGAGGGAAGAAACGGATCAAGAAGTGGGGTGGAAATGCGATGGGGAAGTGACTAGGAAAGAGGAGGGTGAGTCGGTGGGAAAGAGCAAGAGGGCATGTGGAGTCTAAGAAAACCACAAAAAAGGGTTAAAATGAAAAATTTGATAAAGCCCTGCTGGCTAGCGGGGGCTGGATCAAGCCCACAGGCGAGAGGGAGGGGTTGGGATAGGGCTTTAGAGGGGCTATCGGGAGCAGCACATCTGCAAAAGCCATTAAGGAGTGTCTGTGTATGCGGCGTGATGCTGTGTTTTCTCTGCCAGGCCCGGTTTGGGCCTGCGCAGCAAAACTGGGGTCAGGTTTCGTCAGCGTGCAATGGGGGGCCGTCTCCAGTTGACGTGTGATGATTTAGTCAGGTGTGAGCGTGCACTTTCCAATTTGCAGGGAAATAAATTAGAAGTGATTTTTTATGAGGCCTCTGTCTCAGGCTGTCTCAAGGCTCTCTCTCCCCCCTGCTGTGCACTGTCAGCCCAACTGATGTGTTTATAAAGAGTGCTGCAGTGGGAGCTGCCTCCATATAAACACACACACATGTACAATACATAGGATACACAAAAAACATATGTACACAAAGACATGAGTGATTGAAATAGTGCCATGCATACATCTATGAGAAACACATAGCCTTTGCACAAAAATACAATTTTGCAAACTGTACAAACATTTTACATGCTTTTCACACATCCTGGCTTTTGTGAAGTTGGAGAGGAGAGAGAGAGAGCGAGACACACTGTTTCAGTTCAGTAACGTAATTAAGGCAGTGTAACAAAAAAGTCTTCCAGTTGCAGAATGAGTTCTGGATGCTAGTTATATAAAAACAGAGGAACGCAGGTGTGTTAGTTGTAGACGACACAGAGCAGAACAGACCCAGACAGATGTGATGGTTTTCTGAGCTCCACTGGTGTCTAGAAGCCGGAAATCCAAATCCCATCTGACCTCTGACCTCTGTTCCCTGCTACTGCTCCCTCCACTCCACTCCACTCTGTTATTCCTCACCTCCAATGTGAAAGGGTTGCTCAGGTTTCTCCCACAATATATACAGTACATAAATATGTATGTATGTATATATATATATATATATATTAGGGGTGGGACGATACAGGTAACTCACGATTCGATACTGTGACGATATTTGGCCCACAATAACGATAATATCACGATACACGATATCTGCGATATTCGATATATTGCAAGAAATTTCATCAACGATATATCACGATATGTGACTGAAAAAGAAAAAATATGCATAAAAAATAAATTCCACAACTTCGTACAATGTACAAATGAATAAACACTGTCCAGCTGGACACATTAAAGTGCATGAACATTAATAACATGTCTTATGTAAACCAGGACAGTGCTTTCTGATACTGAAAAGTCAGTAGCAACTTGTTTTATGTAAACTTAAATAGCTAAACAAGATAAGAATAACATCAGAATTAAATGAAATATTGGGCACATTTCAGTATGCAACCAATTATGTGCAGAGTTATGTTCACCCATCCAGTACCTGGGAAGTCGGGCCTCATGCCCTCAGAGCTGGGTGAAAACCGCTTGGAGCTCACAGCAACACCGGGCAGCACACGGCTCCGCGGATCCACACATGCGGACGGTAAACACGCGCCGCCCGGAATCCTGCCCGTAAATAGGCAATGGAGCCCGGCCGAAAAGTGGGTCCTCATGCCCTCAATGCTGTGTGAAAAGCGCTTGAAGCTCACAACAGCACCGGCCAGGACACGGCCACGCTTATGCGGCGTTCACACCGGACGCGATAGACGCGAATACAATCGCGTGAGACGCGTGTATCGCGCCGCTTGATCATTTTGGACTATTCGCGCTCATTTTTGAACCGGTGCTGCTCTAGCGGGGGAAACGAGGGCAGCGCCGGCAGGGAGCCGGCGGGTCACGTCGGCGGACCCTGCTCCTCCGCCTCGGGGTACCCGATGCCAGAGTCCGTGAGTCCGTGAGCCTCTAAACTCTAGCGCGCCGCTCGGAATCCTGCCCGTAAATAGGCAATCAGACCGGGCAGCGGGCGGCCCCCGCGGATCCGCTCCGGAGAACCGTAAACTCTTAGATGCACCGATGGGAGTCTAAAAAAACCCGTAGACCCAAAATATCGATATTTGCCGTCAGTGTATCGATTTATTTATTGCGACAGAGAGCACAACAATATATTGCAATATCGATTTTTTTTCCCACCCCTACTCTTCATGCATATTTTTTTGTTTATCTCTGCCTGCCTGTCTTACTGACTGAATGACTGGCCCGTCTGTCTGTTGGCCTGCCTCGCTGTGGGATGAGTGTGTCTCTCAGCCTTTTTACTCATCTTCCAAAATACAGATGAACAGACTTCATTGGACCAGTTCAGTTACAGGTAATTACAAAATAAATGCCATGATTTAAAAAAAAAAAAAAATGTTTAAACACTTTATTTGTAATTTTCTGTTAACATATAAAACAATCATATTCTCTGTATTACAAATAACTACAACAAACAGTCCTGACAATAGACAGAGACATTTCAAACCCAAAATCAACGTGACAAACTAGTCATAGACAATAGACAGGCAAAGACAAGAAAGAAAAAAAAAAAAAAAAAAAACCAACAACAACAAGTGCACTTAATACTTCTTATTACAGAATTTGTTCAAGGGCAGATGTAATGATTCAGAGTTCCAGTTCCAGACCTAAATGCCATGATTTTAAGTGTTGAAACTGTTCTAAACTTGTTAGTTCTCAACAAATGACGCCCCACCCTCATCCAATATATGAAATATGGAAATTAATTGATATGTTATTACTATATTTGTAATGACCAGCCATCAAATGCTTCCAAAAGCCGAAAGAAAATGTTTCTCCCCTAAATAGTTTGTATCCCCGACACACTGGATGCTTACTGAACTCCTCCTGCTTCATGTTTGTATTCATGTCAACTAGTGAACACAATAGCTGAGCACAACTTGTGAGTGCGTGTCGAAGGTTTTGATTCTGTATCCTCAGTCGCCTTGAACTGATCTTTGATACACAAGTTGATCACTCACCGTACTACTACATAGGTAAAAAAGTCTGTTTAAAAAGGCAGCAGCAGATACACATGTTAAATATAAACTAGTGTGTCATTGCTGTTGTTCATTAACACATCTGGTCGGATGTTTAGCAGGCAGGAGGATCATCTAAATTTCTCTCTGTTATTTGCCTTTTGTAAACTGGGCCTGTAGTTGATTTGTCCCTGAATACTCGAGGTTATTATGTGCAGGCTCACAGCTGGTATTTCTGAAACATGTTTGTGCATTTGTCTCTGGCTCATGGTTCTCATCTCTCTGTGCAGCTGTTTGATGCTTTATTGAACATCCAACATGTAGCTGTTGGATTAATTTTACTACTGAAAATACAGAGAAAATGTATATTTGAAATACCTGCTTGAGTACAATCTAGTGCTAGACCATAGTTGATCTGTCATCCGTACAGATGTTTGATGGCGCTAATGTTACAGCACATCAACGCTTCTATGATATGCTAGCTACTGAAGGCAGGCTGAAGGTAAACACATGCTGCGTTTGCTCTTTAATGATGGCAGTTAATGTAATAAACCTACAGAGATGGACTTTTTTGTTTAAGAGTAAAATCCTTTTTGTTTTTGTGTCTCTCTCGCTAAATACACCCCCATGTCGTAAATCCCTTAAACAACAAATTCATGAATGAATATTACACATAAAGAATTATATTCTACAGGGAGGGGAAGTTACTTCCCTTCTGGTGGACCATCAAGGGACCTTATTTTGTGAAGAATATGTAAACTAGGCCTTTTAAATAGCTAGACAATAATTGTTTGATCCTTATTTTTAATTCTGCCGTGAATTACACATAGCCTTTATTAATTTAGCCTTTATTAACTTTGCAAGTCAATAAAGTCACATTTTTTACGAGGGAGTGAGTGAGTGAGTGAGTCATTGTATGAGGAAACACTGCATGTCTTCACTTATTCTAACATAATACCAGTGGAGGTCTCTCTCCTTTGTGCGTGTCTCCTTCTCGCGGTAAAGTAGAGAAAGTGTAGAGCAAGTAGAGCAGCATTATCTACTGGTTAATAGATCATGGCTGATGTTGTTCTCTCGGACAGATTAAAAAAAATTAATAACACTAAAATGCTTTGCCAAAAATACTTAATATGCTTGGGCGACCCGCCCAAATAAAGTCTGTGTGGGAACAGTGGTGCGTGTGTATGTGTTACTGTTCTATACAGTCCTTAAAAGGGAGCATTTCAATGCAGGGTAGTGGCTGAAGTTGGATCCGCTTCATCAAATCTTCTCCGTTCACATGTGGACGATGGCAAGCACTTTGGGGTTTGGAACTGCATTCATTGTAGGCTGAAGAAAGAAATATCATCTCTTCACCACACCACAATGACATAAACTGAAAACACGCTGCCTCATCCAATACCTCAATTGAAAAACATCCAGTTTGAATGTCAAAGCAGAGGTATTTTCGATATGAGAGTAAGTGCACATCAACAAACTAAAGTGTATGACTCGGTATCCACCGCGGTAATAAAGTTGAACAAACACTGGAGAATTGTTATTAAATGAATCTGGAGTTTATTTATTCACAGATTATTTTAACAGTCTGACAGTACCAGACTGCTAAAATATGACAGGTTGAATTAGTGTGCTGTAAAATTGCAGGTACTGATTTTCACAATACTCATTAATAAACTATACTATACTATACTATACTATACTATACTATACTATATAAAACTAGTTTTTAAGTGTGTAACCCATTTTCAATGCTGGGTCATCTGAAGATAATTGAACTCATACAGTTATTGTGTCAAAATGATTAGATACAGTTGTGTGGAAATTAGTTATTGCTTTCAAACAGTTATTTTTGAGATTTTGGTTTGTAAGGATTTCAGTGTTTCCATCTTGCCCTCCTTTTTAGTGGTACAGTACGAACATTGTGGTTGGTCTTCTGTCCTTGAAACGGATGAGCCGTGCCTTTTTAAAATAAGTCCTAAGCAGCATTTGCTTTGGATTATAAAACAAGTCAGTCGTTTATTTAGCTAAAACCACTTTTAGCAGCTTGGCCATTTACAATGGAACTTTGAACAGGAAGTCAGTACACAGCCGTCCTCTCCAGGAGAGTCGGTCTGAATTTGCCGAACCCTCCTACACACAGCAGATGAACGAAAGAGATTGGGGAACTTTTTACTGAGGGGGGTCAAAGTCTCCTTCCTTTATGAGTTGTTACAACATGAATGGGAGCACTGAGCGAGGGAGGGAGGGAGGGAGGAACTAGCTACGGAGGGAGGAAAAGCGGAGGAGGGGAGGGAGAGAGGGAAGGAAGTCAATGGTGTAGTTTTTCTCAGCTCTAGCACCCCTGAGCGAGGTGAGAGGTGGGGGCCAGGGGGCACTGGCTGGGTGGTCAGCATGATCGGCGAACTGTGTGTCCTTATGTGTGTGTTAATGGCTGGAAGTCAGAAAGTGAAAGGAGTTCCGTATGTTAAGTATCCAACTGTGGGAATAATCAAAAGCATCTGATATTTCCTTCAAGGCCGTTTGATCCTTTTTTTTTCTATCCTTGTTTTTCAATAAGTTTTCTTTCCCTCAGACTACTGCTTCTATTCTTGTGTCATTGTTATTCCATGTAGAGCTTACACATGCACATTCTCTGAGGTTTTGCTCTTTATGGGCTGCAGAATGAGGTGTAGACCAAAATGACTACTCTAATCGAGTAGCTGCACGGGTCCTAAAACAACAGACTGCATTTAGCCAATATAACTCATTCCTCTTGACCATAAAATATCCAGGCTTAATAAAAAAGGCATCAAGTATTGAAAGCTTAAGTGTTTCACTTCACACAGTCTCCCTTTAAGAAAAAGGCAGCAGGCAGAGAGCTGTGCGTCTAGAGATTTTCCAGTGCTACCAACTTTCTGATTTGGTCACGCCCTTTTTTTCTAAAGCATATTATTAATCAGTGATGGAGAGTAAATTTACTGCTACTTCCACACCGGCACATTTTACTTCACTATTTATTCATAGTGAGTTAATGAAATACAACAGTATAAAAATGATGAAAGTAGATTTATTGCAGCCAAAATTAATTATCTAATATTACGATATTTAGATTAAAAATGTAACAACTGCATTCGACTGCATGGAATGAGTTTCTCGATTATATATTTACATGTTTTTGAACGAGGATGTTTTTTTTAATTTGTGCTATTGGTACTTTTAAAGTAGGTCTTAAATTAAAATATCTTTTTAGGGTACTAAGATATTAATCAGTGATTAATCTTTCATCATCAGTGGTATCTGGGTCTGAACCTGTCGTTGTCGCCCCCTCCTTCTTTCATAGAGTGTTCCTTAACTACAGGCACTTTGCTGGGCGTCATACCCACCTATGGTGTTTAATGAGTTACAATCCACCCACATAAAAACCAGGCCCATGCACTGGATAAAAACACACCGAGCAACCAGAAAAGCATCCTGGCAAAATGTCTTGTGCATTTCTGCTCCGTGAGTGCCGGGCTGTGACGAGTATGAGCTCGACCCTCCTTTTTCACGACTGTACAACTCAACACTTGTAATTCTTGTACAACTAACTACCATTTTTCTTTTGTGATTTGTTGGTTTTTCTTATTTGTTTGTTGTTAATTGATTTATTATTTGCTGTGGTGGCCAAATGTTCCCAGTGGAAATGCAGCATTCTCAACTCGTCGTCCATCAAGTCAGTTGTCAGTCATGCTGTAACGTACAGCATTCCTGCAGTCTTCTGAGTCTTTGGTAATTCCTATTCAGGCTGTAGCAGTAGTGTGGGCAGCTTGAAGCCACATTCAAGAACAGCTAGCTGTCATCAGATGCTGCTGAACCTAAACACTAGCAACCACAGACCCTGTTCCCTCTCACACTGTTGCTACACTCCTATCGGCTTCCCACACCAACATTTAACAAGCCCACATGTTCTCGCTCCTTGGGTATTACTCTCAGAAATATTTTTTCATATCTTCACAGCAAGTTCTTTCTCTTCTGCTGTCCACACTTGACATCTTTGATCTTCTCATTCCTTTACTTCTCTTGGTCTCTCAAGCGGCTTTGGCCATCAAATGCACACATGGTAAGTAGGACTACATAAGTTAAACACGGTCAAAAGTGAAGAACTGTAAGTCTATTAGGCTTTGATCCAGGGGGCTCATGTGTGACAAAATGTGTTTGTGAGGGGGGGGAAATCTAAACCTGGCAGGAGTAAGGGAATGGATCAACAAGATCAAGCGATGTGGGGCGAGAACATTCATTTCAGATGGCCCGGGCCGTGACAGAATTGGTCCTGCATGCTGTTTTCCACCGAGTGCCGGTGTCGGGTTCGCAGGTTCCATGTGTTGTAAAGTTGGAGTGGTTTTGGCACGGGGGGCGACGCCAGCTCCTGTTCTGAGGGCGAACCCCATCCTGCCCAACGCATGGTGGGCCGCAGAGCAACGCAGAGCCAGGCTGAAAGGAGTGAAAGTGTTGACAACGCTGAAGCTGGAAACCTAACCTAGCACTGACACTGAATACTCCGTCTGCCACTTCATGTTCCCCTTCACAAACATCAACCCCCTCCGTAGCTGTCTATCTTCCCCACTTACTCTTTGTCTTTTTGTCTTTTGGCTCAAGTTTCCAGATTTTACTGATAATGATGTGTTCACTTAGAGGAAAAGAAATGCCAAATTCGGTCTGAGATCCCCAAGTGCAAGTGAATGATCTCTTGCTTCCAGTGTCATCATTTCTGTCTCTGTTACTGTTTGTTGTCACTCAGGCTGTTGAAATTGTCCAAAAAAGACTTATATTTGTATAACCATGTGACCATGACATCGTATCTTAACTTGCAGTGTGCCTTCTTGTACTGAACTGTTGTCGGCACCCTGTTATCTATTTATTCCTGTTGCTCACTTTGCCCACAGTGGACGAGGAACGTCTGATCCGTGAAGTTGAAATGATGAGTTATCCACACGATACCTCCTCATTTCAATACGAAAACCTAAAAATATGGTGACAGCTGGCCACAGGGCTGGAAGTTTCCTACTTGCTGTTGGCTATATTGTATGTCATTTACAGTAAATATCACAATACTAAAAAAAAACATGTTTACTGTTTAAAAAGAGCATTCACTGCAAGCGAGGCAGATAACCACTGTAGTGCTGCTTTTCTTCTTCATAATTTAAATATACAGACTGTTAGTTGAAACTGTACTTTCACTACACATTTCTGTGGATCCATTATGTTGATCATGCCCATTAGGTGGAGGGCATTATATAGGCAAGGAAGATAGGCAGGCAGGCAGACAGACAGATGGACAGACAGACGTATGGATGTGACATTCCAGTGTGACTGAAAAGGGAAATACTCCACAGCCATTCCTTCAGATGCTCCTCATTCCTGTCCACACAGAATGAAGACAGGTGTGCACATCTCCACAAATATTCACGTAGTGAATAACCTTTGTGTTTTAGATTAAATGCAGCAGGATGGAGTAGTCGGCCATAATATTATCCTTCAAATAGAAGACACTGAAGAAGTCAGTTCATCCCAACAAGCTGCAGTGGGCGCTGTTCTGTCACCGACACTCAGCCCGGACCTCCCTGCTGACACCTTCACACTGTTTGATATAGCAGTGGGTTTTTGATGGCTGATGATGATGGTTGTGAAGGTGGAAGTGGTGGCAATGATTTATGTTTACTGGCACTGTAAACGGCTGATAAGAGGCAGCCAGGCTTGGCATTTTTATTCTGCAGTAGCTGCAGACTGTTCGCAGTATCACAATCTGATAAGGTGTGAAATATAACACTTGGTGTTATGGTTGGATGTGTTTTGTGTCCGCTGAATTCTATATGGCCTCATGTGAGCTGATGCAAGGAGTGAGGAGACTGAGAACGGCACAGAGGAGGAGATGTCTGAAGCAAGGAGGATGGGTGTATGAGGAGGATGGAGGGAAAGACAAACCAGGAAAGGCAGACAAAAGGAATTTAGTGCCGTTAAAGTTGGGTGTTAAAAGCAAAGAGCTGGAGACATCAGTTAATGTTTAATAGAAAATAGAAAGACTTGCTTCTGCTTTTAGATTTCCTCATCGATGCAGCACCCAGAGATGATATAATACACAGCACAACATTTACTTTCCTCCCAATGAGCTCTATCTCTACTCTCCCCGTTTTAAGTGATGATATACTGAATCCCCTTATATGCAGCCCAAAATAACCCCATTCTACAAAAATGACTCATGTAATATCTAAAAACATGATACAAACACTCAAGGACCCCATTATGTGGCTTAAATGTTATAATTCATCGAGTGGTAGAAACTCTAACAAAGCCGACCCCCGATAAACTCCATCAACGTGTCCCTGCTTCCCCATTTCCTCCCAACTTGCTTAAAGACACTCTTCAGTATTATTCATACTCATTAACACATGAATTAAAATGCACAAAAAGTACGAAGCATAGCTATGATTGCCGATGATTGTGGGTCTCACCTACGGTAAATCAATTTAAAACAAGATCAACAGATTTCTGTATAAACGTGTTGGGGGGTGGGGGAATGCAAATAACTGGTTTAGATATAAGCACTTCTGTAAATCAATTATAAATCAAACTTTGACCTTGCTCATTAGGGACTAAAAACGGGAATCCTGATCATTCATTCAGCTGGAGTTTGTGTTGCGGCATGGAGAGAAAACATAACTGCACATCAAGATGGCTCTTCTCTCATCTTACCTTCTCCTCTTCTGCTTAATGAGACGTCTCTCCTCGCATGTCTGAGACTCCGGTTTGATTAGTTAATGAGATGGTGTTACACATGCACTTGTGGTTAATGATTTGGAGTCATGCATAAATACTCAGCAGCTGAGGATAAGCTTTTTTTTTTTTTTTTTTATTATCTTGAATAGGAAACATAAAAAAAACAAAGAAGGACATTTCAAATAAGAAACTTTAAAATGATGAACTATTTGGTATGAATGATTGTCTAAATAATTATAAATAAATAAAGTAAAAAAAATACAATTGTATGCCATAATGGTGATTAGCTATGAATGCACTGCTTGTTTGTCATATTAAGCTACTGTGAAAAGAATGCATTTACTGTATTTATACAGTCAGGTGTGAGTGACAACGAAATAACAGGGCTTTAGCTGTGGGGTCATTCAACTCAGTGGCATCTTGCTCAAAGCAGTGATTATCTATGATAGGAAGAGGCCCCTTTATCTTTATCACAGTGTTAATCTACAGAGAGCAGGTCAAGCTCTCTGTACTACAGGAGTCTCCATTCACTGCGCGTTCAAAGACATTTTCTCTCTTCTCTTTAAAGGTTCTCTATTCAACTTCCAGACATTCATTAATGTAGCAGCATCAGCTACTTGCCATGTAAAGATATAATGGAGCAACGTCCACCTGAGCAGAGAATAAAGACTCTTTCTCTCCCAGCTTCTCTATGCTGCTGTGGTTTTTAGTGCACGTGGCCCACTGGCTAGCTCATGGCCATTATTGCATTTAGTATCTTTATACTCCAAAGTCATTCAACCCAAACCTGCTGTCTATTACACCAACACACACACTGTAGCCTATATCATACACTTTTCACTTCAGCTGCAACCTTTTCTATTGAATTGTTTTAAATGACAGGCAAGCTGGAGGATATTATACATCTCACAATTAATAACCAGACAAAATTAGCCATCACACAAAATGAGCTTTCACGTAACTGAAAAATGATCCGGCGTACTCCTTTTTAATATGCTAACATCAGGGTCTTGTGGGCAACCACACCGTACCAAGTCTTTATAGAGAGGACAAGGATTTTCTAGCCTTTGATCAAGAGAAAACTATGAATGAAAAAGTATAAAGGAGCATGCAGCCCATTCACCAACATGCAACAACAGAAGAAAACCGAATTCAGGACTGTAGTGAGGATTTAGTAAAGGAACAAATACGCTAATGTCCTTACAAATATATAAGCTATATCACAGCTCATTAACGGGAGCGCTTTCTGGAAAAAACAAAACTGTACCTCACTTCTTGAATAACAAAAAAATGTTTAGTGTGTAGAATTTAATTTGTGAGCATGCCATCCTACAAGAAGGATTTCACATTCAAATAATTAGGATATCAAAATAGCCAAAGGAGAGGCAAAATGTAAGAAACAATAGAAATGCATGAAACATTTAAAGTAAGATCTCCCCTCTCCTCTAAAGCTTTAGACTTTTTGAGATATAAGGAGCTTAAAAAACCCAATCTCAAGAAGGCTTGACCTCCTCCCCTTGTGGCCACACACACACACACACACACACACACCCTCATGTACAGTTACAGAGCAAGAACAACAGCTTATGGTGGAAGTAGGTTGGCAGGAGGAAGAAGTGGGTTTTACTGCCCTGACTAAAATAAAACATGAGGACTTTGTGGTCCACAGTGCAGTTGGAAAGACAAATATTATTTTTTTTACAAGCGAGAGAAGTCCGGGGACAGGCTGCATAAAACGCCTTAATGATTGAATGGCTGAAGTATTAAACCTTGTAACTATGGCTGTGGGGTCCTGACCTGGATGGGGGGTGGGGGTCTGTTGGGGGGGTGGGGCAGAGCAGTTTGATAGGGTAAAATGTACGTGTGCACACACACATAAGAATAATAATAATAAATATACACACAACCCTGCCTTACCTTCGCAGAAGAGTTTCCACAATAAATCTTTATGTTGGAGTGGATATTACAGTTTAAATATTAGTACTGAATGAAAATTCATTAATTCATTAAAAAAACTACATTCAGATGAAGAGATTTTTTATTTTAAACCATTTTTGTTTTAATACAAACATTCCACGTATTTCAATACTTTACCAATCTTGCAATTTCAGTCACTTTCCTGGCAGAAGTAAAATAATAACTAGGGATTTTGTGACAATCGTATGGAATTGCAAATCATATTTTTTATTTAGTATATTATTCTCGTGATGTTCTTGTGTATGGTATCAGTAATTAATTATCTGCTTCACAGTAACACGGGGAGCTTTGAAGCACAGCCATTATGGGGTCTGATCCCGTACACATACAGTCAAATCCGAGTTCAGCACTCAGTATGCTAATGTTGACATACCAGACCGACAGCTCTCCGTCATTAGGCTCATTATCCGTCTGCTACCCTGTAGGATCATCACCATCATCGCTCCAACAAAGCAGATTCATGGTGCTGGTCAACTTTTTGGAAAAGGGCTCAAATTCCTGACAGACTTTACTCATACGCCCCCCGGGGGGCAACAGAGGGATGGATAGAGGGTGAGGGTGGTAGGAAGGCAGGAGGCAGATGAGCCTACAGGCATGTCGGATATGCCAGGACTGTGAAATGTAAGCACATACACAAATTAAGGCATGTGTAGAGTATGCATGAGAACAATCTCCGACTGTTCTTGCTCTTTCTCTGTCTCTCACTCACACACACACACACACACACACACACACAGCCTCCGACATATGCACCTATCTGAACCGCAGGGGAGGAAAGCCACAGGTGGCCATGACCGAACCACATTTTTGCACAAACATTTGCAATGTGATTCAAGTGTCGTAGTAATGTCCCTCCGAACGTTTCAAACTGTCTTAATAAAGCGGATAAAATTTAAGGAAATATACTTCCACATGTGTGTCTGACATTTGAATGAGAGACTGAATGGTCCCTGTTGCACATGCACCCCACTTCAGTGTGTGTAGTGTGTGTCATTCTATTCACGTGTGTGTGTGTGTGTGTGGATGTCCCTCTCCAGCTGCAGCTCTCATGCTGGGGCCTCCTCCTGGTAGCCATTATGGGTGTGTTTGTGTGTGTGTGTGTAATGTGTATGTGTCTGGGTGGTCTAGTCCCGTCTCTCTCCTTCTAATAGTTTTACACTGTTCTGCCCTGGCGGTGCCCGAGGGCAGAGGAGGGTTGGGAGGAGGGGGCTAAGGTAGGGTGGCTGGTGTTGCTGGGGGGTGTGAGCAGCCCCGTTGAGAAGTGCAGACGACAGGCCTAATAAAGCTTCACAGGGTCTAGGCCCATCGCTCTCAGCACTTCCTCCCCGCTGCCCTCTCTGCTCCCTCCTGCCCCCTCGGTCCGCCACTACACCCCCCCACCCCCCCGCAGGCACATGTGGTCCGGCCCTAATGGGACCCAGCTGGACTCCCACCTTCCCTCTCTTACGGACCCCAACCCCGGCTCTCCTCTCTCTGTTCTCCTCTCTCCCTTTCAACGTTCAG
This sequence comes from Eutrigla gurnardus, assembly GCF_963514095.1. Lineage (NCBI taxonomy): Eukaryota > Metazoa > Chordata > Actinopteri > Perciformes > Triglidae > Eutrigla > Eutrigla gurnardus. The sequence continues at coordinate 28,369,836 of NC_139920.1, forward strand.
TCCCAGATGGCACTCCTTCAGGCAGGATATTCACTGCTGGGGGATGTGTTTCGTATCCTTTTCCTTTTTTATTTTCCCCTTCCTTGCCTCCCCTGTCCTTCTCACTTCTCCCGTCCAAATGCACGGCGGTCATGTGATGTGGCTAAAGTCGGGATTCCGCTTCCCAAGTGGGACAAAGACGAGGAGGAGGAAAGATGAGTGATGAAGCTGTCTTGCCATGCAGCAGACCCTCGCTGATGCCTTGGATCTGCAGGCTCTCTATTACCCGTTCCCAGTCCCACCACAGCCAGTGGTTCACACGTCAGACTCCCCACGGCTGCCCTAATCAGTGCTCCTCTGCGGTGAGGTAGCGTGGGGAAACATTTGTTCCCCAGACCTACTCTGCTTCATCTCTCTGGAGTCGCAGCCTCGGCATGTAAACAGGGCGGTGCCAATTGCCCGTCCCTGAGTTTTTATGGTACCAAGGCAGAGCAAACAAACAAACTGGAGAATTTTACGCAACAGCCTGCAAAACATTCTCACAGTGCTACAGGCGACAAGTGTTGCAAAGTCCCTTCAGCTGTAACTCAAGCACGTACACATGGAAGCATGCTGACATGAAAGCATATGTGCATGGATTCTCACACACACACACACACACACACACACACACACACACACACACACACACACATACACATACCATAGCCTGTGTTCCTTGCAGAGCATATGACATGACAGCCATACACAGCAGTTAATGATAGAAGTCTCTTGTGATGCATCATTTAACGACTGTGGTAGTACCAAAGTGCCCGTGGCAACCTATTTTTGTTTTTTAATAGATTCTCTGACAGTAAATATTTAAAACTTCACAAAGAGGGAAACAGTGATGACAGGGACAGAATATGTTTGTGGCTGGACTCAAACCCTGACAGGATGGCAAACAATACATTTTAAAACACTCAAGCCTTTGCAGAGCTATGTGGAGTAATCACACTGGGGACAGGCGGCCCATAGTGTGCAGTCTACCATAACATCTTATCATTCTCAGACCAAAACTAGATGTTCACACTGATGAATGGTTGAGTTTCCGACTGTGTGGTCTCCTGCAGATGGTGTCATCGTGGTTCCCCTCCATGTCAAAGATGAGAGGGAGTTGGGTGTGGCGACACTGGGTTTGTGCTCTTGAATTCATTATTTCTGACCAAATCCGTCCCTGTGATCAGAGCAGGACTCAGGATGGTGGCGGAGCAGGACGGGGAAGTCGTTCTTCACGTTCATCCCTTAAAAATACAATGCCAGGTGCCCTCATTTACAGATACACTTTCACATACAACATTTAATTGTAAAAAAAAAAAATCATAGAATAACAAAAACATCAAAAAGCAAATGTCATATATCCCATTTGTGAAAAGGATATTTCTGCTTATTTATATACACATGGATTTATACTTTTATTATAGCAAATGTCACTAAAACGTAATCTTAATTGAGTATTTGTTGGGGTGATTTTCAGGAATATTTGTGACAGAAGGATGGTGAATTTGGGATTGACTCTGAAATGTTTCCAAGATGCACACAGAGCTCTTGGTGAGAAACACTGAATGTAAACATTCTGCCGCTGTGTTTATTTTCCTGGGAATTCCATAGGGTATCTTTAAGCACAGAGGAAAGGGAGAGTTTAATTTTTGGGTTAGTTTAGGTGGAGGGATCATCCCTCCACAATGCCCCCATCCAGTCCGTCTGTACACTGGCTTTCTCTGAGGCGGGATTGAAACCATGACTCTTGCCCCCCTTCCATTTTCATCCATCCCCATATCCTGGAGCAGAGGAGGCCCCAGAGTGTTTATGTGCGGCAGACGCCCAGGCTAAACAGGAAGGGACAGGAGACCGTCACTGGGGACTCCGAATGCAGGCCCACATCAACAGGCCCTCTCGTTGTGGATCAAGTTTACCATTACTCCTTTAAATGATTATCACAAACATTACCGTAGGCCAAACACCTACAAGTAGCCACATTTCGCACTGTGAGTGGCACATCTGCACACCAATGAGCTGCTGTGAATGGATGAGTGCACACCTGCGGTATGTGTACGTTTTTAGATCTTGCGTCCACGTTTGAGTGTTGACGTGTGCCTGGACCTGGAGTGTAGTAATACTTGTGACAACCTATCCAGAGGGTAGAAGCTACACTGTCCATGCAGGGCTTTATGTGAGCTGTTCAGACAGAAAAATAAATACTGTCAGGGGAGGAGAGGAGTGGAAAGCGCGTCTGTTTGAAGTCAGGGAGCTGCAGCGGGGAGCTGAGAGACAGATGAACCATCCTGTTTCAGAAACCTGAACGCACCCCTTGTTAAGGAGCAATAATACGTGTTTGTGTGTGGCAGCAATAACACAGTTCCAAGACTTGGCTCTGTGTCTACACATAAGCCTCCTGTAACCCTACACACCTCTCTGATGATGTCAGATTAGCATTAAGCGTGAGGTTGGGCCTGTGTTTACACGTGTGCGAATGTGTGTGTATTCAATGTGTCGAAACATGATGTCTGGTATTGTTTTTTGGGCAGTAAGAGAAATGTAAACAGCGGAAGGTAGCGGCTAAGGGAGAGTGGAAGAGCGGAGACGTTCCATGCGTGTGTTTGTGTGCATGCATGTGTGTGTGTGGCGGACGCATGATGACATCAGCGGCTGGGCAGGGAGCGGGTGAAGGGGCTCTGGTCAGTGTGAACGTAGAGTCTGTCACACAGACGTCGTCTGACTGCACGCCACGCTCACAACAGAGCACTCAGCCACTGGCACAGGCTTGAGGGCTGGCTGACGGTGGTCTGCCAAAGCCTGTCAGCTCCGTGGCAGCTTAAATGTTTCAGCGCAGCAGTCTGGAAAGAGAGAAGGAACAGTCACGGCGAATGTTGGCATTGGATTTCTACATTAAAAGGTTTCCATCTCAGCCTCCCGGCCATACTGGAAGTAAATGGTGTGTACTTTTCTACGGTAAATTGAACATTTTAAGGTCAATTAGAATGTAGTTGATTGGGATTTTCTCTTTTAAGTAGATTTTGAATGAGTTTAATTTCATTTCAAACAACCCCCGCTCCCTAAAGGAAACAAAAGAAGAACTAAGATATAGCTGCGTGGTTAAACCCCTGTAATCTGCAACGTAGTTATGTCTGCTGAGCAGCAGCATACATGTGGCAGCGTGCCAAGGAAGTGTGAATGTTGCCAATTCCAGCAGTGAGACATGCAGAAATGCCCACCTGTTTCCTTCCGTTCAGTTTTAATATTTATGAACGCCAGACGTGGCCGCGATGAGTGGTAATTTTGCACGTGTATCACTTTTGGGGTGAATAAAAATGTGCCCTTTCCTATAACCTGTCGTTAAAATCACAGAACTGACAGTCATCTTTTCTCTTTGGCTTGTAAAACATTTGCAGCGTTTGCGGGGTGGCCAAGTAGCTATAGGCTAATGTCAAGGAGGGAAAAACGCACATCAGCCCAGGAGGTGTTGCTCTGCAGCTGAACCGTTGCTCAGACCTCCACGGGTGAGGGCAAACGAAAAGAATATTCCCATCAGGCATCAGTGAAGTATCACTTTTACAGTTTCATTGAGTATTTTGCTTGCGACCACCGGTGAGGGAGGCAGTCCAAATGCAGATCGAGGAATGATGAAACTTCACTCAGGCCAAGCCTCATGGGTTCTCTTTCTCCCTCCATCAGAGGAGGTGGTCCTTGCCTTTTTTCTGTAGTCCGTCTTTGATCCCCTGTCTCTCTTCTTTTCCTACGATTCATCCTCCTGGCGCGGACAAAGAGCGCCCAGCCAACAAACGCAGCCGCTGCCTTTCAGGGCCAAGCGTCAGGCTGTTGAGGAAAGGAGACAACAGGAGAGGAGCAGGGAAGCTGGGAGGACAGAGAGGAGAGGAGAGAAGAGCATGCAGTTTCACCCTCCCCGGAGGTCTCGGGCAGCCCCCGGCTCTCAGTACCCTACCTCCAGAAGACCTTATTCAGAGACTCACCTAATGAACACTCCTGCCCTCATTCAGCCCCACAATGGAGCCCTCCACTGCCATTGAGCCCGCTCACAATGGAGAACATCGCTCCAATTAAACCCCAGAGACAATGAGCCGGGGTAGGTGAAGGGGCGGAGGTGTGTGTGTAATATGTGTGCGTATGGGGGTCGAGCTGGGGGGTCAGCAGGGTAATGAACAGGCCCAACCTAGCGGATCTCTTCGGAGGTCCACTGAAGTGCCGTTGCCTCTGATGTGCTATTTGGATCAGTAAGAAGTAATTAGGTGCCCATTCCCAGCACATCCCAAACCCTTATCCTCCCCCAGGCACATCTAGTGTGTATTTGTGTGTGTGTGTGTGTGTGTGTGTGTGTGTGTGTGTAATAATGGGAAAGAATAGGGAAATGCAATGACAGAGTGCAGTCTTGACGTGATTTGACCCGACTTGATTGCTTTAAAAACGGAATAAAATGGCAGAGAAATGTTGCATTGTAGCAATAATATACGTCTGTGTGGCCGCCAAACCATCCTTTTGTCACCTTGTAATCCAAAAATAAATAAATGCTAACATGACTTGTGCACTACCTTATTTTACATATTTGTTTTTATCACACCTGGACAAGTAACTTAGAAAGTTGAAGAAAAAAATGCAAAGGAGAGGGTAAAAACACACAGAAAAATATTATCCATGTGTCTTGAGCAAAAGGTCTAGATGCTCCCGTTACGTCGCATGTCTAATTATTGATATTGATGCTCAAAATACAGAGTCTGCAGAGACGTGACATTTGACAGAGGCAGAGGCAGGCAGGAAAGCCAACAAAGGCCAGAACAAAGGCAGGATCTGGGCCATGATAATGCAGCTCAGTGCGGATCCTCTCATGAATATGGCAGCTGTGGTGGTGACAGTGGCGATGGCGTTAGCGGCTGTGTGGGATGCATGCATATACTGTATCTTACGGCATGTGTTTGCTTGCGAGCCCGTATGACCTGACCAACAAATTATGCGTTTTCCCCCACGCGTCCGCCCTCCTCACTGATATGTGCATGCATTACGACATCAAGCCGCTGGTGTTAAGGCATTTATGTGTCTCTATCTGCCCCTGCTGCCTCCCACTGGGGCTAAAAAGTCAATCGACTAGTCTGTCAGGGGAGCAGGACACACACTGCCCAAGGATCAATGCCCTTCACCCCCGGGACTCTCGATTAGTCAGTGGGGGCATCCAGAGCCGTGCAAAGCTCCTTAAATCCCTCGTACTGCTCTGACAGCTGACTGCGGGGGACACCTTTGGGTGTGAGTGTGAGTGTGTACATTTTCATGTTTGGTGTCCTTTTTCACTTTTGAAGCAAAATACATGCACTGTCGTGTTAAAATGTTTTATTTACTGTTTCCTTATCTGCATTTCTGTGAGTAAATGCGGTTGGATGTGTGTGACTGCATGTGTTTTGCAACAGTGTATTGTGTGTGTGTGTTTTGGCTATTCCTCTCTACTTCCTAATGTTTATTACCACATCGGATGTCTTCACAATTCAACAACGGGAATTGGTTTACAGAACAAGAATTTGGTTAACCTTGGAACCAGAGGCATTTAGAAAATAGAGATAAGTACTTGTAATGCTTGAACTTGTTTATTGTTATTAATTCTCGAGTGGAAACATTCGGCTTTGAGCTGGATTTTTGTCTGAAAACCTCATCTCTAATGGCTTTGTCTCTCTGTATGCGGAGCCTCCCTTCAAGCTGTTCGGGAGCAGCCTCCATTCTCTACCCGGGCAGTTTTTGTAGGAGCTAGCCTAGCTTTGTTCAGGATCTCATCTGCCCCCAATTTACTCTCCCAGTGACCTCCCAACCCTGACCTGTCAGTGCAGCGTTCCTTTCTTTATTACTGAAAGCCATATTGTTTTCAAATGTAAAAGGACATAAATACTCCTAATATTTTGGTCTCACTTGAGTCAAACTTAGAGTTGTAGTAAATCAAAGGCTGAGAAGAGGAGTCGCACCCTTTCCATGCTGTGTGTGTTTGTGAGCTCTTTTTTTGTGTACGAGAGTGTGTTTTTGTTTGACTGACTGTGCATCTACCGAGTGTGGGAGGGTGTTATCTCTTTCTCTTTTTTTTTCTCCTTAATCTCCATCGTCTTCCTCGCTGGTGTTGCCACAGACCTCCTCCTCTCTTCCTCTCCGGTTCCTGTGGCCTCCCAAGGCTTCCTCTCGCTGTCAAGACATAGGACTGCTGAGGGACTGGGACGGTGGTGGGGGTGGAGGTTTGGAGGAGTAGGCTGGGTATCATGTTCTCTCTCTCTCTGTCTCTCTCTCTCTCTCTCTCCTACTACAGATTTATGGGGGCTCAGTCCTTCTCTAAATATTTGCCTTTCCCCCTGTACTGTGGGAGATTGATGGCCTTTGATGTGGGGGGTGGGGGTGCTGATGGAGGGTGGAGGTGCAGAGGCACAGGGTGTTGGGATGGAGGACGGGACTGTATGATAGGTACAGTCACTGAAATGTTCAGGTTAGCATCTGCATGCATTTTCTGAAGAATCCTCCATTTAGATCAGTTTACGGACGGCGTTGGGTCGATATGAACATGGTTTGGACATCTTTACTGCCCGCTCTATGATTAAACCAATGAACCGACGATGTTAACATAAATGTTTTGCAGTAATGGAACATGGTCTGCCAATTACCTGTGCTGCAGAGGATTACACTGGAAAAACCTTAGTGGAGCAGCTAATAATAATCCAATCCAGAGTCAATCACGACTTACAAAAGCATCTGTTAGAAAGCTAACTCTCAATCTCCTTTTGTAAATAATTGGTTTCAGATTCCCAAATCTATTTCCAGATCCAACTAATGTTGCATCATCTGGAGTTAAATTTATCGAAGTCTGTTTTCTTTTTGAAAACAACCCTTTGCTTTCACTCCCCCGAAACTAATTGCACGCTCCCACAGTAAACGGCAACTTATCCCTGGCAGTGATGTTTATGTGTTTGTAATTGTCCTAACTGCGCAGCATAGCGGCCCCATTCTCTCGCTGTCTTGTTGTCTAATCAATCCAAATAAATCTTAAATGGACACAGAGTAGTAACTGTACTGTGAAAGCAAATAATTACTGTGGTTATTAGAGCTGAAAGGAACATAAACAAGTAATTTCAGCTATCGCGGTGGCGGTGACACAAGCGTTCTTTCTCTCCGTTTCCTCCCCTCTGCTGCGTATCTCTTCTTCCTCACCCACCATGACGCACACACACACACCCTCACACATACACACACACACCCTCACCCTCCACCCACTCCACCCTGCACATCTCCTTTTCTACTTTTCCCAGTTAACAGCTCAGTGTCAGGGGGTAAGTAGTGGGGCCCTACCTCTGCACCCCGCTGAGTGGTGGAGCTTCCACCTCCCTCTCACACACACACACACACACACTCATATTTTAATACACACACATACATCCCTTTCGCTCTCTTGCTCTCTCTTTGACACACACACACAAAATCTCAGTTCAGCTCTGGTTCCTATTTACCTCTTCCCCAGGCAGCCATTGCTCCATTGCAGCGCTGTGCTAGTGACACGGAAGGGAAAGGAGAGGAACAGAGAGGTCATTTGGATGACTAATGGTTGAATTCACAGGAAACTCCGGGAACATTCTTCCTCAAATTATGCTATTAGCTGCTTCGGCGAGTGAAGAGAGGGAGACGGGGGGGGGGGATGGAGATGGAGGGAGAGAGGAAAAAAAGAAACAGGCGAGGACAGTGCATGTGTGTGTGATTTTGTGTGTGTGTGTGTGTGTGCGTGGAGGAGGGGGGTGGCCTTAAAACAACAGAAAGAGAAAGGAACTTGTAGCCGTTTGGCCTCCTGTTCTTTAGTGGAATGCGGTGCAGTGGCATTTACACGTTCGCAGTGATTTATCAGCGCTGGCGTCCCCCCCTGTCTCTGTCAATACAGGCCTCTCAGAGCCAGGAAAAGGCCCTAAGCCCAAGGAGACAGTGGGCCTGAACTATTCTCCCTCTCCCCCTGCACCTGTTCCCTCGGCGGGGGGAAGTGAGAGCCTGTAATTAAGTGTGAAAGGGGCTCTGCCGGATAGCTGGTGTGATGGTGTCAATCCGCTAATGTTTTCTATGGGGCCACAATATGATCCTATGAGCACGAGGGCTGGAGCTCTTTGAGGATTGTGTCAGTATTGTGTCACACGGCTGGATTTTACATGCGTTTGGTTTGTGTGTTATTGAGTTTGTGTTTAAATGTAGATATTTTAATCTTGGTTACCTGTAAAGGACCTTTTCACTGAGATTAGAGCAGCTGAGAATCACCTGTTCTACCTGCTGTGCTACCAGTGATAGACTATAGTTGGGAGATGTGGCTAAGATTAAGTTTTACTGTATAAGATTTCATAAATGTTTCTCCATGTGCATCTTTTGTAAATAATTTCTACTGTACTGTTATTGTTTAATGTTTTGACATGAGCCTATATTACCATAAACTCTGGGTTAATTATCTCCAGAGCCCTGAAACTCTTGTATATGTCCTTTTTTTTTATAACACTGTCAGTTTGTTAGATCAGTAAAGTTTCACTGTTGCACAAAATTTGTAACTGCAGATTAAATTGTAAATGACGGTACGAAGCTTAGACACGTTGGATCAATGGATATTGATCTCTATCACTCATGATGTGATTGGCCGCACTGATGGAACATAATTCCCATAATACTGGAGATTAGAGGTCAATATAAACTGCATGTCCAAGGGTCCTCGGGGAGGATACTGAGCCCCAAATTGCTGCTGAAGGCTGTGCCATCGGTGTGTGTGAATGTGCACAAATGTGTTAGTTGGACCCCGATGGGCAGATGGCACCATCAGTGTATGAATGTGTGTGTGTGAATGTTGAGTGTAAAGCAATTTGAGTAGTCAGAAGACTTGAAAAGCACAATAAAAATGCAGGTCCTGGATGAGCAGGGTTGTGGTGCAGCTGCAGAGTTCTTTAATTAAATAAGCTGTGTATAGTCTGAACGGGTTTTAATGTTTAAATCAACTATATCTGAAGTAGCTTAAATAAAGCCACTAAATGTTGCTGAGCCAAGATCCGAATGTGTCTAATTTAAAATCTAATTTGTTTAGCTTTGATGCCTTTTCAAGTGCAAATCACCCGACACATTATTACTGGATCAGCTTGTGAGCTTACAATCATGTCTTCTATATGTTTTTAATTTTTTTATATTCACTTGCTGATTCCGTGAGATTACAGCTAAAAAAATATATAAATATCTAATGGCTAAACCCTAATACACAGTTCATATCTCTACATCCACTGGATTAAAATGGAGGTCCTACCGTTTTATTTACCTGTTGCCATGGTGAATTGATGATGGCTTTTTTTCATTCACCACTCCCAAGCTTAGCTCAGAGTGAACATATTCAGTTCAGGGTTTGGCTCTGAGTATTTTAAACCTGCTTTCTCGACCGTCTAAGAAGAACGCCAATACGATATGCAATTATTTTTGCTCTTCTTTGTTTGTTTGTTCCATTGACCTGCATGTCCAGCGCAAGTAAGCGATGCCTCTTTAGAATAACAAATAATACTAGACGTCGATACGCCTATACAGACTTTATTCCCACGACATTGTGTACGCGCCCAGGCCAAGCTGACAGGAAAACTGTGGTGTTATTAGAAAATAAATAAAATCAATGGGGATTTTGAACAATTGGTATAATTTATTAAAGTACTAAACATGCAATTAATATGCTCTTGTCAAAACCAGACCCCATTGACAGAAACGGTAGTTTTACGTCTCTGATCATTGTAAAACACCCTTCATTCAAGCATATCAGAAACAAATTACAACCAATCAAAACTGTCGTGTCTCTGGTTGACTGTGGTAGCTCAGTGCAGGTCAGACAGGAATCATGGGAGACGAGAGAAGGACTACAGCGTTCACGGTGAGAACTTCACGGTACATGCCCCGACCTCCAGAACGCCCAGTCACGTCCAATTTTTCAACCAAACTGTACGCTTTACATCATAAATTGGAAAAACTTCTATCATTTTACAAATTCCCCACTGAAAATATCAGATTATTACTGTAGAAACAAATGGTTTACTGCTCCAAGCATTGCTCGATAATTTAATAACTGGTAAATCTGTGAAATTTTCAGCTGTAATGTCGGTTTTACATCTGGCTTAGGTTTCCTCGCCAGCACATGACTTAAGTTGAAAATGGCTGCAGTGGGAATACGTTTAGCTATTAAATACCAATTTATGTCCTCCAGGTAGCAGCCCCTACATTCAGCGGTCTGCGGAAGGCTGTGCTAACTCTAGAAGCTCTGATGTCTTTTCTTGGGAAAATAAAAGGCAGGAGAAAGGCGAATTGAAGTTAAATGCAGGTAAAGCCTGCTGTTGTTGCAGCCGTAGAGTGGGAGAGGACTGTATTCTCTCAATCACCCATGAGAGGGACAAGGAGACAGAAAAGGTTATTTCAGTTCCAGGAAATGTGTCTGTGTTGTGTGTTAGTGTGTGAGAGTGTCTTTACAGCAGTCAGCATATACAGGAAACCACAGAAAGCTAACATTTATCTCCATAAAATGAATGAGGGAAAGGTTTTTGCTCCACCTGCCTGATACAGAGAAAATCACAAAGCGCTGCGGTCAGACAAAATAACACGACGCTTTTGACAGCCACCACTAACTTTATAAACCATCTGACCCTGTATGTGTGAGTGTGTGGGTGTGATTGTAGAGCGACGCCGTGTGAGTCATAACAAGGCTGCAGGTGATTGGTCAGGAAGTGGTCATGTTATTATCTCTAATTGAGGGGTAATTGCAGAGCCGAGCGTACTGTATGTGTGTGAGTGTGTGTGTGTGTGTGTGTGTGTGTGTGTGTGTGTGTGTGTGTGTGTGTGTGTGTGTGTGTGTGTGTGTGTGTGTGTGTGTGTGTGAATGCGGATGCGTATCTTTCTATGTGTCTGTGTTTGTGTTTAGGTGTATGCAGAGTGGAAAATTACATCTAGAGTTTAGGCTTGCTGTGATTAAATACAAAACGGTGTAAACACTGGGCTTTAGTGGGCAGCGCTGGGAACGGCTGGATGTCCTGTATCCTGTGTGTGACGGTGTGCTGCAGACTGATGGAAAACGCCTGCACACAGACAGCCAACTCAACTACAACGGGCGTTAGTTTAACCTACTTTTTGTTATTTTCTCATAAGTTATTAATCCTCAAAGTCCTCTGAGAAATAAGCTAATCTTAAAAGCATGAAGTTACTGAGTTTGCCACCGATTTTAAAGGAAAAGATCATCCTAAAACGTTTTTATTTTTTATCATTTATGTAATTTAGCTGTTCAGGTTTTTAAATGTTTTACGCTTGTGGATTAAAAACCTTTAAAAAAAATTAAAGGAATGAATAAAATGTCAGTTACTAGAGGCAGATTGTCCACATATTGATGGAGTATTTGAATGGGTAGAAACCCAAGGAGAGGAGACAAAATGATTTATTTTCTTTCTTTCTTTTCTTTTTATAAGCTAGCAGTGTATAAAGTACTTGAAATCAACCCAAGTGTGGCAGCTGCAACATTAAAGTGATGCACACTAGGGCTGTGTTTACATTTTTATAAATATATATATCATTTTACATTTTTTTTAAATAGATGATGCATTTCTTTTTAACGTTTTTTTCTCAGTGCGAGGAGGAAGCGGTTTCCTCACCCTCTGACTCCCCCTCTCTCCCTTCTTGCCTTCTTCCCTCCCCAGATAGCTGTCTGTTCTCACCTACTCTGAGCAGGGATCTAATTGAGGGCAATCATTCAGATAAAAAGCCCTCGACAATGATGCTGCCATGCTTGCTTACATGTGCCATTTGTGTATGTACGTATCTGTGTGTGTGTGTGTGATTGGGGGGGGTCCTCTCTACTTCTACCAGCATCCAACCCCATCACCTCATCTCCTCTCTCACTCTCTCCACCACCATTAAAATGCCATGCCGCTCTCTCGACCGGTCTACCCCCGCCCCCTCAGACCAGGCCTTTTGTGTGGCACAGAAGAGAGCCAGACACCGAGAGACGGGTATGGAGGGTGGGAGAGAGAGATGAGAACGAGGCAGGCCAGCTCCCGTTGTTGACTGGTTGTCTCTGACCTCTGGGAGCACCCCCTTAACATCAGGAGAGCCCGGGTGTCTCCCAAAGCGCTCCACTTTTCACTCTTCTCTCCTGTCCTCTTAACCCCACATCCATCACCCTCACCCCACCCCGATTCCAACCTCTATCAGTGTAGATATGGAGATATTTAATGATATTTATCCCCACTCTGTCTGTGTCTCTCTCTTACATTTACTTCAGTTTATGGTTTCCTACATTTCTTATATAGTGCTCTCAATAAAAGTGAGTGTTGCATTCTGGTATACGGAGGCTACTCCTGGAATTGAAATAGGTGTTTCTGCCTCTCCTCGTACAGTATGATTGTTGAATGCTGGTACAAAATAGACTCTAAAAGAGGCCCTCACGTTTTGATGCTCATGGCCAGAAAGTGAAACCTCATGTTTACCTGCTACAATCTCCACTTGTCTTTTTGCTGTAGCATGATGCTACTTAGTCTGTCATTTAGCTGATAATCCTCCAGAAGGAGAAAAGTAGAAGCGGTGCAAGAAACGCCACGCAACATTTAATAAACATGTTTAATCTCTTGTAAGGTTTTTCGTAATCCCATTAGTGATAGACACCCACAGGCGTCTGCTACAATGACACCGTGCGCCCATAAAATATGCGCAGTGATTGCAAAGCCCTCCACGTGAAGAGCGGCCCGCCATCCCCTCGCTCCCCTCTTTCTCCCCATTCAACCAGTAAGAGCCAGTGATGGTGTCATTGTGGTGTGACTGGTGGTGTTACCCCACAGAGCAGGGGGAAACGTTGGTGGTGGTGGTGGGGAGGTTTGGAGAGGGTAGAGGTGGGGGAGCTCGGAGGGTAATAGGGTGGGACAGGCTGTTGTTGAGTGATCCAACCCCACTTGGCACCACTCTGCTCCCCATAGTGTCTGTATCCCACTCAGGGTTCTTCTCATTCCTCTGACGCTGCTTCTCAATTCACTTTCAATTTTATTCAAGAAGTTTTATCGCCATGAGATCATTATAACATCTCTCCCATTTGTTCCACGGTGTCTCGGGGTTTCCTCGTCACTTTAGCGCCATGACACATTATATAACTGACAAGGAGGTATAGATTACTGACTACAACTTTGGTAGAATGTTATACATATAGTTTTTATCTCGGTATTTCTTCTATCCCCTCTTGGTCCATTAGTCGACTTATCTGTCGTTTTGGACTTGGTTGACCAATATTTCTGCAGCTGATTAGTTGTTTTTATGCTTCTTTTTTTTTCATGCTGACTGGCTATTACCAAGATACTTATGAGCTCATCTCCGGTGAAAACAAGATTTAAAGTGGTTCTTTTGTGTGATTATTTGTGGAGAAAGTAGTAGTAAAAATCGGATGCCTGTAAGTAGACTAATAATTTCTATGGTTGAGGACAGCCCTGACAAATCAGTCTTATATTTCATTTAAAAACATTTTCTTTACCTTTCACATTTATATGCATACACATGAGTGAAATAGGCATCATGCTTTCAACATTAGGAACTGTTAACCTATCATTCATTCCCATGCTTGGTGCTCGGAGTAATCACCACCTCGTTGGCCAACGGCACGGTGCTAAACACCATTAACAGGATGCACAGACTTCCATTATGATGCACCCATGCAGTAAAACTTGAGCATTGGGCAAAGATGCATTATAATGCCATCATGATGTTTTTAAATGTGATCTTGTGAAGTTCAGTTTGTAAGGTAAAATATTAAAATCTAGTTGTCTGAAGGACATGTTTTCACAGCAATATGAAATAGATTTTAGAGGGAATTATGACTTCCTTAACTTCCTGACACTAGCTCTATATATAAGATAATACATAATTAAAATGAATAAGGCCCCCAAAACACAAACATCACCATCAACATAAGTTCTCAAAAGTGTTTGTATACAAACAACCACTATAGATTACAATAACGGTGTTAAAAACATTAAGCTTCTTTTATTATACTTCTCAGGAAGAAAATTTAGCTCTCAGACTTCTAAATAATTAGCTAATAAAATTGTAATCTGCGTGTCTCTGTTAAATACTTAGGAGTTAAATGAACAAGAAACCTTCTTAAATCTTAACGATTCCGTCCATGAAGTCTTCGGCCTTCGTCCATTAATAGTTCCTCCCTGCCCCTCGTCTGATTTCTTTAAACTTCCTGCCGATGTTTAGTGTCTCTCTGAGGTATTGTGGCATTCCCCACAACTCTCTCTCCCCACAGCTCCTAGTACATGGCAAGGAGTTCAAAGGTCATCTCTTCCTGTTCTCCGCAAGGGCCCCTTTTTCAGACACCGTGAAGTTACTCCCCGGCGACTATGTCCTTTATTTTGTGTGTTTGTGTGCACTTCATGCGTGCGTAACATTGCGTTGTAAGTGAGAAAGGAAGAACGTTGAACAATCTGAGGTAAAGGGCCACTTTGGGAGCCTAATTCTGCATTTACTTGCATTATAGTTGGCTAATGTAAGAGCTAAAGAGTAGAGCGGAAAACGTCTTCGGCCTGATGTGATTAGTAGCTTTGGCTTGTGTGTGTTCTGAAGGTGGCTACTGTGTGTGTGTGTGTGTGTGTGTGTGTGTGTGTGTGTGTGTGTGTGTGTGTGTGTGTGTGTGTGTGTGTGTGTGTGTGTGTGTGTGTGTGTGTGTGTGTGTGTGTGTGTGTGTGTGTGTGTGTGTGTGTGTGTGTGTGTGTGTGTGTGGTTGAGCAATCCAGCAAGAAGACTCCCCTCCAGTATCAAATAAAGTCACCAGCTCACTTCACCCAGGTTTACCCTGCTCTCTACTGCAGTCAACCCACCAGCAGGGAAAACATTAACATAAGTAAGCCCTCTACTGACAACTCTCTATTTCTCTCTCTTCTCATATTGGCCTCTTCTCCACATTTTCACTCTGCCTTTTTCTCTTTTGCAATCTCTCCCCTCTCTCTCTCTCTCTCTCTCGTCTCTCCAGCAGGAAAAACATCCTTGTCATGGAGAGAGAGATGACAACAATGAAGCGGCTGCAAATCACACTGATTGTTAGTGCTGGACCTGGTGGATGGGGAGAGGGCTAATGTAATTGTCCAGGCCCTTGTCACTGTTGATACAGGCTCTTCAGAAGGCGGGGTGATTTAGCTAAAAGCTATCTCTGGGCCAAGTAATTAGACACACCATTCAGGGTGGCATTAGCGCGGGCTGCTGCCACCGTGTCCATCATACCGTGTGTGAATATATATATACACACACACACACACACACACACACACACACACACACACACACACACACACAGGCGTCTCGCTCAGGCTTCATCACGCCACTCTGGGTGTTATTCAAACCATTAGCAGGGAGCGTGGTGTTCTCGGCTGGGAACAAGCGTGCGTGAATCTGTGTGTTTGTATGCGAGAGAGAGATTTTCCTGCTTGTGTGTTATGTTTGCCTGTATGTATCATCGCTGCCGGCTGTGTCTGCCAGCTGACACGGGCTGTCTAAGATCGGGTTGAGGTAGTGCAACACACTTGACATCCCTAAAGCATCCTGTGTTCCCCATCTCCCTCTGTGACACCATGCTCTCCCATTAAATCAATTAAAGCAATCCAACACTCGGCTGAAAACAGACGGGGCAGAGCAGAGCAGGCACTGTGCCCCCCTGTTCAACGTGTACTTCAGTGGCATTCTAACCTAAAACCCATGGGAATTGGACTGAAGTGTGTTGGATTGTTTAGCTATACTCACTCCAGGATAATGCTTTCTGTAGAGGCCCGCTTACATTCAAGGCTTTGAGATGAATAACAATATATCCATTCTGATTTTTTACATATATAGTTTTATGGTCAATCCAGATTATTTGGACCATTAGACAGAAATACTATCTGGTGTAAACTCTCACACAGCTGTACAGTTTTTTAAAATCCAAATAATACATTTTGTACCCATCGATAATGTCAAGTGAGACTAAGATGAAACTTGAAAACGCAGCATAATTGGTGATTTTTATGAAGGAAATGGATAGTTTAACGTAACTTTCAGTGGAGGGAAAGTCACGTTTTGCTTTTCCTGCTTTCTTCTTCTGCAGTTCCCGTGTTCTTACTGTAGACTGGTCCACGGCGCCCACTAAAGTGTGGCGGAGAGCAATGACAACAAATACATCCGGCCCAAAGTCACCAATTAACATGGTCACTTGTTTAACTGAAACACCTGCTGCTCTTGAACGGTCACGATCCTGTCGGGATTCTGTAGAAGTCTGCTGTTGGAATATCGATTCTGACAACCGAACATGAAACAACCAGACATTTTGATGGCTGCTTTTAAGTTAGCTGACTCGTCTGGATTGTTCGGGCAAACACACACCACTTCCACTAAGTTCAAGTCGATGCACAGCCAAATCTAAACACGAATTTGCGTTGATGTCACCCCGTTAAGGTGTCAACCATGACATATTTGGACATATTTTTCTGTCCGAAGGTGTCAACAGACAATAAAATAGTGACAATCACTTGGTAATTCCAGCAGCCATAAAAAAGACTGGTAGCATTGGTGATGAGTTAGCTTTACCCTGCAAGCATCCGGATGGCCTGAGGGAGGTTTGTGTTTAAGTTAGGGCCAAGTGGAAAGCACTAAAAGTCCCTCCTAAAAATCATTCCCCCTCTCTATTTTCCACCATTGAGCCCTCTCTCCTCCCTCCTCACTTCTCCTCCTGCTCTGCTCCCTTTTTATGGGGACACCGGACTCCCTGACAGTTTGTTTTAAATTTGACCGTGCAGATGTTTCTCTGGGTGACTGACTTTTATAGTTTAGAAAAGATTATATCAGCTTTCCCTAAGATTGTATTACTGTATTTAAAAATGACTGAGGGGGGCGACGGGAGAGAGATGGAGGCTGTGTGAAGGGGATTTTTGCAGTGGGTTAGGAGAAGGGGTTTGTACTGCAGGTCCCTAAATCCTGGGTCTCCCTCTCGGTCTTAGCAGCACAGATTGGACAGGGACTTGCTGGGCAGCAGGGAGGATAACGGGGGGGAGATGGGAATCAGGGGAAGGAGGTTAGAGTTCATAGCAGTCAGGTTTGGCTTATTGCATTAGACACAGATTCTTTCTAATTTCAAAGGACAACACCAGCATCAAATTTGAGGATATTAGTTTTTGATGGGCAGCTGGGGCAAAGCACACAGTCAGGGGGCGGGTGAGGAAGACGGGGAGTCCTGTGTTGTTTTGGCCCGGCAGTCGCTCCTCTTTCCCTCTGTTCCTTTAACATTTCAAATGTTCTTTCCGTCAGGTCTCTCTGCAGGGGTCTTTCTCTTTGTCCCTTTATATTCCCGAAACATTTCCACTATTTTTCCTTGTGAATCATAAAAAAAAACAGCTGTAAACTGTCAGGGTGTTAGAAAGCTGAAAATACACTTCTTGGAGAGGTTTTGGATTTCCAGCTTGACTTTGACATAGTGAGCAAATAGTTTCTACCACTGGAGTGGCAAAGCAGTTATGGCTGTAATACTAAAGCTGTAATTCAAATTTCACTGTAGTATAAATGTGTTTGTAGCCAGGCAAAGCAAGCAAAACTAAGCTACATAAATCATTTAAGGAAAAGGCCCCCAAAACACTGCAATGAGAAAACAGGATGCACTTGAAGGGGCCATTAGGAGTAGAAAGGCAGAAAAACATGGATATCATTTATCTGTAATCTTTATATCAGACAGTCTTCCCCTTCCGTATTGGTGTCACGATGAATCAATTAGGTCATTCATCCACATTCTCGCACGGGGAAAAACCCATCAGCAGCGACTTCTAACGTTTCCTTATGAAAATATGCAGAGTAGCAACACTAACTATAATTGAAAGATTAAAGAAATGGAAGGCGGCCATCGAGTCTGGCTCGTTCTGTAGGTCCAAGCGATTTTAATGAGAGATGAAGAAAGGGCGATGTGGAGGTTTTCTTCACAGGTTCGGCCTGTTTGTTTAACAGGGAGCTCGGGTTACCTTCATTAAACCGCGGACTGCTGCTCCACTGTAAGTGTGTAATGCATACGTTATCAGTCTGCGTGGCAGGAACAGTTTTGTACTTAACTCTGCGTCCTGTCTGTCTGTCTGTCTGCCTTCTGGGTGCACTGACTGACTCCTTGTTCGCCGGATGACTGATTATCTGATGAGCCGGGTGACTGACTGAAAGATCAAAAGAAGGGAATCTCACTCGGAGCGAAAATAAAATGGCTTTTTTCCGGGGATTTAAAACAGTCTGTGGAAGGCCTTCATCAGAATGAGTAATGCAGGACAACAATGCAGTGACAATTCCACAGCAGCGCTTGCCGGGGTTAATTACAGTTAAGGTTAATTGTCCATCAGTTCCAGTTGTGGTTCTGGTGCATGTAGCAGCATCAAAACAGCTCTTACCATTGGCCCTGTACTTACTTGCTGTATGAGAGGAAATTGGGCTTAGCGCTCGTAATCTTCTTGCTGTGGTGGCCTACCGCTGCTGAAGAAATGCATAGGAAATGCCGAAGGACAAGACAATGACTACCTAGGCTGTGGTGGACTTACTGGCGCTCTGACTGACCTGATGTCTGACTTGACTGGCGGTCAGTCTTACTAATCCATGTTGCTGATTCACCACTGCTTCCTTTCTCTCTGCTTTTTGAGGTACGGTGGAGCAAGAGGGAGGATTAGTTTGCAGTGTCGACTTAAGATATGTGATCCATACACGATGGCTGTGTGCAGCCGGAGGTTCTTCATGATATCTGTCTGAAATACACACTGAAGTCTGTTGAGCCGTGAAGTCACACCGCAAAAATAAAATCACCGTTACTAACCCTCTCCGGAGATTTCTTTTTCAACGGCAGAGACCAGGGTTTGCCTCCTGAGTCTCCTGTGTCGTTAAAATAATTAATTAAACCAAATCTCTTTTGTAAAGGTTTGGATAAGATCATGGTATCAATTTAATCTGGAAAAAAAAAGCTTCAATTGCTTCAAATAGAGCTTATTTAAAAAATATTCGATTCTGATACAGATACCTTGAATTTAAAACTGATATCCCAATTATACTTTTGTGAAACTTTGTGTGAATGAAAACCTCATACTACAGCTCGTTTCTCTACAATATGTAGAATTGTTTATCATGTAAACAGTTTATTTGAAATTACATCTCACTAAATACTGTGCTAAAATGTAACACTTTTAGTTGATTTTCTAAATATCTATTATCAGTCCCTTTTTTTATAAATAGACATGAAACACTCTTCACCTCAGAAAAAGAATAAATCACGGCACAGCACTTATTAAAAAAAAAAAAAAAAAAACTTTTTTCAAGCTGCTCGCTGACCGTTTGCTGAAAGGCAATCTAGCACATAAAAGGCATTTTCTTTAAATGGAGTCCGGTGCAGTGCTCAGTCACCATAAATCTCAACGGGGCTACATTTCATCGCTTCCAGCAAACTTCACAGAGAGCAACGAGGGCAAAACGGCATCGCTGATCTATTTTTACCAAATATTCTCTGGTCCAGCTCGGCTACCGAGCCCGCTTGTAAACCGAGCCGGCCACCTTCACTTTAACCTTAAATATTGTGGATATTGTAACGCAAGAGTGGATATCGTAAGAAAAACAAAGCAGATCTGGTCATAACATTTTGCGACTTTATTACATTTAAACTGTTTCCTCAACATAACTCCTGTAACATTAAGTTACTCCTGTTGCAGTATATAAACAAAAATGCAACGACGCATTTGACTTATTTTTTCACAGGCAGAACCTCCAAAGTAACAAGTGAAAAGTATTATGCAGGACTTATCCGTGCCACCACCTCTTCACTTCTTCCTGCCTTTCGCTCTCTTTTCTGTAGGAGGCGAAGATTGGTAGTTTGCAGTAATGTACATGTAGAACCCAACGTGATTGTCTCGAAATAGATGAAAGGGGGCATCTCTGCCTTGAACTTTGAGTGGCTTCCATCTTTTTATCATCTCCCAGTTCTGTGTCGCCCCTCCAGGCTACTCAGAGATGAGGAAGATGGCAGGGGAGACAAAGAGCCTCTACCTCCACCATTTCGCCTTTTTCCCTTTGTAGCACTCTCTCCATCACGGTTAGTCACGCGTGATTATGCCCTGTCGACTCCCGAGCAAGTGTTGCTATTTGCCTGTAATAGCATGACAATCAGTGTCGATCTGTGCCGGGGCTCCAAATTCTGCTCACGCTGCATGTCCTCTGACCGTGTGTTTTACATATGGTTAGCATACGCAGACGTTGCCTGGTCACCGCTCTATTGATCTTGTTTATACATTGTATTCGGTGTCGGGAGAAGACGCCGTGTACGGAGCGTACATATACACGGTTAATGATGATCTACATCTTTCCATACGAATACACCACTTGGCGCAATATCGTCGCTTACATCTAAAGGGTAAACAATTTTACTGGTCGCACTTGTCAAATCGGTTGCGTTTCACGGGTTGAGTATTTTGTTTTGAATTTCTTTCACCGTCGACGCCGAAGATGAGAACGAGATGAGGGTTGAGAAAGGAAGCAATCGGCAATCATAAAGTGAGAGAGGAGAGGAGACAAGGCAGTGAGGGATCAACGTTCATCTCCCTTAAGTGTCTCTGCTTCACCTTTTTTAATCTGTGGAAATGTATGGAGCAGATGAAGTATAATTGTAAGGTGGACTTTG
Source organism: Eutrigla gurnardus (assembly GCF_963514095.1). Lineage (NCBI taxonomy): Eukaryota > Metazoa > Chordata > Actinopteri > Perciformes > Triglidae > Eutrigla > Eutrigla gurnardus. Next base: position 28,390,540 of record NC_139920.1, read on the forward strand.
ACCATTAAAGTCTCTCAAGTGCTTGTTGCTGGAGGGGCCAGAGGGAGAACCGGGCAGTAATCGCTCCGGGTTCACTCCGCTGATGATGGGGAGGGAATTAATTTACCCTGGAGAAAAACAAATTAAGGCTCTACTCAGCCCTGAGCTCCGTCACACAATAGCATATATAAATATTTTATCTTGGGCGATCCAGGTTAGCAAAGGTTTAGTACATCTCCATTTACACAAGGGCCCGCTCTCCACGCTGTGGCCTCCGCTCCCGTCTCGGGGCTCTCCTCCTGATGAGAGCCTGCTGTCCTCTCCTTCACCTCCCCGTCTCCCTCCTTTCACTTTCACCCGCCATCTCTCCATCTTCCAGCAGTGTCTCTTCTCGCCCATGTACCGTATTTTCTCTTGTCGCACCCTCCTCAGCTTCCACTCCCACTGTCTCCCCTTTTTCCTCATGCACACTCGATCTCCTCCAGTTGTTAAATGCAAAGATCCAAATGTTCATTCTTAAGACCAACGTGCGTGGCTCCGATGTCTTTATCCGCTCTGACGCAGACGTATCGCTTGTTGACAGACGGTGTAGAGTACACCGTGAAAAACAGGATTCAGCTGACACAGTTGAAAATGTCACAGTGATTTATGGACCCGTGTGTAAATCAAGTTCTGGGCTGCACTGTATTATAGGAACAACTCACTTTTCCTATTTAAAATGGAGCACCGATCCGGTTGGATGTTTTGGATTGCAATAAATTTGCCCCAGGAAAAATATGGGGCTTGTTATTTTAGCTTCCTTTTTCACTTGCTTTCCAGTCGAACAATAAAAAATAAGAGCGTGTCATTCTATATTATAGGAAATTGAATAATATTGTAAAATAGCTTTCCACTCCATTGGACCCTGCAAGGACTGCTGCTTGTAAAGAAATACCCTCCGTTATAGGTCCCCTGAATGCATCTTGTAGCCCACAGTTGGATAGCTGCAGTATTTATCAAATTAACAATAATAACTGCTATGTTTTTATTAAAATCAAATGCGTTTATATCTGTAGAAGTTAGCCCTGTGATAGACTGCTGACCTGTCTGGTGCTCTGCCTCTCCCCCAATGCATGCTGGGATATAGCACGACAGAAACTCATGGTTGAATATTTGACAGTATGTATGGAAAGGTCAACACTGATTCATTTTCTGTGGCTCGTTGTAGAATGATTTAAAGTACTAGTGTTTAAGTGTTGCCCAGTACTTTGGAGGTAGTTGTACTGGAGTATTTCAATTTATAGAACTTAATGCATGCATGTCATTTACATAAATTTGACAGCTATAGTTTGTATACTTTTGTAGATAAGATTTTCCATGGCAAATATTTGTTAAATTAAAAAAAATGATTTTTAATTAAAAATTGTCACCTGCAAACTAAACTGCTATTATCTCATAACAATGTAATTATAGCCTATAATATGATAAAGTATCTATTTGTCACTGAGTATATTTAATTTATATTCATTTTATTTTTATCAAGGCAAAACTTCCTTCCTCCACCGCCGTCCACAAGAATCTCTGTCGGAACGGCGTTGAAATGAGCGCCGTGTGTGTTTTGTTGCGCTGACATCATGTTGTTGTTGTCGTCAACGAAGTTGGTCAGTCGGAGCCACAGCCAGCCGGTAATGACTGCGGTGTGGAGGGAGTGCACGAAGGCAGGGCGACACCCGGTGTGAGAACCAGCACGCGCCCCCGTTCTGCATCCCGCCTCGCAGCAACGAGGCTCGTGCTCTAATGAGAGGGATTAGATGGATTTATAGTGGAGGATTCCTGTGTGTCCGCATTCTCTTGGCTTCGCCGACTAGAAATGTCTGTGATAATTGGTGAGCCGCCTCCACATTAACACGAAGCATAGAGAGAGAGGGGGGGGGGAGAAAAAGAGATCTCCTCTTGACTGCTTTCCCACGGCAACGCTGAGAACAGGTAGCCCAGGCCAACACAGATGCTGGGCTGATAGAAGAGTAGTGTGAACAATTGCATGTGGAAATTTGTAGACGTGAATGCTCATAATGATGGTAATTTTCTCACATTTTTTATTTGGATAAACAATCTGCTTTCAATTGATACCAGTATTTTATAGGTAGCATAGCACGACGTAGGCAGGTGTATTATAGAGAAGAAGGTAATATTTGTGTTAATTAACACCAGAGCTGAACGACTTTTGACAAAATATCCATTTGCAGTTCTTTTGACTGATATTGCAATAAATAGTCTGAAGATGTATCATTTTTAAAATATGCTGTCGGGTGTAAAATTATTGGGTGTTGCATATAAAATAAAGTAAGATTTATATTGCGGAATTCACCCAGTGCAGGTCGCACTGTATTTTTTATTAGCCACAGCGTTGCCCTAACTTAGCCTATATTCCTGCAAATAAGGCCTTGGATTTCGAGGCACAATTCTTGTCTTTGTTTGCTTGTAGTTCCTCTTTGTTCCAACCTTTTCAGACTGAGCTCCTCGCCAGCTGTCACTGAGTTTCAGGGTCCTCTTCTTAGTTAATCGATGGGCATAGTTTGCTAATTCGTTGTTAATATGTCCATTGATCAAGTGTCCTCTGGGACCGGATAGAGAACCAGCGCACACACAGCCTGAACTAAATCCTTAAGTAAGACATCAAATAGATACCATCAAGTGAAATTACCAAGCTGTGCCGAGTCATTATAACTGAATGAATAAATTAAATATTTATAATATAACCGCTAAATAAAATAGTCCAACTGTGAAAGTGTTATTTTTTCATTAGCCGTATAATTTAATACTATTAAAGTAACTTAAAAGCTATCAAAATATTACATAAAAAAAAAAGTTTTATTATATGTTGAGCTGACATGAGCAGGATGTGATTATTTTTATTCTCTAATTCCACATGCATTCATAATAAATAATAAATATGTTAACATTTCTATTACATCTGACCCAAATATCCCATCTCTCAAACCTCATCTGATTTTAATAAATCACATCAAAATGAAAACCCCAGTTGCAAAACCATGAGCTTTCATTGAATTAACAAGTAAAATCCTCCTTTTCCTCCCAAGCTCATGCCGAGGAGGATTTTCAGGACAAAAGAAACATTTAGTGTCTGCTTGTTTATTCCTGTGCTCGCTCTGTATTTATTCACGCCTGTCACTCATCTTTTTTTCCTTTTTTTCCCCTCCCTCTCTCGGCCTCGCTCTCCCCCTGCGGCTTTCTCTCACACACACAGGCGGTGCGATGGCGCTGCAGCAGAGAGAGAAAGATCTGGGTGACCATCTGAAACCAATTATGGCGGCGCTGCAGCCACCCAGAAACTCAGTGACGGATAGGGATCTTGTATTTATAGCTGGGGTAATTGGCAACACTCAGACACACACACACGCGCACACACACAACGCATGGAAGTACAAAGAAATGGACACTTAAATGTACACACATAAGGCAGAGTTTGTGTTTACACTCAGGGATAGACATCACACACACACATAGACTCGCATGCACAGGCCTCACAGGCAGCACACTTCCTCGGTGCATGTCTGTCCTGCAGTCAAAGTGACTCAGCTAGCGTATGAATCAAAGACCTTTGTCACGGGAAGACAAATAAGGCTCAGGGAATGGCGAGTGCTGACCACGTTCTAATCAGAGCCGGTGTTTACAGCGCCGTCCTGCAGTCAGGACAACGGTTGTACATCTCAGCTATCTGTCTCGGCCTGTCAGCGCGTCAAACCTGCATGTGAAAACATATACAAAACACATCTGCCTCTTGTTAGGCGCCATAAATGGCTGCCATGTGGTCTGCTGATAAATAGGCCAGTCTATTTATTGGAGCTCAACAAATTGGCTACAAACACTGACAAGGAATTGAAGAACTATAAATATTGCGACGTGATGAAACCTTTAAACGTGCTGCAGGTATTTTACGACGCTGCCACTCCTTTTGCCTTTTTTATGTAGTTGGAGGTATTTCTTTTGACGGCTTTCTTCTTTCACACAGCGCCTTGTTAAATAGGTGGGAAGGGGGGTCGACAATGGCACTCTCACACTGAGCAGGGCCGAGGCGAGAGTGTGTGTGGAAGGCTTGGCCGCACTAAAGCTCAGCAGATCCGCCACTTGAGAACGATAAAGAGCCCTGTTACACCCGAACTCTCAGAGAGACGTAACCAGAAATTCCTGAATGAATCGGCAACAGACAAGCCCTAAACCCCGTGTAATTACATATTTGGAGTTTATCGGGGTTTATGCGAAAATGCACAAGTTTCCCTTCCCTGGTGGTCCTTAAACACATCCATATGTTTCCATTTCTGCTCCTCCCTCCGCTCCCTTTCTCTCGCGCTCTCTTCCCCTCTGCTTTATCTTCCACCTCCTGTTTTTTCCCCCTCTGTGAAAAATGGCTGCGGCCGTTCAGACGGATGATATGAGCCGTTGGAGTGGTGTTTTCCTATTGTTAAGTTGTTGTTGACTCTCTAGACTCACAGTGTGACAGATCCAGTTTGGTGTTTTGGAGTGTGTCACGGCCATCAGCACCGGGCCAGAGCTCTTGGTGGAGCTGTGTGCAAACAGAGGAAGCCGCAGTCTGTCCACATCGCACAGACGGGAACACACACACAAATCTGGGGAGGCCTTCTTTCGTGTGTGGCCCGCTTTTCCTTTTTGTTTTTTCATTTCTTCTCCTCCCCGTCTGCCTCTCTCTCTCCTTCTCTCTCTCTGCTTGAGAAAACCGATCTGTTTTAAAACACGTGCTAAATATTACCATATTTACATTTTCCTGTTTCAAGAAGGCAGCAAAAGGGGGAGTGTGTGGTGTGGATTTTTTTTTTTTTTTTTAGTGGAAAGGTCTCAGTCCGGGGTTAGGCTCTGTTTGAAACTTTAAACCTTTTTCATGCTTATTTGTTTTACGATTCTGCAGGGCACTGTGTTTACACTAAGAGTGCAACATCTGGATTAGATAATTTGTTGGGAATTAACCGAGCCTGGATGCTTATCGACCTCATCTGATTACATCTGTTTGATGTTTTTCATGCTTTTTTTTCCAGCATTGATTATTCTGCAGCCGGCTCGCCGGTATTCCGTGTTTTTTTCTTTTTTTTTCTTTGCTGTATGCATTTGATGTGTTTTCAGACAAATGGAGGATTCACATTGTACGGCATTAACCTTGCCTCTAATCACCGGAGGCAGCAGACCCTCTGTGCACTGTCACATCTCCAGTCACAGCAGTGCTGGCCTTTCAATAGTGACTCAGGCCCCGTTTACACGAAGGGAAAACGCAGATATTTCCACGCGGTTTGGCCTCTCATTTACACGAAAACCCTGTTTTTATCACAGAAAACAATTATTTCTAAAAAGAGATTTCTGATAACGCCGGTTATGTGTTGAAACAGGGAGAAACAGGGTTTTAGGTTCTCAAGCGTCACAGGAAGTCGCTCTGATTCTGAGGATTCTGATTGGCTTGCATGGCTTTATCCTTCTCCCTACACTGCCTCTCATAGGTGTGGCATAGTTATAATGGTACTCGACGGCGGATTTATGCGGGTTGATGTAAATGACGTGTGAAAACGATGCTGTTTGCACAATGTTATTTTTGAAAACGCAGGGGGGGAAATATCGTTTTTCTTAATACCCTGCTATGTGTAAACGTGGACTTATTCTCAATGAAATCTCGCTGGTAATGTTTGACTTAGCAGTGATGCAAGAGGCTGCAGGAGTGTCAGCAACAACTGCTGTGCATTGCATTAAGAGGACAGAGGAACTGATAACATCCTCAACTCTTCTCAAAGAATAATCCGCACCCTTTACAACAATAGAACATACAACAATAGTTAGTGAAATATCACGTGTATGGAATTGATGACTCATAATCACTTTGAAGCAACTGCTGCGGCTTAGCAGGGATGGATTAGTCACTGTCGGGGCTTTCATCGGAGTTGGTTTTGTTTTCTACTTGTAATAATTGTTTCTCCAGGCTTTTTTTTTGTGTGTGACATGTTTTTATGTCCTCCCCATTTCCATTCTTCCCCTGTTCCTCGTGTTTCACTCTGTCTCCCTCTTAATCACTGTCTTTCATGTATATTTTATTAGCTGCAACCAGCAGCTAGAGTACTTCACTCTGTCACACAGTTAGTGAGTTGGTTGTCCCAAACAGTTCAACAAACTTGACACGGCCATTAGGACTGTTTGAGCCTAATTACTCTACCACTTTAACTTTATTGGGGTTTATTTTAAGCATAGTATGGCTGCACTAGAAATCTCTAATCTTCAGTGATTCTGCTCAAAGGGGCTGCATATTTTCATGTGTTAAGTGTTTTATGTGGGGTTAGAAATTGTTCAACTGTCAGACATATCACACCTATCTTTAATATCTCTGGGTTTAGTAGAATGGACACGTCTACTAGCATGACTGCTTTATTATTATTGGCTCACATGACTGTTGAATCAAAGTGATGAAATGGTTTGATATAGTCGTGTACTTAAAGCAGAGGTCTGAGACCCCTAGGCCTGTAGTGACACGGTGGAGGGACCCCCAAGTGTTGCTTTTTGAACCAGTCAATAATAATGTATAGTGCAGCTTATAGTGCCATGTATAAAATTACTGTGTTATGATGTATACAATGCTTAGCCATTAAAATAATAATTATTGACAGATTCATATATTTATAGAATGTATTTTAATTCTGTATTTGCGTTTCACAACATAAGAATTAACAAATTGGAATATATATTTGCTTAATTTAAGTTGCATTAATGTTAATGTGTATTTTTGGACCTATTTTTAATTTCTTTGAATAAAAAAGTTTGGGATTTACATTTACATTTAGGTCATTTAGCAGACGCTTTTGTCCAAAGCGACTTACAATAAGTACATTTGTCAAAAGAAGGAAACAAAGAAACCACAACGTATCATTGCCGATAAAGTAAGAGCTAAAAATAGAACATAAATGGGATAAATCTAATTTCGGGGACCCCCTGCAGTAACTCTAACTCAAAGAAAATATCGATACACTTGATTATCGCAGTATGTTTTGCGATACTATATCGATTCACAGAAACACTAATCGGAAAGTTAGTTGTACATTTCTTGCAGGTACTTGTGTGGCTCAGATTGATGATGCGATGATGGATGGTTTAGGAACCGTGATATGCAGATTGATTTAATAAAAAAAAAAGTAAACTTCCATTCACTCAGATTTTAGACATAGGCCTGTGTTTTCTTTAAACTATGACAGTTTTCCTAAAATAAGATTTAGAGATTTCACCCCCCCTTAAATGATCACAAACCTCTTGATTTGTATTTGAACGGTATCTGAAATTCCTGAAAATCCATGTTACAATCTATGTTATTGCAATATATAATGTTTCCATATCACCCACCTCCTTTTTTCTTTTCTTGTAAAAACGCAATGTGACTTAGATTATGGCCCCCTTAAAAGAAAGGTTTCTCCACAGTAAGCTAATGGACACATGATAGGCCATTAATTCCTGGCTCTTATCCATGCTACTGACTCTATCGGACTACAACATGCGCCCCCCCTCCTCTATCGGCCTTTATCTCCATTCTACAATCCATTACAAGGCTGCCTGCTGCCCCCTGGGTGATCTGCCCCGTCCCCTCTAATCTGGCCGAGCTGCTGCGATTCCATCACTCCCGTCGAACCACACAGAAAGATTAGTCAGCCTCTACGCACAACAGATGTGTCCAACACTTGATTTGTGTGTGTTTTATTGACTCTGGCCATCTGTTAATACAGTTGCTGGTTCCTCCTCATGTGTTTGTTGATGCACACAGACAGGGGAGCCGAGTGCCAGAAGAAACATGCAGCGAAGGAGAGATGAGAGATAGAAAGACAGAGAATGGAGTCGGAGGGAGGAGGGTAATATTTCAGGGGAAGAAAGGCTGCTGGTTTGAGCGCTAACCTGCGACCCGCTGTATTCCTGCATATTGGAACGGGAGCGTTTGTCCTCGTTTTCGGTTAGCGCTGATTCAGGGTTGCAAACGAGTTGGTTGATGAATGAGTCTCAGATGTTCTTCCACAAAACAGTAAGAGCTTAAATTCCTTCACTAGGAGGAAAGTGAAAGATTGCTTTGGATATCTGAAATTCCTCACAGTACCATTCCTCAGATTCCCTCTCAACACTGAAGGCACATAAGGAGCAGTTGCTGTCAGCATTCCTTGGATTGTGTGTGTGTGTTTGGTGTGTGTGTGTGTTGTACACGTCCCTGTGCATTGCAGGGATTTCTGGCTGCGAAAAAGGATGATAATGCCCAACAGTTGCAGTCACTTGTGTTGGGTTGTTGTATTCTCGGATATTTCACCCAACTCCTCGTCTTCCTCCTCTCTGTGTCACTCCTCCACTCCCATGGTGTCTCTTTCCCCTCTCCCCCTGTCTCACATAACATTTGTACGAATGCCTTGCAAGCCACAGAGCTTATGAAAACTTCTGCCTCACATTAATTATCCCCCCTCCGTCTTACCGAAAAGAAAAAAAAAGGTGAGATAGATTACATCTTAAAGCTTAACCTACTCACTCCGCCAGAATTACATCATTGAGTCACCACAATCTCTTGACAATATTTTTCTTCGGCGCTGGCTGCCTCCTGCCCTTCATTCCTTCCACCCCGTCTCCTGTGAAGCTGCCCGTTTGCCCACTGAATGGAAAGTGAAGACCTTTCTGCGTTCGGCTGCGCCAGGTTGCTTCTCGCTACCCTCTCTGCCGTGTCATGATGATGTGATTCCTGTGAATCGGGCGTCCCTCGGCCAGTTGAAACCCCAGAACTCCATGTGAACCTGCTGAAAGGGAGGTGGCGTCCGGCCTGGGTAAACAGAGTGCGAGGGGGGAGCCTGGGACACAGCCTGTTGGTCCTAAATGTGGAGGAAAAATGTGCAATAACTGGTCCTGTGGGGAGCGAGCCGGGCCAAGGCTTACCCTTACACAGGCTCGCTGGGAGTGAAGTTGGATCGCAGACGCTCTGAGGGACGTATAGGTAACGGACAGGATTTGGACCTGGGTCTTGCTAACAGGAAATCATTTTCCAGGGGTCAGTTTCCCCTTTGCAAGGCAGCGAATCTAAATTTACTTCTAAGTCAACCTACCACGTAGAGTTTCTTGAAAATTGGAAATAACCATAAAATTGCTGCAATAACTATAAGGAAGTGATTCAGTATTAAGTGTATGTTATCATTTAATGAATTGCAGTTTTGAATTACATGTTAAACTGAGTAAACGGAGAGCAAATTGACCCTAACTCTACAAGGGAGTCATTCGAGCTCTACATGGACATGCACTGCTACTTATGTATCCGCCCTTCGTCCTGTACGTTCACCCCTCTGAAGCCGTATGGATGTCGCCCTTTGTGCTTTTTTTTTACCTCGTTGACTCCCGGTTCCCCCTTCAACTCTGACCGTTGAAGGTTTAAGCGCGGTCCAGGCAAAGCAGCAGGGGGTTCGTGGGAGAAAAAAAAATCACACACAGAGAGAACACTGTATTCAGCACAGAGCCAGAGGTGTTAACGGTAGTTGTGTCTATGTAAAGGATAGAATAGCCAGACGTTGGCCAAATGTTGAGAAATAATTCTCTCTGTGTATTTTAACCCTCGTGAAGTGTCAGGTGGGCCGGGTTTACCCAGACAGAACCACTCAGATGCTATCAGAAATTGCTTTAGACAAGGGGAAGTCTCTGAAAGTCAATTAAGTATACAGTCTTATATGTGGCAGGTGAATAAAGAGCTGCTTGTGTAACATAATTCCTAATTTGTTTGTTTTTTATGAAAAGCATGTCATTTTTGAGTCATAGTTAACAAAGCCTAATTAATCGGTTGGAAAAAGACCAGCGTTTTATTGTCTGAGACCTTTTACCAGGCAATGACGGCATTAAATACACTGAAGTCATCCACTCTCCCCACAACTGGCCCGACCTCCTCCTTTGTCGTCGTGTTTTCAGGAAATGAAACCCTTTTGAACTTGCTCCACGTCCCACCCCAGTGCTACCTCACAACCTCCGGGAAGCCGCTAATGCTTTAATTGGCACTTAATTAGTTAATTGACCCCAGCGTTGTGAGGAATGGGGGTGCAACAGGGTGACGGGTGGCTTGGGGGCGCAGGTGAGGGTGGAGAGGATTGGCCCAAGGTGCTTCCTGTGTCACGTCACCAGTGGAGGTACCCATCAACCCCTTTGAACTGGGACACAAACACTGGAAACACTTTCATCGAGCCGATGTGTCATCACAGCCGGGTCCCATGTATATGTATGGGACTATCTGAAAATATACAAAGTCCAATTTGCCCGGGACAGGCCAACCTCAGGATAATGAATCACATGTGATGTGTATCTGATATGCAGCCTGAGTCATCACCAGATGTTTCAACAGGATTACTTCCAGTTCTGGAGAAGAACAGTGGATTTTTTGCTCCGCCGAGCAAGACAAAGAAAAGAAGTCAACAAACATTTTCCGCCAACATAAGGGTTTATAAAAATGCTGCGCTGGAATGCTCTCGGTGCCTCTGGAAGGGAGACCAAAGTGTTTCTTCTGTCTATAATTGGGGGTACACATGCCAAATGAGAGGAGTTTTGAGGTCAAGTACAGAAGAGGAAGTAACTCGGGCACCAGGCCTTCAGATAAAAGCTCACAGGTGGAACTAAGTACAGTCCGACATATGTAAGCAAGCTGCGGTGCTTGTTTGTTCTGGTGTCTGTTTGTATGTGGAAAATGCAGCTCCCAGCGCATAATGTGTTTGCTCAGTCGAAGCATAGCATGTACTCTGGATAACATTCCCTGTCTCTTTCACTTGGCAAAAACACATATGAACCTGTGTGAATTTGTGAACCCGTGTGCAAACCTCAGGACACCGACAAACCCACACAAACAGAGAAGCACACGCACAAAGGCTTGTTGTTTCTCCTCTCGCAAAAGCAATCCAGCTTAAAACAGGCATCTCATCCTGCTCGCTGTTTTCTTAGAAATTAATAAGAGTTTTCAGGGACTCGTGTGTGTGTGTGTGTGTGTGTGGCTTGATCCGTGAGTGAATCTGTGTGTGGGATCCTGCGTATTGCCCCTGTGTGTTTGCACCCATGTGAATGCATCAGAGAGGGACGCCCAGCAGGCAGTGTTGTTGTAGGTGAGGGTGAGGAGCCCCCTGATGGGCAACTGTGGCAAAGAGGCCAGCTTTGATCAAAGGCCCGAGGAGAGGAGGAGGAGGTGGAGGGAAGGGAGAGCAGCAGGCCGTCCAGAAGAAATGGGGGGGAGAATGGGGATGACGGTGTCCTTAAGCCTGTGGTGGGACTCTCCCAACAAACCCAAGGAAAAACACCTGCTTCTCTGCTACCCACCACACTCAACATATACACCTCTGGCAGTATTGAAATATTGTATTTTGTACAAAAAGTGATTTTTCTTTTCTGAATTAATTTCCCTTTTTAACACTGAGAGCATGCCAAATCTGACTCCATTTCTGATTATTAGGGGGGGAAAAAGACGCATCCTGCGGAGTTTCCCAAATGATTGAATAATGTATTTATTCAATATGGCTCCGGGCAGAATATTGATTGTCGACAGATTGAGTTACGCAGGGAATCTGTGGGAAGTCTCGCAAAAGGAGACGACCTAACCAGGGGCATGTGTGCAGGGAGCCATGTGGCCAGACAAATGTATTCAGACGAAACTCGTGTCGCTTAGGTCATTCTGGCTTCACTGCCTCAAAGGAGACGTATTTAATTTAGGCCTTCAGTTCTTCCAAATGAGATGCTTTCGTTTTGACCTTCCTTTTGCTTTTCTGTGCTTCCTCGCCATATTGGACCATTTCTGTTGGAAATATCTAGCCTTCATAATTTAACATTAAACACATCGTTATTTTTTGCTAATGAAAACACGGGAAATCAAAAGTGACACTGCTGTGATTTTGAATATTTCATTTAAATGAATATTGGGCTATATGTATAAAAGGGGGTTATTTATCGCAAATGTTTAGCAGCCGGAAATTCTGCCTGAGAAATTACTTTTGAAAATTAAATAAACCTCAAAAGGTATTTTTTGGAAATACGAGGCAGCCTACTTTGCCAAGCACAACTCCAAATATCCCTCCAAATCCCGGCTTCATTGGGCTTGACGGACTCTGAGAGAAACTAATGTGACAAAATAAATGAATATCGGTGCACCACTTCAACCAACAGTTACTCCGTCATGCAGCTCATTCTCTAAGAAAACATTTGTCAAACGTGTTTTTCCTCTTTTAGTATAGGAAGAAAAAAAATGATACTAATAACAGCACTGATAATGATTATAATCATTTAATGACCACTATATTTTATTCTAATAATAATTATGATTCTTCTATAAATGAGGCCTTTGTGATTTATTAGCAGCATTTCAATTCATTTCAAAGTCTTAACCTCATTATTTATTTAATCAAATGATAATTGAATTTAGATACATGCTCAGTCTCCTCACTCACAATCCCCCTTTTTGGATCCTAATTGCATTATTCAAATCAATTATCTTACGCTAATTACGCTGGTAAAAATCTGATTTATTTTCTCTAAGTCTTTAAGAATTATGTAATGGATGATGTTATCTGGTGGCCCAGGAGTTGGTCTATGAATCACACAGTGACTCTATGGAAATGGAGAACATGTGTTTCAGCTTTGACTGCATGATGATGAAGAATTATTTTCTTAACCCCTTCACACACCTGTAATGTTTCTTGTTTTTTTGCGGTGAATGGCGTTTTAAAGAAGGATAAAAATGGATTAGGGCCGAATAAAAAAAATAAATGCTGTGTTAAACACTCAGATGAGCCTTTGTTGGCAGGAGAAAGAGTGAATGTGAAGTTCTGACAGATGAGTGGGGGCCGCTGGTCCGTGCAGCCTGGCAACAAGCGGACCGTTAACGGCTGTAATTTACCCCACAGTTCCTCGCGCGTCATTAGTGGATCCGAGTAATAATGGAGAGTTGGACGTGGAACAGATAGGGACCGCTATAAGAGTCCATCATCTGGCTCCACATTTACATTTCGGGCATTTAGGAGACGCTTTTGTCCAAAGCGACTTACAATAAGTACATTTGTCAAAAGAAAGAAACCACAATATATTGCTGATAAAGTAAGAGCGAAAAAATAGAAACCTTAAGAACAACAGTGCTATCATCAAATTTGGCCCTAAACCTTTCCTGCAGTCAGTATGTTGAGAGTTAAACAAGCATCTTTACTAAAAACAAAAGTGGCAGAAAAATGACATCATTTTCTAAAAAACGAAATTTGCAAAAAATTACAAAAAAAAATTGCAATTTAGAGGAACAATGCGTGACTCCGCGGCTTGCAGGATGTATTTGCAGCGTTCCTCTTCACTGATGCTAAAACGGACAAGGACTTCCGTTATAATTATGGCTGTGTTGATCTCCATAGAGAAGGGAATGACGCTCGCCGGGCCGCAAAAGCCCGAGCCGCTGCTCTGCATGCGATGGGGGAACGCCGGTGCCTGTGCACAGCCGTTTCGTGTGGTTTCCGAGGAGTACCGATGCCATATGCGCTGGCCGTCCTGCATGATGCATGCGCGCCCTGTGGGGCGCACTAAAAAAAGAAAAACAACAATTAGACATGAATGTGTGTGTCCAAACAAACGAATCAAAGGGCCGTTGTGTTTGTGGGAAGATGACTGGTGGGAGGAGGGGGGAGGATCTTCCCCCTTTTCTCTCTCCCTCTCTCTGGGCTGACCCCACGTTTGAGTCTTGCGGTGCGAGGCCGAGACACACAGATGGGCTGCAGTCTCTCTTTCTGTCGCTCCTCTCACTCTTTCATTATCAGTCTGTTACTCCCACTTCAATTCATACCAATTCACTTCAGTTTAATTCAGCTCAGCAACTCAATTCAGTCCTCTTTAGAAGACTATTTGCTGCCTCAGTTGCTGGTGTGATTCTTTTTTTTTTCTTTTTGTGTCAGCTAAAAATATCTGCCCGTCTGGAATAAAACCCGACGAGATGAGAGTGCATCAAAGCATCTTGCTGTCTGCCTCCCTTCCACAACAAACCAACAAACAAACAGCAGTCAGTCACTCATTCAGTCCACGCCTGTCCCAGACGAGCAAAAATACAGTGTGCTTATGGCTTTTCCTGCAAGGCACGTGAGGATGTGGTCACGCTCCATCAAATATAATAACAGGACCAAGCAACTGTCATGCTTAGGTCATTGTCCAAAAACAATATGACGTGTGATGATTTACTTAAGATGGGCCCATGTTTGAAATGGGGGAATTAGAATTAAAATAATAAAATAAACAACAATGGCAAGAATTAATTACAAGGCGAAATAATCCAGATTTAGTTTCATATCCTACAATTTTATTTTTTTCAGACAGAAAATTGCATGGCTTGAGTACAAATTTCTGTCGTGTGTGTGTGTGATTTATATTTAAATTTGACCGTGTGCCTCAACATAAATTACATCCAAACTCTGGGTGACAAACGTGTTTTTTGCAAACTTGCAGTTAGAAATTGCGTGTGCAGCGTGTGTGGCCTCAGCCTTGCGTCCGTTCAGCTCTGCGGCCTCCAGACACCGAGCTGTCGAGCCTCGGCCGCGGCTCCCGTCGCTCTCAGCCTCCCGAGCTGAGAGGTGATATAGAGCTCCGGGACTACAGCCACTCTGAATAGGCCAACAAAGCGGTGCAGCCCCCCCCCTGGACCAGCGAGCCTTCGGTGGATGAGACAAGACGAGGTGGTGCGTGGAGCTGGACGGGAGGGGAGGAGGGGCTCCCTCTGCATTAGGGCAGTAATAGGTTTGGGATGATTTAAACGATTTGTTGACTGGGACAATAAATCTGTTGTGTGTTTCTTGGCATGCTGAGGGGAGGATTACAAGTTGTCACACAAAGGAATGCAAATTGCAAGCCAAACTCTCCGAGAGGCCTGTGGAGTAGCCAGCCATTCGGAGCATTTGTGCCGATCCGTGCTTCCCTCTCTCACTATTTTATGTTTCTCTATTAGTCCTAATAACTGTGAAGGGCCTGAGAGTAGCCACTGTATTCATCCCAAATCAATGGCTTTCCCGCACCAGGCCCCGCGGACCTCCGCAATTTGCATTCTATCGAGTGAGATGACCAGCCGGACAATTGGCCTTAAGTCTCTTTCAGGCGGCCAAATGGAAATCTTGAATGCTAAATGACATTTTCCCCCCCGGCCCTCTTTTTTTCTAAAAATCCACTCTCCATATTATGATTATTTTTCACACTGGTGGAAACCACAAGGAGATACTTTTATACATGCACTTTATGCACTTTCCCAACATGTTTTTGTTTATTTCATTTATTTTTTTTAATGTATACTTTATTCATAGGGGTTATTTCTGTACGCCCTTTAATGATTCCTACCGAAGCTGAGTTTGCACTTCTCTGCAGAGAAGAGGCGTCCTATCCTCATCCGCACCTCCTCCTAGTGGCCGCAGGGGGAAGTGCAGCCTGCCACATTAAGAGCCCACCGGCAATAAAAGCAGCCCGTTTGAATGAACAGTAGCGAGGGTTTTTTCTTTCTTTCTTTCTTTCTCTGCGATGCGTTCACAGGACAACAGCAGACTACAAGCCCTTTATTTTTTTTGTGTTTCGGGTTAAATCGGACTGCGGTCTGTGCGCCAACTTCGTGTCAGGCAGCAGATGCCTGAGGCCGGGTGGACGAAACCGCAGGACACGGATCAACGCGGAGATAGCGGAATTACTCCTCTCAAATCTCAGCAGTAGTCGGTCTGACCTACCGCTGCTCGGGCTGAGAGAAATTACAGACGGCAGAAGCTGCCGGATCAAGTTACCGCCGTGAATCAAGCGATCACCCCGACACACACTCCCACTAAAACGGAGCCCCGCTAATTTGATTTGCATGTTTTCCTGTTGCGCTATTTTCTACTGTGAACAAAGCCGGTGGAACATGAACCATACGTGATTTATGAAAGTTAATTTCTGAGTGAAACTTAAGCCTACACATAGGTTCAGTAATAATATTACTTATTATAAGAAATAACTATATGGAACTTTATCAGCATTCATGCCAATTGGATTAGACCAATTATAATTCAGCCTTTTTTTTTATGGGGGTGCTCAAATATCCACATTTGCATAGATTGAACAGGCTGCACAGAGAAAATATTATTTGAAATATCTAATAGTATTTGTTTAAGTGATGCGGCTTAATGCATATACAGTGTGTGGCGAGACCGCGTCGCTGTGTTTTGTGGGCTTTTTTTTAATCTCGTAGGTTGAAGCTGCTTCAGAGGCCCGATCACCCGACTCCTGTAATGAGCCCTGATGGCTGATTCATAACTGTGATTGCAAGAGTCAGTTTCATGTTTTCTCTGAGCGGAGGGCTGTTTTAATTGGCAATCTGTCTGGAAAGTGTACACACACACACACACACACACACACACACACACACACACACACACACACACACATTAATAATGCACACACTTGTACTTCTTCTGCACACCACGATCACACAAGAACCTACAATACTAAGAATTCATAATGCATTGTTTTGCTCAGGTTGCCATACCTACACACACACACACACACACACACACACACACTGCACAGCAGAGATGGTTTAATTAAAGAACAACATTGTCTTAGGGCAGCTGCACTCCTTGCAGTGAGGAATGCCTTGTTTTCAGTGCTGCGTCAGGAGTGAAAGAGAGCGCCACCTACACTAACCGCCACTCACTCTCTCCCTCTCTCTCTCTCTCTCTCTCTCTCTCTCTCTCTCAATAGCTTTTAATGGTGCGATTGCAACACGTCCTGTCACATGAGGAAGTTACGATGTCGTTTTACAGCCCCCGAGCTTTCAGAGATGAGCCACAACATTGCCCTCCGTAACTCGCTTTCAAACGGGGCCCGATGTGTGCTAAGTGTTGCATAATGCCAAGGACCATTATTTTTAAATGCACACTTCAAGGCGGAGTATGTGTGTTCTGATGTGTATCATAAAGTGGGCACTTAAACACAAGGCCGGAGATATGGACATGGGACACACGCTGCACACTTTGGCTGGAACGACCAGCACACACACACACTCGTGAATTTAGTATGTGAGAGAGAGAATCCAGACTGAAGAAATATTTAGAGCATTTTTGTGCAACAGAGAAAAAAAGAAATCCAGCCACCTGTGATCATCACGAATGAATTAACCAGGACACGTACATTTGCATTCACTGATTATTTATTTGCCTTTCCATTCTCCTCCCGTTTCAATGCTGATGTGTTGGCCAGTGATCCCCGTCGGCCACATGATGTCTGAGGCCGGCCGCGAGGGCGGGCAGTTTAAACAAGATCGGGTTTTTTTTGTTCATAATCAACACGATCGTAACCCCTGCAGAACAAAGGCATGAATATCCATTTCCAAGGAAAAGGGTGAGTGCCCTCTCCATGCCCCCCCTCGCCCTCCTCGCCCCTCAGTGTACTGTACTCGTTACCCTGGTAACCCCATGGGCAGAATGCAGATCAGGGGGACCAACGTAGCGGCCTCTTGTCTCCCCTCACAATTCACCCTGATGATGACACTTTTGTTCATGGAGAGGGCAGGTGGGAGTTACAATACGCTTCAAATCATTGCCCACCCGAGATCTCCCCTTTACTCTCCCCCCCATCTTTCTTTTCCTCTCTCCAACACATTCTTTCTTTCGATCTTCACATTTGTGAATGATCAATTTCAATTTTCCCCCCTTTTTTCCCCCTGTTCGTCCTTCCACTCAGGGGATGACGGCGAGTCCCACAAAGCTCTCTCACAGCAGACGTGGCGGTGGTTTGCGAGAGGTCAGTGTTATCTAAACAGACCCATTGGGCTATTTGCTATAGCACCCTCCATCAGGCAGGAAGCTCCGAGGAATCAGCCCATCACTTCAATCAGCCACGACGGCATACAATGAATTTATAATGGCCGGAGCAGGGCGAGGAATGAAATCAGAGAGAGGGGAGAGAGCGCGAGAAAGAGAGGGACAAAGAGGGAGAGGGGTTAGAGAGGACAAGAGAGCAAAAAGATGGAGGAGCCAGAGGAGAGTGTGTGTCAATGACCACTATGTGGGGGTTGTTTGTTTGTGGTGTGAAACAAACAAGTGATCGTTGAACGTGAGGAGATGGACTGTGACTGTGTTTGACAGTGAACCGTACAGTATTGTGTTTGAGGTGAAGTCCCCCTTCATGTGTGCTGTGCATGTTTGCCTGTATGCAATGTTTATATTTATGTGCACAAATACACACATGCAGTTCACGCGCATGCGCGTGCACCTATGTGTTTATTGGCCTGGGTGCAAAGAGAAGTAGTAATCTTATCGCTGTTTCGAGGGTAAGTACATGTGACAGTAGATATATACAAACTCTTGATCGATATCTTGATAGATTGTCAGATAATGACTCATCGGGCAGATATGGACAATTGCTTCAATACGTATGTTTTCCTGGCTTGTGCGCAGGCAGCTTGGCGAAGCTCCACCATCCACAATTCATGGTCCAAAAGGCGAGCGCCGTCCACTCTGGGCTCGGGCTGACTGACTGCAGCCGGCCCCTCGCACACACAAGCACAGCCCCTGCCCTTTGACCACATTAACCGGCGCATCGCTCAGTCTTCTCTTATCACCTGAAATCAAACATTAAAAGAGGGAGGGAGCCAGAGTTACTCATAAAGTCAGAGAAATATGGGCGCTGTAGGGGGAGAGATAAAGAAGCAGAGAGGGGATATATATTTAAAAAATGTAACGTAAAGGAAGAAAAGTCAAAGAAGAGGATGATAACATCCTTTTTTTTCATATGTTAACATTACGGTTTGGATGAAGCCTGAAAAAGAGAACACTACGGCATGTCACCTCGTCTTATGAGCTGCTCTCCATTTTTGGCGTCTAAAGCAAGCAGGGCGGAGTTCAGCTGTCGGCAAACAGGCTGTTTTACGAGTACCATTCTGCAATTACCTGTTACCTTGACTGTCGCGGCTTTAAGAGCAGCGTGGCCTTGGAGTTACCTGGATACACCTGGAGGAGAGCGATAAAACGAGCTGGGGGTATTGGAAACACGGTGGTGGGGGTGGGGGTGGGGGATCATCTCCCTATCTGAGACCACAATCCGCCCCCAAAACTCCCATCTGTCTGTCTGCTCTGCCACAACTGCTGGCGCCCGCACACACCCTGTCTGTCTGTCTGTCTGTGTGTCTATCTGACTCAGGGTGTGCTCTAATAGTCAGCTCAGCCTTTTTATGTTTCTCAGCCAGCCTGTCTTCCACACACACAAACGCACACACACACTTCAAGATTTCAGGCAGGTGGTTTGCTGATAGTGATGGGTAGGAAAATATTTGATGTCCCAGCTCGGCCGTTTAACATTCTCACCCTGTGCTCTGACCTTAACGAGTGTTCATGTGTGCATGCGGCGCGCCGTGTGTGTGTGCGTGTGTGTGTGTGTGTGTGTTTCATGCTTGTGTGGATCAGCACAGTGCATCACTGTGTGTTTGTCCACTTAGCCCCAGTTAGCTGGTCAGACCCCCACAGCCCTATTCAGACACACACACATATACACCGTCCTATTAGCAGGACTTATCAGAGCCCATTTGACCTCCACCTTCTCCCTGACCTCTAGAAGGTGGAGGTCTCCGTCCCTTGGGAGAGCGGGTCAGCGAGGCGAAAGTGTGTGTGAGTGTGTGTGACAGGATGGGGGGGCCGTCTGACTGAAAGCAAACACTGATGGTCAAACACACGGCCTCCTCCACCCCTTTGTATTCTCTCCGTCCTCCTCAGCGACAAGCAGTTCCTCGCCTGTTGTGATGTGTAATATTTCTTATTTTATTTTATTGTAAAGGAAATATGTACGTTAAGTAAACGTACAGATTTAAATGTCCTGCTATACTCCAGTCCAGCTCGAGGTAAAATCAATATCGTAGCTTCTCCCTAGAATAAATTTTAGCAACAGATTTCATATGCTCTTGCCTAAACCTGCCAACTAGAAGTGTAAAAAATTGAGTTATGATAACAAAAGTAAGATATAGTTAAGACTGACGGGATCTGCTGTGCTTTTCATATCCTGTGTGCCATCTCTGCTTCGTCTCCAGGTTCCTCTCATGGGACGTATTTATCTGCAGAGACCACTAGGGCTCCAGCCAAACCGTCCCTTATTCACCTCCAACAAACCGCCGAATTTACCCTCCGTCACATTCTGCCCCGCTCACCGGCTTCCAGCGCAATCATTTATATAAAAATATAAAAAGGTAGCTGATATATCAAGTTGTGGTCTCTGCCTGGTGAACTTTGATTTCTTTCTCTGGGTTCCATCATGGTCTGATGGAGCTCGACTGGAAAATGCAAGCATATTGCTCCAATTTCCATTGTGTAAACTTTAAAACATAATACGCTCCTTTAAATCGCTTACCTTCAACAATCCGGTGACCAGACTTTCCACAAACGGGACTTCTGAGGCGTTCGATCGAGCCAAGGGGTTCGTGCTGCGGAGTCGGCGTCGCGGTCCAGATTAGGTGAATTTCAAATCAGGAAAAAATATCTGCTGCTGTAAAGAAAGAGGCCTAAGTTAGAGCAGCAGAGCACAGAGAGCACTCTCTTTGGAGGTCTTTTTTTTTTTTTCTCTCCACACTGCTCCAACCTGTGTTCTCCAGCAGGCAGGGTGCACTATTCAAAGGGAACAATAGGGTTCTTAATCAGCAGACCTTTCCCCCTCGCCAGTTCCTGGGTCAACTGATGGCCCACGCTGCTTTGTCGCAAGTGAACAGCATAAAATATATGTTTATGAAAAGGCGAATTAATCACAGTGGGTATCTTTGGATAAAGTCATATTTGTTGTTTTTTTTACCCTTTCTCCAGTTCTGTCTAGGAGGGCTTTCATGTGGCTGTAATTACCATATTTCATTAGCGTGTGGAGTGTCACCGCTGGAGCATCAAAGCGGTTGGCTCTTCGCATGTGCGGCAACCACTGCCAAGGGAAGTACACAACTATCTGTTTTTTTCCCAGAATAAATTCGCCCGCGCCTGTTTTTGAGTGCACTCTCTCCCTCAAGCTGCTGTCGATATCAAAGAGAACCCATTCCGCATGTGAAGTGCCCCTTGTGCGGAATAATAAAGCAGTGCATCATGGCAAAAAACTGTGAAACACAACACTCTCACCACCATCCTTCTATGCACGCGCAAGGCCGTGCACGTTTGCACACACGGTATTCCTCTCTCCTTTGTACCTACTTTGCTCTCCTTGGTACACATTCACTCCTTCTACCTCTGCACTCAAAACAAACTATTTTGCCTCGCTGCATGTTGAAATACAGGAGCGGCGGTGCAACGTGTCATGCGTTTCCTGTTCTTGTACTTTCATTACAAATCTGTTTTCGCTACAGTACATCAAATATTTATTTATCTTTTTAATCATCAAAATTAGGGATGTCCCGATCTGATACCTGCATCAAAAATCAAATTAAAAATGTAATTTCATGGATCCATATTTAATATTTCCCATGATTCCATTGTTAGGATTGTTTGTCGTTGTTTGCATCAGCCGCCATTATCTAGTTGGAAAGTGGAGCGAACGCATAGGTTAGCTAGTTAAAAATATGTCTGCAGTTTGGCATCATTTTAAAATAACATGCCAACTACGACATGCAGTCTTTCTGTGGTGTGGAAGTCTCACGGGGTGATGCTAACAGGGCGATGCTAACAGGGCCTCCTACAACACCACAGAGTATTCATATTATAGTTTCTAAGTACTGGCATGTTGAACAACTAAAGTCCTATTTAACAGAATAAAGGGAACTGAATTAAAGATCAGATTTTTTTATTATCTTATTTGTGATAGTGAGAGAATAAAAGCCATTGAGCACAGCTTGGATGCCTGTCTATTTCTTAAAAAACACGGTATCGGGAAATATCGAGATTGGATCGGAACTTATATGAAAATATCGGAATCGGATCGGAAGCTAAAAAATGAGATCATCCCTAATCAAAATCCCCTTATAGAAAGATCAACATTTACTGTAAACGGTAAAAATAAATACATATCCCCAGCCTGGTATAGATTAAGCCTCTATCTCGTAATCGATAAGCTCATAAAAGCTCATAAAAGAAGCGTACTGCTGCATCTTCCTTTAGTGCAAAGACAATAACCTGCTAAACTAAAGCACTGTAAACATGCCCAGCGACTTCTTCCAGAGATTGCAATAACAGAGGCTCCAAAAATAATATATATTATGATGTAATTCATCACAAACACAGAAGGTGTATCTTCCCCCGGATGCCGTCTCGTCTCAGACACTTGCACCTGACCTGTTCTAAAGCGCCGCAAGGCCACAGCTCAATCCGCCGGCTCAAAGCCACACATCTTCAAGGGGACTTGGACAATGGCGGAGGAGGGGTGGGTGGAAATAATGTCTCAACCAGCACAAACACTGATGAGCTGCGAGTTTAGTGCAGCTCACCAAACACCATCGCTATCAGCAGGATTGTCTAAAGGGACAAGAGCTATCTGCGGGGCTAAACACACTTTTGTTTGTCCCAAAGCTTTATGGCTGCCCTCGGCTAGACAGAGAATCAAAGCTTTTAGTGAAATGTGGGGTAACTTCCACCGCACAGGACATGGTTAGGGTAGAAAAGATGTTCCCGGCAACTCATAATTACACATCCATTTGGTAAACATCCCCCGGCAACAGAGCGGAGACACCCAGCGCTCCTTTTGGCGTGGCTTTCAGTGCGTGCACATCTTCCCCACAATAGATCTGATTAGCTGAGAGGTGATGCATCGCTGTGAATTGTGAATTGTGAATGGGGGGGGGGGGGGGTCCTGCATTGTGTTGATTGTGTGAAAACAAACTCCTCCGCTTGTTATTGCTGTGATCAGTGTGCGAGCTGCAGCTCAGCAATCAAAGCGGCTCACACTTAAAATGCTCTCAGCGGCTCTGGCTGCCTGAGATCGATGTTCACCTTGGCTCCGGTGACTTTCGCTCTCAGTCAGCTATTGATCAAAGATGAGGCGAAAGCGCTGAAATGTGAAAACACTTGTGTGTCTTTGGCTATTGTGCATTTCTGGTTTTTATTTTTCCAGCCATTGTAAGGGAGCGCGTGACAAAAGCATCTAGATCCGAGACCTTGGAGGGACGTGGACAAACAGTCCCTGATTCCTGCTCCTATGTTTTCCTCTCCATCATTCCAGACTTATTGAGAGAATCTCAACATCCTCTCGGGGAAAACGCAGCAGTTTGATGCTTAATCCTTTTACCAGAGGAGATTTTTAACAACTTCCTGGTCCCCTTTCAGTCAAGTCAATGGGTCTGAAGCCTGATCCACTGCAGGCTTCCTCGGGCCCAGTAAGCCTTAACCTTGGAGGCCAACAGGGAAGGGTGATGGAGGGGGGAGGCAGGCCAGGGGGTGTTGGAGGTTGTGTGGAGAAACCAAGGACCTGCCACATTATATGCTTTAACATGACTGGCAAATCCAGCACGGTTAAACAAACTTAACCTTCATTTGTGAAACGGTGCAAATCAAAGGGCAAAAAACGACTTGTGCAAGTAATTACCACCGGGGGAGAGCAACAGGGTGAAGGAAGGATGGAGAGAAGAGGGGGTGGGAGGGAAGGGTGGGGAGGTGGCGGCCGGCGGTGGTCCTTCTCAGGGACAGCTCGGTGTTAACAGGTTGAATGGAAGGAAATGGGAATCATTTAAGGCGAGGGGCATTTTTAATGAGTTTGCTCAGAAATTGATTTTCCACTGTAATCTTTTATTTATATGCGACGGGCTGCGTGTCCCCGGCAGAGTGAGGGTCAGCCCTCAGAGCGCCCTGTCAAGGCCCCCACTCCTTCAAACAACACCCCAAAGTCCAGGGAAAATGGTATTCTAGCTAAGGCAAATATTGTCCTGTCTTGGCTTAAGGGGAGAAAAAGCTGTTTGTTCTAAAAAGCGTATTCACTCCTTTTCCCCCCATTTCTTTTCCATTTAAGAGGAGAGGAAAGCTCTCTTTCTATCTGAAAGATAAGTGTTAAGTTGAAATTAATATATAAATAAATAAATAAAGTTTTTTTGTACGTTAGACACAATTACATATTTGGCCTATTTCACTTTATTTGCAACGGTTGATTTTGTCCCATTATTAAGTGTCTAATCAAGTGAGAAATATGTTTTATTGATGGGGGTGGCTTTATTATTTGAAGTATTCATTCGTGTTTTTTTTTTCGTATGGTGAAACTGTTTAAATACATATCGTAGTAATATCATAGTAATAGTACAAAAGTAAAATGTGTTAGCGTCCAGTATTTAGTTGATGAATTGAAACGACTTCGGCAAACAGAAGTGATTAAAAATACCCCGCGTCATAAAAGTGAGTAAAACGAGCCATAATGTTCCTACCAATTTTATGACGCAATCAGACATAAGATAACATTTTGTGTTCTGAAAGTGCTCACAAATTTTTAACTGAATTCACGTAAAATACAATCTCTATTGTAAATGTTTTACGTAAGCTCTTGTGAAAACACAACCTAAACAAAATCCATTTTTTGACCCTTTGATTTTTAGTCACCGTGATCGGGATCATGTGATAAACGATCCAAAAGTGTAAAAAAAATATATATATCTTGATCTTTTCTCGTTAAATTTAGAAATCATTGAAAATTTGTGAATGTGTTATATACCTGCATTTTATAGTGATTTCTAAATACAATACAAAGACTTTCTCTGATCTATGTAGTATATAAATATAAAAACAAATATACAATGAAGAATGTATTTTACGGGACATTTTATTGCATAAGTTCATAATTAATATTTATATATTTTCATCATTCAGATATGATATCGATGAAGTCCTGGATCCTGTTTCTGCTGGTCTTCATGTTATGAGGCCTTTTGAACAGTGTTTCACACACATGCTTTGTGCTGTTTCCACTGTTGCTAATGCTATTACTGTAGCGCCACTTAGTGGTAAAAGAGCCAACTACAGCAGTGCGTCATATTTTAGACTCAGACTTCTCCTTCTCTTTATTGATTCCTTTTGGATGACTCCCACAAGGAAATTGGATTTCCAGCAGCTTAAATTAAGTATAAGATAAACAAATAACTCTTAGCTAAATAAATATAGAAAGTGAACAATAAACAGTTAACAATAAACTCTTAGCTAAATAAATATAGAAATTGAACAATAAACAGTTAACAATAAACTCTTACCTAATATAGAAGGTAAACAATAGACAGTAAACGATAAAATCTTAGCTAAATATATATAAAGTAGAGATTAGAATACAAGTAAAATAAAAATAAGTGAAGTGTAGAGAACTGTATAGAGGATAAATATAGATAAATAAAATATATAGTACTGTATCTGGTATTGTGTTTTATACAGTGGATAAATGACCTTAGCGGCAATTAGCAGTTAAATTAAATTATTTCACTTAAGTGGTGGATTAAGTTATTGCACAACAAAGAAGAAGAGTGTCCAGGTATGTATGAGTATTAATTATAAATTTCACAGTGAGTGGCTACCGCTCCTTTGTGTGTTGTCTTTTTTTAAACTTGCGCTATGGTCACTATGTCCAGGTTATAATCTTACGTTTGACGTATGGATTGATTCTATACCAGCAGTATATTCTACTTTTATCCACCATGCAGTTTAACTGGAGCACCCTGGGGTCAAGTGTCTCACACAAGGGCGGCTGGATGATACTTGTAAGGGGAAGAGCATTCATCTTTCACTTTCCGTGTCTGTACAATATTCTCCTGCAAACTCTTCAACTGTAACGGCTTCTCCCGCCTGTATATGCAGACACTTTCTACAGGGAGCTGCCTTGGATGGGTGGATGGATGATGGATGGATAGATGGAAGGATAGATGTGACATATTTTTAATGTATAGTGATACAATCCGTTGCCATTATCCGTGCCTTCAGTATGCCTTCAATTCAATCTGGTTTAGACCTTAATCTGTTACAGACTGGGTGCTGAATTATCATTAATCCACAATATTCCATATAAATATTGAGTGAGTGTTTAGTCAATCAATTCTTCTCCTGATCATACATCTTCTCACAGCTTAAAGTGAGGAACCAACTAAGTTGTTAGTGTTTTTGAAAGTGAAATTTCATCACGCTAAGTGCAACAAAGCAACTTTAAGCAGCAATGTGAAAAGATTGTGAGAATGTTGTGACTGCAGACTCAAATCAGCTGAAACAAACTGGTTAACAGTTAAGTTGTAATAGTGAAGTTGTTTCGCATGTTGGAGCAGAACATCATGGTGGCTGATTCTTTTCCTTCTAACTGCTTTTCTTCACGTTCATATCTTCTTTGTGATTGCATCTCGACTTGCTCAGCTAACCGTTTATTTGTCTTACCCTCTCCAGGAAAAGCTGTAGTGAACATATAGGCTGTGGCTGTGCCGTCCATAGTACTTGTAATAGAGGCTCAAGGTGAATGGTGTTATCCTAGTTTTGGCCAGCAGGTGGCAGATTGAGATCACCTGTTGCACAAGTTCTGCACTCATGTTCATCTACTGTATAGTGTTATTAACTTGCACGTTCTGTTTTCAGTATATCATTTATGCAAGAGATGATTATCTCAGTCTATTATAAAGTGCATCCACTTGTTTTTAATAGTCAATAACAGCATAAGTATGTTAAATTGTTCCCACTGGCACATTTACCCTTGCATTCATGAATGTGCCTGTCAAATCTGTAGAGAAATAAATTGATCCAAGGAGAGTTTACTATGATTAATCAATATTCATTTTTTTTAAAGAATTCACAAAGATAGTCAACGATGCAATTTTGACTTGGGTTCAAGTCCATGAAGGTTGAACCCAAACGCTCCGTCCGTCCGCTGGAAAGAATCTTGAGTCACATCATCAGATTTTAAAGTTTTATTTTTTTCATTTATCTTCAAAAAAGCAAGAAAATATACTCTTTTCTTCCAGAAATAATAAATATACAATATTTCTTTATGAACAAAATGCACAATTTACAAAAACAAAAGTGGCGCCCGAGTGCTCCACCTCCTACACAGTACTGTTTGACTGGATGCATTCACCATTTATCACAGAGTTATAACTGTTATTAGTATGTTCTACTCTCATTATTAATGTCTTTTTTTTTAATATACAGTATTACCGTGTTTTTATCAGGTAGAAAGTTCCACCACACAAACTACTGTTTGTTATTCTACCATAATACTTTCAAGAGGGTCCATGACTCCAACATCGTCCGTTTGTTGCTCGTGTCGAGGCTGAGAGTTTATTTTGAGACGTTTGGGCGACTCTGGAGCTGATCCTCGCTGTAGGTGGAGGCTGACCATCCTTATTGAGCACATTCCCCTGCTCCGGTGTGGAGGCAGTAGTGTCTGTAGTGTTTGTCTGTGAGATAACGCTGTCCTCTGGTCAGGAGGTGAGCAGCATGTGTGATAACAGCCAGGTTAAAACACAAGACAGCGCCAGTGTGCCGTGCACCGAGGCCGGCTGGGCTGAACTGGGGCTGGGCGGGGTGGAGTGTGCTGGACTGGGATGTTGCACCGGGGCGGAGGTCTCCATCCGCCTCTGCTGCTCTTGATGCGTCATCGGAGGCTCCACCGTCACGTAGCCGTTGATGATCCTCAGATTGGGCGGTGGAGTCGTGCTGGAGGAGAGAGGACAAGAAATCACTGTTTAGCTCAAATGTGTGTTTGGATTTGGACTCTATCATATCTAATATGTTGCAGAAGCAACCAACCCGATGATTTTCACTTCTTTTGACACACAGATCTTACTTCTAACTATAAAGCCAGGAATGTGTCTGTATGTTGATATGTCAAGAACCGCTCATCTGATCTACTTTACACAGGCTTTTTGCTGGGGAACCCAAGTGCTCTGACACATTCAGTATAAAAACACTTGTAGACCTCCACTAGTCAAAGCAAGCGACTTGTGAGATTAGGCATGATGGAGAAGGCTAATAGGAAAGGACAAGTGTGGATAGACGATAGTTTTTCCTAACTGAGAATATTCCTAGCTCTATTGGTAGAAGAAGTAGACCTCAAAACCTTTTCTCTGAAGTCAAGCTTTTAACAATAAATCGTAAAAAACTATCAATATTGCACGGACACCCTTGAATGTTGTGTTTGCGAACAGTTAGAGCTGAAAATCACTAAAGCAAATTGATGCGAACAGATATCTCACCTATCCCCGATGCGAACCCACAGGTCACTGAAAAGGCGGGGCCTCCCGTGGCCGCGGTTCGCTTTGCGAGGCCGCTTGTGGCGTCCGAATTCCTCCAGCTGGCTCAGGCTGTCGGGGAGCAGAATGTGAGGCAGCTCCTCGTCTCCGGGGCCGGGCATGTTCTCTGGGTAGTCCAGCTCCAGCTCTGGTGGGCCGGTCCCCCAGCTGTCAGCAGATGTTGTACTGGTGTCGGGGTCCTCCTTGCTGGGGCGCGATGCAGCCTCTTTAGGTGGTTTGCTCCTGGAGCAGGAACAAAAGGGATAGAAAGGATATGGAGTCAGTTCATACTCATGGAAAGTCTCCTCAGGATTTATTTGGACCATATGAATCCTCGCTGTATCCAAAGATATCTGACTTATAGATGGAAAATGTTTTTTTTTGTGCTGATTTGAATTGAAAACTAGACTTTCCCATCAAACGTTATTAGTCATCGTTTCTGACCACTCTATTGCTTTCCTATTAACTTAATCTCATCATAATCTCTTGATTTCAGTCAAGGACACGGATTGCTCTATAAAACGCCTTACCGAGTGGCAGAAATACCCAGAATGCAACACTAGAGCCCATAGCAGACCACCCAGAATCGCCAGCTCTTTGAAAAACCTTCGCCATACTCTCTCTCTTTATGCACACATTACTCACTCTTTCTCCTCTCTTGTTCTTTAACTGTCAATATGGCTCCCATGTGACTTTGTGAGTCAAGGTAGATCAAAAAGAGCCTTCTGTGCACTTCACACGGTGAAAACGAGCTGTGGAAAGTCCAAAATACAGGATTTCCCACGCTCACGTCAAACGTTGATTTTACAAAATCATATTGCTAAACGTGATATGGATCGTAGGTCTAAGTGTAGACATGAAAACCCCCTTCGATCGGGGTGATGATGGCTCCTGCATTCAAGCTACCGTAGATCCAAACCCACCTCAGTTCAGCTCCGTCGCTCATATAATTATACCCTCTTTAAGACCTTTTGCCATTCGGTCCGACATACTCCAGGTATGAGGCTAACGTCTTGCATAAACGCCTCTCTTTCAGCCATCTTGTGGTGTCCCCCCCCCCCAGCATGTGTAGATGAAAATGCGTTACCTTAATGTTCTTATTTTTATCTCATACTAATATTCCTTTCTCTTGTACTCATCAAATGACCTTTTCGTCTTCTCCCTTCCTGAACTGTCTCCGAAACATCCTTATCTCACATTGATTGATCAAGGCCACACCTTTTGTCGTCTCAGGATGTCTCTTCCTCTTGGATGAGACATGTATTGCATCAATGCAAATCCACTAATCCCACCTTCTTCTTTGTTCTCCAGATAATTCCGTCTAAAACTCTCTGACTAGCCCCACTCTTGTCGGAAAGGCAACGCTCTAACTTCCTTTTTCCACTGTCAATGATTAAACCAGCCACAGAATTCGACCTGGAGAGTTTTCACCCACACATGCCACCTTGTATCAGGGAGCTAACGGCGTCTTTAGCACATGTGTAAGCGTGCGGTGGTGTGGTCGCGTGTTAGTGCGGCGTACGCAAGTGTTTCGCGACCGCAGTTAAGTCAGTCCACTTGTCGGCTTTTCACCCAGAACCACTGGCTAAAGCCCACAACTCAAGGGCGGAGGGAGATCGGGAGGTGGCGTTTACAGACGTAGTTCACAGGGCGAAATGTGTAGAAACCCCAGCTGGGTGTACGGGGATTACATTATTTTTTTTTTAAATGGATGCCTCATGTTGTTTCTAATGTTGGCCTGATTCAAGTGGCTTTCTTTCATATTTTATGGGACCGTGGATCAGCCACCTAGGTGTAAAGGGAGCTGCTCTGATCTAAGGAATGGGCACACACACATGTGCACAGAGGGATTGTGGGGAGGTTTCTGTGACGCCAGCCCCTCTGTGTGAGGTTAAGTGCACCGTGCAACGCTCCACTCGCCCCGCACACTCGTGTTTGTGTTGACCTTGGTACCAGTGGCTGCTGAGAACAGGCAGAACCACCGCTGGCAGCTCGCCCCCTTGGCAGCCAGGAGAGAGGGAGGGAGGGAGGGAGGGAGTTGATGAGGTACAGTATCAAAGGATTCCTGCATAGCTTAGCTTTATTTGTTACAGAAACCAATTTGGACCGTATCAGCATCGCACTTCAATAAATCTACAGAGGTTAAACAGCTCAAGTTGAGGGAGAGAATAAGACAGCTGTGGACTGGCCGTAGATGATGGATGTCCACATGTATCTGCACGCCTGCCAGAACGTGCACGAATGAGCTGTTTCTGCAGTGTTATTATTGTGATGCAGAGCATCGAACAGACTCTTTGTCTTTTTTTCCGTTCACCATCTTGTCAGGAGCAAGCCGTGATTGACAACCTGTTACACTCGTCTCTGCTTACTCACTCTGTGACTGGCTCTTGGTGATCCGGGGGCACGTGGGCGATCTCGTAGCCCTCCCTCCTCAGGATGTCCAGCACGCTGTGGTTCCCCAGGAAGTGACCTAACAGTAGACAGACGGGCCAAAGAAGTCAGAGGTCAAAGATAAGCAAGACGAGGTGAAAGGCAGTTTTGAGCTGACGTCTGAACGACTAAATAGAACCTGAAGAAAACAGTAGGGATGTCCCGATCTCATTTTTTAGCTTCCGATCCGATTCTGATATTTTCATATAGGTTCCGATCCCGATATTTCCCGATACCGGTTTTCCGATACCGATTTCCGATATCACTTTTTGTGTTGGCAAACGGCATTTAATTTTGCGTACATTAAGAAATAGACAGGCATTCAGGCTGTGCTCAATGGCTTTTATTCTCTCACTATCACAAATAAGATAATAAAAAAATCGGATCTCTCATTCAGTTCCCTTTATTCTGTTAAATAGGATTTTGGTTGTTTAACATGCCAGTAATTGTTCAACATCGTTAGACGTCCCCCCCCAACCAAAGACGATATTTATCCATCTAAAGGGTACTTACACTACACACTGTGTCAGTTAGAGTCCCGCTGGAGACAGACAACACACTCAGTAATGACCCCACATTGTCAGCAGTCAACCCCCTCTTTCCATCACCTCATATGTGATTCCTCTAGACTGACATCAAACATGCGGGTCCCGGCCCCTCGCTGATAAAAGCTTCTTTTTTTTCATCATTCCTCCCATCAGCCGATAATCCTGCGCGTCACTCAACCCAGCAATAAGCAGTAATGTAGCCTGACATCACCCCGACTACACACACACCCCAACAGAAGAATTCACATGGAAAGATATTGTGCACACGCAGGAATTCACACACACACACACACACACACACACACACACACACACACACACACACACACACACACACACACACACACCTCGGCTCTCTCCTGCAGCTTATTAACAACACGTTGACAATATTCAAACCTCTTACTGTTTTTTTTTTTTTGTCAGTCCTTCTACTCCCACTCAGCTCCTCACCCCCCCACTGCCAATTTTATCATTATAATGTTCCTGATCATTCCTGAGAGTCAAAGGAGGAGGCACGCCGTGTTACACTTTCTTGGCAGCCGAGTTCAAAGGCAGAGCCGGGAAAGGCTGCGGAGCGAGAGGAGGCTTCTAACAACGGAGCGTCGGTGAGATCAGTGGAGATTACGGAGTGGAGCGTGTGAGTGTTGGTCAAGGTGCTTTGTGTTATATTTAGGGGTGAGTATTGGCAAGAACCTCACGATACGATACGTATCACCATACTTTGGTCACGATACGTATCACGATATCACGATATAAATAAAGATGAAAACACAAAGTACCTGTATATGTACATCAGATGATATTGATCACAGGACAAATTGAGTCAAAACTATTTCATTACAAAACAGCCTCTCCATTTTATTAATTCATGAAATTCACTGGAATAAATATTGAAAATAAAAAGTACTGCATTCACAACGCGTCTAAACATGAATCTTTTCTTTTTATAAATCGATCTTTGGAGTTGAAAAATCGATATTGTATTGGGTGGCAAAGTATCGCGATATATTGCCGTATCGTTACCCACCCCTAATTATATTACATTGTACATGTATGCAGACTAGACCACATCACAATTGCAGAAATGAGGAAGCATACTTTTTCAGGGTAAGGGCACTTAAACTACGACAGTTATAAGTGATCTTGTCAATGTAATTTGTGAGGTTCTTTTTCTCATTTCCGACTTTAATCTTTCCAACTTTTTTTTGTTTTTTACTACTGAGCTATTGTACCATTTGCATACATGTAGCTAACATGTAGCTTGAGCACTGCTGTACCTAATCACAGCCTCACTAGCATGTCTGTTCTTAATCTCATTTTACTAACAACAGTTTGGCAAATTTAAATGTAGTCGGTTCGTGAAACTGCAAAATAAAGTTGAGTTATTTATTAACGTAACATAGTCATTAGAAGCCTGTAATACTGACTAACTTAACATAGTAATATATGAGAAAATCGTGCTAAATATAATTACTGCCAATAGGAACGCCTCTCTTCTCCTCCCTTTGCTTTCATCCCATTCTCCTTAAAAAGACTCCGGCTCATTCAGTGAATGCATGCTGACAGATCAGCCACCCTCATATCTGTGTCGAGCAGCCTTTCCATTCATTTCTGCAGAGAGGAACGCCTCCTGCGTGGTCGGCCCGGTGTGAGGTCAAGCTGTTTGATGTGCTGACTTGATTTCCTCTGCCGTGATGCATCACACACACAGACACACGTGTGTGCGTGTGTTTGTTTATATGATGGAATTGTAGTTTTTCTGCCAGATGACCACATGTTTTTCATTTCTCAAACACACCTGCTGTAAATCTGACATTCTTTAAGCATTCGATCTGCTGAGGATCCCTGTCAGTAAAGTTGTTTCCAGAATGCTGTAAACACGCACCCCGTCCTTAAACTACATACGGTATCCACAGACAAACAGGTCAGCAGTGCAAACGCTTATATCTGCACAAAAACGGTCGTTCTCTGGGTGAAAAACACCCTTTTCTCAAATAGTTTGAACTTAAATTGAGGGATTGAACAGTTCTCTTCTCTCTCTTTCTCTCTCTGTGTGTGTGTGTGTGTGTGTGTGTGTGTGTGTGTGTGTGTGTGTGTGTGTGTGTGTGTGTGTGTGTGTGTGTGTGTGTGTGTGTGTGTTACAGATAATAGATCTAGTGTGTTTATTTTCAGACTATCCAGACAGTAAACACTGTGGTACTTCTGAAGCAGACAACCGGCCCAACAACCGGCTCCATCAGCCAAGACGTAATGAGAGGTCAGCTGACTGCTAAACACTACAAAACGTGCTGCTGCTGTGTTTACTGAACGATCTCATCCATGGCATTTTTTACACAAACATCTCCGTCTCGAAACCAAGTAAAAGAGGAACAATGGAAGTCATCATAACGAATGTAAAATAAACTATTATGTACAGAAACGTCTGCTGATTCCATACGACATACTTATTATATTCAGCTCGTGCTTTATAGACTGTACTTTTCTGTTTCCTACTAACTTTAAATGAACATTGACCACATGCCTTTAGAAGGCCTCCGCCAATTACTTTTTTACAATGAGAAGGCCAACTATTATTCAAAGATATAATACTTTATTTTTTCCTTGTGCTTCATCACCACCATTAGCACATTGTTTTGATGCGTTGCAGCTGGGAGCCGTTTCTCCGTTTCCATGATAAATGTTTTTATGGTTATGTTTAGGCACTCAATCAGAGCCTTTGGTTAAGGTTAGGAAAAGATCGCGGTCTTGGTTAATTATTGAAAACGTCTACAAAGTGACTTGAAGCACAATGACAGGACGTCTTTACTTCCTTCCTCACGGTTAATCGAAACCACAGACTTTCCCCTCGAAGCTTAATCAAAGAGAGCTGGTTGCCTAAACCTCACCACGAGCTGGACTCGGGACGCTCCGATGTCAAAGTGTGTGTTCGACTGTGGACGTCAAAAGCACACTCTGAAACGGAAGTAGGAGCGTTTCGGCTTTTTCCGTACTGTAACCATTCCCAGTTGAAAGCCAATATTTGCTCGGTTTACAGTTACATTAAAGCAAATCCTTTTGCAAAGGAGGGCGAGCTGAGGATGTAGCACGATACAGAGCGACGGAGGCCTGTGTTTCCACACACACTTCTTGTTAGATGGATTTCATGATATTATTGGTTGAAACTGGTTGGTATAGTTTAAGTGAGCCCACAGGAAGAAAGACTGGATCTTTTTTTATTTGTAAAAATGTTGGTTGCATGTGTTAAATAGGTGCACTTTATAGTCAGATGTGAACTAGACTTATCCTTATTGATCTCTTTGGGATGACTCCAGCAAGGACATTGGATATCCAGCAGTTTACAAAAACTTAGCGAAATAAATATACAAAGTAAACAATAAACTCTTAGCTAAATATATGTAAAGTAGAGATAAAATACAAGTAAAAAAAAATAAAAAATAATCAAATTAAATAAAAATAAAATATATAAACATTAAAAAAATAATAAAAAGTCATTTTTAAGCTCAAAACAATCAGCTCAAAACATACTTAATATGAATCTGTAGTACGCATTTGGGACGAAGCTTCAGTCTTTATCATCGTGTACATCAAAGTGTTTTAACCTGCAGAGTGATGTGTGCTTTAGTTTTTGTGGTAAATGTGGCTTTGAACCACTTAGAGCCACTTTCACATACGACCCGACCCTCCCATCATTCCTGCCGCCCTGCTGTCATCACTCCAATAAAGCAGATATGCCCTCAATGTTTTCTCTGCTTTAAAAAGAAAAAGAGATCCGGGAGCGACCGTGACTTTTTGCAGTGTGTAGATTACCTTACAGGGTGTTCCCCCTCATGTGGGAACAGAGTTAATGACCCAGTTACTCCGTGGTTTAATAACCTCTCATCCTGATTTCCACCTTCAGTAGCGACTTGTACTTCTTCCCCCTGTCCCTCTGTGTTTACTGTAGCCACCTCTATTCTCTTTTTGTCTGTGACCGTGTCTTTTTAAAGCTTCCGTGCTGGTCGAATTGTCGCTTTGGCTCTTAGTTTATCTTTCTGTCCATCAGGTTTCCCTCTCCTCTCTCTCCATGCCAGCTCATGTATGAAAGCAATAGAGTTTTGTAGCAACCGGAGGTGTTGCAGCGCCTCCCTCTGGGTGCCATGTCAGCACTCCTCTCCTCTTACTCCTACCCAGCCTGGGCCTAACTCCCTCTATCTCTCTCCATCACACTCTCACGCTGCCTCCCTTTTATGTCTAGTCATCCTCTCCTTCCTACATCCTGCTGGACAACCGCCGAAGAGCAGAGTCAGAGCCGGTCGTAGTTCAGGAGGAGAATGGAAACAGAGAGGCAGTTAAGTATTTGATGATGGGTCCCAAAAAAAATTAAGAAAACGTGCAGGAAGAGAGTTATTTTTTCAGTTTTGCGCAAACAAATGTGTTTGCAATTACGCTGTGTAAACAGTGGATCAACTGATGCACGCTTGTGGAATAGAAAACATCCCACGTGGCTTGCAAGCAGACCACCTCACATGAAAACTGCAATCAGAGCACAAACGGGAAGGAAAACAACGAGCGGAAACCGCGAGGGAGGCGAGTGGAAATGGTCAGTTTACTGGTGGATTGAGTGAATAAAACGAGGACGGACGGGACGGATCGATAACGGAGAACGGCTGGAGGGCGTGAAGAGAGATAGATGGGGAAGCATTAGCGTTGATGTATATACAGCACCCAGCCAGAATGCATGCTGGGTGCTGTTGCTACATTCTGGTCCAAACAAACACAAGCTGTTGCCTTCCAGGCATTCGAACAAACGGATGAAACGGGGACGGGAGGATGAGGGAAAAGAGAGAGAATACAGTACAGAGAGTTAAAAAAAAAAAAACGACTTTACAGTTGACAAGGGCATGTTTCAACTTTCTCACTTTTGTGTGTGCGTGCGCAGGCTGAAACCATGGGGAAATTTCCTCTCATCTCCATGTGTGTAGGTGTCAAATGGGTGACAAATGAAAGGAAAAACTAATATGTAAGGTGTTGGACCACCATGAGCCACCAGAACAGCTTCGACGCTGTCTCCACTCCACTGGAGGTATTTTTATATATATATATATACTTCTGTGTTAAATCACAGACCCACTGTTTTAAAAACAGAGTGGTCACTATGCCACTGTTATGATCGTAACTCTATATGGGAGAAGAACACCTTGACTAAGGCCACAGGGCTAAATGAAGGGTCAGTTGGGTTGTAACATTCAGCTTTAAAGTCCTCACCTGCTAATTTGCTAATTGTTGTAACTTTTACCTGCGTGTGGGGAAAGTCTCCCTGACTCCTCCCACCGACCACTTCCACTCTTTCCTTGAACAACAAATGAGTAATGCAACAAAGATTTTAATAGGCCCAGCGTCCCGCGCCTCGCTGTGCGTTTCCATTTCCACTTTTACAGTGCTGGGATCCCGCTATAAATCACACAGCAGCCTTTGGATTAACGGAGCGGAGCCGGAGAAACAACTACCCATGGCACTTCAGAAATACTTGAACCGTTGCCTTGAAAACGGAGCGCCGCGTTCACTTCATGTGTAAACTTAATAAAGCGGGATGGTAAATTCCACCTCTCGGCTCCGGGTTTGCAGAAGGGGAATAATGGCAATCTAATGGATTCCCCTCGCCCTCCCACATCTCTCCCTCATTCCTCATCTCCGTGATGACTTCACTTCCTGGTTGACGGGGCAGTTCTGGTCGCCGTTCTCGTCAAATACGGAGATCAAGAGAGAGTTGGACGGGGATCAGATCCGGAGACCTGACACCGGTCCGTGTCAGAAAGGCTGGAAGCCGGGCTCAGTGGTTCAGTGTTCGAAAAGCTTTAAAGTGATTCCCCACATTTCAATATTTTAGACTGCGTGAGCTCGACGCTGCAGTCTGCAAATCCTCATCGTAGGCAAGAGAAAGTGGGTGAGGTGAGCGAAAAAATAAGGGTGGAGAGAGAGAGATGTTTGTTTTTGTTCCCGTCAGACTGGGTCTTAAGCATACGTCCCTGCTGAGACGAGAGGGGTGTAGGAAGCAGCTGGTCAAAAGTGGAGACACACACACACACACACACACACACGTGATGGTATCCTAACGCAGCTCTGTTCTCATGGCGGCCTTTATCTCTCGCATCTCATTCTTGCACGTCGGTTCATTTCCTGTCCTCCACCCTTCAGTGAAAGCTGCGGTTAAGAAGGAGGCACATTGACTTTTCATGTGAGCAGGTAGAAAATAGGCCGACTCTCGTTATGAAACACAAACGCTTACATGCATGTTGTCTTGTTTATGTGTCGATGACGTGGTGTGCATGTGTGTGTGTGTGTGTTGCTGGCATACATTACGCAGACATGCTGCCCAGCAGGCATGAGTGTAGGCTGCATGTACTCGTGCTTGTGAGTAACCGTGAATGTGTTTCTCAGGACCAGAGGCCGGCTGGTTTTCATTCCTGCCATTTAATCAGGGTCTGATTTACACCTGGGAGACCAGGTGAATGCAATTACCGACCAAGTAGAGAAAACCAGCAGCGCTGAAGGTCCCAACAAGACCTTTGTATTGTTTTGTTCTTTGGTCTACACTTGTTTTTTTGTGCAGGCAGGGCAGTGAGGCATCCATGTGTTTATGAAATGTAGCATTAAACATCTTGGCTCTGAAGAGGCTCCGGGATGTTCTTTCAGTCGCTAATGAAGCGTGTAATCTTTGAGAAAGCAAATGAGCTGTGTTGATTTCATGAGAGGTCGGAATCCAATCCAGTCACCATGAAACGTTTCATGCAAAGTCGTGTCTGGTTTTATGATACAAACTAAATGTGTGTTTCACTATCAAATACACGTGCACTGTAGAGCCCGACCGACATATCGGCGGGCCGATATTAGGCATTCTCCAATCTATCAGTATCTGCATTTATAACGGCCGATAAATGAATATTTTAAAAATAAAATAAAAACAGACGAAACACCCTTATAGAACTTAACAGAATTTGTCTCCAGTCTTGTTGGAAGTTATATTTACGAGGCTTACCAAGTCTTTTAATACTGGTAACTTTGTGTTTGGTTGTTGTTGTTATTGTGTTTTTGTTCAAAGGACGTTAAGTTTTATATCTTAAGTTTGTATTTTTATACATTTTATTTATCAGAACTTTAATATATTTTGATGTTCTTCTGTTCCCTTGTGACTATAAAATAAACAAGTTTATTTATTAATTTATTTTAAACTGCATTATCATATTATTTTAGTGAAGACTCATAAATAA
Organism: Eutrigla gurnardus; assembly: GCF_963514095.1. Taxonomy (NCBI): domain Eukaryota; kingdom Metazoa; phylum Chordata; class Actinopteri; order Perciformes; family Triglidae; genus Eutrigla; species Eutrigla gurnardus. The sequence continues at coordinate 28,428,915 of NC_139920.1, forward strand.
CTACAAATAACTAATGTTAGGGAAATCTGTTAATGTTTTGTTACGCGTTTCTGAAGAAAAAAAATATCGGCCGATATATCGGAATATTGGATTTTTAAATCAACAAGCATTTGTATCGGCCTTCAAAATCCTTTATCGGTTGGGCTCTAGTGCACTGTACAATTAAACGTATAGTTTAAAGTGTGCACCTTAGTCGGCTGCTGCTCGGAGTGGCGTTTTCACCCTTGTGGATGTTGATGCGGGACAGAAGTAGCTATGTGTTGCACACACACACACCATCACCCTGCAGCCGACAACGCCGGCCTCTCGGCCGAATCGCATTCCGTTTAAAAATACATTTAAATGCGTGCTAAGTCCAAACTGTCAGTAGGAAAGCACTAATAATATATCTCTGTCCCTCCCACTTCCATCCGTCTTCGCTGCAGAGCCGAAGACGACACATGACGCGCATACATGGCATCGCCGCCACTTCATTAAAACGTCCCCGTGCCATGCCGGGGAGAGGACGGCGTGAAGCCACGGAGACGCAGCGAGACAGCAGCGAGGTGTGGCGTCGCTTTTAATGAAGACGAGACAGCAGCAGATGGAAAGGAGCAGAGAGAGAGAGATAGCGGTTTAAGATGGATGAGCTGGCAGAGAGACAGGTAGAAAGATGGAATTAGAGCTAAAGACCAACTGGAGAGCAGGCAGCAGACAGATGAGTAGAAAAAAAAAGGGCTGAGAAAAGCAGATATGCACTAAGAGGGGAAGAGACACAGTGACATGTACGCCAAGAAAGGCTCTCTCCCTCCGTCATCACTTCAACGCCACAACACCACAAGCGACTGCAAAACACATGGGCCCACTCCGCCTGCACAATGGGCTATTATGGGTGAATAAAAAAAACCTACTCTCAGACTAAAGTGGCTCAGATTTAAAACAAACAATGCTAAATGCGTATTTTTGACAGTAACTACTCTTTCTGGTGATAAATATCTCAGAAGATCACATGACTTCGTCTCGCAAACATACGTGTGAAGTGGTGTCTCGGCCGTGGCAGCGGCAGGAAATTCCACGGGATGTTTTCAATAAGGCTGGGCGGTGGCGGCGGCGGCAGCCGGGGAACTGGCAAATAGAAACCTGCTGAAGCACACTGCAGAGCTGCGCCGACACGCCGCCGACCCTCGGGGCGCTCGGCCACTCTTCGGGTTCCGTGATATCTCGGTGTGATCTGTACTCGTGGATGGAAAATGGCAGTGTGTGTTGTTGTTGGAGAGACTGAGAATGCATGTTTTGCTGAGAGGCTTGCATCTGTTTATAATAGCAACAGAACAAGTGTCCAATATGCAACGTGTGTGCAAGCACGCTTTCCACCCCTCGCCGCCATCATCTGGCACTGCGGTGTCACTCTGTCCTCGCGGGGGAAACGGTGATGCGTTGCCCATGATTGGTCCCCATTACATTATAGTGATGGTGAACAGCAGTGGTGTAAGAAGGATGGGATATGGGTGCTAGAGCCAGAATCAACCTTATTTCTGGAGATAATTTCCCTTCTTCCTTTGCTCCCTGTCTTTATGCTGTATAGATTAGGTGTATTTTTCTTTTATCCATCCATCCATTGTCTACCGCTTATCCTGTATTCAGGGTCACGGGGGGGCTGGAGCCGATCCCAGCTGTCATTAGGCGAAGGCAGGGTACACCTGGACAGGACGCCAGTCTATCACAGGGCCTATTTTTCTTTTATAAAGAAGCATTTTATGGAAGTAATCTATTCCCTCATTCTGGGAAAGATGAACCGATGAGGGCGGAGTTGTGTTTTAGACTTTTGTTTCGTTGTAAGAAGGCTGGAAGAAGATGGACAAAAGAAGCAAATGAGCTCATGAGCACTCGGCGCTAATATCACCTTGTATAGCCGTTATGGTTCATCGTGTTCCGAAGGCCCGTTCCTCTGACGTTTTTTTCCTGCAGCTATGACGAAGGTCTGACCCACCCTACTCTACATCTGGTCGGCTTACACTGACTGATGTTCTTACCTTAAAACTAACTAATCATGCCTAATCATGAGCTATTTGCTTATTGCACGGAGAGTGTGTATTTTCGGAACAACAGCTGTTTGTTTTTCGGGATAATGGGCTTTCGGATCCAATGAGACATTTTCCTACTATTTGGGTATTGGAATACTTAGACTCCAACCAAATTAACAAGCAACTATAGTGAGGCTACGTAGTTACCCAGAGCTGCAGGATGAAGTGATAAGGCTGATTATTTCTAACCTTATGCACTCATTTGATGGCAATGGTAATAAAATATATGGACTTTTTTGGATCTAGCGTAGGCTTACGGTAATGTACACTCACTGCATAATAATTCAAAAATACATTCTGCATTGCTAACTGAAATATGACTATAACATGTGAAACCGAGAGACTCGAGTTAAGTGAGTTATTTCTGTGAACCATCGATATCATAAAGTCCTGGCCCAACCGAGAGAGTAATACTGCTCAGTCAGTCTCTTTTATACTGCCTGGGGTAATTCAATTATGCGTTCTGGAGCTCTCTCACGTCTGTAATTTGTATTAATAACCCGTTGGTGAAAGTGCAGAAAATAAAGAATGTCTGTTACAACATATGTGTGCAGGACGGAGGGGAAAATGTGGAGGAAAAAGAGAAATTGCCTGCCTTAACAAGTACAAAAGCATACATTTTGCACTTGAAAGTACTTATGCTACAGGAAAGTGTAGGTGTACAGCGGGAGGAAAGGGGGGAGGCTGGGAAGTAAGGTGCTGAGCTGAGCAGAGATGGATTTCCTGCCTGAACCACTTTATACACACGTCGTATAGTTTAATTACCCTGTGAAAAAACTCCTGGACCGGACTACGACATCGGTAACTCTAGAGGGCCTTGACCTTAACGCTGCCCCGGCTCTTTCCCGACAGCCCTGTTTTCCTTCTGCACTCTGGACATGGTTCAGGCTGGAAGTGAGGGGTCCAAGGGAAAGGCGGCTAGAGGGGCCATTAATATTTATACGCTATATGGCAGATATGCAACCTGATAAACACAAAATCAGCCACTTGACACAGACAAAAATAGACACAAGTAACAGATTTCAGCGGCCCGTCAGACAAGCTGGATCATCATAAGTTCTGACTATTAAATTTTACACTCCACAAGAACAAGATAGGGACTATGAGCCCGCCGCCCGCAGTTACAGACGTCACGTTAATGTGATGTTTGAGATCTGGCCACAGCGATTGGATTTTATGTGATCGTGTTATTATACGGCCACATTTGGCCTGAAAAATCTCCCCAGGCTGTATTTATTTAAAAAAAAGAATATGCCTGGATAATCTTAACCCTCACACCTCCTCTTTATTTCTCTTCATCAATCAAAACACGTTTTGTGGTGAGATTGCAATCAGACAATAAGCAGAACTCCCTTCACGCAGCAAACCCGACAACTTCCAGAGTGCCTTCTTAAAATCAAGATGAAATCAGATTTGTGGGAGAGTTCGGCGCTGTCACTTAATACGACCTGGCATCATTGGATGATAAAATTTCATGGCTGGTTACGGCCAATGGGAAACTGGGACCGGCGGGGACAGTTATAGGACTGTAAAGACATGAGTCAGCGTCCTAAAGACAGAAATAAGAGATGAGAGAAAGGAAGCTTTGTGAGAGCCTTTTCTTAAAACTATCGTCTACATTCTGAAAATCAGACGAGGGGATTGGGTACGAGCCAATGGGAGCCTTCCGGAGCAATGGCTCCCATTGGTCAATTTCTATGCAGGCCTATGGCTGATAGACTGAGGCCACGTTTATACATAGCAGGATATTTAGAGAAACAAATATTTCCCCCCCTCCGTTTTCAAAAATAACATCGTGCACACATCGTTTTCAAAAGTTGTCATCTACATTTTTTAGAAATAATCGTTTTCTGTGATAAAAACTGGGTTTTCGTGTAAATGAGAGGCCAAACCGCGTGGAAATATCTGCGTTTTCCCTTCATGTAAACGGGCCTGAATGGATTTTTTTAGTCCAAATTCTAGACCAAATCTTTAAGGTGGATTTTTGTAGCCCTTTGTTGTCTTGCTGGCTACATCTGTATCTAGAGACGTGTTTCTGCTGACACATCACCCCGACGGCCCACTTTGCCACCTGAAGACACGACTTGTCTAATCAGCATAACGTTAAATCTGTAACTGCTGGTACAGGAGGAGACACGACGAGTGTGGTAGACAGATGTTCAGCTGGATTCACTGGAAGACCAGGAACACGTTTGTGCTGGTATATTAAGGAAACGCTGTGGTGGAAAAGCCTGAGTTTTAATAACCTGTATTCTAGATCTGCAATGAATTAGTGACAACTTTTAACTGTGTGGTCATAAAATTTGAACTTTATATGGCATTGGCAAAAGCGTTCAAGATACCACAGTGGCTTACAAAAATCTTTCTTTCCAGTTGTTAGCTTCAATTATTTTATTTTTTTTAGAAGTATATTTAAAGACTTCTTCTGCCAAAGTTTAACAAACCTCTGAAATCATTTTAATTTAAGTCATCTAATTGGATGTGCATGTCGTTTTTTTGAAATGACTAGTCTTTGAGTTCTTTCTTTAGCTTCTCCTTGAATGAACCTAGAGGGCAGCCCCACTAACTAGTTGCGTAATTAGCCTCAGTCGTAGTAAATCAGACACTAATTACATGCAGATTGCGAGCTTGCAATTGAACGTGCAGCACCAATTTTCCTGCTTCTTTCATGTACGTCGAATCTGGCTTGGTTGCCTCGGCCTGTGTTTACTCTACGTTTATGTGCGAATGTGCTATTTTGTTCACGTTATAAACCCTGCACACACACACACACACACATATAGATATATATATATAAGTGCTGTATGTAGGAATGCCTGTGTGTGCGTACATGGCAGGCTGCAACTGTAATGGTTCTTATCACTTCACACTAGCTGTCAGTTGTTTCACGCACAGCGCTGCAGCCTGGCGGTGACCCCACACGCATGTTAACCTCCCGTCTCCCCGGGCCAGGTAGAACACGCCGGGCAATCTGGAAAACATGAGGCCGCATCACAACCCGTTATTTAATGCTAAATCCGCCTGTCTGATGAGGCAAAGCAGGTGACCGAAGTACATGTAAAACGTCAGCTTCGTGCAGATGTGGGGGCTTTTTTTTTTTTTAACACGGTTGCTTACCGTCATTATCCATCCCATGTTGAAACGCTTGCAAGGGACTGCTGATAGTCAGCTTAATGTGAGATGACAATGTCTGAGACTTATTTATCCACAGGAGATTTATTGGCCGAGCACTGTCTTACTCATTCAAACAGATGTATATATGCAGATCCAGGAACTGGAAGTAAAACAACTCATACGCAGGAATTTAGACGTTTAAGCTGAGTCCCACGAGAATAGTACACATGAACACTTTACTCCGTCATTCTGACTTTTTCCTGCGTTACGTTACCCGCTTGAAGGCAACACTAATCACATGACTCCCACTCACATTCTGCTGACTTGTTTGAACTGAGCTTCCACACATTTCCTTGATCTCAAAATCAATGTTTGTGATGTCTCCTCGGCTTATTGCCTATTAATGTGCATGTACTCAACATTGCTAACAAATTGTAATAGGAAACACATTAGTATTATTGCACAAATGAATTCCTCCATCGCAGCCATAGTTCAAACCTCTAGTGTTCGGCCCACGGCCACATGCGTGGAGCAGCCTCGTCCAAACAGTACAAAGAGCTGCTCAGAGGAAGGACCAAGGCATTCAGCATTAATCACACCCTGTGGCACACACACTTGCATGGACACACACACTCACACACACCCACACACACTCACACACACACCCTAGAGGCGGAAACACCCATTTTCAGATGCACATGCACAGACGCTCACCGTCATACAGTAAACAGACACCCACCCACCACCTGCTTTTGTGGGCAAACACACTTACACACACACACTCCCCTCAGGACACACTACACCATTCAGGAAACATTAGCAGCATTAGCCAGGAATGCTAATTGAAACAAACAGCTCATGGTTTCTCCATTTCTGAGGTGGGAGCTGGCTGTAATTGAGACTTCTGTGTGTGTGTGTGTGTGTGTGTGTGTGTGTGTGTGTGTGTGTACAGACACAGATAGTTTTTTTCTTCCGAGAGATCTGGGAACCATTGTACACTATTATTCGCCTGCTTTTTCTCCAGATTTGCTTTCAAATGCAAAAAAAGAGAGCAAAACTCACATTAGTGCTGACAGAATCAGTGATCCGGACCAAAGCAAAACCTGATCTCTCCTTTGACTTCACATTTACATGCAAACACACACTCTCATCTCCAATCAGAATGCTTGTGAGGCCAACTAGAGAATCTCGTCGGAGTTGCTGCCATGATGGATTCTCATATTGTTTAAAGAGACAGACCAGCGGGGCCAAAGGTCAGTCACTGTTGTAAAGCAGCCGAGGGCGGGACATTAAACCTATAGCTCACATGAAACGCCCCCCCCTGCATTATCTGAGGCTCCCTTACCTGCACCAAAAGCAAAGAAGTAGGTCTGGGTGGGATTTCTCTGCAGCAAGGCGGACACGCGGCGAGCCATTCGCTCGTTGCGTTTGTAGATGAGCTCCTGGCGGAAGTAGCTGTCTATCTGCAAGGCGGTCATGCGGTCATGAGCTGGCAAGGAGCTGTTGATGAAGTGAGGCAGCTGAGAGAAAGACAAGAAAGACGGAGAGCAAAATTTAATAAAAAAAAAATGTAATCGGCAGCAGAATAAAACGCTCATGAATCACTTAAATCAGACACCAAATACGAAAAAAATAAAGCACTTTTAAGAAATGGAGAAAGATGAAAGATGAGATGGAAAGAAAGAGGAGGACGGTGTTGGTGACAACCTGGCAACCGTGCACGCCTGTGTGAGTGGAAGAGCTGTTTGTGACGGGCGGCCTGACGGCGAAATGACCAAAGCAGTGCTCTGTTCTACAGGCTGGTTTAAAAAGACACTCATCATCTTTGTATGAAGTAGGGAAACGTGTGTGTGTGTGTGTGTGTCCTACATGTGTGTGAAGGCGTGTGAATGTGTGTTTAATTGCGGTGTGATTTATGAAGCGGCAGCCAGAGACGGACCAGGCTGGCTCCGCTCCACGCTTGGCTGCGTCGCTGGATGCAACAGGCTGTTAATCTGAGAGGATGAGCGGGGGTCGGCAACGGGGGTTGCCGGGGTTTGGCATCGGGGGTCCTAGCAAGGGTTTGGAGACACACACACACGCCTAAACACACACAGTCTGTCTTTAGCTTTTTCACTTCCTGTCAGGGTATCATTGTACCTGTATTGGACTTTTCTCTGGCTCTTTCTCTTGATATATATGTGCAATAAAATATATATTATTTGAGATTGGTTAAATCCCAGCAAGCTCCATTCGGCCTGTTCCCTCTTTTATTTTTTTCTTGACTTGACTGTTTTTACTATTGCGGTGGTGAAATTATTTTCCATGTGTTGTAACTCCCGTTTTGGTCTTTTAAAAAAAAAAAGTTTGAAGTGAGAAAATTGTGTTCCAGTAGCCTTTTCTGACGGGGCTGAGGATGGCAAGGCGGCCAGATTACCATGAAATGACGTGACGCTCATACTGATTTACATTTGTAATCTTTTTAAAAACGTTTTATTGTCTTTATAATGTTCACTACATTTCTACACCTGAGGCTGCCCAGCAAGTTAAAAAGAATCAAAAGGAGGATTTGGGTTTTTGTGTCTCTGTGTGTGTGTGTGTGTGTGTGTGTGTGTGTGTGTGTGTGTGTGTGTGTGTGTGTGTGTGTGTGTGTGTGTGTGTGTGTGTGTGTGTGTGTGTGTGTGTGTCTCAATGTTCTCTCATGTAACAGCTAATACTCCTGATGTTGTTGTTGTTAATGAAAATCATAGAGAGGTGCTCATTCTGGAGGTCGGCTGTACCTTTGATTACAGCCTAGAGGAGGCCTTTCTGACCAAAGTGCTGAAATATCAGCAGCTGAAGCAGACCATCTCTCAGCTAGGCTACAGGTGTAAACTTCTAGTCTTTATATTTGGTAGTCTGGGGCATGCGCATAAGTTGGTTGTGAGGGGCCTTCAGATGGCCGGCCTCCCTAAAAGAAGAGCTAAACAGTTGGCCAGGTACTGCTCAGTCTCAGTTATTATTGGTAGCCGTTCAATCTGGAGGAGACGTTGTTTTTTGTATCCTTAAATGTCTGTTTTCTATCTGACCTGTAGGTCATTTTGTATGTAACTGCGTTCAGCTGCCCAGGCGTTTTGTGTCTGACCGTCTTCCATTGTCAACTGCACTGGCAGTGTTTATGTCCCTTGTGCAAGAACCCTTGTACTTCTTTATATGTGGGCATAAATAAATATTTAAAATGTGTGTGTGTGTGTGTGTGTGTGTGTGTGTGTGTTTTTTGAGTGCACATACCCAGATGTGTTTAATCTGGAACTGTGTTTGTGTGTGACAAGAACACACACATGCAAACACAGAGGTCTCAAATTGAGTTACAAGTTGACACAACAGCTGCTCACGATGCATAAATCACTGTGTGATCAGTGTGTGTGATCATTGTGTGTGATCTGTGTGTGTTTGTGTGTGTGTGTGTGGTATCTGAATAGCGAATACATGGGGGGAAGTTTTGTACCACATGTGAACAAGGTGCTGCTCTCCATCATCCATCCAAAGTCTGTACTTGACACATTTTCTCTCACTCACTCAACCATTGAGTTGACTCAGCTGTTCCTGCAGTCTGTTTCACAGAATTGTTCTTTTTTGACTTTTTTTAACTCCAGATGGAGCTTCGTGATAAATTGACTCAAGTGATGTCACTTGAGTCAGCACTAGCATTAGGACTACTATTAGCTGTTGATTATTTTTGAGCTCTAAGATCACAATGTTAAAGTCCCAGTCGGCGGATGGAGGGAACTCTCAGGCTCCTCCCCCACGACCACCGAGCTCCTCCCCCTCGACTCCGTGCCCTTTGAACTCCCTTAGATCACGCCACCTTTGAAACGCGGGTCCGATGTTGACTCTGGTTTTATCACGGGCACCGTCGCCATCTTTCTTTTTTTCCTTCTTTTCCACCGGTGTTTTCTTCTCCTTGGTTGTTTTGGACCTCCTCGTTTGGGTTTTTAACGAGGAATTGGAAGCTTGTTGCTACTTCCCTCCACCTCCCCCCCTGTGATAGTGGTACGACCCGAGGGGGGAGGGGCTCTGTGTGTGCACGAACACAGCCCTGCGTGCTGATTGGACAGGATGATCCGGGCGCTGTCAATCTTTGCAAAACAAACAGGCTCTACGTGCACGTAGAGGGACGCTTTTTTCTAAAACCGGATGATTTATGTTGTTCTATCGGAGCGTAGTGTCGGCTTCAGTGAATATGATCAAAAACATGTTGCCGACTGGGACTTTAAATATGGCGAGTTACATAATTATTATTATTTACCACTGTTGGTTTTTGCTCACATTTGTCAGGTCGTACCTGCTCAAATACAACTGGTTTGTGTGACATTATGTAATATTACTTACTTTCTTATAGTCACTCAGCGGGATGAAAGACATTTCTGTAGCTTGAATCCTTGTGTTTTCAGTTCTTTCGGGGTGAATGACCCGGGTTCATCCCGATTTGACGGGGTCAATGATTCATAAGTGATATGAATCAGAGTTAAAGAGAAGGAGTGCTTCATCATTGCTCCGATGAGAGAGGATAGCCTGAGTGTTTCATGACGAGAGAAAAGGCGGGTTCTGTCGGAGACGAGTCACGCTGGGAGTGGAGCGGTAAATGCTGATAACGTATCACAGGAAAGGCCATTAGCTGCTCTGTATCCTGACCCTGAGTGACGGGGAAGTATTTCCTCCCTCCCTCACCCCCGGTTTCCCTCTGCTTTCACTTCTGCTGGCAATTTACTCTCTTCTCTTCTTCCTTTATGATTTGGCTCTTTTGAAGTCCTTCTGTTCCTTTCCTTTCGTGTCCCTTTCCTTCTTTTCTATCATCTTCCATCTACAGAAATTTCCAATTGAACTTTTCAATGACAACATTCTACAATTCTTTCCTTCTTGTCTTTGTGGGATTTATTTTTTAAAAATATAAATCTGTCTTTTTTGTCCCTTTTCTTTCTTATCTGTCTGTTCCTCTCTGTCGATGAGTTTCTGTCTGTGATGGATCTGGGACCAGCTGAGTGTTGAAAGGCATTACCCCGTTCTGCACTCGTCTGCTCTCAGGCCCGTCATCAACCTCTTTCTAATATGATGAAGATTGAAGCGGGAAAGCATCGGGGGTGTTGGAGGCCTCTGGATCAGCTCCTATCTATCCAAAAACACCTGCTCTTTTACGACCCTGCTACACACACACACACACACAAATCTGCTATAGATCACCAGGCTACAGAAGCAGGCAACACAGCCAGGCGTCTGATTGCTCAAGCATGTGCTGGGGAATGTTAATACATGTTATTATGACACGAGGATCTGGCGTGATTTAAAGCGCTCATGAAGGCGTCGAATGGAGCCGTGAAGTGAAGGTGAAACCAGCCCTTCGTGGATAGAGAGAGATGGATGGATGCAGACAGTGAGGGGATGAAGGATGAAGAAGAAAGCATGGTGAGCTCTACGTTCTCTTAGAGGCTGTCCACACGTACCAAAACATCCGTTTTTTCTTGGCGTTGTTATAAGAAAATCTCCATCCAGACGAATCCACTGAAAACGACTCAGCGAGCTGTAGTACATAATCCAAGCCTATATGTGGCGCTGTTACTGCTACAAAAATACACCAAAAGCACAGAAGAAGAGACAGAGCTTGACGGGATGGTTGCTGTTGCTATGGCAACACGTGGAAGCTACGGCTACTATCCACCCGATCAATAAATATCCATATGATGACAATTTGGCCCGTATAAATAAAACCAACAATAAGCATCAACAGCCGTCACCCTGAGGACCTTGACGAGGCGTTGTCACACGTTGGGATGGATTAATTAGAAAAATAAATGTGACACGGCGTTCGGTTTAGCGTCTCGAGGATCGGTGATCGAGATTCACGCGGCGTGATTGCCTTACGAGGAGGGCTTTTAGAGTAAATCTGCGTTTAAAGGGTGGAGACGGGTTGAGAGCTACCGCCACACGGTGCCAATGGCCGAGCGTGTGCGCTGTATATCGAATGGCCTTTTGACAGCTGGGTGTGAAGACGGACGCCGCAGGAGCACGGGCTATGTTAGGAAACACAAAGTGAGAGGTCAGATGGCGTATTTACGGCGGAGTCCAGAGCTGCCAGACTATCGAGTAACTTGAGGCTGAGAGGGATTAAGATGGGCAATGTGCAGGTTTGCGGAAATTCATGTGCAAGCCTAAAAGTTTGAAGTGACGATAGCGTAACGGCAGAGAAGTGGGGTTGAGAGGGTTTGCCAGTTCAAATCAAATTCCATCACCATCTTTTTGTCCAACAAAACCAAAACCAAGATTCACTTTCACAACTTCCAGCCTTAAGGCAGACAGCTGCACTTGGTTGGTCCAGTAACATGAATACAAAAGGGAAAGTAGACTTTAATATGTGTTGTTTAATAATGTTCCGAGGTGTTGAGAGGAAATCAAAACACTGTAGGAATGCTGTTGTTAAATTATTGTTCCTACTGGGGTATTTTGGGGTGAAACGAGGCCAAACGATGTGTTCACACCAAAGTGAAGTTATGTGTTTCTGCAAGAGGAGAGGCAAACAACATTTAAAATGCAACCTTGTTGTCAGTCTGTGGTTTAAACACATAGTTTGCTTCAGTCTCCGTAGAAATGTGAGGTTCTATTGTAGAGCTCTGGGAGACCACAGTCCGCTACACTATTGTTTGTCTCCATTTCTGATTCAGTGAAGACAGGAGGAGAATCTCAACGCTGATATGATTTTGCAATGCAGCTAAACGCAAATTCCTCCATTTCAAAGTGGATGACGCAAAATTTGCTTTGCATTTGGTGTGAAAACACTTCCCTCTTCCTCTTCTGATGCATTAGTTCTGTTGTAGTGTAAAAACATTCAAACCGTTGGTGCTCCGGCTCCTTAGGAGTTGTCAAATCGGGCCACCGAAGCCAGATGCTGCTTGTTGTCTGTAACTATAACTCTATAACTGTTTTTGTTCTTGACACAATAGAACAAAATAAACCCACACATGTCTTTCTTGTCCCGAGTTCCTCTTCAAATCTGCATGGACATGGCAAACGTCATCTGGGAACAACATAGCAGTGTGCAGGCATTGGATTTCTTTGTACGGATGATTGTTACCCAGTACGTGCAAATAATGGATGGATGTGTGCGTGATTAATGATTGTTTTCGTACATTTACAGCCCATTCTCGTTGGACCAAGTGCAGATTTGTAAGTGGGAAAATATGGGAGATGGGATTTTTTTTGGCAATAATAATAATGGCATCAGATCATTTTTATTATGCTTGGCAAGTGGTTCACACTCATTTTATTGTTGCGCCTTCTTTGATTGAGTCTTTTAATGAAGCTGCAAAAGTGAACAACATAGCTGAAAGGCAAATGGGGAGTGATTCTATATTTTATTTTGGCATGAACCTTTTTTCCCCAAGTGAGGTCATCTAAACACAAAGCTGAAGGAGGAGACCAACCTGTGAGGTGTCATGGTTGAAGATGATGGAGCTGAGGTCCCCACAGTTGTAGTGAGTGATGAGGTCCTCGGTGGTGTAGGAGCCCTGCAGGCTGCCTGCTCGGACGCCCTCGTGCTGCAGCAGCGTCTGGTTCAGCGCAAACAGCACCTAGGACAGGAAGGGGCGCTGTTACATCCTGCATCCACAAACTTCTCCCTGAGCTCAAGAGGGATTTACCGTTAACAGGGGGAGAAATTATGCAAGCGTGGCCAGCGTTCCTCATTTCAAATATAATAATATACAATGAAGCCGTTATTCCCGAGTGTCTGCGACGTATAAATTGTTTTTCAAGATATTTTCATGCACTTTCCATACAGGCTGAGTACAGGTAAAAAGCAAACCACAAGAGACGTGGCAAAACTCCACTGACTTTCTTCTCAAGGAAGGAGAAAACGGGAAGGAAGGGAGGGAGGGTTGAAGAGAGAAAAATAACCCTTCTTTCTCTTTCACCAGGCCGGGGTGCCGTAAATTTACAGCAGCCATTAAAATCAAAAGTAAACCCTCTTTAGAGAGAATTTATAGCGTGCAGCCGCCAGCCAGCCCAACAACTCCACAGCTGTCCTAGACACCAGGGGTTAACCAGCTGCTCCCGCCCTCTCCAATCCCACGCCACCTCTGACTGGCCTGGCAACTGAGACCGAGACGTCAATCACTGTTAAGCTCTCTTACAGGAACCAGAGGTGTCTTGTAGGAGATTTTCTTCTCTTTCTTTCTTTCGCACGGCTCTACGCTACACCTAGTAAGACAGTTTCGGCTCATCATATCTTCAAACAACACCGGGCCGACGCATTTCTACGATCCTAATTACCGAGAAACCCGACTAAAGCTTCGGAAAATACTACGGGGAGAACGTCAGCATCCAGGCCCCGGCTGATTTGTGGAGCAGCTTAAGAGCGATACAGCTGCGCAACTGATTGAGCCCGTTGTCAAAAAGTCTGAGTCGTAATTCACGCAATTAAGTTATGTTTTCACAATCATAAATGCCCATAATGTGCATATTGAATGCTTCAACTCCAGGTAACCCTTTCGTGGGCTAATCACAACCAAGCTCGAGGCTCAACCTCGGGACTCCCTCCCTCTCCGTCTTTCTGAGGTCATTCTGTTTGCAAACCCGTCTTTTTGGGGCTCTTTTTCAGCTCCGGTGCGTTAGTTTTCCCCCATAATGCAAAGAGACAACAGATGAGCTAAGTGCATAACTCTCTCTCTTCACTTTTCTTCCTCTTCAGAAGAGTATCCTCTACTCGACTCTCTGCCAGTGCCGGATCCCGAGCCCCTTCCTCCCACTGTGCAACCAGTAACTCCGTCTGATCTTATTGATTGTTTTTGACATGTTTCGTCAAGCGTATTCTCTGCTTTGCCAGAGGTACATAATCCAGAAATTGCTCTGGATCAAACCTGTGACCATTCCCCCAAACCCAGAAGCCCTCCAGCTGTGTGACTTATGAAACTAGACCTCATTTCAGTTTCTATTTCCATCTCTAGCCAGATTCTTTTGCAGCTCTCATCTCCTGGCTGAGGTGTGACGCCAGGCCCAGAGAGCCTAAAAACTCCACTAACTAGCTACAGTAGCTTATTCTGCTCCTGCAGATGCTGATTCTCTGCCAATAAGTTGCCACCGCTCCAAGTCGGTGACCCACAGGGCTCCTTGCCACGTCTAAAGGGTTTTTTTTTTTCCAAGAGAAACACCAGAGCAGGCCCTGGGTATAGTCAGGGGGAGCTGGCAAAGCACACACACCTGCCAGGCCGTTTGTAATCCTCCCGAGCTCCGGGAGTTTCCCTCAACGCGGCGAGCAACACCAGACATGACAGACAAGCGGGCGCAGGAGAGGATGCGTGGTAAGAACGGACGGGTGTGTGCGGTCGGTTGTGTTGTTAAGGGAGTTGTTATTTCAATATTGTCCGTCTCCGGGGGGGAAGAACATCTCTGCAGCTGTAACCATGGCGCCGGAGTTTGTGCTGGTCCGAATGAAAGAGCACGTCAATCACTGCCGGAGAGGCTGAGGGGGTGAGAGGAAAAATGCAAACATTCCCTATATGTGTGTGTGATTGCATGTGCACGCATGTGTGTGTGTGTGTGTGTGTGTGTGTGCGCACGTGTTGGCTGACAGAGTGGGTGTTCTCATGCTGAAGTGGTCCACTCACTCTGTCGACTGGCTCGTTTACAGGCAGGCCTTTTCAAAGTAACGAACGTTGACTGTGCTCACCACATAGTTTACTACTGCAGGTCTCACTCCGCTCCTCTCTTTTTTTTTTTCTCCTCATCTCATCCAATGCATGCGTGAGAAAGTCCCATTGTAATTAAATGAAAGCCTTCAGAACAAAGCTGGAAGGAGCCGAGCACATGGATGGTCTTGGAAACTGCGATCCGAGCGCAGACCTCCAAAAATTCATTAGCCAGCGTTGGAAAGAGCACAGAAAGAAAAAGGGGAAGGGAAGGAGTGGGAGCGACGTACGAAAAAATAAATCAGAGAGACCTTTCATGTCTAAGAAAATGTCATTCATCAACATGTGTGTGCATTGCAGCAATTGACCTTGAAGTGCGTTAAAACCTGGCTGTTTGCTTGCAATAGTGTTAGTTTGTTTGAAGGTTTTTTTATGGCTCTGCAGCATGAGTAGGTGCCGATGACAAGGCGCTGGAATTTAGAGCTCACTCTTGTCGACTACATCACTCCCCTATTATACCTCCTTAAATCTGAATCGGAGAATGAGCGTGATGGATCGTGATGGATCGTGCTAAAGGGCTTTCGGGCCGCGATGCAACAGGAGGAAGTGTCGAACTGTGGAGGCCAAACGCTGAACTCTGGTGAAGAGGGGAAAATAAAACACGCCTGGGTAATATTTTCCTTCACAGCTGTAGGAGTCAGTAAACACAAATGAACAGAACGCATCATTAACGACTGCAGTAAATGCAGATATCACACTATTAATCCTCACTGCTTCAGTCTTCTACCCTCCCTTTGAATTTCTCTAACCATCACTCACTTCCACTTTCTAGGATATGGCAAAACAATGAGAGGAAAAGTAAACTGGAGAGACGGGTGGAGTGATAGCAGGAGGAAGACGGAGAGCAGAGGGTGTGAAAGAATGGTATAAGACAAATAAAGTCTTGTTCTCAATGAGAGGAGCATGTGTTGTACAGATGGAGGGGATTCTTCTCCCGTTTACCAGTGGAGAGTTTGGTGTTACTGGTGTAACCAGGCAGTCAGGTGCATGAAAGCATGGTGGGTGGGTGCCGGCGTCAGGCAGGAGATCTGAGAAGGTTTGTTGCTTCACACGTCTCATTCCTTCTTCAGGTAATTCTCTTCATCGCCTCGTTTTGCTCGCTCATTTTCCCCCTCAGGAGTTGTGACTCATAAATCCCCCTTCTTTAATCGTCACATTGGCTGCCAATATAGGAAATCACATGTGATGCCGTTTTCAACCAACAGTAACCAACCTTATAACAGTGAGCTAAAGGCTAATGTCAGCATGCTAACATGCCCAAAATGACAACGCTATGATCAATATCTTAGTTCAGCATGCTAATGTTCGCACTAAACTAAAATCATAGCCGACGCTGATGGGAAGGTCATTAGTTTTGCAACTATTTAGTCATAAATAAATGTGATCTGATTGATAAAAAGTTAGGGAATCACCAAATTCAGTAGAACTCGACATATGACTGAGGCATTGGCTCTACACGGCTCTTACATGATGACGGCTGAGCCGGCGTCTAGCAGCCAACAGAGCAAACCCTATTTACCGGGAAACCTGGAGGGTGGGTGCTACACGTTCTCAGCTGTAACCGCCTGTTAGGAGTGCATAATGCCCCCCTGGAGTGGGGGTAGGGGGGCATTAGCTAGCCAGTGGGGCACAACAGAGACTCCCATGGACTCAAATGCACGTGTAGCCGGCTTATTTAAACAAAGCACAGAGAATCTCCGATTACAACACACACAGAGGGAGAGCGACCTCATTCACTGCTCAGGTAGATATTACTCTACTACATCTTTACATTAATTAATGCTCAGAATCCGCTTTATAGAACCTTTAAAAATGTGGCAAAATGTTGTTGTCAGTTCTTCCTCCATCTTTATCTCTGGTCATTCAATCAGCCCCTTATAAAGGAACCAGTGCAAACAGTTTGAGGGTGAACGTTCCCCTCCATCACTCTCGTCTCCTTGAGTGCCGCTTGAGTTTCACCGCCTGAGAAAGAGAAGATCTAGACCCCCAACTCGGGACACGCACCGCTGGGTTCCTCAGCTTTCCCTCCCCTGGGCTACACTCGACAAGAGGGGACCGGGTTCACAGCACCCTGGGGTGACTGAAGGGAAGGAATAGGGAGTTGAAATAACATCCAGGGCAACCCAAGAATAGGAGAAGTGCGATAGCTGATCCTCGTTCCCCCACAGAGCAGCCCCCCCAAAAAAGGCTGGATACCAATTTGTGTGAGTGTACTTTCCCCTTCACGGCCACAGCAGACAGCCGTAAGAGACTTCATAAAAAAACAACCTGTATCATCTCAGTATGACTTCATGCTTGAGTGTGCATGTAGCAGTGGCGGGGGTATTTTAAAAGCCTGATGTTGTCTGACCTTTTAGTCCACGTCGGCTCCGTAAAGCACCTTGGATACATTAGCGTGGAAAGGCGGTGTCACACAAGACCACATGAAAGTCGTCTGGAGCGGCTCACACGATAGCCTCGCCGTTGTCTCCTACAGTTTCATCAATAAGGTCCTCAAGACTTGCTGTTAGTTATTTCCCTCCAAGGGAGTCATGTAACCTGTCTCAAATGCCTCAAATCGCGACCTCCAACATCAGAGCGCTGCCAAAACAGTTTAACGAGCCTTCGGCGCCTTTCTGCATGTATCGCTTGCTTATTTGAAGGTAGCAGCTCTTTCAACTCATCACATCTGGCATGGACGACCACAGAGCCTCGCTTTCCTACGAATGTATGCCTGTGAATACCCATGATGCACACAGACTCACATACACAACCAGTTAATAATCATACACGACACATTCCTGACTCAGCTATACCTGGAAACAGAACGAGAAGATTATTTTGAATAGTTTCTCTGCCTTTCTTTCTCTTCTCACTTCCTTTCTCTCATTCCCTCTCTTTCTCTGTCTTGCTAAGTCTCTCACCCCGCCTGGTCTACCTCCTGTCTCAGCCTAGGAAATCCAGGGATTACCAGAGGGACAATCCCAGTGGCAGAGGCCTGCTGCTCCCAGCTTCCACAGAAAGCCCCCCATTCTTCCCCCGTCCCTTTTCCTTCCGTCCTGCTGTATTTCCTCTTTGAGGCGGGGGGGTGAAGGTCTAATGATGGTTGATATCCTATATCTTGGAATGGTAGAAACCATTTAACATCCACCCCCTCCTCATCTGTTTTCTTCCCCTTCCTTCCTCTGACTGAATTTGTTACTATCCTTTCTCTGCATCTTCGTCTTCTTTCCTCCCACAAAACCAGACCTTTAGGCACCCACACCCAGTATACTGCTAAGGCCCCTCCAGTCCCCAGAGCCTCCCGTCTCTCTTCTTAATGAGAGTCTCCAGTGAATAGGGGTGGGTGGGTGGGTGTCGCCCCTACACTTGTCCACAAATAAACCCCGCTGTTTGACTTGGCAGTGCTGCCGCTGTGCCAGTCATCGCAGCTTTCCTGCCTCCGCGGAAAACAGAGAAAATAATCAAGTATCACTTGATCCAGACTGCAAACGCACACAGCTGGTCCCTCACCATGAATACCCACAAGGAGAGGGTGTGAAAAGGAGTGGAAAAGTTATAGAGGGAACTTGTTTTCTTCAGTGTTTCAGCAACTTTTAGCTCATTGTTTTTCGCTTTACAGCCTGCGACACTTTACTGTGCAGGTTCAGTCCCAACACTCTCGTCAACTTTGTTAAAAAACCGCAGCAGGCGGCTGTTTTCATCAAAAAAAGCTCTGCACTAAACAGCAGACAGGAACTAAGTGGTGAACAATGTGAAGCTTTTAGAAGCGAGAGGGCTGGATATTTCCCTCACCAGTTGGTAGAAACCAAAACGGAGCTAAACGGAGAAAAAATATTGGATCAGAAACAGTAAACCTGTGCTAATGCTGCTTTATTTCTTCGCAATATTGTTTCATACGGTGAAAATGTGCTGCACATCAACTGGGCAGGGACTTTACATTTTGGGAACAGGGGAACTCTAAATGTCTGCATTATATATTTATTTTAAAAAAGAAATGTTTTTGCATTCGTATGGTGACAAGAAATACACCTGCCGCTCCAAATTCCACATTTATCTTTCATTGTGTTTCAGATTCTTAACAGCTTTCATACCCAGAGTGCACCTGGGTAATCGTGCACCACAAGGGGAACCATCAAGGCCTATTTTATTCTTAAAAAACAACCGGTTCTAATTAGATTTTACAGCTGCTGCTACTGTTGTGTATGTTCTGGCTAAAAAGGGCCATAAATACGTACATCGCTACGTTGGCTGTGCATGCTTGTGTGCTGATGTGATTATTTTTAAGGAGGATTCACATTTTTTTGAAGGAATTATCAGGGTTTTTTGTGATAACTCTCACTCCCTCGATGCTGTTTGCTCATTGAGTTGGCTGGACTATGTTCCTGTCTCATTTTTGTTTCAAAGCTGGACTTGTCATGGGTAACTTTGCAGTACTTTTGGAGAGGACACAATACTTTGGGCTGGTAGTTTTCTCCTTTTCCCCGGACAACGGAAGGGGGGGGTCAGACGTCATGGTTCGCCATTAAATGTAATGGTTGGAAAAGGTCAGCTTTTTATTTTCTACCTACGTTTGCTGTGAATATAATACAGTGTGGTTATTTATGGTGGAGGGAGGGTGGTGTATTTTCCCTCAGTCATTCCTCTGAAGTAACAAACAGTCCTTTAGCTTTTACAGTCTGTGTAATTATCACCTTTGAATAACTGAGAACTGAAGAAAAACACCTTGTATTAAGTATCATTTTCATCATCCTAAATGGTGTGAGCTGCTTTATTTCAGGAAACTCTTGTTTTTTTCCTATGGGATCACGGATGTAGTTAAACTGCACTTGAAGCAAATGAAATGATGTCATCCGCCACCAGATCCATCAGATTTCTTCAGCTGTTTTAAAGAAAATAAGATTAAAAGAACTCTCTAAGATCTACACTGGATCAGGTCACTCTAAACTTATCTCCCTCAAAGCTCCTAGTCCACATCATGGCCTCCACTAATCCTAACACATTTCACAGTCTGCTTTTTTTTTTCCAAGGGAAAAACTCTCATTGAATTCTGGATTTATCCGGCTCCCATTATGATGTGTGATGCTATCCAAACCAGATGAGCTGGGTCTTCTCCGCGAGCAGAAACAGCCGTGTATGTTTAAAACATGCATGCCCGGCCTCTAACCAGGGTCCGACCACTCTCTTATCTACCACAGTCTGCTTTGGTTGGACTAATGGCTTTAGACAGAGTAATTCCCAAAGAATGATTTGTCCTTTCGTGAAAGTCCACATCTGAAGTCCGGCTGAAACACGAGAGCAGCACATAATCTCCTGCATGAACATCAATTTTGAAATGGAGGAAAAAAAGAAAACCGCCTGGTCCAGATTGAGGAACAGCAATTGTCCAAACTGTTAGTAGAAGCCGGCCCAGGTGACTGAATTTATTTATCCTAAAGAGAGGAATCCTTGCCGACATTTCTGTGAGTGCGTGCAAGTGCAGCACGCATGCAGCCTTCAATCATAACACATCATTCTTCCTATTTTCAGATGATGTAATGTCTGTCAAACAGATTTTTCCCTCCACATGCTTGTGTGTGTGTGTGTGTGTGTGTGTGTGTGTGTGTGAGAGAAAGTGTGTGTGTGTGTGCACCTCAGAAAGCATCCAGGACCTGAATCCTTCTTGTTTTCACTGTTTGACAGGCGGATTGGATATCTCCTGCAGAGTCGTGGATGCTTTAGTAGCATAGCTATAAAAAAATATATATATATTTTCATATCAAAGCGATATGATTGAGAGGTTTTATGGGCGGGTTAACATCTGCATGTGTGTTTCGGTCGGGGAGTAGATGGATAATGGAGGAGGAGAGAAAATACGAAGTGAGAGACGTGGAACAACCTCACAGGATCTCCATCAGAGGAACACAGTCTTGAATACACTGGCAGCTCATTCAACCACCTTTAAAAAGACCCTGAAACAGTGGTTGAAAAAAAGCCACACCTGCTCTCATGGGTAACCTCGTCGTCTTTTTACCTTTTGTATTGAGTTGACCCTTTATGTGAATCAGGACTTATTTTTGTGTAAAATTTCGACGTGTTTTCCTTTCTCTCTCCCTCTTTTTTTGCCATGTTGTGTCTGTATGTTTTTATAATACCTGCCTTAGGACGACGGATGAAATTGAGCAATTATGGCATATTAACACCGAGGCCCTCTGATATGTTAATTAATGTGCATTGTCCTAATCAAATAAATACATTTTAAAAAAAGAACAGCATGTGAAAAAAGCGAGGAAGGGAAAATATGGTGGGATGTAAAATATAAAAGTATACCAGTGGAAGAGACAAAAAGGCCAGATGTTTACAGTTAACTGGGAGAGGTAGGAAGAAGAGAGGAGGGAGCCAACCTATTGCCCCCCTCCCCTCCTCCAGCTCCTCCTCCTTCGCCAAACACTTCTGGAACACAGCTGGGCAGTCCTCCTCATCCTCCCATCTCCCCCTCAATCCTCGGCCCTGTCGCCATCCCTCCAAAAACAACTCGTGTCTCTTCACCTTCCATCCATTCTCAAACCCTCCATCATCAGCTTCCTCCCTTTCTCCACCCGGGTTATATGCTTCTCCATGACAAATCTCTAGAGTATACAGCTCAGCAACAAACCCTTCATCCCTCTCTCCCGGCCGTCCCCCTTCTTCTCTCTTTTCTTTCATTTGATGGCGGCTCTCCTTCCACCACTGTCACTGATCTCTGTTTATTTAGCTTTCATGTCCTTCCTCCTTCCTGCACACACACACACACATGTAACTCACTGGTTGTTAGCATGCGTGTGGATACGCTGTGTTTATCTTCCATATGTGTCTGTCTTCACTACAGTTTGTCCAAATTGCACAGAGCTCTGACTGTCTGCTGAGCTGCTGCTGCAGAAGGAGGAGTAAGTGGTCCACATTTCCTCTCCCCTCAAAGACTCAGGACTGGAGCTAACATGGCGTAATCCCACACAAGCGCACCATTTCACGGCAAATCAGCGGGAGAAATGTTCAATTTCATGCAAGCGTATTCAGCCTGCAGGGGGAAAACAAAGAAGGGGCCGAGCTAAATTGTAATGTATACCTTGAGATCCAGACTGTCAACAAGCAGTCTAAAGTGTGTGAGTGATTGTAAGGCAATGGGAGTCGCAATAGGAGAGGTCACGCTGCTTTTTTTAATTTCAAAACCTTCTGTCAGCACATCCACGAGGAAGCAAATTGTCTCCCTGATGAGAACAGGCTGCTTGCATGAAGTGTGGAAAAGAACACACCAATGTATACAACCTCTCCCGACTCGGCTGCCACGGTTTGCCAGCACTTAACTGTGAGACCACCACAGAGACTTCTGATGTGTTTGACAGATCCAAAAAGTATATTTAGTGTTGGAAAATGCTTATTGGCTGCATCTTTTTTTTTTTCGTACAGTATAACGAGGAGATTAACCCCCTGCCACGCCGCATTCTGCACATCATAATTCTGTCTGTGTGTGTGAGAGAGTGAGTGAGCATGAGAGTGAGACTGTTTGAAAGAGTACCTATGTTCCCCGGGTCCTATGTTACCCGGGTCCTATGTTCCCTGGGTCCTATGTTCCCTAGGTCCTATGTTCCCCGGATCCTATGTTCCCTAGGTCCTATGTTCCCCGGGTCCTATGTTCCCCGGATCCTATGTTCCCCAGGTCCTATGTTCCCCGGATCCTATGTTCCCCGGGTCCTATGTTCCCCGGGTCTTATGTTCCCCGGGTCCTATGTTCCCCGGGTCCTATGTTCCCCGAGTCCTATGTTCCCGGCTCCTATGTTCCCCGGGTCCTATGTTCCCCGGGTCCTTTGTTCCCCGGGTCCTATGTTCCCCGGGTCCTATGTTCCCTGGGTCCTATGTTTCCTAGGTCCCATGTTCCCCGGGTCCTATGTTCCCTGGGTCCTATGTTCCCCGGGTCCTATGTTCCCTGGGTCCTATGTTTCCTAGGTCCCATGTTCCCCGGGTCCTATGTTCCCTGGGTCCTATGTTCCCCGGGTCCTATGTTCCCCGGGTCCCCTATAGGCCTTGGGGTCCTTGACCTGCAAACGTTGACGATCTCTGGTCTATATCCTGAATCGTGCTGTAAATGAATGCCTCGCACACAAACATTCACGTACATGCCGATGTTCTCGTTCCCAACTCGTCACGTACCCCTCGTTTGTTTCCGTTAAGAAGGCTACAGCTTGACGTGACGTGAGTTAAGTGCTGCTGGTGGTTTGGAGGGGTTGCAGTCACGCTGGTCGTACATTATTAGCTCTTCCTCTCGCTGGCCTTGACTGCGAGCGTTCCTGGCCGTCACATCAGAGACGGTGCATTTAGCTGCCCGTTATAAGACTCATTATTTCATAAATCTGCAGTTCAGGCACTCTGCCCTGTTGATTTGAGCCTCCGCCAAGGCTTCGAGCATGTTTTTACAATCTCCTTAATTTATTTACAACCTCGATTCATGTTTTTGTGTGTGTGTGTGTGTGTGTATGTAGGGGGGGTGAGAGAGAGGACACGTTTATCATAACACTTTAGATTTGACCTTTTGTTCAGGTGAAAAATGTCTTGTTAGTGTCGTAGCTTCAATGACGTGAGGAATTAAAGTCCCAGTCGGCAAGTCCGGCGGATGGAGGGCACTCTCACGCCCCTCCCCCACGACCACCGAGCTCCTCCCCCTCGACTTCGTGCCCTCTGAACTCCCTTAGATCACGCCACCTTTGAAACGCGGGTCCGATGTTGACTCTGGTTTTATCACGGGCACCGTCGCCATCTTTCTTTTTTCCCTTCTTTTCCACCGGTGTTTTCTTTTCCTTGGTTGTTTTGGACCTCCTCGTTTGGGTTTTTAACGAGGAATTGGAAGCTTGTTGCTACTTCCCTCCGCCTCCCCCCTGTGATAGTGGAACGACCCGAGGGGGAGGGGCTCTGTGTGCACAAACACAGCCCTGCGTGCTGATTGGACAGGATGATCCGATCTTTGCAAAACAAACAACAGGCTCTACGTGCACGTAGAGGCAGGCTTTTTTTTCTTAAACTGGATGATTTATGTTGTTCTATCGGTGCGAAGTGTCGGCTTCAATGAATATGATCAAAAACATGTTGCCGACTGGAACTTAAAGTTCATGAGTTAAGATGCTTCAAGCCGCCTTGTTTTTAACAACCTTGCCCTTCTTCAGCAGCTGTATTGTTTGAAAAATGAACAAAGAAGACAAAGAAACGTGTAAAATCTCTAAAGGACAACTTCGCAAAAATTATGACATTCATAAAGTTAGGAAGTCAGCCAGGAAAATTCCAAACTGCTTCTCTTAATTACTGTAGCTCAAAAGTTTTATCCTCTCATTGCTGCAATTCATTAACTGAACCTGTTCATACTTAGCTAAAGCAGACATCAGGCCTCTGCCAAAAAAACCCAACCGAGGAGGAATTAATATTTCTTTTACGAGCAGCCTATGATTCTGCCCGCATCATCAGAGCAACAAATCAATGTGGAAGGAGAAGAAAGTATTTGTGTAAGTACGTAAGTGTGTTTGTGAGAGACAGAGGAAGTAGGGACAGTATTTGTTTTTTTTGTGTGTGAGGAAGATGGAAGCCAGAGGAAGAGGCAGCCAAGCCAACATAGAGACAGAGCAAAACAGACAAACAAACAGACAGCAAGCTCACAGAAGCTGCAAGTGGGAGTGGAAGGCGGAGCTAGAGCGAGCCCAGCGATAGGACGTGGGAAAGACTCCTCCACGCTGCCAGTGGGTCTGGAGGTGGAAAGCAGCATTTGGACAGCATGTGGTGGAGGGGTTACAGTCACGCTGGCCGTTCATTATTAGCTCTTCCTCTCGCTGGCCTTGACTGCGAGCGTTCCTGGCCGTCACATCAGAGACGGTGCATTTAACTGCCCTCATAAGACTCTCATTATTTCATAAATCTGCAGTTCAGGCACTCTGCTCTGTTGATTTGAGCCTCCGCCAAGGCTTCGAGCATGTTTTTACAATATCCTTAATTTATTTACAACCTCCATTCATGTTTGTGTGTGTGTGGGAGGGTGAGAGAGAGCAACAGATCTCATTCCCAACTTGTCACAGACCTGTTGGCGTCACTTCGGAACCCACTGGGTTCTCCTTGACCTCACTTAGGTCGAGATAACAAAACAACTTGGTGAGGTTTTCGTGATTTGAGTTCAAATAAGTACGTTTGTTATGCATCTTCAGTTAAGTAGGTGTTTAGACACAAACGTCGGCCTCTTGGGTTAAAGTCCTGTGTTTTTAGATCCATCCCTTCCTCCTCCCCCTTTATAATAGTCACCTGTAGGGGTGAGTATTGGCAAGAACCTCACGATACGATACGTATCACAATACTTTGGTCACGATACGATACGTATCACGATATTGCAATATAAATAAAGATGAAAACACAAGTACCTGTATATGTACATCAGATGATATTGATCAGAGGACAAATTGAGTCAAAACTATTTCATTCAAAACAGCCTCTCCATTTTATTAATTCCCATGAAATTCACTGGAATAAATATTGAAAATAAAATGAAAAAGGATAAAGTACTGCATTCACAACGCGTCTCAACATGAATCCTTTTTTTTTAAATCGATCTTTTGAGTTAAAAAAATCAATATTGTATTGGGCGTCAAAGTATCGCGATATATTGCCGTATCGATATTTTTACCCACCGCTAGTCACCTGATTTCTGGGTGCCTAACATTGCAGAGGGTTGGGGGAATGAGACCGGGCTGGAGAAAGAAAGAGGATGAAGGGATGCATAATGTGTGTGTCTGCATGCACCATCCGATAGGAGCTAATGTGATAATTCTAGCACAGCGCCAGCAGGGGAATTCAATTTCACCATGTCTGGTGCACACATGAATATATTCTTTCATGAATCCGTGACACATATTTCCAGTTCCACATTCCTGGCTCCTCCTTTATCTCTGTACTGTCCTTGTTATCAGGACTCTGGTGCTGTTACTGCATGCTTTAAGTCTCCACGTCTGGCACCCGACCACTTAACCACGGCTTGCTAATCGCCACCGACTACCACACTCATGCATATAAATAAACAGATGTCTGCTGCAGAAGTGTAACTATACTTTCTTTGTTTTCTCCCTCTTTGTCGTTGGCTTGCACACTTCCATATTTACCCAAACGTCCAACCACCCAGAGCCCCGTAGCCTCCCAGGGAAAGTGCTTGGTATGAAGAAATCCAATATGATTAAGACTATGATTGCTGCCTCTAATAGTTTTAGCACCCATACCCTCTATTAAGGAAAACATTGGGTTTGGACCGCAGCTCAGCACGAGCTTCTGACAGAGAGGATCGGCCTATGGGAAAGACCCGTAATTCAGTGTGTGTGTGTGTGTACAGTAGGGGTGAGGTGTACATATGTATGTGTGTGTGTGTGTACAGTAGGCGTGAGGTGTACATATGTCTGTGTGTGTGTGTGTGCGGCTCAAGGGCAGACTTGGTCAGCCATGCTGAGGGTTTGTGGTCAACAGATCACAGGATTGTGGCTTTAAATGGGCCGCAAATCATCAAACGGGCCACACGGAGGGAGGAGGGGGGGGACGCCGCAGACGGGAGGAGTGCTGGAGAAACAAGATTACAACTTCTGCAGTTTGTCTCCACTGGAAGGCAAAAATAAAACCTTTTGGAAGGAAACAGCGAGCAGAGAGCAATGTTTAGTGTTTTATACTGGAATACACGTGTTGATTGTTGTAGAAGAAAGATCAGAGTATTTATAACAGCATATCGTATAAGGTTTATTCATTTTCTTCTAAAGGTCTCTTTTAAGATTGTTAAATTGTAGTCAAGTCTGATCAATCAGGAAGTGGAACAGCGACTGCTGGATTAATCACTGCTCCGTCATACAGTTTATTTTCTCTATTTTCCCACCTTTTTTACTATCTTTGGCATTTTGTTCACCCTTATACACCACTTTATTCAATAAAAGGTTACCGAGCATGGAAACAACTCTCTGACCAAACTCAATACTTTGTAAAATTATGAATTCCACAGTTAATTCGACTCTTGTTTAATAACTGTCAGCAAACAGTTTGTCTTTCCGTCCCCTCAAAGGTGAGCACTGTGACGATTGGTCAGCAGTGGAAATGTTCAGTTCAAAGTTGAGCTGGATGCTAAACGAGGTTGTGTAGCTTTACTTTGTCCAATAATCCCCTAATCATCGCCATTCCACAGGAATGAATCCAATCCGCCGCAAAACGTTGCCTTTTTCAATGCTGATGTGCCGTAAGGCTTCGTCTCTGAGACAAACCTTTACTGTTGAACAGAGAGTTTATTTTAAAGGTGGACGGGCCAAGTTCCCGATGTCAGCCGGAAAACTGCAGCTTTAAAACACTGATTAAACCTGAGAGTGCCGTTCCTTTCAGAAGCCAAGTTGACGGTGAGCCGACACTGAGCAGTTGTTTGGATGGAAATAACGGAACATGTGGAGCTACAACACACTTCATGTAAGGACAGTGCCCACACACACACACACACACACACACACACTCTAATCCTGTGTGACCTCGGCCGAACCGTAGCGTTATCTCTCTCCTGATCGCTGCCTGAGACTTCAGGTCAAATGTCTGAACTCAACTGGCCCTGGAGCCACACACACACACACACACACATTTCCCAATCTCACATCCACACACACACACCTTAACGTAATGGGCCAAGGCTCACCACAGAGGAAACAATTTCCTATCAAAGCTGCTGTGAGTTTCCAGAGCTCTTTATTTCTGTTGTTTATTCTAAGAGATGCCTCCTTTGTTCAGAGCTATAAAATAAACCCGTCTTTCCCCAAAATGAACCTAATCTGCATCCATTAACGTGGACTGAAAACAATAATCGCTTCATTATGCCCCTGTCTATTTATATGTCTGTATCACCGGCGGTATCGTCTAAAACGTACAAGCTTTTTTTTTTTTTTTCCACACCAAGCTCACAGTTTCCATCTCACCACATTCCCTGCTGGGCCAAAGCCTATCTTAATTAACACCGGGATTTTACTAGATCACTGTTGGTTTAGGACCAGCTACACGTCTGTGTCAGTTATTAAGTGCAGCTCCAGTGTGTGTGTGTGTGTGTGTGTGTGTGTGTGTGTGTGATATACACACACACACACACGATGCAATGTTATCGACTCGAGGGTCACTGAAAACAATATCTGTCAAAGTCAGTTGAGTAGAAATGGAGCAACATCAAGCAGTGCCACAGTGTGTGTGTGTGTGTGTGTGTGTGTGTGTGTGTGTGTGTGTGTGTGTGTGTGTGTGTGTGTGTGTGTGTGTGTGTGTGTGTGTTGGCCTGCATGCATGAGTGTGTGCCAGTGACCCGATCGGCAGTGTGTGGTTAGGGGTGAGTAGTGGTGATTCCATGGGCTCCACGCACACAGAGGAGCCTGCTGACAGATGCCTTCCACACACTTCAGGGTTACAAACAGAACCGTGGCAGAGAACGACGAGTAAACACACCGTCCACTACGGCCATCGCTGGGAAGATAGAGCGGCGAAGTCCCACCTTTCTATTCCCATTACATGGGACCTCAACATGAATTTCTCATGCATGTATTCCTATGGTGAGATGGAAAAAATTTCGTTTGAGTTGTGCCATGAATTTCACATGTTTGTGGTTTTTAAAGATAATTTTTCAGCTCGTCGCTGCTCTCGGCGTGAACGATATCCGTCAGTTTGAGCGATTCCTCGTCTTATCATTGAGAACCGAAAGCATGACCGGACGTACCTGCTGGAACGGAACATTCAGGGACATCTTGGTTTGATCGGCACTGAATCGCTGTGTGGGAGGGAGATGACGTGACGTCACATGTAGTCTTTCTCATTGTGTTTTCTCTACAGCCTTAAACTCAACAATTCCACAATAAACGGTCAAACTCTTGATGTGAAAAATTATCATTTAAATCCACAAACAACATATTTCTAATTGGGGCATATAACGACTGGGACCAGCAGATAATTATCTTAGCTGCATTGAGACCCATACATTTATTACGATCTCAGCGGTCCCATGGGAGTCTAGCAGAAGGGGCGGGACTTCACCACTCTACACAATCAAAAACGCTGGTGGTACAAACAAGACCACCACATTTGAACAGGAACAAGTTTACCCAGCAAAATCCCCCAAACATTCCCTCTCCCTTCTCCCCCTTTTCCTCGGGTCACCATCCCTTTATTTCCACCTCATTCCCTCTCTGACCCCCCTTGTTTCTGTCTCCACACCCCCACCAGTTCATTTCAGGCCAGGCTGGCAGTGGCTATGGCAACGCTCCCAAGAAGGTGGTTGAGTCAACAGAAAGAGCCACAGCGGCCCTTCTCTCAACCCCCCCGTCTCTGGGGGGGAGAGGGGTGCAGCGAGGGGACCTCCACTTTTACTGCAACCATCCCATCATGGCTGTATGAGAGGAGGAGACGAGGAGGGAACGGGAAGGAGCATCCGGAAGACAAAACCTAACGTCTTTTAACAGCAAACACTGTGAATGTGAGTCATGTTACTTTGAATGCCAGTAGCCGTTGCTATAAAAGAAGTCTGGAAATCCAGACTCCGGTTATGTTGTTGTGATTTTGGCTCATGTTGACAGACTTTTTAAGGCGGCGTGAGTCAAAATAAAAAACGCTCTGGAGAGGCCAAGTCATCGACGCAGGTACACGTTTCCTCAGTAAGTCAGGAGGGCTGCTCTGAAATATAATGACCAAATATGACAAACTAGCAAATGGAATCACTGTGATTGGATTACATTTGCACCATTTTAACAGATTTTAAAGAATATATTTTGAGTATTGGATTAATTTTGTTTCATGCTGTTGTTTTGTCTCGTGTATCTGAATGGCATAAGTACAGATTTCTTTTAAAAATTTGTATTGTAATTTTTTTATTGTAACAAACACCCCCCAGCCTGATTCCAGCCAGGGATTTTGCAGGTATATGCTTTACGTATGGACCAGTTAGGCCACGGTGACACCATCGACCAGCTATAAAACCATCTTTTCTTGGTAAAAAAAAAAAAAAAGCGGAAAGAACTGAGCCATGTCACTACGTCACCGAACCCACTTCTGCGTTTGCGATTTTGATTCAGTCATTTCTGACTCCTATTTCATGAGGCGTTGGAGCTATTTGGTCTCCTCCCTGAGCGTGTAAGTGAGCAGCAAGTGGGATGGCAGGTGAGGACAGGCCTGGAGGAGAGCAGTGGAGTGGGGAGGCCACGCATCGCTCTGCTGTCTGCTGGCTCCAACGTTGTGTCGAGTGGTGCGATGGTTTGTGTCAGTTAACACCCGCGGTTCCTTTTTCACACAGTGGTGGACGAGGTGTCTGGTGTGTGTGTGTGTGTGTGTGTGTGTGTGTGTGTACAATCATCGGCACTATTAGGAGTCGGAGTGAACAAGCAGACACCCTGGGCGTCCCGGGATGGGCGACGCAGACACGTTTATCTGTGAGGGGATTGGTTGGATTCCTTTCATGTGAACATGGCTGACAGTTCCCTCGCTCCTTTATCTCCCTCTCACTCTCTCCGTGACCTCGTTGGCTCCTCCCTCTCCGTCTCCCTGAACGCCGACCCCTTCGCTTTCATCGTGACATCGCTACACCTGTTTTATTCCTCTTCACGTCTTACTTCCTGTCTCTCTTTCACTCCTCTCTGACCCATCTGCTTTTCATCGGAGCCCATAGAGTTAGGTGGGGATGGGGGGGGGTCACATCCTTTTAGTTTATTATTGCTGACCGATCACTTTACTGATCACTTTAACGCTCGCCATCACGTATGTGCGAGAGAAGAGGAAAGAAAGTGAGTTATTAATCTTCACCGGGGATGTTTGCTTCCTCATAATAAATCACAGATATTTGGCATGCACCAACAACCCCTCCCCCCCCCACCCAAAAAAAATCACACACACATTTACACACAGCAGTTCTCAGTGCGATGAGCTGTCACTCCCTGTTACGCTTGGCATTCTGGTTAGCGTGCGGTTTGGATCCCCTTTCAGAGGAGCCGAACCCGGGACCTTTTCCCCCCCTCAGCATTCCAGACAGCAGTGGACAAGAAGGAGAGAAGACAGAAGGGAAGCGAGAGCCAAGGACCACTCATGACATCGGAGAGTTTGTGTTTAATCACTCGTCGCGTTTTAACGATTCAGAGAGCGACATCGGTTTCGCTAATAATCGCGTCTTCGCCATCGGGTCTATCGAAGGCCTCTCAGAGAGAGAAATCAAGATCAGGAAAGCACTTTTACCTGAAGTTTCAATTACATTCCTTCCAAATGAACGCCCAAGGAAACCAACGGCTGATTAAAAAAATAATTTACTTGTGTTTCCCTGCGAGAGAAAGTGGAATAGAGTTGCTAAGCAGAGTCCTCCTGGGTGGGCAGCGCTGCCCCAGAAAAGCTGAACCCGAACCAGACATCCTTCAAAATGATTTCATCCGCAATCACTGGTGAGCTGACGACTGCATCCAATCCAAGAAAAGCATTTGGGGATTTTTTTTTTTAAAGAAAAGCGAGAAAATTGCCTCAAAGTGAGGGGGAACTTCCACCGTTTCAACAGACGTGCCCGAAAACTTCCCAAAAACTTGGCGAGCTCCCATCCTTAAAAAAAAAAAAGAAGAAATCTCCCGTCTCCCGAGTCCGCACCATGCCAGGTTAGTCCGAGTGAAGACGGATGGAATTCCTGGAACATCTTGCAGACTTAAACCAGACTTCACACTTTGTGAATTCTTTTTTTTTTAGGCCCTGCTGATGGTTCTGACAAATAATCTGTCTGTGGTCGAGGTGAGGTGAGGAGGAGCAGCTTA
Source organism: Eutrigla gurnardus (assembly GCF_963514095.1). Taxonomy (NCBI): domain Eukaryota; kingdom Metazoa; phylum Chordata; class Actinopteri; order Perciformes; family Triglidae; genus Eutrigla; species Eutrigla gurnardus. The sequence continues at coordinate 28,460,565 of NC_139920.1, forward strand.
AATCCACTATTTGATGGCACGGGATTTAATGGTTTGGGAATCGCGGGGGTTCGGCGACTTCAGGCTTTAAGCAAAAGAATGATACGTGTATACATGATGAATTAGTGATGATTTCCTTGCCAAGCTTTGGGGGTTGGCTCATATGTGTTCCAGAGTGAACGCTTTACTTAAGGCCAGATAAGACTCCCTTCCATTCAAAGTAAATACTTCAAAAAGAATTAAATAGAAATGTCTTTGAAGATACCAAAAGAATGATCGTACACAAAAAATACATACTAAGTTTACCGCGCATCTGAATCACAACGCTAAAAGACTAAAAGATATGAATTTGAAATGAAAAAGGGGGCTTTTTAATTTCTCCGTCTGTTTTCTTTCTCTTCTCTCACCACCTCTCGCAATTTACTTCTTTTCCTTTTTTTTCTTCTCTCCTCATCATTCTCATCTTCTCTTCCCATAGTTTCCGTGGAGCCGTCCAGCTTTTTGTTTGAGTCAGGAGCCGTTTGGTGTAAACAGCAGTCGGCCTGAGGTAAGATAGTGGAGTTTATGACCTGAGCAGCTTCTTCCAACACTACTCCTCCTCCGATCAACATGCGAAGGGATTCTGCTTCTCTTTTCTCTTCTTTTAAATGATTTCATTTAGGACTCATACAATACACAACTATTCATTACGTACGCTGAGGTTTATAACACCAAGGCAAATGAAGTGGTTTACAAAACTCAGTCAAAAGGCAAGTAGTCATTTATTGAGGTGTTTCGGACATCTTCTCTGACAGCAGCAACACATTTATTTGGCTTCACTTGTTTCCTTGGCAACGCAGCGCAAAACTAATCCAGTACATGCAGCCTGAAATTACATACTGTATTATTTGTAGAGCATTGTTTGTTTTTATGAAAACCTATTAGTGACGGTCAAAGGTCAAGTTTAAACATCCAATTCTGTTTCTTGGAGGGAGATTCGACAAATACATACATTGCCATGCGTTTTTTAAATCTAAAGTCGTATCATATGATCCGAAAACCTCGCAAACTGGTCAAAAAAACAATAATTAAAGTAATAATTTCCGTCCTACGCCTTCCTTCGACCTACAGACACATTTACAGGCGTATTGGGTTTCAGGCAGATCTATTGTGCTGGAAGCCTTTTGTCTGGAGGCAGCTACAGGAAAATGGAAATCAGCGCTGCAGTCGCAATCAACTCTGGCAAGGCCAAAAAACCAAAAGTCCAAGACCATTTAAAGAGGAGCTAATGCCTTCCTTCTGACCGTCACCGCACAAGAGCGCACATTTGTAAGGATCGCATACTGGGCTTCGTATGATACTTGTATTGGACAGTGTTTCTCAACAGCATATAAATCCCATTTAAGTGAGTGTATAATCGGCAGCCAGCTGGATATTCATCCACAGACAGCAGAGCAATAAAGGCAATTACGCCTGTGATTTCCACGTAATTGAGACTTCATTTGTGTCAGTCTCGGGCAAAATATTACGACCTCAAGAAAAACACTGAGACACCACCAAGATAAATGAGGTTGGAGTCAAAGAAAAGACCGCAGCTCCAAAAACTGCGATCAATAGCATGAAACCCAGACTGCACTGGGGTCCAGCGGCCGTGGAGGGGCAGCGGCGTTGTCCAGCTGGGACCTCGCCTTGTCGTCGCTCTCATCCGTTCTCCGTCCCTCCCATCCTCCGGCGTATCCCTTCATCCATCCTCCCATCCCACTAAATACCCCGGCTGTTAGCGGGCATTAAAAAGCCATTCACACTGCTCTCATGTGCTTGGGTTGGCCGTCACCAGAGCCGACTACAGAGGCTTGGAGGGCCCCGGCCTCTCTCTCAGTCTCTCCCCTGCACATTTTGGCAAGCTGATAAAATAGTACTTGTGTTTCCATTCCAATGCTCACTTGCTCTCTGTGAGCTTTGCACAAAGATCTAGCTTTTTGGCTGTCAACAACGGCACGCACGCCTGCGCCGTCTGTCCGTCAGGCCGCCGCCGGCCGGCCGGCCCCCGAGGCGTTGACACTACTACCTGAGAATCAACAGCAGAGGAATCTATCAAAAACACGGGATTTGTTCCCGTGATCCAGAACATTGCTCGGCTCACCGGTCCACATTTTTCATATTATTTCATAAAACGCTGAGGGCAACATTCGTTTGACCAGAGCAAGAAAACTTCCACTGTGAACTACGAGGACGATACCAGTGGAAACGTTTCTTCTAGACAAGTCATACAAACATCTTCTTCAGAGATACTGAAGTTTTCAAAGATCTCAATATGTGGGTCCTTCCTGGACTGTAGAACTTTGCCATGGTTTTATGATGGGTATGGACAAAAGCCCCTTTTACACAACCTTTTCATTGCGGGAGAATTCCGTCGTTATTCCACCCCGTCGTCAGTCTAAACGCTCACCGAGGTGGAATACTCCCGCAACGAAAAGGCCGTCTAAAAGGAGCTTTTGTCCAACGAGAAGCCGCTGTGCAACTGAACAGGTAAATGACGGGAAAACCACACCCACGTATTAATTACTGTAAATAATAGAAACCAAAAGAGTGTTTAGGATAAACAAACAATAAGACAGACAAACTCATTTTGGCTCCAACAATCGGTGATAGTGATTTCCCAAGAAAAGATCGTCATCTGAGTATTAATATTATTAGAAATACCAGAAAACCAACAAAAGATTTATATCCTGTCCTAGAAAGCAACACAAACTTGACACCTGCTGAGAATGAAACTCTCTTTTTATATAAATAATATAGTGAAAGACGGACATAAAGTGGTTGGAGTATTTTTTTAAATCCACATTGGGTGATATATGTTGGCGATGCTATTACTTCCCGAAGGCAGGTGGTCTGGCAGCGGGCGGACCATGGCATCAGAAACCAATAACCCTGTCTGCTTACACAAGACTTCTGCCAAGTTAAACTCACATATCTGTCTGTTTTCACTGAGAACACTAACCGACACCTTCTTTCTCTTCGATTCTCCGAATACCTCAAACATCCTCATGGGAATCTCACAGTAGCACCCTTAGGAACAGTATCTCCAAGGCTCAACAATGAACATGTTATATGTCGTTTTTTCCCCTCGCAGCGATGGCAAGACCTAACAAAGAACCCGTCCCCCTGCCAAGTTACTGTGCCGGCGCTAAAGCACCTGTAAAAGTCTGTTTTCACTCTGATTTAACATTTTATTCAGTGATGCCTGGAGGTGAGCAGAGTATCTGTACCTGGACAGAGCAGGCTTCAGGTCTTCATGCTAAGCTAAGCTAATTGGCTGCTGACTTCAGAACTTTAACACATGATGTAAATAGAAGGGTGTAAGTGTGTGAGCTACAAACATGCTGAGAGGTTTTTTTTTTTAGACATACCAGGATCGGACAATGAGCTTCTGTTCAGCTTCATGGCAGAAACCGACATTTGTATCCTCAAGTGTCTTAAAAACCACACCGAGCCTTCTGGAATATATGAGCGGAGTGCAAACATAATTGAATTTAGCCAACGCAAATGAAGCGTTGAAAATCTGCGTACACGTCCAATATGTGCCCCTCCCCCCCGCGTGCCAACGACAGCAAATTTGTCTGCGACAAAGTCGTCCGCCCCACCTGTTCACCATTAATAAAGGTTTTCCTCCGTCAAAGCGTTTCCCACACGGTCCCACATCTGTGATCGGCACAACGCGCACATTCACCTCCGCAGCCCTTCAGTCTGACATGTTTCCCTGCTAATCTGTTTGCACAACTCTGGTGTGACCACAGGCCAATTACACGTCGTCACATGATGCACCCGCGAGAGAGAGAGAGCGAGAGATGGAGGGAGAAGCGAGCCACCCACTGAGAGCCACTCTTTCTTAACTCCCCCCGCTCACTTTGGTGACTGTAATTGCAGCCGCCCATCATCCTAAACAACGCCCCCCCCCTCGGAGACCACGGCCCCCGCCGCGGCTCTCTAAGTAAATCTGATTTCTCATCTCATTTACGTTCCATAAACTCTGCCATATGTTGGATATTACATTTAAACTGTTCCAGTAGACGCACGTCTTGAGAAAGGTAATGTGTTGGAAAAACTGCGCCGGTGAATGACAGGTGAAATTGACCGTGATGGGAGCGAGGGGAAACAACTCAAACCCCAGAGAAGGGAAGAGAAGGAAACTTCACGGCAGCATCCTTTTCTTTTTTTATTGTTGTCTTTCTTATTTTGGCTCGGAGGGAACCGCTGAGTGGAGGAGGTGAAAGGTTTCCTCTGTTATTGTTGCTCTTGCTCTCTTCCAGTACCACCAAAGTGAACCATTTTATTTTCCTCTCCTCCCCCCGTTCTGCTTGAGTGGCTCCCTGCTTCTCCACTTCTCTTTCCTCATAATCCTTTTTAAAGTTTCTTTCGCTCCGTTCTCCCGTGGTAAGGATTGACCTGGTCACATGTCAACAGAGCGGCAGCCAATTCTACCGTTTCTCCCCGTCCAGATGGATAAGAGTTTTCACTTCGGACTATAGAAAGAGCTCCAAAGGCTTCAGTGAAGTGTTTGGACATTACATTACTGTACTCTTTGTCCCCGCCTTGATAGAGGGAACTCATCTTACAATGCAACAAAAAAAAAAACTTGAAACGATCTCCATTCATCCGTATTCACTAAACCGCTTATCTCGTTAAGAGCAAATTTTCAAAAGCTAATTGACTCAGGCCTGTGTCGTTTCAGGGAACCGGGGAAAGTCATGTTCAACAGCAGTGCAGACGGGGGAGGGGGGGGGGGGGGATGGGGCTTCAGCCAAAGAGATGGGGTCGTCCAGAGGGCAAGGACGGATGCCGGCTCCCTCTGTCAGTCCGCCTCAGAGAAAACTCTGGTGCTCTGAAAGGGGAAATAAAGGCCTGAATACTCAAATGCTTGAAACCCTCCTGAGCTACTGGGGACACCCTGGGGTAAAACTACCCCGGGGTAAAACTAACGTAGGGACCAGGGGGCTGAAGGCCTACTGCCCGTCCAGGTGGTCAGCTATTCTAATCCAGGCTGACCTGCTGAAACGAAACCAATTCAGATCCGTCACAATGATGTGCACCCACATGTAGATGTGATGAAGACTCGTACGCACAGCCAAGAAATAGATCCTTCTTTCATGCGTTGCGGGGAGGAACCCCGGCCGGAGTACAACGGGGTCGCGACTCATGAATGAGGATGAAAAGACGCACACAGACTCGGTTTGACCCGCGAGGTGCCGTGTTTGTGCTTTCACTTATCGGTGCGGTGATCTATCCCCGCCAAGCCGTTTGTGTACCAGAACATCTGTCTGAAGACTTGTTAATGGCACTGGAGCCCGTCTCCTCCCCCGCCTCTCCACCTTTCATGCTGGCCGCCCGCTGCTTTGTGTGTCTGCCTGCTTCCACTCCAGAGGTGCTTTTAGGTGGAGAGGTGTGTAACGGGGGCGTCGCTCCACCCGATTGTGTTGGGGGAGGATGGGAGGGATGATGGGATTTATGTGCTTCTTTACTTATTTTCACATTAAAAGTGGAGCCTTGTTTTAAGAGTTCCACATTGGTTGTGGGACCGTCATTGGTCGGTGTTATGTTTCTTAGTTAAGGCTATAATCAGTGATACAATGTAACTAAGTACGTGTACCCAAATACTGGACTAAAGTACCATTGTCACATACTTTTTTTTTTTTTTTACAGATACTTTTCTTGAGTATTTATTTTCTGATACTTTCTGATACTTCTACTCCACTACAGTTCTGAGAGAAATATTGGTTATACGGTTATATAAGGTATAAGATGAGATTCGGAGTAATGATATGAAATAAAATCAACAATTAAGTTATGATTGCAGGTTATGATAACACTTTATTGATCCATTCCATCCAACATTAATGCATTAATAATTATAATACAATAATACAGTATAGACATTAATATGAAATGGGCCCTTACGCACAATGGGTACTCTTACTTTTTGTAGTTTATTGATATTTTGGTGCAATTGTTTTTCTTTTTCTCAAGTAACATTTTAACAGAGTATTCCACAAAGTTTTATTGCTACGTTTACTTCAGTACTTCTTCCATAACTGGCTCTATTTTTGGACATGCATGGAATCGTTGGTTTACAGGGCCAAACAGGAATATAAACCGCTTCCTGAGACGAAGTGTAACGTAACGCCGGGTCACCTGTTTCACAGAGGTTTATGATATTTGACTTTGGGCCAGTGCTGCGAGTGTTTGAAGCCTTTATGACCGCTTGGATACTGATCATGGGAATACAGCACTGCAGACCAAGGATTAAAAAACAACTTATCTCTGCTTATTGTTGTTCTTCTCAGCTCTCTCATCTGACATCTGCCGAGGTTAATTAAACAATCTTAACACAACATTAGTGGTGCTTCCCAGTGGCGGATTGTTTAATCATGACAAACATTTGGCCAATCAAAGTGTTTTAACACGGGGCCGATCCAAGTGTGTGACACGCAGCATTAGCCAAGAAATAATGACGCGCGTGTTCCCCACAAGCCTGACTCAATAAACAAACATAAAAAAGCAGAACTGAAATATTATGATAAGACTTACAGGATAATGCAAGCCAATGGTGTGAAAGTGAAAAATGAGTGTGTGCATGAACGTTTTAGGGGAGGTGGGGTCTCACAGAAAGGTGAGAGTGTAAGCAGAGCTGAAATGCTCCACTGGGTTGTGTATAATGAGGACAAGGCAGTGGGGGCAGTGAAGACGCATGGGTCACATTAAAACCGGGTTCAGTGAGAGGGCTCTGCTAATGCTACCTAATCCTCGACAAGCCTGGCTCACAGCGCACGCTCACGTGCACGCCGTTGTTCTCCACTGGCACCTATTTATGACCCGTTGGCTGGTGTGTGACAAAGATGTGCAGCTTATGTCACAAGCAGGCCGGGACTCAGAGTTCATCACCTAGTCTTATGCCACCATGCGTACCGGGATCTTTTTCTTTCCCCGTGATACGCCACATTATCTAGATTTGTCTCGTCTGTGATTTTAACGATGGATGGTGTGAGTAGAGATCAGTGCATGGTACTCATGCTACTCCCGAGCTGCGTTCAAGCTTCATCTCAAAGTCAAAATTGTCAAAAGCGCAGACTTAAGCCGCATCGCAGATACGTCTAACGCCTCCTGGTTTACGTCGGGGCTAACGCGGTTAAACAAAGGTTATGAAACAACAACGTCCCAAAAGACAACAACATTCCAGAGAGGCCAAGCGGGTCTCTGAGGAAATCAGTCCGTCACATTCCTGTCTGTGATCAATCAGCCTCTGGCCCAGACAACCTGAGATTAACCCCAGCCTTTCTGGAAACTACCTGCCCCTCCAGCTCCAGTACCATTTACAGCCGCTTCCCTTGTTGTGATGAGCAGCATGGTGGAGATGTAATGTGTGTGTGTGTGTGTGTGTGTGTGTGTGTGTGTGTGTGTGTGTGTGTGTGTGTGCGTGTGTGCGTGTGTGCGTGTGCGTGTGTGTGTGTGTGTGTGTGTGTGTGTGAGAAACTACCTGGGGAAACACTCAACCGCCATTCATTTTTACTGCAAATTCCACTGTTAAAAAAATACAAAATTATACAGAAACAGTACAGTGAAAGAGAGAGTATGTGTGTGTGTGTGTGTGTGTGTGTGTAGTGAAGATGGATCCACAGTGTGACGTGAGGCCGTTTAAGCAGAAAGGAACGCCGGTTCTCTCCAACAAAAGAGGAGAATGTGGGCGACAGAAGGAGGGAAGGATTTGGCTCATCCAACGCCAAAGTATGGAAGAGCACTCCGACCCGCCGCTCACTACCTCACTACCTCTCGGCTCAGCGACAATGTGGTGGAGTCATTACTCCAGGTCTCTCAGGTACGGCGGCGCAAGGCGAGGAGGGATGTGACCTCCGCTTGGATCCACCGAAGGTGGAGGAGCGCGGAGATCAGAGCGAAAGTTAATAGTTCACGCAACAGTTCCTCAGAATAAAGACGGTACTTTTCCCTGCGTGCTTTACTTCTACTCCAGCCTCTGTCGACTCCGGTTAAACGAGCGAGTGAAAGAGTTATCACGATAGCCGCGTTGACTCTGGTTTTCCATTTAAGGAAATGCTGAAATTGTGGCACTTTGTTTAAGTGGAACATTTCTTGTAGCCGTTCCTGTCAGCGCTCGTCTGCGGCCTGCTCTCACAACCCAATCCGAGCTGTAACCGCTTTTTCTCTCTCATTTTTCTCACAAAATAAGAATCCAGGAAAAGAAATTGTTATTTTTTTTATTTATTTTTTTACAGTTGTCAAGTGTTTTCTCAGCGTCCATAACATCCAGCTTCCTCCATCTCGCCGTCAGCCTGCAGTGTTCTGGCCAGCGCATAATTGTCTAAGTGCTTCTGGATGGCAGCGGGCTATTTGGTCATTAAGGAGGCCTATTAAGTCATTAGTGCAACAGTGGGACGGCCGTCTGCCTGCCGACGGGACCAGATGATCGGCCCTGATACGTGTTGCCTCGCAGTTTTCCACATATTTGCGCAGGTAATTACAGCTTAGATGTGAAACACCCTCAGATGTCACGTTTAAAGAGGGGGTTACATGTCGCCAGCGCACTTTAAAGGTAATCTCCTCCTCCTCCACCTCTTTTTCCACTTGGCGTGTGTGCAGATGAGCGATGGCCGGAGCCTCGGGACATGTCAGAGAGAAAGATAGAGGGGGGAGGGCAGGTCAGAGAAAAGAAGAGCAGACAAAGACTTGCTTTTTTCCATCAGTCAGCCGTCGGCCAACGCGTCACTTACCCATCAGGGAATGTAAATATTTGGATGTGGGTACGGTTGGATGTTACTTAATTCCCCCTTTAAATATATCCTGTTTAGGTGAACGCCGTCCAAAGAACACAACGCCGAAGTATTCTGCATGATTTGATACGACGCACGAGAATCTTGTTTTGATTTGGGATCTGCCGTTACCCGTAGCAACCCTCGCCTCGCCAGCAGACATTCGCTACCCTGGGCTCACAATACTCTCCTCATCGCTTGCCATAAATGCTCATCAAAGAAGTGCCATGTGCAGCCAGAAACCTCTGGATTTGTACGGAGAGACACATTCCTTAAAAGTAAAAAAAACACACACACATGGATATGTGCTGTTTTTTTTACTGTTCTTAAATCATTTTCAAATCACTGATTTGAATCCGCGGGCCGTATACTTTGTGAGAATTGGAAAACCAAACACAAACACAAATCAAATTGAATATGGTATAAAGTGATGGCGGCTTATGGGAAACGCAGACTGTGTGGGTCTAAACACGGTGCAGGGAATGTCTCTGGCCCGGCCAGACACTTTATGACCACTGTGTATAAATTCAGCGGTTGCTATCCTAGCGCCATGCACTTTTCATTATATACTTTCATACATGTATTGGAGGGAAAGAAACAAAATGTCATCACATTCTGTATTATTTTACCATGAAGAAATCATTTGTTGTGATGTGTTCGCCTCATCTCCTGGCCTGAAAGCGCCTCACTGGGACCGCCTCGGTGCACAGATTGAAATAGACATGTCAGGTTGTCACTGAAGCTGGAAACAGAGAAGGACGGCCTCCTGCTGAGAGGAAACTAGATTCTGTCACCCTTAAAACCTTAACCCGCTCCACTGGGGTGACCCGATGTCAGCCATCTCCCTCTCTCTTAGTCACACACACAGTTTTCACAAGTTGTAGCACAAAACAGGCCGAGCTGGTCGGAGGTTTTGGCCAGGTGCTCTTATCGGTGCCCAGACTTGACCCCCCAGCAGACGGCCAGTCTCCTCACCGCTCGGCTGCTCCGCAGCTCCGCAGCTCCGCAGCTCCGCTACCACCTCCCGCCTCGACCCTTGACCCCTGCCCAGGAGACAGGCGCCACCGATGTGATGTAATTTCTCTCCCCGACATGGGCCAGTGGCCTCGGCTGCAACGCGACCCCGGGAAAATAAATATGAGTGTTTATTTGGTGGGAGTGCGAGAGGCCCACGGGCTGGAGCCGCCCTCCACTTTCTCAAAAGCAGCTTTGCACTAGAGACGGGTTTTTTTTTGTTCCACGTCTCAACTCCGGTATCACACAAATACGCCATTGTGGTTTGGTGCCGCGGACCATCAATGAGCTGAACTGTGATGCCGAGACCGTCGACCTACTCAATATCTGGAGATGTAAAAGCAGCTTGTATCATCTGATGTATTAGTACATTAATAATTTATAAGAAATACCTGATCACATCATCATGGTAAATCATCGATGCGCCCTTTATCTGCCCTTGACTCCCATGCAGCTGTGGGCTGCATCCCTCCCGGAGCGGCCGTCGGCCCCTGAGCCGATCCGAGCCGTCTCCAGGCCTTTACCACTCGCTGCTCAAAGCGTTCACAAGGACATCAGCGCCGGGCCGGCCCGCCCAGCTGTCAACTCGCATCGGCCTCCAAAGAACTGGAGAAGAACCACGCACGTGAACCGCCTTTGTTTCCACAAGCTCTGAGCTGCCTCGTACAGAGAAACCCACACCTCTCCGTGATCTGAGGAGACCGTGGAGAGCTCTCAGACAGACGGAGCTCTTGTTTTCCACCACAATGGTCTAAAGAGGGCTCTGGCACACTTAGCGTCTCCCCGTTCCTCCCACGCTACCACCAACATCACCACTACAAGCTGCGTTTAGAACACCCGCCGCCCCATCACGGAGAGAATGAGCTCACAGGTCATGTAGACCTGGTCCGGTGCCTCAAGACCAGCTGTCACCCAGCGGTGCTTGCCTCACAGCGCCGGTACTACTGGGCCCAGGTGCCTAGGAGAGCGCTACAGTGGGACAGATGATGAATCACCAGCGCTCACGTTTCTCAGAGCCTCTCATGGAAGTTAAAGTTACAGGATATTGTAAGCAACTGCTTTTATTGGGGAACAAGTAATATGTGGGCCGTCAGGGATTGGAACCTTTCCCAACTCAGATCTCCCTTTAAGCATCGCTAGTGTTCCAGATTAGCATTAGCGATGGGAGGATCCCTTTTTCTTGTTCTCTATCCCTGTCTCACTTCCCTTTCTTCTGACTACCACCCACGCATTTTCTCCTTTCCCCATCCATCCTTCTGACCTCATCCTTGTTACAGTCGAGCGTAGAGGGAATCAATCAACCGTAGAGTTCAGATTAAATCACAAATTATTATAATTGAGAATAATGGTTTCCATGTCAGCTTCATTTCAGTTCAGCTTTGAATCCTTCTCGTACATCTCCGGTAAAACGAGTTGGAAGCTCCGGTTGGGGTGAAACTCAAGTTATCCGTGATCCGACGTCGGCTGGATTTCCAACATGGCAAATAAAATCTCTCTTATCTGAATTTGAACACCTGTCTTGTAAAAGTGGAACCACCCCTTGTAAACCCAGTTCTGCCTGTTCTTTTTTTCCCCCCCGGAGATCAATTGATTGTCCTTCTCACGGTCGAATAGAAGTTCTCGTTGAAATGTAAACACAGCTTTCTAAAGTTGGACTCTGCTGCTATTCAACCCTGTTAGGATGTAATTTAAGACGGTGTTGCTTTTAGGGGCAACACTAAATGCAGACCAGGGTTAGACTGGGACCACATAGAGGAAAAAAGTCTGAATCCCTTTAAGATAACAGGAAAACAACACGTCCACAGGACATGCTACACCTCAGATTGCAAAGCCCTTGGAACGGTATTAACGCGTCTCCCCCTTTTTACTACCTCGAGGCGCGGTGTGAGCTTATTTCTAGGGGCAGTAACGCTCCCAGGCATGTGCAGGGCACGCAGTGGGACGTTTGACAGCGTAGTTAGGAGGTGCTGATGAAAGAGGAGAGGCAAGAAGCCCACTGCCTCTCAAATTAGACCCGGAGCCCTTTGGACCTGTCACATGGCGGCTTAGGCACCGCCGAATGTGCATGTACGGTGCTTTGTGTGTGGCGTACCATGTGCTGCACCGACACACATGCCGAGATGTTTTTTCCTCCTTAATGCAGATCAAACGTTGCATAAGAACATAAATTAGAACGGAGCATCCTCCACGTCCTGTCGAGGCTCATCACAGCCTTTGTTTTTCGTGGGACCTCCCACACTCTAACATTGGTGACCTCCAACAGACTAATTATTTAAATGGATGCATGTTCCCTTAAGGATCGTCAGACAATATGTGAAAGTTGGACGCACTCTCCCCATGTTTTGCTCATCAAGTGATTGGGTTGTTTTGTTCCTCTTCCAGTCTCCGATTACAGTGCGAGCCAGACAGACGGTCTGCACTAATGAAAGAGAGCGCTCCTCTCACCTTCTCTAATCCGTTCTGCATGTGCATTGCTCAGTCTGACACCCGCTGCAGATTCAGCTGTTGAATGTTTGTTTAGTGAGGTAGATGGACATCAATAACCGTAAAGCTGTCTCCAGCAGAACCCTTTTTTTTCCCTTCTTATATTGTTTTCTTCCACGTCCTCCGGCTGTTCCTCTCACAGAGGGGCGTAACACTGAAAATCTGTTGACTTTCACTGCGATTATAGAGCTCAGTCTGCATGTCTTCAGAGCTACTACAAGCTGAGTGATACAGAATAGTACATCTACTCATCTTCCCCTCTGATCCTGGTTTGTTCTCCATCTCGAGTAAAAAAAGGGAGAAAATGAACGAGTGTCCGTTCCTCCTCTTACCTGAGAGAAGTTGAGTCCGTTGAGGGGGTGACACTGCTCCTCCACCCGCTCCACCGCCCCCGTCGTCTTCCTCATCCTCTCGGCCTCTTGAGCCAAGAACAGATCCAGCACGGGCGTCCCCCTGGACCGGACGTCCCACTCCGTCAGCGAGTTCACCATCAGCATCACCCACACCGGCCTCTTCCTCTCCCAGTTCCCGGCGATGGCGTTGAACAGGTAGTCGGCGTAGAGGCCGCGGCCGCGCTGGTCGGCGGTCATCCAGGAAGGCATCATGTGTTTGACGTAGTCCAGGTGGCGTTTGAGGCGGCGGTACAGGTCTCGAGGTAGCAGCGTCTGCAGGTTCTCCCCGTGGGGCAGCAGCTGGCAGCTGGTCAGCTTGGAGATGGTCAGCGGGTCGGTCAGGTCCAGCTCGAAGAACACGTTGCGGCTGCTGCGGAAAGCCTGCTTGGACCTGTCGGGGATGAAGTCCCAGACCCGGGTGTAGGGCACGTGGATGGTGCCGAACAGGTAAGAAGGTGGGTGAGGAGGCGCTCGCTTCACCCTCCACAGGAAGGAGTTCATGTCACTTTGCTGTGGAGGAGGGAAGGAAAATAAGGCTTTTAGAGCAAAAAAATACCGTCATTTCAGAGCAACCCAACTGAAGCTGACACGTTCTTCCTCTATTGTGGTTTACCGGCTCGGAGGCTCGGGTCAACAAGGTAAAGATTGAAATACAATTTTGAGATGACGGCACCCAGGGGAGGTATGAAGTTCAGTGGGCTCGCGGCGCTTATAGAGGGGCCTTCTGGGCTGTAAACACACCCTGGTGTATCGTCGAGGTGCATACCTCAGTTGCCAAAGCCTCCTTCGGCTCTGGGAAGCATTTCAAAAAGGTTGCAGTGCAAATATACTACACTGGAGCTCCGAAAAAAGAAGAACCTGCTCTCCGCTCTGACCCCACGGTGATCCCGTTGTTTGTGAAACGCTTTCCACCGGGCGGGGATGATGTGCTGCTGACAGGACGGCACTGTTCCCGTCCTCTCTACGACAGGAAGTGTTTGTCTAGTGCGGTTATCTTCATACGCAGCGATGTCACAATGGGAATGAAATAATCACAGCCGCTCTCAAACCGGCGCAAAAAAAAGGCCCGCGCTGCGTTTTAAAATATGGTTCTTGTTAGGTGCTCTGAGAAATGTGCTGTGCATGTGTTACGACTTTGATGTTGGCATTATTCAAATATGAAAAGACTTCTATAAACAATATCAAACCTCTGGCTTCTCGACACACGGTGTAATCAGGGATTTGAGGGATGAAACCCATTAGTAAAATAAAGTTATTCTTAGAAAAATGTTTACTTACTTCAATTTAATCAAGGTTTTTCTTTCGGCGTGTGTTACAGCGCGGCGCTGCCAACGCTGCCTTTGTCAAAGACCAAACGTTTGCCAGCAGTAGGATGTGTTATCATCCGAAATTAACAGTGAACGTTCCCTCTCTCTCTCACTCACTCTCTATGTCTCTCGCTCTCAGATTAAACCCAAAGTTGTATATGTAATGTCAGAGTGCGTTCCTTCTCTGCAGACGCACGGAGATGTTTAAACAATTTGTTTCTAACTCAATTTTCACATTGGCAGGGAGCAGCCGGCTTTGGATGGCATTAGTCTGTGCACGTGCACGCGCGCGCCCAGGCCTGTAACCCCCATAACGTGTGGTCGAGTCCCGCGGAAAGGCCAGATCCCGTCTCCGCTCAAGCTGCGTCTTTTCTGGGGAGCCTCGACGCGCCGGGCTCCTTTTCGTTTCTTTTTTTATGGGGTAATTACAGTTAACAGAAAACAGAGCCCGCTGTACCGACGCGTTACAAATCACATGGAGGGACGGAGCACGACGTCTTCAGTGATCTCTGACAGCACATCCATTATCCGGGTACCCGCGCGCACAAGTGTCATATTAAAAAGAGAAAAACGCGTTCCTGTTGTGACGTCATTGTTTGTTTTCCCAGAAACGTGTTGGATGATGATGATGATTTTAATGAACTTGTTTTCATGTGGAGGATTCATCCGCGGGGGGAGGCGGAGGGACGCGGGTCTGGAGTCGGCTCCTCCGCACCTCCGAGCCGGATCCACAGCTCCACCGAGGCGCGCCGGTGTGCGCGTTTTAATGGGGAAACACGATCACACCTGTGAAACGTGTCCATGTGGAGCCGCGGGTGTTCGTCACATAAACAGCCCCACGGTTGGAGAGGTTTAATATTCTCTCTTGGGCGACGGCTGTTATTTCTAAGGCCCCCCGACTCCTCTAGCTTTTATGTTTAATCATTGGATTTCATATTAAATAACTATTCAATTATTATTGTTATTATTATACATTCTAGAGAATAATTCTCAAACAATTCTAATTCTAATTATATCCTAAATTATCTGTTGCATTACATGAGATGATGCTTTATTATAAAGCACAGTTATGATCATTTCTATGAGGAGTTGTGCGCATCCTGTCGTTTAATCATTTATTTAAAGTTATCTGTCCAGCTGTAAGTTATGAAGAAAGCATCTTAACTTCTAGGCTCGATAACAAAGTGGTCCAAACAACGCGACTCACCGACTTCGGCGCGTCGCACTGCCTCGGTCTGTCCGGTCGGTGTGCGCCCCAGGGTGCCACGGTGTGCAGCAGGGCGCTCAGCAGGACCCAGCTGAATCCCGGCAGACAGACCATCGCGTCGAGGTGACAGGACCCAAGTCAGGCTCTCGGATGTCTCCTCTCTATAGTCCTCGTCTCCTTTGAAATAACAATAAAAACCGTTACCGGCGGCCTCTTGGCTCACACGTGCCGCGCGGCTCGAGGACCATTCCGCCCGTTCGCCTTCCCCGACCCTCCCCGACTTCAGAAGTCTCGAACTTGTGCTGCCTTTAAACTCGGCGCACGGCTGAAGTGGGAGCTGCTGAAAACTCTTTGGAGAGTTTCCGCAGTGCGCTCCGCGAGTTAGGAGCGTCTTGGCTGGGAGAGAGGGAGGTGGGACGGCTCCAGCACCCCTCCACCTCTCCACCCCTCCACCCCGTGGACGCGCAACACGCACGCACGCACCCCTGCTTGTTTGAAGGGGAAGAAGGAGCGCGGGTTCGGAGGGGGATGACAGCTTTGCGTGAGGAAATCCCCCCGAGACGGAGCCGCAATTAAGAGCGCAGAGTGGAGAAAGAATGCGCTTCTATAGCGTCCTGCAGGCTGCTGTCACTATTTCATATAGTACTCCAGGTAAACTTAATATATGATTACTTATTGGTGTCATATTTCTCTCATAATTCTCAACAGAAGGATTTAAAGGGTTGTACAGATAGTTTTCAGTTTAAAGAAATGTATAAAGAAAGACAAATTACACAATGTGAAATTTAAAAGAGTGTTTTGAACTTGAAGATTTCTATTTTGCAGGTTATTTTGTTTTTTTGATGTTAGGATTAAGGGTGTAGCTGATGGTGTAGGTTAATGTGTGTCAACTTTATATTGTAATGTGAAAGGAACAAATGAACACATTCAATTCAACAAAATTTACATTCCCTTTTTAAATTGTATTCGATCATTTAAGTTAAAAATGTGTTCATAATTAGACAAAACTTCTGAGATTTTCAGCCTCATCTCACAGTCTTGTTCTGCAGAAAGAAGTGTGATATTTCCCCCAAATAAATGCACAGTCTGGGTTTCTGAAAGGAGTAAAATCTCACCATATAATGTTGTCAGATGGTGCAGAGCGCTGGCAGCCCACAGTTCGGCTTAGCTTCTTTGTCATCGCAGTCATTCCAGAGACGTAAATGAGCAATATTTCACATGTTGTCATGTGCTTCCTCCCCAGGAGGCTTCCATTTATCTCCGTCCTTCTCTGTTTGACAACCTGCAGCGCTTGGTTTGGCCCTCAGACCCGTGATTAATGCTCACAAATAAACCGGTCCGAGTAAAGACAACTGTGAGAAGTGCTTTATATTTGTTCTCCTTTAAGATGTGACGTGGAGCGGACGGAGAAGTGGCAGCGCTCCACTCCTCTGCCGTGACCTCGCTTATTGCCCGAGTGGCAGACAGTGACAGAGTCAAGTAGTGGGGAATTTATGGCGGGAGAGACCCCAGAAACAAGTGGCACCCCTCCCGGCAGACAGATCCGGGACAAGCGCCTCTTTGTCCTCGCCGTGTTCTCCTCTCCTCACCACTCCGCCTCACTTCTGTCACTGAGCTGCTTTGTCAGCCGGCCGGCCTCCGTCCCCGCAGCCTCATTGTGTCTCCATTCAGATGAAGGCCCGGCCTCTTTGATCGCCGTCGTCTTTTAACATCACGTTGTAAAAATGTGACACTTCTGCCCTTTGACCCTTTGACTCCTTTTATTGGGCGAGCTGGGGGAATCTGAAAGGGCCAGAGAGTCAATATTTCTTTCGTTTTACACATCTGCACAATGGCCTACTTGAGTGCGGCCTCAGATGCGTGAAGTCGCCGTGTAATAACACAGCGGAACCATGTTGATCCAATCAAATCTCTCCGTCCCCGTTGCCCTGTTCCTCCTCCTCGCGCTGAGACAGGTGTGGGATTCCAGTTAGCGCTTTCGTCTCCTCTAACGTGGCCACCTGTGGACTCAGGTACTTGCTTTTAACCACACCTTGCAGTGGGCTTCTCTTTGAAGGAGCTTTTCCACATTCTTGGCCGGTTAGAGGAGAGCTTATGAGCGGCTGGCTGCAGGAGATTCCTGGACGCGGGCCAGCGCTTACAACATAGGGCGCATATAGCCGGGGACGAGAGAAGACTTTAAAGTTAATGTTCTGCTCGCCGATCGCAGGAACGCTCACTTAAAGAACGCACATCTGGGGAGGCGTTATAGAGAGAGAGGCTGAAGGTCATTCTCAAAATGTTTAAGTATATCTGCAACCGAACCCCACCAATAATGATGCTTTCCAACACTTTCATTGCATTTTTTTTGTGCATATTTGCCCATTATTTAGAGATTGCACCCTGATGGACAGAGACGGGAACGTATGGGAGCAGGAAAAGAGAGAGTGAAGGGATCTCGTTCATGTTTGTGGCCCTGCAGCTCTAAAGGATCCTGTGTCTGCTTGTCCTTGTGGCTCCGCGGCCGCCTGCCTGCCTGCCTGCCTGCCTGTCTGTCTGCCTGCCTGCCTGCCTGTCTGTCTGTCTGTCTGTCTGATGTTGTGCAGAAGTCCTGCCGCAAAAACCCCAACATTAACTCTCCGCCTCGGCCTCTGCATCATTACCCGTCTATTGGCATGTAATGATAGAGGTGCCACGTCCATTACTGCACCACATGAAGAGGAAACGGGAAATGCAACAAGAGATAGCAGTAACTGAGGCTGGCAGCGCGGGCAAACTGTTTGCTTTATTATGTACACAGGGCCCCCTAGTGGCACGAGGAAGTATTAAGACTGTGCACAGTGTGGACAAAAAGGTATATGGGACTCGGTGGAGGTGGTTCACCCGAGGGCAGAATGATAGCGCTTCAAAGAAAGTGAGCATGATGGATATGAAGGAGTGGCTCGTAGCTTCAGGCTGTCATACTTCAGAGACCGAGTGTCCACACTGAATGTCTCCGTCTGCTGTCTCTGCTCTGGACTTCACACACACACACACACACACACACACACACACACACACACACACACACACACACCGTCAGTATCTCCACCGTCTCTTGCTCTGGGTCCAATATCCTCCGTCCCGCTTTGAAGATGTCCAGGAATAATATTGACTGAGTCTCTGGTGAAATGTTATTGTGGTTTCCCTTTCCGGATGTCCCGGGGAAAAGAAAGGGCGGTGGTAGAGAAGGAGGAGGTTAACGATAGGGGTTGGAATATGCCAAAGAATGTCAGAGGGGGGTCCAAAATGAGTGTGTTTAAGCCCAGTCACATTAGACAGCTAGAGTAAGTCAGGAAAGAGAGAAAGTTTGATTCTCGTCGGCTGCGTTTGAGGAAAGATGATGTCTGCATTGAGTTGTTTACTCCGAGGACTCTGCTGACGTCCCCCGTGGCGTGTCAACACACGCAGCGGATGGCTATCTGTCTATCTTCATCATCCAGAATGAGCACAAGCAGGAGGTGGAGAAGATGGGAGGAAGAGATACTGTGACAGGGGTCACGGTCAGGGCTGATGCTCTGTTTCTGGCTTTTTTTAAAAATCTCATCCGTCGTTGTTTTGGGGTGATGTAAGGAAACATGAATCACAGTTCCGTTGCTTATTATCTGCAGTAAGTGATGGAAGCAGTTCAGTTTAAATGAGTAGTGGTGACGGAGCACTTTATTTATTTAGATTGTGACATTTAAAACATTTAAGACGCGCCCAAAAGGAGTGTCACTCCATATAGAGTGGGAGCAGGCCGTCCAACAATGGCAAGGTCAGATTACCACCATAGGAATACACTCACATTAAATGAAGAATGGTGACATTTGCTATATAACCCATCTCTATCGCTACTTGATGTATGTAATCTATAAAAACGATCATAGTAACAGATTCTATGCAGAGCTGCAGATACACAGTCGGGACAAATAGAATTAAACCTTTTGAGAAATATGCTTCTTGACTTTCTGGCAGATAATTAGATGAGAAGATGCCGCTGTAATTTACTAGCTTGGATCATTTTTTCTACATTTCTTTGATTGTACGACTTGAACAAACAGGATATAAGATGTTGGTGATCTTTAGACGTTCTTTTGAAGCCTTTGTGCTGAACTAAGCTTGATGCTGCCTAATAATGAACACAAGAGTGGAATCCATCCTGTAATTTGACTTTCCATTTAAAGGTAAAGACTGACTTGTTAGTCGTATACACACCTGCGATTTTAGCAGTTTTGATCATAATGTTTATTCACTTCTTTGCATGAACACACACATCCATCCTGACTCTCTTCACAGAGAGCCATATGTTATATTTGTCTTCTTGAGCTCGTAATGCGCTCACATCAAAGGCTTCGGCTGGCAAATTCACCCCATGATGCATTGTGTTCTCCCCCCCCCCCCTGCTATCCTCTCTCTCATTCTACCACATTTACCTCAGAGAGCCAACGCAGGAGAGGAAGAGCAGAGAAAAGAACCGTCCTGCTGTTAAGCAGATTTACCTTTTGGCTGCTCGAGCGCTGAAAGAGTACGATGTGGGGAAATAATGATGTTTCCCCTCCTGTCATTTCAATCACCATTGTGATGCCGCTGCAAATCTCAGCAGTGGACAATAGAGGTATTCATATCATAATATTATGGAAATACAATATGTATGTGATATATATATATAGAGAGAGAGAGAGATGTTGGTTGGTGTAATACTTCTGGTGTTCATTGTCCGGCTCCTGTTTGTGGTTTATCCATGCAGGGAGGGCCAAATAAGGCATTTTGCTGTGATGCAGTCTAAACAGCATGTTGTGATACCATTAAATCAAAGCCGCTGGTCTGCACCGGTGTGCAGGAGACGCACATGAATTCCAGCCTGCAGGATCCGATGAGCTCTTCGTTAACTCCTGAAGACTCTGGATTTGGACTTGACCTTCTTTTGAAGATGGTCATCTGCTCTAATGAGGTTCTTTGAAGATTATCTTATTGTCCAAGGAGCTTTTATGCTACATGTATAGTGGATTCACAGCATCCCTCACTGGTCCAAGTATTAAGATATCATGCTCCCAGATCAAGAGAGATAAGGGGAAGCGTCTGCCCACGTCGGTTTCATACACGGTGCTCTTCCTTGCTGTTGTAATGCGAGTTTACAGGACGGACCGGAGGAAGCACAACGCCTGGCTCGGCTTCTTCTGCTCGGATAGAAGGAGTTCAGCTAGGTGGTAGTGAAACTCTAACCGTGTTTATCCTGCAGTCATCCGGGGTTTATTTGGTATAAAAGCTGTCTGTGGCGGTTTGTAACCCAGCTGCTGTGGCCTGATTGTGTTTGAGGGGGCGGTCTTAGTCACAGAGGCTGTCTCCAGCTCCGTTAACCCACATCTGTGGAGCCAGGTGTCCAAAGACCTCACAAAGATGGATTGAAGGCCATGTGGCTGGAACATGTGTGCTGACCGGTACGTTGGTGTCCTTCAGGCCAGTGTGACTCAGCGACTCGGCGGCACGAGCTCTTCGTTCCTCTGTGATTAAAGTCCGAGTCGGCGGATGGAGGGCACTCTGTCAGGTTTTGAATGTTTCCAACTCTCAGGCTCCTCTCCCACGACCACCGAGCTCCTCCCCCACGACCACCAAGCTCCTCCCCCACGACCACCGAGCTCCTCCCCCACGACCACCGAGCTCCTCCCCCACGACCACCGAGCTCCTCCCCCACAACCACCAAGCTCCTCCCCCTCGACCACCGAGCTCCTCCCCCACGACCACCGAGCTCCTCCCCCACGACCACCGAGCTCCTCCCCCTCGACTCCGTGCCCTTTGAAATCCCTTAGATCACGCCACCTTTGAAACGCGGGTCCGATGTTGACTCTGGTTTTATCACGGGCACCGTCGCCATCTTTCTTTTTTCCCTTCTTTTCCACCGGTGTTTTCTTTTCCTTGGTTGTTTTGGACCTCCTCGTTTGGGTTTTTAACCAGGAATTGGAAGCTTGTTGCTACTTCCCTCCGCCTCCCCCCTGTGATAGTGGAACGACCCGAGGGGGGAGGGGCTCTGTGTGTGCACGAACACAGCCCTGCGTGCTGATTGGACAGGATGATCCGGACTCTGTCGATCTTTGCAAAACAAACAACAGGCTCTACGTGCACGTAGAGGCACGCTTTTTTTCTAAAACCGGATGATTTATGTTGTTCTATCGGAGCGTAGTGTCGGCTTCAGTCAATATGATCAACAAAATGTTGCGGACTGGGACTTTAATATACTTCAGCGGCGAGGTCAGAGCCGGTAAATAGCCAGAATAATATGAAATCCCTCCCACTACACATGTAACGTTGTTCTGGTAACGCTATGTGACATTTCATGCTTCCTCTCCATCATCTGCTTTCCTGGGTCTCTTTTCCTGTCTCCCCCCCCCAACACCTCCTTTGGTTTTCAGCTCTGTTTATTTTCAGGATCAATGCAGCGGTTCTGTAACACTTGGCCGGTCCGCTCCGTCAAACGCGAAGCCTTAAGTTCATGTGTCGGGGAGAGAGGGAAGGGAAATTAAAAGAATAGAACCACAAAAGGAGAAAAGGTGGTGACGGAGAGCAATTGATGTGAAGAGACGCAGGAATGCCAGAGAGGGAGATGATTAGGTCTGATTGATGACTCTGTATTGATGCAACGCAGGGCGTAATTTATTGCTTTAAAGGGCACATTTCAAGTGTCTGGAATTAATGGTTTGTAGAAAGAGGAGGCGGTTAGGAAGGTTTCAAGGTCTGTCTCTGGAATAACAACCTGGCTGTGGAGTCAGATAAACACACAGACACGCATAGACAGCAACACAGGTGCACACACACACACACACACACACACACACACACACACACACACTCTCTCCAGACTGCTCTCTGGGCATCGTTCCTACAGCTACTCTTCACTCACACATAGAGCTGTTCTGGTGCTTGACAGGGAGCAGAGGAGCTGTCAACAGGCCTTGTCAAGAAGCAGGCCACGCTACCACGCTACACACACACACACACACACACACACACACACACACACACACACACACACACACACACACACACACACACTGATATAAACACAGATCCATACATACACACATGCAGTTGAAACATGTCAAACGGCATTGGCTTCCATGACAAAATACACACAAACACAAACGCAGAGTAGGTCAAGCAGCTGAACTGACTGAACTGTAACACACACACACACACACACACACACACACACACAGACCAGACACACATAAAACAGCATGACCATTATGACTGGATACACATACACACACACACACACGCAGAGACAAATACACAAACAGTCCGCCCATGAAAGGCCCAGAGAGGTAATTTTCTGCTTCTTCAGCTGATCCTGAACATGTGTCGAGGTTTATACTGTAATCTACTGTAAGAGACTGAGAAAAGAAAATAACCTCTCCTTTCATTTCTACATTTATTTATGGTCCCGCCTGCAGCTGACTGCTCCCACTGCCAAAGGGTTGTGTGTGTCGTGCCGCCGTGTGTGTGTGTGAACGGTGATGATGATATAATTAACCACTTACCGTGACTTACCTTGGTATTAACTACTTCCCTGCATCATTAAACAGGGTCTTAGATTGGATCCTAAAATACCCACGTCTCCCAGAGGGATCTCTGTTAGCAAACCAGAGCACAGCCGAGTTCCTCGTGGCTCAAGAGCAACCCATCAATAACATGACGCTGACAGCCTCCAGTCTCCACCCGGCCTCATAGAAGATGAATTACAGCCTGGATCTCACTGACCTCTGAGCCTCGCCAGGGAAGCCTGTAATACACATGCATGTACACATGTATCAATAGGCATACTGTATGGATATACATGATGAAAATATCACCATTATCTTCACCAAAATAAGTGTGATATTATCCCGATAATCATCAAACTGTACTGGAATCACTTTACATTTATTACAGAAACAAATCTTTTTATTGCATCACAAAGACACGCCTTTTTTTTAGTGAACATCCTTCAGTGAAACACTAATCATCTTAAATTAGATGATCGTGAATCAAATTGTCTCCCTACATAAATAAAGGATGTCGCCCATAAAGTTGGAATCATTTGCAAATGTCTTGTCTTTGCGTCCTCGGTCTCGTTTACATGAAGGGAAAACACAGATATTTCCACACGGTTTGGCCTCTCATTTCCACGAAAACCCTGTTTTTATCACAGAAAACGATTCTTTCTAAATAGAGATTTCGTATTACGCAGGTTATGTGTTGTCGTGTCAACTGGGAGAAACGGGGTTTTAGGTTCTCAAGCGTCACAGGAAGTCGCTCGTGTTATTGGTTGTTGTTGATTCTGAGGATTCTGATTGGCTTGCATGGCGTTATCCTTCTCCCTACACCGCCTCCCATAGGTTTGGCATCGTTATAATGGGGCTCGACTGCGGATTTATGTGGGTTGATGTAAATGACAACTTTTGAAAACAATGCTGTGTGCATGATGTTATTTTTGAAAACGGAGGGGGGGAAATATTAGTTTTCTCTAAATAACCTAAAGTCATTACTGATGTATTTAAATAGGAATAAACAGAGGATTGTGTCTAAAAAACAAATATTCCAACTTTATGGGCTACAGTGTATAAACTTAAAAAACATCTATTTTACCATGATAGTAAGCTAGATATCTTTTTCAACTCACGCTACTTAAAGTGAGTGTTTTTCTGAATGCTGTGTGTGATAAAATCACAATGACAAACAGGTTGGCCCGTTATGTTCACCATGTTCTTGAGTTTATCCTGCTTCGAGGAGGAGGAGGCTGGAGCCGATCCTGATGATGTTGCTGCATGAAGAAGTTACAGATTCCACACTCCTTCTTTTGAATCTTCTGCTAAACATAATGAAGACCCTTTTTTGTGTTGTTTTTTTTTGTGTTCCAAGCTTTCCTTCCTGACGAGCAGCAGTCATGTTTCACAGTGAGCCTCCAGCAGTGACCCTGCTGACCAGCGAGGCTGTACGGAGGCCCGATGAGAGCAGCACACGCACATTACACTGTGGGGAAGTCAGAACTCTATAGCCGACTCGGTGAGACAGTCCGTGTGATTTATGAGCCGGAGCTGAGCCCGGCCCGGTCCGCTGGGTCGAGGCTCGCCACCATGATTGAAAGTCACATCCGAGCCAATGAACCGGCCGCTCACTCACCGCACGCCACGCGCCCACAGATAACCCAGCTCTGTTTTGATAGCGCTCGGCCCCGAATGAAGTCGACAGAGTGGCGTTTGGAAAGTAACTCGAGCGTTACAGGATACAGAGTCACTTTAGTGTCGGTGTGGTGACGTTTGTGCCCTCCACTCATCCACACAGTGTCTTAATCCTCCATTCATGCAGTGACATAAATATACTGTCATTTCATTTGCATACAAGACTTTTGCTCAAGATGTATGCATATATCACCTAATATAAATATGCAAATATCACAGGACACATTTCACCCTTTGCATGTCTCTTTCTGTCCCAGTTTAGCGGCTGCAAAAGCCACACAGTCCTTCTGTGAAAAGTGCATTGTTACTTACTTTTCCTTCAATTTAACTTCCTGACAAAGTGCTACGTGAATGCGATGCTGTTTAGCAGCAGATGTGACGGATCAGCACCATCTCTACATCGACGCTCACCCTCATCCGTCGGGTGAGCTTAGAGACGTGTGTGTTTGGATCCGGTGGGGATCATAACCTGAGATCGACTCAGCCGGCTATCATGCAGCACGCGGTGATAATGTTGTTGTCAGCTGCGTGGTTTTATAGACCGAGGAGGGAGATAACGATAGATTGTTGATGCAGGCTTCAGAAAACCGCTCACACTGCACAACAAAAGTGAGCATTGTGCAGACGGCGGTTGCACCGTCCATTTTGCAGCGTTATTTTTTGATCCAGTTCCAAAGCATTGGCTTATTTTTCTCATTAAATGTTGAACTTTTTCCTGAATTCCAGCTGGAGCAGAGACGACTGTTTGGGGAGGAAATAATACGCTAAGTTCAGGGTGGTTGACACGGAGAAAATTAATTTAGATTAACAATAAGTAGGTCACCCAGGGAAAAAAAACACACATTTTATAATCACCGTCATGAATCACTTCACAGTCCAAAATGATATTCATTTGACGTTTGTTTTATTATTTGGTCATAAAAATGCTAATGTTGTTACTTATGACAACCAGCTGCCTTCCTTTTTATAATTGTTGTGCTATTACTACCGCCAACTCCTCTGCCCCCTTTTCTCAGAGAAATCCTTTTATTTATTCACCGTCTCACACACCGCTGCTTCTCCCGGCCGATCGCTGGGCCGAATGTGTGGAACATCTCCTCCTTTTTGTCTCCGCTCTGCCTTTAACATCCTCTTATGTGTTGCGACATCAAACGGTACACATAAAAGCCTCTCCGCGGCACCGGAGAGACTCTCGCTCTCCAAATGTGTTTCTCATTTCATGCTATTATCATATCACTGGACATGTCCACATGCAACTTCTTTGGTTGGAGGTCTGTGGATCCAGAGAGTAAATGGGCCACAGAGTCGGTAATTTGAGCTCTAATCCCACCGTAAGCCCCGACGGAGACTCGGCTGTTTAGTGGAAACATTTCCGAAGCCAGACATCATTCGGAGGGGGGGGGGGGGAGGAAAGTGAACAAGATGTTGATTAAAATGAATAATCCTGGAGTTCCTGTTTGTCTTGGCTTTGTGAGTTGCTATGTGACGAGGATGTGTGTGAGAGGGAGAGAGAGCTTTGAATTCAGATGGAGAGAGAATGAGTCTCTGGTGGGAGAAAATTGGTGTAAAAAGAATCAGCGAAATCACAAGGTTTCTGTCTCTGAGTACACGAGTTAGCACCTTCAAAGTACTGAAGAAGGAGGAAAAACTGCTGGGAGATGGAAGGATCCTTTCATGAATCTGCTCGAGTTGATTATCATAAAACACAGCCTCATTTTAACATCCAGTAAAACACACAAGAGTTGGTGCATCTTCTCACGTACTGCAGTGTCACACACAATGTTAAAAAACTATTTTATTATATTTCATAGAACAATTTATAACTTTTAACTTTGACCAAAAATAATTCGCAAATTGAAAATAGAGAAATATATTTTGTATATTTTTGCTAATGATGATAATTAAATTAATTCATTAAATTCCATTTAATTTGTATTATTAAAGCTGCTCTATGTTGTTTTAAATAAGATACCCATGTAATGAGTACTGTCACCAGACTAAAGGTCAAAGCAATTCGTCGTATTGGGGTCAAATCCATTTGATTCGTTCCACTGACGATGAAACCAATTTTTAAAGGAAGTGAGATTTATTCCATTTGAAGAACTTTTTTTGATGGCAGTCTATCCTCGGAAAGAACTTTGAATGAATAGGAATGACTGAAGTTGCGGGTTTCTAAAGATGAAGATCTCATCTTCATGCTGAGAGCACTGTGGTGGTTTTAAATTACTGCACACTAAATCATTCTTATGCAAAGAAGTAACTCCAGCTCCGTCGTGGCATAGCTGTGGACGAGGCCCGGGCTTCAGACGAGGCCCCGTGATCGCATGTTAATGGGTTTAGTGGGAACAGGGTGTCACAGAGAGTACCGGCGATACAAGAATGTCTCCTCGGGCTCAAAAGCAGAATCCTCTCCGTCCATTCAAACGGCTGTTGTGTGGAACACGCCGGAGCGGAGGTGCTGGAAAAAGGACACCTGCTAATGAAATGACTATAAAGCTCAATTGTTGTAGCCGTGGTGAAATGTGTGTGTGTGTGTGTGTGTGTGTGTGTGAGGATTTCAGCCCATTAAACTCACTAGGATGCAATTATAGGCCTCTGTGTGTGTGTGTGTGGTTCCCCACAAGGTTCCCCAGTGTTTTCCCGTAGCAGGCCTGTTGGAGGTTTGAGCAGAGGCCCGGCCTTGGAGGCTCCCCCTGCAGCGCCTGTGATTTATCAAGCAGCCAGTCCTGATCCGGTCCTTCCCAGCCCTCCACAAACCTCCTCAAGTTCGTCTAAACCCAGGAGGCCGTTCAGCTCTCAGGCAACCGGGCCACATTGCGGTTAACCATCACTCTTTAAAACAAATCTCATAATGATCCGTGCAGTGGCTGCTAGAGAGGCGGCGGATCTGGATCGGAGCCACGTTCTCAGTTGGCCCCGTCCCAGAGCCACTCGGCTCAAACCGTCCGACCCCCGGGTCCGACCTCAGTCGTTGCCACCGAGCCAAGAGACGCAACGAACGCAGGGCAGCAACACGGGGGATCCAAGTCTGAACCACCCGTAACCCGGGTTTAACCCCGCTGGAAACCTGGTCTGGAAACCGACAGCCTGTGATCTGGAGAAAGTCTTCATCTCATGCCTGCATTGGATCCGTGGATCGAGAAAATGCTTCCTCCCCCCTCCGAACACATCACAGCCTGCACCTCTCTGGCACACTGTACCCACACATGGACACAATGAGGCACCATAATGAAACCATCGATCTTCTTGACACTAAAGGCCAGCACACAGAAGGAGCTTACTGTCTTATAAATCTCTCCGGTAACCCCAGCCGGGCCGGTCCAGATCCAGATAAAACGCACCGTCCTCCCTGTTTCTTCCGTGTTGAGCACGGAGGTCCGACTGAGAGACTTGGCTCGGGATGTGAGGGAGATGAGACAAAGACGTGCAGCGGAGGAATAGGAGATGAAGTGTTTTTGAAGTCGTCTTGAGAACCTCCCATAGTGTCCCCCCCCCCCCTCCCTCCCCCTCTGGGAGCTGACTCCATTCAACTCGTAAAGCTGGAGACCTCAAGTTCACTTGGTTCAGGATCAGCGAGCACACAGAGAAGACAGTGATGCTTGCACAGATATGCTTTGTGTGAACCGAACCCACCAAGACCATCGTGTGTGTGTGTGTCGGTGTGTGTGTGTGTGTGTGTGTGTGTGTGTGTGTGTGTGTGTGTGTGTGTGTGTGTGTGTGTGTGTGTGTGTGTGTGTGTGTGTGAGAGATAAATAGCATTTATATGTTTACGTGTGTGTGTGTACGTGCTACTAAACCCTTAGTGTGCATATCTTTGAATTGATTTGTGTGCATGTGTTTCATACAAGCTAAGCTGAAGCTATTTGGGTTAAGTTGTTTTTCTGCGTTTGTGCAGAAATAGAAAATCCATGAACAGTATTTACAAGTTTAGACTTAAACTTCTCTTTATTGATCCCTTTTGGATGACTCATGCAAGGAAATTGGATTTCCAGCAGCTTAATATAAGTATAAGATTTACAAAAACTCTGAGCTAAATAAATATAGAAAGTAAACAATAAACTCTGAGCTAAATATATATAAAGTAGAGATAAGAATACAAGTAAAATAAAAATAAGTTAAGTGTAGAGAACTGTATAGAGGATAAATAGAGATAAAATATATAGGACTGTATATGGCATTGTGTTTTATACAGTGGATAAATGACATAAGAGGCAATTAGCAGTTAAATGAAGTTATTGCACAGAAGTTTGTGGAGGTTTGTGTGCTCTCGTTGCTGTGTGAGCGCGAGATAGCGAGGAGCGCTCGGCGTTCGGGCCAAGCACAACAAGTAGTCCCTCCCGGACAGAGGGGCCAGTCAGGAGTCAGGTGTGATATACCTGCGGCCAGCGTCAGCCCAGCGCCAAAACAAACACACCCAGAAGTGGAGCTGGGCCGCTCTGTGTGGAAGTCATTACTGGGGTGTTGAAGTTGTCACTTTCCCTTTGCTGTTAAAAACACATTCATTCTGAACTCTCGCACAGACGCACTCTATTTCACTTTGCCCTTTAAACACACTTCGTAGGCTCCCCAGCTCACCTTTACATTTACATGTGCCTGTTTGGCCAGTAACCATGGACGACTTTGCTTCTTTACATGAAGTTTGGATGCTGCTGTTCGGCTTCGTGAAGAGAAGTTTACGACAGTTTCTCAAAAATGGGACGAAGTGGTTAAAACATTCAACAAACAAGTTAGAATTAAGAATTTTTCATATTTCCATCCGACCTTGGAGCACTAACAGCTATTAAATGCAACCCTGACATTAAATCATGTGCAATATAATAAGAATCACATCACAAACAAAGGGGAAAACTCTGGAAATTATAGGTTTTAATGCCAGTTTCACGTTATATTGTTAAGACCGCTATTAGGAACTTGTATTTTTGAATTTTTAAGATAATGGGCATCTCTCAAAAAACTAAAAAAACAATGACGATGTAGAATATGGCTAGAGGATTCTTTTTGTAATTCAAATTTGTATTGACATTTTCTAATTTAAAGACAAAACACAGATAAAAAACAATGGTACATCATGGCATCCACAAACTCTCCAACCCTCTCCAATCATGACATCACAGGATATGGAAAATATAAATTCATAACATTAAAAAGAGTTTCAGTCCTTCCTGAATTCTTCCTCAGTTTTTATGAGTCCTGGCTAAAATATTCTTCTTTTAATTGTGACAAACTCACTCACATTAAATATTGTTGTTCCAAATCAGATGCCATGTGTTTCCCTTTGACTACCTGTATGTGTGTGTAGTCACCTCTACTCTGCTAACTTCATCAGTAATGATGTTACAGGAATCTGATCCTCCGTGTTTTACTGCACCGACCGGAGCTGTGATGTCACATCGGGACTCGTCTCCAGCTGGCGTTTCCATGGATGCGTAGCGACAAGAAGGCTGATTAATGAGTGAGTCCGCACCTATAGACCTACGTGACAGTTATGGGTTCAAAGCTGACGTGAACTGCTGGGTTTACAGGCGAGGCCAGCGCCCAGCCGGGGCCGGCCGGGGCCCACGGCGGAGCCGGATCGGTCCAGAAAGGCGGCCGCCGTCCCCATCGGGGGGGTCCGAGTGGACACGGCTGTTTCACAGGAGAGTAGGTTAGTGTTGGGTTTCAGTGTCACACCGGGGTAACTCTCACAACTACACTCTTCACCCCCTGCCCTCCTCACCCTGCCTCCCTCATCCCCAGAATCCATTATGCTCCATCTCATGGCCCAGTGAGCTCCCAGACTCCTATACTCCGTTTCACTGCCGTAAACGTCACCTGACGTACGCCCTCGCCCTGCTTCTCCACAGACGACCCTTTATTCGCCACCCTTTTAAAAAAGACCCCCGCTCGCATTTCATGTTTTCTCATTTTTACTACATGCCACCGAACCCTTTTCCTGCCTACTCACTCAGCCGTACGACAACATTCATATTTCCCCCCGCGAACGGCAGATCTTCTTTCCCCTCGCATCGTATTTTTGTTTTCCACGTTTCTTCTTCTGGAGACTTCTCGAGGCCTCGGTGTTGACTGTATTTAAGTAAACACACTCGACACCTAGCTGAGTGTTCACATGTGCGTCTGAGGTTTTCCACTAATCTAAATTTAAGCTAACCGCCAGTTTACGGCTTTTTCATGTCGGAAAGCGAGCGTCTCGCCACTTATAAGACGAGTCTAATCCTAATATCGTGCACTTCACGGAGCTAGAAGAACACTTTTAAACACCAGGATGAACATAATCGGCCCCTCGAGTGAGATTTTACGAGCGTGGCCCACGGGAAGGTCTCAGATCAGATCCAGGCTGATGTTGTTGCATGCTGGGAGGTGAACCTCCTCTATTAGCTTTGAACACAAAATGCAGATCTCAACGTGAACCTCATACGTCTGTGAGTTCAGCAGGACTCTGGGAACGAGACCGTCGGCTCATTAAACACTTACGATCTCGGGTTTTGGCCGAACTCGATACTTCTTCCATGATGCAAAGTCGGTATTCTGCGGAGGCTGCGAGGGGCCTGGTCTGACGGCGATGACAGCATGATTAATGCCCGCCTCCGTTCCCGCTCGCACACCAGCGTCACGCGGCGAGTCAGAGTGGCGGAGAGGAGAAGCTGAAGAAAACTGCCTGCAGGGCCGACAGAATGCGTCCAGTGTTCATCGGAGGATAAAACACAGTTTGATAACAGTCTGAACTCGGTGTTCTACGGAGGCTCGGCTACATTTTATTAAGATGATTTCTGGGATATTCCATGCTTTAAGTGGTTTCATTTACTCTTCTTGGTTTCTAACATTTTTAACTTCTTGAAATAGTTAATTTGGGATTCACACGTTTTCTTTGATGGTGTGTTCGAGTGCAGGGTATGTTACAGTAAAACCCCACAAAAGGAGCCTGAAGTAAACAGGTGGGATGTATACATTTGGGTATTTGGAGGGCCTACTAAAGAACCCAGCCAGTTTAATGTGGTCTGCCTGGATCTGAGGACAAGCAGGCTCATTAGAATAAACTGAGGACTACCTTCACCAAGGTGCACCGTGTTTTCCTCGCCAGCCAAACAAAGCAGACTGTTAATATTTCTATGTGATTTATTGAACTCGAATGGAACTTTGTTATCGTTTGAAGATTTTTCCACAAGAGTATAAAATTAAAGTGTCAAGAAAAGGGGAATCGTAAAATCTGTACAACTATTCCCATTACTTGACTTGGACTGATTGAAAACAGCATGCTATTTTCTGTTTGCACATTCCTCGCCTTCTCTGAAAGCTGAATGTTAATAAGTCAGTCTCGTGCTCCATAAGGGACGTCACAGAAACACATTTTAAAATAGCATTAATTTACCCCGTTAGTTTCCTGCTCAAGGGATTCCAGTTTGACGTGGATCATTGCATCGTTGATATTTCTTACACACTAACCTGTTTTGGACTGATATTAGTAATAATAATTCATATTTAATGGACAACTTGGTTGTTAGTGTTTACAGATAAAGTTAATATTGTGATTCTTATGTTTTTTTCATTCATTTCATTGGTCTTTTTTTTTCACTTTTTCATCTCTTTTCTCTCTTATTTTCACTATTTTGCGTATGAATGTTTTTAAACTTCATCTTTAAAGAGAAAGGTAAAACAGAGCGTATCAGACAGTGGGTGAATTATATATTCAGACAGAGAATATGAGCAAAATAATGTGTTTATTGAACATTATAGCATGTGAACAAACCTGTGATACAAGTATGAACCTGAATACGTCCTCTTTAACATCTGCTTCAGTTACAGATTTACTACAGTAGATGGCAGAGTATTTTTTTTACCTCCAGAGCTTGTTGTAAATTGCTAACAAAATGTCACATTTAAACAGATAAAACATTTCCTGCTACATCCTAAATGTCCTGCAAATATCTCACCTTATCATTCAAACTATCAGTTATCCGTGGGAGTAAAAATAAAAACAATGTCAGGCAACAAAGAAACGTGCAAAGTACATCACCAAAAATCTGAAACTCTTTGTGTCTGCTGAACAGTGAGTTGGTGAAGAGGTGCAGTGACATGAAGGAGCTCCTTCTGAAACCACCTTTGTTCACCTCGCCACCTTCATTAATCTTCCCCGGGCGTCTATAAAGGAGCCTGTGTGGAGAATGAAGAGGCTGTTTGAAACCATCGCATGCCAGGGGCCGAGAAGTAAGAAGGAGTAAGAGGAAACTCAGGTTGGCACGCCGATTCCATGCCAGACAGTGCCAATACAAGCTATCGGGCCACATAGAGGAGCCCCCTCCGCAAACAGCCGCGTACCGCCGGAGCATCGCCACACTGCCAAGCTCTACGGCAAACCCAGTGTACTTTAATGGAAACCACAGATTAAAAATGGTGTTTTTCTTTCTCCATTTATACAT
The DNA here is from genome assembly GCF_963514095.1 of Eutrigla gurnardus. Classification (NCBI taxonomy): domain Eukaryota; kingdom Metazoa; phylum Chordata; class Actinopteri; order Perciformes; family Triglidae; genus Eutrigla; species Eutrigla gurnardus. The sequence goes on from NC_139920.1 coordinate 28,493,375, forward strand.
TTTATGTGATCACGATGTATGAGGTCCTATATCATTTAGCCCGAGTGTCAGCAACACGCCTTTTAGAACCATCCAAAGTTCACATATGTTTTTTTTATGATGGGAAATACATATTCTCCTCATGTTTTAGAACCAGGTCATTAATTATGTTGCAATGTAAGCATTTTCCCCTTGATATATATATTTTTTTACATAATCTGTCAATCATTTACGTCACATTTCATGTCACACACTCTTAATTTGCTATCCATGAAAATGTCAGGTCCCTCGTGGCCAAAAACTACAACAAACCCAACGCAAAGACACATAGTTGCCTCATTTCACGTGTCACTCATACGAGGGGGGGAATTATAACATCAACAATGGGAGTGATGCTGATTTGACTGGTTTCTGCCGTATTATTTGAACTGGACGTCTCACAGGAAGAGTTTGTCGAAGCAAGCCGAGCAGTACGGCTTCCCTTTCTGCTCCTTGAAGATGCCTTGGTTGAGCTGCCGCAGACAGAAGGCGCACACAAAGTGCTCCGGGTGAAACTTGCGATCCAGAGCGGAGATGCAGCGGCCCTTGATGGGCTCGCTGCAGCCGCCGCACAGCGTGCCCTGCCGGGAGTGGAAGTGCAGCGAGCAGAGGGGTCGGCCGTCCATCTCCATGAAACAGCCGTCAGTGAAGGGTTTCAGACAGTCCTGGGTCACAGGATGGGAGAGGGACAGAAACACAGTCAGAGATGGAGGAAGGAGACTTTGGTAAGGCTGTGATGTCACAACGACACAGTCAGCGGTAAAGAGCTGATAAACGTGTTACACCAGGCCTGGGTTTCAGTCGAATAGTCAAAAAATAAGATTTAAAAAAAAAGATTCATGTTTAGACGCGTTGTGAATGCAGTACTTTATCCTTTTTCATTTTATTTTCAATATTTATTCCAGTGAATTTCATGGGAATTAATAAAATGGAGAGGCTGTTTTGAGTGAAATAGTTTTGACTCAATTTGTCCTCTGATCAATATCATCTGATGTACATATACAGGTACTTGTGTTTTCATCTTTATTTATATCACAATATCGCGATACGTATCGTATCGTAACCAAAGTATCGTGATACGTATCGTATCGTAACCAAAGTATCGTGATACGTATCGTATCATGACCAAAGTATCGTGATAAGTATCGTATCGGGAGGTTTTTGCCAATACTCACCCCTAATATTCACTGTTAGTTTAGCGTGTTAGCAATGAAAGTGTTTGATCGTTATCACTAAACTCATAGTATTATCTGTATACCTGTAACATAGTGTACTATTTGCATTGAGGGATTTCTAGTCTTCATATCATCCATCACAGTCGTGAAAGGTACAACTTTCCGGGTTGTATTCCGAACGTCTCATCATAGCAGTAAAAGCCCAGGTGTGACTCTTAACATGAGCGATGACGCTGTTCTATTTCTAAGTGCCAGTAAGGCCAAACGCCAGCATACACAACACTGGGCCCTGGCACAGGAACACCTGAACGCAACACGGTATTAGTCACGTCAGTAACACCTGGTTTTAACGAGTCAGAATGTCCTCTGTGAGAGAAGTCAGCAGAGACGACTTCTTCTTCTTCAAAAGTTGATGTCGCTGAAGCTACAGATGTTTGTTGATTCAAGACCACGTTGTTGTTGGCAGTTGTAGGTTTTGTGGAAAATCTCTCGCAGTGTAGCGAGAGAGCGCCCAGAAAGGTCAAAGGTGCAACATTTTTACAAACTACCTCATTTATTTTCAGCAGGACGTTGATTAAAAAGGCTCAACCTGCTTTTTTCGAGTGTCCACTTCATGCTCTCACTGGAGTGTTTGACCTCGTGACCTCCGGAGTTAGACGTAGGTTACTAAGGGCCGGGAGCAGGAGAAGCCTGACCTCGCTGATAATAACTGCTCCGTGTAAAACAATGTTTAGGATCGGTGCTGATTATTTAACTGCAGTAATAAATGGGTTAGACAGACATAGTTGGATGTATTCCATGTTTTATGTGGCGTTGTTAATCTTAATTGTATTTATGTCCTTTTGGGTGGTAGCTTTTAAGAGCAACGCATTTTATTTCCTCAGGATTTTCAAGTCGAGGAAGGATTTTCTTTCGGGGCCATAAAATATGAAAAGTTCGCTCCCTCAAAGCGTCTCTCCCGAGTAAAGACACTTTTTGAAGTAGAAGAGAATGTAAAAGATACGAATGCTGAAGAATATGGTCTCCAACACATATTAACCATACAATAGTTTGTTATTAACATGCATATTAGGAGCATATTGGCTGTTTTTAAGCCTTATTCTGCAACTACTAGGCCGTTAACTACTGTGAGCGTTTTCCATCAATAATTTCCTCATCACTGCTTATTGATAGTGAGTTAGAGAGTTCAATACCGCTCAATAAGAATAAGCTAAGAAACTAGTTCATGGTTAATATGTGTCCCCTAATCTAAAGTAAATGATTTGCATCATTTCCACCACATCTGTATTCATCAGGCAGGAGGTTCTCATCAGCCTTCGCGGTCCAAACGTTAGCAAATAAAGCAAATGTGTGGGTATCTCTCTCATTTATTCCCAGGCTTGTCCTAGAGCCAGAGCAGTGTGTGTGTGGTCTGAGGTAAGAGGCTCACTGCGCAGACGAAGCACTCTTGATGCCAGGTGCCGTTGGCTGCAGTCAGGTAGTTCTCCCTCACTGATTCCCCACAGCCGGAGCACTTGGGAGCGAAGAGGTGGTAGAAATCCTTGGAACAATACGGCTTCCCGTCCTTTTCTAGGTAACCTGGGAGGCGTAAAAACAAGACGTTCATTCTGAGTGATAATACGTGATAATACGTGGTTTTCCAGCGAAGAGAAGTGAAAACGCCGCTCACCGTCAGATCCAAACAGGCCTCCACAGTGTGCACAGAAGAAGTGGTCGGGGTGCCAGGTCTGGTCCAGAGCTGTCACGATGTTCTGGTCAGACACACAAGTTTTACATCATGCTTTTACTTCCTTTAAGGGTTCAGGATAAATGTTCGTCTCGTCGCGTATGTACAGATTTGAGGAAGCAGAGAAATGTGGATTTCCAACCACATAAAGAGAATCACTGGGGGAAGTTTGTTTGTGATTAATGACTGCAGCATCAGCAGACTCCCAGTCTGGTTTGTGTTGCATTTTTTAAGATGTGGGAAAATGAACTACATGCCACTGTATGTCATCATCCAATCTTTGAAAGATCATTGTCTAAATAAATGGATTTATGTATGACAGAAGACATTTGAATCTGATAAAAAACAAGCATTTTCCTTTTGTTTTGAAAAAAGAAGAAGAAATTCTGTCTTTACGTGAATACACGGCTAACAAAATAGAAGTTTTGTCGTTTTCTCACGTGCATGATGGGCCCCTTGCAGTAAGCACATCGAGGAGAGAAGAGCTCGTGGTAGTCTTTGTCGCAGTACGGCCGTCCCTCCCTCTCAAAGAAGCCTGAGGTGCTGAGCTCCTCCTTACACGCCACACACACAAAATGTTCAGGGTGCCACACTTCACCCAGCGCCGTGATCATCTGCACACGAGGGGGGGAAAAGATGAACTTATGCAGCTCCTGCATGTTCACGTGTATGCTTTTGTTTTTGGATTTGAATGCTCATTTGTTGGTGTGACTTACTGTACCTTTCCCACAATGCATTTGTTGCAGGAAGCACAGTGGCCCTTGGCCGTGGTGCGCACGCCAATCTTCTCCAAGTCGGAGCTCAGCCCCCCGAGCAGGTCGTCGATGGTGTCGGTTTTCCTGCCAGCTGAAGCTGCAGCCGTGCTGCTGCTGCTCCCCTCGTTCTGTTGCCCTGCGTTCCTTCTCACAGACTGTTTTTGTGAAAGAGGAGGCGGGGGGGTCGCATCCTAAATGATGACACAAACGAGCACAAACGGCTACATGTTTGATAAATGTATCTTTTTAAAGTTGGTGTTCATCTACTGTACTTCCATGACTTGGTGCTGTGCAGTGTTGGGATCAGTGCAACGCTGCCCTCTGTTGTCAAACCTCGGTCATTTCACTCATGTTTGGTTTCTTCACTGAACATCCACTGATCTCTCTTAGTTAGTTAGGTTCTTACCATATTTTCACCGGTTTATATGGACTTGGAAGAACTGACCTCTTGTCCAAGACACAACATATCATCCAAGATGGCGTCCAGCTCCTTGGTGGGGGAGTCGGGGGAAACTGCGACGGGAGCTGGCAGGTCACTAAAAGCCAAAATGTAATCTGTCAAGTTAACTTCCAAGAACACCAACTCCTCCAGACTGCTGTTTAAGTTCCTATGAAGGGTTAACTTGATCTCTGAACATAATCTTACATATAACACTACTAGTAATACAAGACGACACAGAAGGATGCAGGATTACTGGTGTCATATTTCTGGTGTGAGATCTGTCTAAAAAACCTGGTAGTTAATATTTCTGCTCTTCAAATTTAGATTTAGTGAGATTGAAATGTACATTAGGACGCTTTAAAAGTGGAAGATCTTGTAATTATAACATATGTGCGATGAATTTGAAGTAATTTCCTGTTTCGCATTCACAGCTTACACAACGATAAAGTGAATGGAGGGTCAACGAGAGGGTCAGACTTGTGCTTCACCTGTACACATTGGAGACTTTGGAGCCTTTTCCTTTCTGGGCAAGTCCAGCAAAACCTACACCTGGCACCTGTGGACACACAACCAGAATACAGCTGGAGCTTCTGTGTTGGACGTGGAGAGCAGCGTCGGTTGAGAGTAAGATTTCAGATGTGACTGGTGATTCAGATAGTTATGACACAGCGTGAGTTTGTCATTTCCGTGGCTGTTTGTCTTCACCTCTCCAGCAGCTGGATGGCTGCTGCTGCTCTCGTTGCTACTCGCTGAGGCCGCTGAACCCAGGGCCAGCTCCTCCAACAGCAGATCTGTGGCAGGAAGCAGGCCATTCATCGTTCTACTACACACACAAACATAAATACATATCCAGGCGTGCGGTATTCACACAACGCAGACACTGAGACACACACTGCTTGGGCTTTCTCTGAGAATATATTACATTTCTATTATGTTTAATTGGTTGGGTGTGAAAGGTTTTCCTGAGTGGTGAGATAGTGCACCTCCATGTGTGGATAAAGGTAGCAGCAGATTAGTTTGAGGTTGCTTCATGTGAGTCAACCGCCTCAGGAAGTGACGGTGCGACGTGTTGCAGAACTGAAACTTGTGACAATGTTGCAAAAACCTGTGAACAATATTATCCAGAATTCAACTCTGCTTGACGCCATGTAAACCCACACATCGCTGAAAACGGAAAGATATTTGTATGAATAAATAGTTGTGGGGAAGAAGACAAGGAAAGAATACATTTTTCAGCTTTTAGCAGTATTTTCACAGTTCATCAGTCAAACTAAAGCAACCAGCTGTATCGTTTCTTTGATTTAAATGTTTAAACTCTATTCTTTTTTAGTCCTGACTAAATGTAAGACAATAAACAGCCTGATTGAAATTACAATATAAGAAAAAAAGAGAAGAAAACCCAACACACACACTAGCAACAGATAGTAAAACGTTATTCAAATGAGTACAGACTGAAGCTGCATTTAAAAGTACAGAGTACTACGCCTACGTACTTTAAAGCACCGTCATATATGTCTTATTCTACAATCAAATATTTCATTTCTATTTTTCCATTGTAAATCATCTGGCACTGAATGTTTTAGAATTAAATTAATAATTTAATAACCAACAGTCAGTCCACAGATCAATGTGAGGATGATCAGCAGACATTTGTCTTACCGAGCTCGTCCATGTTGTCTCCTGCTTTCACTGCTTGAGCGAGTGTGTGTGTGTGTGTGTGTGTGTGTTTTTTGCTTTTAGTGAGTTACTAAGGTAACAAGCCCAAAATCTCATCTTGTTAAAACCATCACTTCCTCTGACATAATTTTGCTTTCCTTTGCCGCTGAGATCTGTGAGATGTTGCGGTTTCCTTGTAAAGAGGAAACCAAGAACAATTTCTGAAACTCACTTTGTGTCTAAGTCTGACGCCACCATATAATTGGCACCGCGCTTTTATTTTAAAATGTATATTCATGAATATGACAGTATGATAATGAACCCACCGTGTTGGAAACGCGATCTTCACTTCAGTGTTTATGAGGGCAGTTTTTATTTGTATATTTTCATATTTTCAACACATTGGCAATTCAATTTGCTTTACATATTTGAAAACACAATGCAGTAGAAAACTAAACCAATTTAAGTGGAAAATAAAATAAAATATCATAAGAGAAAAAGAAAAATAGACAATAAAATAAATGTCAATGCTCTCCGTCTCTTCAACACTGTTTCAAACTCAAGTGATTATTAATTTATCTGTATTTAAGAATAACATTTTAATGATAATTTCATCAATACAAACAATAATGTAGTGATATGTTTAGATTGAACATTTCCAGGTAGCTTCAGCTGTACAATATGAATATCATCATATGATCTAAAGTATAGCAAGAACATTTAACATTAATAGAACCACAGATAAGCAGATAAACCAAGGAGACACAGCAAGAAAATAATAATACAAAATATATATTTGTTTATATTCTTTATCTGAAGAAGGCAGAGACAATGAAAATGACATTGTACTAGTGCCCACTACTTCAAACTGGGTATTAGCATCAATAGTGCAACCAGCTGAGTATGAAGGCAGAATTACAAGGACTGCGCCTTTAATCACAACCAGCAGCATCGTCACCTGTTGCTGGTTTTACTCACTTCCTGTTTATCTTTCTAGCTTCATCATACTGGTGACCCCCAACAAGACCGCATCTACCAAGTGTCTCATCTATTAACACCAATTACATATTAACACTCTAATATTTTAATTGTAGTCGCCATACTAGTAATAGTCGCCTCCCGGCGTAAATACCTGCGTTTTCTCGGACCACTTTGGGTGCAACCATTCGCTTTTACAGCAGGGGTCGACGTGTTTTTATGTGAATTCAAACCTTAAACTAAAGCCGTACGATGTGGCATTAAATGGCTAAATGATATGAGTCGTAAAGCGAAAATAAATCCCCTGAATCTGTATGTAAATCATCTCAAGTGGCTAATTTCTAACATTTGTGACGTAACGCTGTCCCCTGCCCGGTGGTTTCGCCCTCTACCGGAAGACCCCGTGTTTACAGGGCAGCTTTCGCTCCACGTTAGCGTCGCTGGTTTGTCAAGAAGTGAGTTAGAAGAACTCCTCTTACGCTTTTGCAACAAACGGTTTGACAAAACGTTTTTTCGTGTAAAATCACGGGATTGGCCAACACGTCATAGGCGGGGTTGTTTGTGTGACGGAGGGGGCAAAGCACAGCGATGACGAGCTGGCTAACGTAGCGCCGAGGTTAGCTAGCTAGCTCCACACGGCAGCGGCGCATCCACGACAGTGAAACAGGTAAACACTGCGTTTAATTCTTTGCGTCCTCGTCGCGTTGCAACACACAGCCTGTTTGACTTGTTTCTCCCCCCCGCAGGTCCGGGAAGCAGCGCGGTCATGGGTGCGGAGAGCAGCGCGCTGCGGAGCTGCACCCTGGGGGAGCCGCTGCTGACGCTGCCCTCCGGACTCACCATGTACTCGGCGGTGCTCCAGGATGGGAAGCCCGCTTCCGTGTTTGTTCACAAGCGGGGCAACGAGGACAAAGTCAACAAAGCTGCTAAGGTAAGTAACGCTGCAGCCGTACCCGGATATGACATCACACCGGCCGTGGCTGCCTGTCAACTGTAGTATTAGTTTAGAGATTACAAGGCTTTTGCATGACAAACAAACTGACATCATAGAATGGCTTCCTAAAAACCCACTCAATTCGTTTATATATGAAGTCTGTGTAGAATAATCGAACTGCACAGTCATTCTGCTCCACAATCATCATGACATAACACTTCTCTAGACCACCAAACATGACTCACATTTCCATCGACAGTGACACTAAATTGCTAAATGGTGTTTTTTCTCACACTGATCCATTCCTGCTCATGTTTTTTCACCCTTGGTAAATGGACCTGCATTTATACAGCACTTTTCAAGCTACTCAAGGCGCTCCACACTACATTCAGTCCCTTTTACCCGCTCACACACATTCATACACTGATGGCAGAGGAGCCGCCTGCACATCAGTATCTAACTCATTCATACACATTCTTCGGCATGCAGACTGGAGGAGCCGGGATTCGAACCGCCAATCTTCTGATTGGAGGGCGACTCGCTCTACCTCTGAGCCCCCTTCAGCTGCACAACATTCACTTTTTTATCGTAATAAAAAAAAATGCTTTCCATTTCCTTGCAGCACCTGAAGACCTTGAGGCACCCGTGTCTGCTGCGCTTCCTGTCCTGCTCGGTGCAGGACGGAGGCATCCACCTGGTGACGGAGCGGGTGCAGCCACTGGGACTGCTGATAGACAGCCTCTCCCCGGAGGAAATCTGTGCGGGCATCTACGACCTCCTGCAGGCGCTGGTGTTTCTGCATGAGAGGGTGAGCGAGGCGGGGGGTCTTAATGTGTGGGTCTAATGAATGACAGCAAGAAAAGCAGGTTCTCCTTTTGTCTGTGTGTCAGATCACGTCCCGTGAAGGTTATCAGCTTGTGCCACGTCTTCTGTAATGGGCTTTTGTTTGTTCTCACTGTTTGCTTAACATTGTTTTGTATTAATGCCATTCCTTGCATGGTGCTGCCGCACTCCTTTAAGCTGTTTTGCATTCTGCCTGTTCTAATTTCACATGTCATATTTTACTTGTTGTTTTTAATGGTCAGCTGATAATTAGCCTTTTGACTTCCAGTGATGATGATCTATGTGCATTGCAGAAGAAAAGCTAAATAAATAATGAAAAGAGGGCATCATTGTGAAAAGTAACAGATGAGGTATGGATCAGCTCCTAACGTGTCTTCTTTAACCACCAGGGCAAATCAAGCCACAACAACGTCTGCATTTCCTCTGTATTTGTCAGTGAAGATGGTCATTGGAAGCTGGGAGGGATGGAGACGGTCTGCAAGTTCTCTGAAGCCACGCCTGAGGTAAGAGCATCCGAGCACCTCCGTCAGATATTTGAAGACCGACTTTCTCTGTTGGTTTTAATGTTTTTTTTTTTTTTTTTTTCTTCAACTCCTCAGTTTCTCGCAAGCATTCAGAATGTGAGAGAGGCCAGCTGCGTTCCTCCAGAGGAGCAGGTAAGCAGATTACAGGTTGAGATGTAAAAAAGAGAAGAGTTCCCCCTTTTTGGTTCATAAGATCTAATGAAGTGTGATGTCGACAGGTTGAGAGTTTTAAAATGCTTCCGGATAAAAACGCTCACTCTCGGGACTGTTATTCTTTTGGGATGATGGTGGAGACGCTCGTCTCTCTCCTGGACGGCTACGGTGAGTACAGCGATGGCTTTCTAGTGTGTTTTTCTGCTTCTTGTCATCCTTCTCATACGAATGTCATCCGGCTCTTTCCTTTTTTTTTCAGTGTCTCGGGAGCTGACCGACAGTCTGACGGCGACCCTGCAGGCCGGCCTGCTGAACCCTGACCCTTTGTCTCGGCCCCCACTCTCCTCCCTGCTGACTCATGACTTTTTCAGGTTTGTGCGGTTGTTCTTGCTTTTTGCTGTGATCATCACTTTCTGAAAATGATGTGTTTTTTCAAACACGCTGCATTTTTGTCCACAAATAGGAATGATTTTCTGGAAGTGAGGGATTTTCTGAAGAGCCTGACCTTGAAGTTGGAAGACGAGAAGAATGAATTCTTTAAGTGAGAATATGGTCTTGTATTACAATTTAAAAAAAAAATGTGTTGTTTTTTGTATACTTGTTTGTTTGAAGTAAAAATAAGGAGGAAAAAAAGTATTTTATACATTCCCTCAATTAAATAATGCTTAATATTAACTATACCCTGTTTTCCCAAGGATCCCGTTAACGTCCTCGTTCTGTGTCTGTTTTTGTAGGTTTCTTCTAGACCGGGTCCAGAGTCTCCCCCAAGAGCTGATCGCTTCACGCCTTGTCCCCAAACTCCTCAACTCTCTTGTTTTTGCAGAACCCATGGCTGTCAAAAGCTTCCTGCCTCATCTCCTACGGCCAAAGAAGGGTAGGGGGGGGGTTTATCTCACTCTGTGTTGCTAATTATAACTGAAATCATTGAATTCTCTGCCAAAGAGAGAGATTCTGTAGCTGTCGGGCATAATTGTCGTGTTCATGCTCCTCCTCGTCTTCTCTTTTGTGTGGACAGATTCCAGTGGCGGTGGTAACGATGAAGAATGCCTGCTCTCTATGTCCCTTTACCGTAAACATGTGATTCCTCAGCTTCTCAAGCTCTTCAAGGTCAACGAAGAACACATCCGGGTCGTGTTGCTGGCTCACATGGACATCTACGCCGAGTTCTTCTCCCACGACGAACTCAAAAACCACATCCTACCTCAGGTAGGACGTAGTACCAGGATGTTTGAACGTGGAGATCAATGATGTCACTCAGCTAAGTTTAAAGGAATAGTTGCCAGTTTGGGAATAAAGTTATATCATGAGAGCGTGTGATGTAAGTGAACATATATTTCTGGATTGCCACCATGAAAACTTTGCAGACTCCAGGAAGAATAGCTGCGTTTTTTTTTTTTATTTGACCTCTTTTTTTAGTGATAAACAATCAAGTAATCTGACTGATTATGAACCATAAGGTCTCCTTGCATAGGATAGGATATTTACGATTATCCCGATAAACCAATAAACAATTCAAGTAGCGCTTTATTGTCATCGAAGCCAATATACAATAAAACGCACCGCAGAGAGACGAAACTGCGTCATTATGCCATTCTCTTACTTATTTATTTTTCTCTCCTTCCTGTCTTCAGGTTTTGTTAGGAATGAGGGACACCAGTGACTCCCTGGTTGCCATGACGCTGCAGAGCTTGGCCGTGCTGGTCCCCCTGCTGGGGGCTCAAGTGGTGGTCGGTGGACAGAGGACCAAGGTCTTTAAACGCACCACTCCCAACTTCACCAGGTCGACAGAGGTCACTCCAGAAAGTAAGCCACACTGATGATGATGAAGAGAGAATAACACTGGAAGCTGCTAGTCTATCCATATGGTTTATAATGCACACAACAGTTTAATCTGAGATATTTTAATGTTACAATTACTTTTTTATGGTTTAATATACTATAACTTTATGGCATTCTGTGTGATGTACTATAATGAGGACACTTTATGACATTCTAAACTATGACATCTTTAATTACTTTTTTATGATATACTAGACCTTTTATATTACATTTTATACTATTATATGATATATTAATTATTTAAAAAGTCATAATAAAGTATAGGAGGACAACTTCGATTACCTAATTTGTGTCTTGAATAATGTTTTGTTGTCGGCCTCCTCGTTCACCGGACAGCTTTTCTGACTGAACCAGTTCAAACTAGACAACCTAGATTGAGATAACGGAATGTCACTCTTGTACACATTTGATAAACACAAATAATATGTTATCTGTATTCTTTAGCATCACCTGTCCATGTCGTTGGAGGCTCCCACCCTCAGATGGCCCAGCCTTCAAAAGTCCTGAATTTGTTCCCGAGACCACCAGGGACCGAAGGCCTGGTCCTGGGTCACATGGGTAGCTTAACAGGTAGAAGGGAAACTCCAAGAAGTTACCCTCTGCCATCCAAACCAGGTAAGACCCCCTCCCCACACTATTAATGCTTGTGTCACCGCTGGTGTCTGAATCGTCGTCTCTTCTCCGTTGCAGACGTCAGCAGACAGATGTCTCTACCGCTGAACGGCTTTCGTCAGGACAGTAAGATGGAGCCGCTGTCCTACAGCCCAGAGCAGACCGACGGACTAGAAGGTCCGGTGGAGGACTGGCCTGACTGGAGCGACCCCGAAGACAGCGAGAACAGAGACGGACAGTCGGTCCAGATCCACATTCAGGCCTCGGAGAGAGAAGATCCCGTCGGCAGCAGACTGCCGCCCTCTCACCCCAACATTGAAGAGGAGCCGTGGGACAACTTTGAGGACACTGAACCCACCTCGGATCTCTCCCCCACCGCTCCTTTATCACACCCAGTTGTACTCGCACCGCCCAGAGGGGGCACTGCTGCACCTGTAACTCCCGAAGCACTGACACCCGGTGCCTCCAAACCCCTGAAATTGACCTCAACACCGCGACAGTCCACACAGAGCAAGACCACTTCGTCGTGGGACGACGGCTGGGCTCAAGACGATAGCGACGCGCTCAACCCACTCAACGCCAAACCCAAACCTACGCTGCCAGGGAAGAGCGGCGGGAGAGGAGGTCTGGGGGAGGAGTTCACCATTAAGGTGAAGAAAAAGGAGGAGCCGGACCCAGAGCTGGATTTGTTTGCGGACATGGTGCCGGACATCAAAATGTCCTCTCCGGCTCTGCTGCCGCTGGACAAGAGCAGCGTGAGTGAGGCCGGTCTGTCTGCCTCTTCATGTCTGCAGGGCGACTCCTCCATCGATGCTGTGACGCTCACCGCCAGGTTCGCTGTCGACGACCCAACTCAGGTGAGTGTCTGTGTGTGTGTGTGTATACAGACGTTACAACATTAAACTCAAGGACATTCAAGCACATTTTATTAAATTTTTTCAAGGATTTCACTCAAAGCAAGAAATTAATTTTCCAATATGTTTTGTTTGTTTTATTTACGTTCTTTTTTTTCTCTCCAAGACTGAGACGGCCGGCTGGGGCGACGGAGACGATCTGAACTGGGAGGATGAGAACGCCTGGTGAAGACGTCGGCTTTCATCTGGAACTAAAGACTTTAACACTGATCTCCAAGATGCAACACTTCAAAGACACTCAGCCGTTCTAGTCCTCATTAACAGAAGGATGCAGTTAGAATGATAACGATGGTCTGAGGGGTTTTTTTTTATAACTTTTTCTGGCTCCTGGACTTTAATATTCTGTTCATGAAGATAAAGTTGCTTTTTTGAACTAGAAGGATCGGAAGCTCGTCATCATGGTGCTCGACTTGGACAAAGCAGTTGCCAAGTGACACTAGTCACCACGGGATGATCATCTGTTTTTTTAAATATATATATATATATAAATGTGCCAACTTCACTACTGGCATGAACATCAAGATAAAGGTTTTGGTGAGACACGACTTGGCCAAAATGTGTCAGGTTTGATTTACAGACAGGCTTGCACTTTGAATGAATGTGAAACAGAAATTACGTAATTTATTAGCTTTTTGGTTGCTGGTGAAGTAAAGATTTTACTGTATCAAATAAGACCTTGTTTTGTTTTCTTAGGAAGTAATTGTCTACAGAGGACAAGTACTGAACTTGGACTGACAAAACGTTTCTAGCCAACGGGCTCTCGATACAGAATTTTCCTACGGGACAGTTTGATAAACAAGTTGCTGAAGACTCTTGTTTGACTGAATAAAAACTAATGAACAATGACACGTATTTAAACAAGTTTAATAAACAATATCAAGAATGATGACAGACAGGTTTAAAAAGTGAAGAGAGAGCAGCAGAAAAAAAGGAGGTAGAGTGAATTAAATCCATGTGGGGCTAGCGAACAGCTAGGTGGTCTCTGGCTGTACTGATGTGGGTGATGAGGGTCTGGAGCTCCTGTAGTCTGGATTCCAGCCACTGTGGAGGTGGAGCAGTGATGTTGGCGTTACCTTCAGTGAGAGCCTGGAGGGCTTTCAAAGCGCTCTCGGCTGTCTGGATGTAGCGCCGGTACTCCTCCTCTGCACTGCTCTCCTGCCGAGCTCTCTTGGGGCATGGCTGAGAGGGAGGAATAACAACGGGGGAATTATACATCTTTTCTGCTAAAATCGCACTCGCACAATATGAGGTCATTTGACGTCAGACCAGGCAGAAAGCTTTCTGGAAGAAATGTTATTTTGATTCACTGAGCAGCACATTATGTAATCACTTTAATGAGAAGTATTTTATGGTGCTTGTGTTGTTGCTAAGGGTAACGTTTGGACTGAGCAATAATATCAAATATTAGGATTGCAAACACTAAGAACTCACAAATTGATGCATTAATTAAAAGAAATGGGTAATGGAAACCACTTGAAGTGGGGCTCCGATAAAAAGAAAAGAAAAGAAAAGGTCAGCGAAAATATAAACTTCAACTATGCAGCAAACCAAGGACTTCAAACACTGATCATGGCCCTCTTTCATTTTAAGTTTTCAGTAAACTATCACGTAGGAGAATATCAAATAAAAATTACCATCTTTAAGTATGTCAGTATCATGACTAAACTATGGCTTTTTTTGATAAGTTTCGAAAAGGTTATGAAAAAAAAAAAAAAAAAAAAATCTCGAAATTGTTATGAAAAATGTCATAGTATATATTTGTTTCCAAGTAAAAAAAAAAGTCATAGTATAGTTTTTTTTCCGAAAGTTATGATAAAGTCATAGTATAGTTCGAAAGTCATGAAAAAAAGTCATGGTATACAGTGTTTCCCCTACCATTGTACAGGCCTAAAAAAAAAAATCAATATACCAAAAATAAGCCACCTATCAATTCATTCATAAATCAATAATCATTTACATTAGGAGCGCCTCCCCGCAGCACAGTAGACTTGCTCCGCCGACGTTTAAAAACAAATGTATCCATGATCAATTTTGACCAGCTTACTAACGTTAACTTAACGTGAGTGACTATAAGCCGCTAACGCGAACTGCTAGAGCCAGGTAGCTTACAAACTAGTAGCCTGCTGTCTCTGTGTCGAGCACACACTAAAAGCGGCTCACATGAGTGACGTTGACGTACGGACAGTACAGTCTGTTAATGAACCCAGATCAGTGACAGTTGTCATCGCAGCTGCCTGAATGCCGTTACGACGTGACGTGGTGGTGCTGTTGAACTCCGCACTTTTCACATGGGAGAGAGAGGGGGATGTGACATGTATCAAAGGATCTCCAGCCGGGATTCGAACCTGAGGCTGCTGCATATATGCAGACATGGGTAAATGGCATGCACTCTAACCACTCAACCACCTGCCTGCCTGCCATGAATAAGCCTTTTTATGACTGTTTTGGACTCACTACACTCAGATTTTGATTGACACGCGATATAGAAGCATATGTTAGGACTTTTACATCATTTTTACAACATTTTATGAATTTTGTCGATTTTTCACTTTTTTTCCGACATGCTATAGTATGACTTTTTTTTTAATTGATCATGGCTTTTTATGGCTGTTTTGGACTCACTACACTGAGACTTGGTGCATCAAGCGATATGAGCGATTTTTCTGACTCTTTAACAATTTTAAATATTTTTTTATGAATATATTCTGACTGACTTTTTCGTGAATTTTCGACATGACCTTTTTTTAACAATATGATCAAGGCTTTTTTTTTTAAAGATTATTTTCTTGCATAGACACCTTTGTATTTAGCGGTGGATAGAGAGGAAACATGGGAGAGAGAGGGGGATGTGACATGTATCAAAGGCAGTGGCGGCGCCAGAGTATTTTTTCTGGTTCAACTACGGTGGGGCTAACTCATACAGTGTTTCCCCTACCATTGTACAGGTATTGTAAAAAAAATCAATATACCAAAAATAAGCCACCTATCAATTCATTCATAAATCAATAGGGTTTAGGGTTTTTTCGGTGGGTACCACCGGGCCTGAAAAAAATTCTAGGGGAAACACTGGTATAGTTTTTTCTCTCAAAAAAAGTTACGAAAAAATTCATAGTATAGTTTGTCAAAAAAAAGTCATGAAAAAAGTCATAGTATATTTTTTTTTCCGAAGGTCATGAAAAAAGTCATGGTATAGTTTTTTTTCAAAAGTCATGAAAAAAGTCATAATATAATTTTTTTTCCAAAAGTCATGAAAAAAGTCATTTTTTTTTCTCGAAAAAGTTACGAAAAAAGTCAGTAGTTTTTTTCAAAAGTCATGAAAAAAGTCATAATATAGTTTTTTTCCAAAAGTACGGAAGCGTATTGCATTCACTTGAGTAATTTTTTTTTGGTTTGTTTTTTGGAGTAATTATTTCTGTTTTTCTGAGTAATTTATTTCTTTGGTCTGTTTTTCGGAGTAATTTATTTCTTTGGTCTGTTTTTCTGAGTAATTTATTTCTTTGGTCTGTTTTTCTGAGTAATTAATTTTTTGGTCTGTTTTTCGGAGTAACTAATTTTTTGGTCTGTTTTTCGGAGTAATTTTTTTGGTCTGTTTTTCTGAGTAAATTTTTTTTGTCTGTTTTTCTGAGTAATTTTTTTGGGTCTGTTTTTCGGAGTAATTTTTTTTTTTTTTTCTGTTTTTCAGAGTAATTTTTTTCTGATTTTCTGAATATTTTTTTTTCTGAGTTTAGACAGCATTTGAAACAATAGACGCATTTATTCCTTTGTGAAAGCTCGATAATGGAGGCCAACATGACCGACTTGTTTAGTTTGATCAAGTTCTACTTTGATCTGGGATTAAGACACTGGGAGATAGTCCTGTCTTTGAGTCATATAGATGGTATTACCATAAGTGTATCCACTTTACGCAGGCACCTGAGGACTTTGCGGCTGAATAGCTGAAGATGGGGCATGTGTATGCAGGAGTCACTACAGGTCCATGGGAGTCACTTGCAGGTTGGAGGTTCTCGCGGGAGTTCGAAGTATCGCGATAATTCAGAAAAAAAATTACTCCGAAAAACAGAAAAAAAATTACCACGAAAAACAGAAAATAAATTACTCCGAAAAACAGGAAAAGAATTACTCAGAAAATCAGGAAAAATAATTAGTCAGAAAAACAACCAAACAAAAAAAAATTACTCAGAAAAACAGACCACAGAAATAAATTACTCAGAATAACAGGAATAATTACTCTAAAAAACAAACCCAAAAAAAAAATTACTCAAGTGAATACAATACGCTTCCGTACAAAAGTAATGAAAAAAGTCAGTAGTTTTTTTTCTCAAAAAAGTTACGAAAAAAGTAAGTTTTTTTCGAAAGTCATGGTATAGTTTTTTTTTCGAAAGTCATGAAAAAAGTCATTGTATAGTTTTTTTCGAAAGTCATGAAAAAAGTCATGGTATAGTTTTTTTTTCAAAATTCACGAAAAAAGTCATTGTATAGATTTTTTCAAAAGTCATGAAAAGTCATAATATAGTTTTTTTTCCAAAAGTCATGAAAAAAGTCAGTAGTCTTTTTTCTCAAAAAAGTTACGAAAAAAGTCAGTAGTTTTTTTCGAAAGTCATGAAAAAAGTCATTGTATAGTTTTTTTTCGAAAGTCATGAAAAAAGTCATTGTAGTTTTTTTTCGAAAGTCATGAAAAAAGTCATGGTATAGTTTTTTTTTTAAAGTCATGAAAAAAGTCATAGCATAGTTTTTTTTTCTCGAAAAAGTTACGAAAAAATTCATAGTATAGTTTGTCAAAAAAAAGTCATGAAAAAAGTCATAGTATATTTTTTTTTCGAAGGTCATGAAAAAAGTCATGGTATAGTTTTTTTTTCAAAATTCATGAAACAAGTCATAGTATAGTTTTTTTCAAAATTCACGAAAAAAGTCATTGTACAGTATAGATTTTTTCGAAAGTCATGGTATAGTTTTTTTTTTCAAAATTCATGAAAAAAGTCATTGTATAGATTTTTTCGAAAGTCATGAAAAAAGTCATGGTATAGTTTTTTTTTCAAAAGTCATGAAAAAAGCATGGTATAGTTTTTTTTTCAAAAGTCATGAAAAAAGTCATAATATAATTTTTTTTCCAAAAGTCATGAAAAAAGTCAGTTTTTTTTCTCGAAAAAGTTACGAAAAAAGTCAGTAGTTTTTTCCAAAAGTAATGAAAAAAGTCAGTAGTTTTTTTTCTCAAAAAAGTTACGAAAAAAGTCAGTAGTTTTTTTCGAAAGTCATGGTATAGTTTTTTTTTCGAAAGTCATGAAAAAAGTCATTGTATAGTTTTTTTCGAAAGTCATGAAAAAAGTCATGGTATAGTTTTTTTTTTAAAAGTCATGAAAAAAGTCATGGTATAGTTTTTTTTTTTAAAGTCATGAAAAAAGTCATAGCATAGTTTTTTTTTCTCGAAAAAGTTACGAAAAAATTCATAGTATAGTTTGTCAAAAAAAAGTCATGAAAAAAGTCATAGTATAGTTTTTTTTTCAAAATTCATGAAACAAGTCATAGTATAGTTTTTTTCAAAATTCACGAAAAAAGTCATTGTATAGATTTTTTCGAAAGTCATGGTATAGTTTTTTTTTTCAAAATTCATGAAAAAAGTCATTGTATAGATTTTTTCGAAAGTCATGAAAAAAGTCATGGTATAGTTTTTTTTTCAAAAGTCATGAAAAAAGCATGGTATAGTTTTTTTTCAAAAGTCATGAAAAAAGTCATATAATTTTTTTTCCAAAAATCATGAAAAAAGTCAGTTTTTTTTCTCGAAAAAGTTACGAAAAAAGTCAGTAGTTTTTTCCAAAAGTAATGAAAAAAGTCAGTAGTTTTTTTTCTCAAAAAAGTTACGAAAAAAGTCAGTAGTTTTTTTCGAAAGTCATGGTATAGTTTTTTTTTCGAAAGTCATGAAAAAAGTCATTGTATAGTTTTTTTCGAAAGTCATGAAAAAAGTCATGGTATAGTTTTTTTTTTTAAAGTCATGAAAAAAGTAATTGTATAGTTTTTTTTCGAAAGTCATGATATAGTTTTTTTTTTTAAATTCATGAAAAAAGTAATTGTATAGATTTTTTCGAAAGTCATGAAAAAAGTCATGGTATAGTTTTTTTTTCAAAAGTCATGAAAAAAGTCATGGTATAGTTTTTTTTCAAAAGTCATGAAAAAAGTCATAATATAATTTTTTTTCCAAAAGTCATGAAAAAAGTCAGTAGTTTTTTTTCTCAAAAAAGTTACGAAAAAAGTCAGTATTTTTTTTCAAAAGTCATGGTATAGTTTTTTTTTCGAAAGTCATGAAAAAAGTCATTGTATAGTTTTTTTCGATTTTTTTTCTCGAAAAAGTTACGAAAAAAGTCAGTAGTTTTTTTCAAAAGTCATGAAAAAAGTCATAATATAGTTTTTTTCCAAAAGTAATGAAAAAAGTCATAGCATAGTTTTTTTTTCTCGAAAAAGTTACGAAAAAATTCATAGTATAGTTTGTCAATAAAAAGTCATGAAAAAAGTCATAGTATATTTTTTTTTCGAAGGTCATGAAAAAAGTCATGGTATAGTTTTTTTTTCAAAATTCATGAAAAAAGTCATTGTATAGATTTTTTCGAAAGTCATGAAAAAAGTCATGGTATAGTTTTTTTTTTCAAAAGTCATGAAAAAAGTCATGGTATAGTTTTTTTTCAAAAGTCATGAAAAAAGTCATAGCATAGTTTTTTTTTCTCGAAAAAGTTACGAAAAAATTCATAGTATAGTTTGTCAAAAAAAAGTCATGAAAAAAGTCATAGTATATTTTTTTTTCGAAGGTCATGAAAAAAGTCATGGTATAGTTTTTTTTCAAAAGTCATGAAAAAAGTCATAGCATAGTTTTTTTTTCTCGAAAAAGTTACGAAAAAATTCATAGTATAGTTTGTCAAAAAAAAGTCATGAAAAAAGTCATAGTATATTTTTTTTTCGAAGGTCATGAAAAAAGTCATGGTATAGTTTTTTTTTCAAAATTCATGAAACAAGTCATAGTATAGTTTTTTTTCAAAATTCACGAAAAAAGTAATTGTATAGATTTTTTCGAAAGTCATGAAAAAAGTCATGGTATAGTTTTTTTTTTCAAAAGTCATGAAAAAAGTCATGGTATAGTTTTTTTTTCGAAAGTCATGAAAAAAGTCAGTATAGTTTGTTGAAAAAAGTCATGGAAAAAGGTATAGTATATATTAGGGCTGTGTTCAAAAAATCGATCCGCGATCCGATATCGATTCACGCTCAAAAAGCACGATATCGATCCAAAAATGTCTGGATCGATCTTTTCCAGGTGACTAAAGGCACTATTTTCTTTGACGCGCAAGGCGCACTATAAAAAGCGAGTGCCGGCTAAACGAAACCGAAACTTAAGCTAGCGAGATTAAGCTCACCTTCTGGAATGAAGGCTCCGCTGACGCCGCTCCCGTGAAGCGGCGAAGTGTTTCCTCTGCATCGGTCAAGTGCGCCGTCATTCATGCGGCGGCGGTGTTGACGCGCGGAGCCGGACTGAGCGGCTGCGCTCTGCCAGTCCGGGTCTAGGGACCGTCCACCAAAACTTGAGTTCAAGCGAAGAGAAAGTACCTCTCTCTCTCTCTCTGTCTGTATGGCATTTCACAAGTCTCTGGTTGTCAAAGACTGGGTACAGGGGTTCTTGTAGTTTTCTAATATAGAGGGCCACTTAATTTTAATTTATTTATATTTTATTTGGTCATTGTTGTTTAGTTCTGGTCATTGTTTTAATTCTGCCATGGATATGTTACTTAAATTTCAAATAATACTTGGATTTTTGTCTAAAATAAATACTTGATTCTTGACTCTTCTCTCTCTGTGTCCCTCTTACACGTACACAGATACAATCACAAACACATGGAGCTGTTTTGTCTATGGGACAGTATTTATTTGCATTATGTCTGTAAATAGATCGATATCGAATCGAATCGAATCGTGGATCGAATCGGATCGTGACCTTATGAATCGGAATTGGATCGATCCAGGAAATTCGGATCGATTCCCAGCCCTAGTATATATGTGCCAGAGAACCCAGGAGCAGGAAGTCCGTAGCTGTTCTACCTACACGTTCACAGAGACCTAACTCCATCATGGCATCCCAAATCAAGCTGTCTGACTGCAGAACAGAGTGTCGAATTGTTTAAAGTTAAGCCTGCTTCACATTATGCCACAACTCTCAAGTGTAATGTCCTACATGTCCACTAGGAGGCAGTGTCGTACAGGCCACTCGGCATGACTTGGACAGTATAAAGTTGAAGCCACATTATGCTTGGTCATGCATATTCAGGAAGCCTGTGTATGAACGTAATGCCACCACTAACCTCTGAATCTGCAACAGCTTCAACAGCCAGTCTGTTAGAAGCTTTTTCCTGGTTGTTCTCCAGCCTCGCGTTGTGTTCTTCAATAGCTGCCGTCTCCAGCTTGATCCTCTGCAGCCGCGACCCCAAATCCTCCTGTGCATTAACAGTCTCCAAGAAAAAATACACTTGTTTACATCCATCTGTTTTATCTAAAGTTGGTCTTCATCACAAAATGCCAGCATCCCCTTACCTTGCTCAGATAGTTCACCACCTTCGTCTTGGTATCTTCTACACCCAAGCTCTGAGAAATAACCTCTTCGTGGTTCGTTATCTTAGATACGGACAAAAGGACACATTAAGTTCACGATACAGTGTATAAGATTTAAAGCTACTGGTCCCCTGCCTTACCTCTGCAAACTGAGAAAAGGCCTCCAGGGCGTGCTGATGGAGCAGCCAGGACCCATCGGCCAACAGGACCCCGAACAAGCTGCTCAGCCTCGGCAGAATCTGATTCTGTGGGACGGAACATTTGGTGTGAAAGAGAAAATGACTTCAGAATTGAGAACATTTAAAATTCAAATATCAGCTTCAACTAATGATGATTTGTTTTTTCATACACTATCAAATCATGCTATGAAACGTCAAATGTAGAATTTGAGATGCAAGAACCAGAGAAGTTGCATACACAACGCAACATAATAATACTTAAATGCTTAATACTTCAACACAAAGTATTACATTTATGAATATATGAGAGAGAAGACTGGTAAAAAATAAACTAATAATTGATATGGCAAATAACGAAAGCAGATGATCAAATGTTAAATTAACATTCATATGTCCGATTTCTTTTATATGCAAGGACTCATTCATGGGTTAAGAGTGACTTCCAATGAGAACAGCAATAGAATAATAGCCTGTGAGCGACCAAAAGCAACAAAAGGTAAGAATGTGGACTCGTTACCTGGCTGTCAGGAGGAACGAAGATCTTCCCCAGGGAGGAGAGGAAGTCTAGAGCAGCCAGCAGCAGCTGATCTGCACACTTCTGAGACACCACAGTATCCACACACATGAGAACCTGGAACACACACACACACAGTCAACAGACCTTCATCTCCATGCTTCATCAATTAACTGAATACTAACGACATACCTGACAAAGAACTTGAGGTTCCAAGCTTTTCACTAGAACGGCTGATATGGACAGGAGCAGCTGCAGAGTCGACTGGAGCACCGGGTGGGTCTGCACCTGCAGCACGACACGTTTCAGGGACAAAGTAATGCATTTAAACTACACCAAGGGTGGAGCGGCTCTCCACACACTCGTGTGATCTGAACCTTTCCAATAACCCCAGAGATTTGTAAAGTATAAAAGTCAACATGTATGGATCACAACATGATTTTATCCAATGAAATATTCTTCTTAAATCCATATTTGTCAAAACAAATTCATTAAATCCACTTAAAACTGAGGATGGGAGATATTTGCCGAATTTGATTTAATTTTGATGCATACTGGATAATGTGGGATTACTAACTCCTTATGTTTCGGGCTATTTGTGAGTGTGAGTGTGAGTGTGGATCTCACCTGGTCTGGACTAATTCGTAACCAGAGCTCTGTGATTATCTGAGCTGCAGGTAACACACACTGTTCCTCAGGAGATGACTGCACTTGAACCACCGCCATGAGGACCAGCAGCACCGTGTTCTGGAGACAAGAGACACTTTGAAAACATGCACTAATGTTGGATTTGACCAACGTCCCCACCCTGCTTCCGTGCATTGTTTTTTGGGCTGATTTAATCATTCTGGCAAGCCTTTTTACTGATAGCAATTGTACAACGTGACATGAAACACTCGAAAAAATGTGTTTTAAAACATAAACCACCAAAAAGGAGAGAGGTTACTGTTTTCAATGGCGGGGAAAAGCTTGTCTTGCTGCTGATAACACTTGTTGTGTGTGGATAGAGGATGTTGCTGCTGATAACACTTGTTGTGGGCATTAATCCTCCATCCACTCTCGAAGGGAACAAGGAAAGAAATTATGCAGCTCTTCTCCATTTGATGTTTCTAAAGCCCCTTTCTCTTAATGTCTTCAGGGGTAAAACAGAGGGTAATTTCACATTAACACAATTCACTTTCATCTCACAATTTGAAATAACATGCATGCAGTTTACATGAATAAGTATGAGATCTTTTCCTCATACATTTTGGAATTGCTTGTTGTGTATTTGCACATATTTTCCCACTTATTTTCAAGATTAATTCCTAGTACTTTAAAAAATGAAGTATTTGAGTTTGGGTTATGTTGATTGATTATGGTTTCTTGGGTTACATTTTTCTTGAACTGTCTTGCTTGTGTTTAAGGTTTTTCACCTGTAAATTGGCTGTGATTGGCTTTTGGAACTTTCAAAAGAAAAGAAAGAAAAGAAAGAAAGCTGAATCTTGGTCATTGACTGAATTCCAGTCCAATCTTGTGAAGCAAGCTGCCTTTTCAAGCGGGGGAAGCTGCAGTTTAAACCTCATGAGTGAGGGCCACTTAACAATTATGGTGTCTGCACTGTGGCACAAACATACATTAACCTACAGCGTATCATGCCAGGAGAAGGTAAAAAACAAGCTGTCCTCTACAGCGTCATTAATGACAAGCACATGTTAAGATTACACCCCTTATCTGAGGCCGTCCTCACCACTTTGTCCACTTGTCCCAGTTTGTAGCCTCCATTCTGCCAGTCGCTCACAGCTGTTTGAACAAGGCTGATGGTGTCGGTCTGGACAACGTGACGGGCATCACGGGAAAGAGCTCTGAGGAGGACATGGCGCCACACCGGAAGGTTTTCCACTTCAGAGGGTGGGAAGCGGGCCACCAACTCCATCTGCAAAAACAAAAAATACATCAATATCATGATCTTGTATGATTTTCATTACATAGGCACAATCAACAAACGTCCAAAACCAGAAACTAAGACTTTAGACTGGGTAGTTTTCTGAGATATAATATTAATGATTGACCAGCTAAGAGAGTAAACCTGGAAGAATACATGTTAGACAGTGTTCTCCATCGTCAAAGCATGAAATGTTGAAACAGCATTAATGTGAATCTCAATGCATCTTAATATTTAATGCCATAACAAGCGAAGGCAACCTTTTAAAGCCCTTTTATTGATGAGATTGTTGACAGTTTCACACTTTTTCTCTATAAAATGCATCAGATCATATCTCCGAAGGTGCGTCTGGAAGCTGAAGTAACCTTAAAGCGTTAGTAATAGTATAATATAGTGAGAATGAAGTCGTAATATTTCGGGAATAAAGACAAAAAGTCGAGCGTAAAAAATATAACTTTCGAGAAAAAAATCATATGCTGGGTATCGCTACTGATTCTCCTTTTTTGATATTGATTGATTTAAAGATAATTCAGTTAAGTCACCGACTTTGCTTGGTTGTGAAACAGATTTTCACAGAACTATGAACTCTGAAAATTGCCCCACTGAACCTCGGCCGCCTCAAAATGGAACATTTCATAAAAAAAGAGTCATTTCTATTTCCAGCGTTTCTAACCTGGTGGCTGGGCGTCATGAGGAAAACCATGCGTTTGAGCAGCAGGCCCAGGTGGACCGACTGGTAACACTCAGTGGTGCAAGCTTTCACCTAGGGGAGAAGAGGGAGAAGCAGAGAGGAGGTGAGGAACAGTGGGAGTGTCGGTACGAAGGCTCACGAGGAGTGAGATCCCCAGGGCATCTGGGTAGCAGAAAGGTAGAGAACTGAAGTAATGGGACCCAGCTAAGTCTGATGACGTAACAGGTTATGAAACCGTCTCCCAGAGGTCCAACAACACCAATCGTCACCTCTGCTGGGGTGCCACAGAAATCACCAAGCACCCCACATGAATCCATAACACTACGGAGAGGGATTAAGGGGATTTACAGTTATTTTAGGAAGTGCTCAGGAATGGAGAAACATCGGTGAGAGCCCTGATTTCAGTGATCCTGTTTGAAAATATAACCAATCTACAATATGACGTCTACTTAGCATCTGTATAATTAATGGCTCTAATGGGCTGTAAAGTGCAATTAGCTGTGACCTCTAAATAAACCACATTGTGTTCTCAAAGCAGCATTGTGTATTTTTCTGGCCTCTACCCACCAAGTGAGCAGCGAGGAGGACGTGATGTAGACACAGTTCTGCCGTGCCATACCTGTAAACACAGCAGAACAAAGGAGTTATAAACACATCTTGCAACAAGACCTTGGTGGAACGGTAGTGAGAACCTGAAATGTAGGTTGTGTTATAAACTGAGGAATGATTGCATTTATGCAGATGAGGTGTGTGTGAACTCACCGCGCTGTAAAGCACCACACATCTGTTGCCAGTAGAGCCGTCTGAGTATCAGCTTGCAGTACAGTATTGATCAAACAACACTCCTGGCAAAGAGATGAAGGAGAGGGAAGATCAGGGGGAGGCAGGAGACAGAAAACACAAGATATCACCAAACTAATCTGAAAAAGAGAAAACGAAAGTGCAAGAATAACTTGCATTGAATGAAAGGAAATCCTGCACCAGAAAACTTTCCCAAAATGTGAAATCCAAACAATTCAACACGTAATTTTTGATGCAGATTTCTAGGGCAATGTTCGAGCGTTTGAGAGTTCAATATTAATTTTCTTGGCCGGTTTCATTGCAACCCTGCTGTGAGAAGGTCACCTTTCTCTTTCCTAGCCCCACACCCATGACTGGAACAAATCCTGCTTATATAACACATTCTTGATTATTTGCTATCGGACTTCTTTATCCGCAGGGTCGTTCTAGCAGGGTCTGCCAATAGGATGCGTGCCAATACTTGAGAGTTGCCGTGTGTTATTTACTGCCACTTTTAAAAGAAAGATTCAACCTGGTTAAGATGGTGATTCTCCCTAAATTTCTCTACTTGTTCCAACATATCCCAATTTTTATTAGACGATCCT
The DNA here is from genome assembly GCF_963514095.1 of Eutrigla gurnardus. NCBI lineage: Eukaryota > Metazoa > Chordata > Actinopteri > Perciformes > Triglidae > Eutrigla > Eutrigla gurnardus. The sequence goes on from NC_139920.1 coordinate 28,519,217, forward strand.
TCTTTCAACAACTGGACCAGACAATATCTTCGTTTCTATGGTTAAACAAGCCACCCCATATTAGAAAAGCTGTTTTACAGCTACCCAAAGAGCTGGGCGGTCTTGCACTACCCAATCTTATCCAGTATTTTTGGGCATGCAACATTAACAAACTCGGTCATTGGCTGGACAGAGGAGCCGACACAGGCCCCTTGTGGGCTTTGATAGAACTACGGTCCTCAAAGTTTTCTTTACAGTCCCTCCTCGCCGCGCCACTCCCCCTCAAGATTCATAATATGTCACAGAACCCTGTTGTTAACAACTCACTGAAAATTTGGACGCAGTTTCGTAAACACTATGGCTTGAATGACCCTTCAGTCATGGCCCCAGTTGTTAAAAACCATTTATTCCCACCCTCCCTACCTTTACTACCTGGCGAAACAAAGGTTTGCTACATGTAAAGGACTTTTACAGAGATAACAAATTTACTGATTTTACAGAACTTGCAGCCAGGTTTGAATTACCCCACTCTCATTTTTTCCGTTTTCTTCAAGTCAGGCACTTTGTTAAAACCACCTACCCTCACTTTCCCAATCACCCGCCCGGGTCTCTGATCGATTCCATGCTCACCCTCGACCCTGCACAAAAACGCTCCATTTCTGTGATTTACAATTCCATTGATTCCCTCAACCCTGACCAAACGACTCGCCTGAAGCAGACCTGGGAGGAGGAGTTGGGAGCCCCAATCACGGACAGTCAATGGGACCAAACCCTTAAGCTGGTCCATACATCCTCTATATGTGCCAGGCACAGTCTATTACAATGCAAAGTTCTTTTTAGAGTGCACTACACAAATGCCCGATTGGCGAAGATTTACCCAGGCACAAGTGGCAGTTGCAATAGATGTAAGTGTTCACCTGCTAATCACACACACATGTTTTGGTCCTGTTCAAACCTCATTGAATTTTGGCGCCAAATCTTTGTCACTTGCAACAGTGCTTGATGTGGATCTTAATCCTGAGCCTTGCATGGCCCTGTTTGGCTCCCCTCCGCATACGACACCCAACCTCTGTGCGTCAAAACGCCGGGTATCGGCCTTTACGACTCTATTGGCCAGACGTCTTATTTTGTTTAAATGGAAACATGTTCATCCACCCTCACACAATAGCTGGCTCAAAGAGGTCCTGACTCATATCAAACTGGAGAAGGTTAGATTTTCTCTGGCGGGCTCCGACAACACTTTTAAAAAAACCTGGCAGCCCTTCTGGAGTATTTGGACAAAACCACAATCCACCCAGAGAATGATTAGATGCCCCCCTCCTTTTTTTTTTTTTTTTTTTTAATTATTTAATTTTCATTTATTTATTATTTTTAATATACGTAACTTTAGTCATGGTTTTTTTTTTTTCTTCTTTTCTTTCTTTTCTCTGTTGTCTAACAGTGGGTGGGAAGGGATACGGGTTAACTTCGGTTCATTAGTAGAAGCCGTTCTGGCTCAGTTTAAATCGCTGTTGTTCTCAACACACACTGTACAATACAACTAATTGCTATCCTCTACTCCTTTTTCTGTTTTTTGATAACATTGTATGTGTGAAAAATTTGTTGTACGTGAACAAAAATTAAATAAAAAGATTTATACAAAAAAAAAAAAAAAAGAAAGATTCACCGAAATCTCTCAGACGTTTGACGTTTGCAGGACTCAAGATAAAAACTTCTGGTTTAAAGTGTAGTTTTGCTTTTTCTCAATCACTTCTTAACTCCTATTCTGTTTAACAAACTAAATCCCCTTATTCCTATTCTTTCTACAATGTAAAAAAGTCTTAACATAATCTTAGCATTATTAGCAAAGCAGTGTCAATTCACTTATACCATGCTTATGATACAGTGTATGTGGTTCTGTGTAGAGCTCACCAGCATGGGGAAGTACACCGGAGGCAGCGCCGCCACACTGGCGCAGAGTTGCACACAGACGTGGTTGTGTAGAGTGACCTGGACCTGGGCCTGACCCTTCAGCATCACCCCCGGCAACAGCACCGGTACCCGACGCTCAGTATAGCATCGCCGGAAACTCGTGAACAAGGCCTCGTAGAGAGGAAGTCTGGAAACAGAGGGGGATGGAAACAACGTAGGAAGCATTTGAGATATACACAATATTGACTTAAATACATAACTGAATAGAATAAACTTTTTTCAGGAGTTATGAAAGACGCATCCCTTTTTACTTTACAAAACTCTGCAAGTTCTTAATGTCCTAAATCCAAAGGTTATATTACAGTTCTAAATTTAACTGTTCATCCCTGCATTAAAGAACCAAATGTTAAATAAAAACCCTATTTATTACCTGGGTGTTTCCTCTGAGAACTGGCTGCCGGTGTACCAAAGCTGCAGCACCTCCTCTGGTTGGGAGGTGAGCTGACCCAGGACGCTCACCAGCAAAAGACACTGAGGAAGCTCATGTTCAGGACTTAACCCTGGAGACAAAGACATCATAAGATATCTATTACAGTACATATTGCATGCTTTATGGCATTAAAATGAGGAATGGTCACAGCTCATCACTGAAAAGTGTATACGCTTCAACCAACCTCGCCACGGTTTCTGGGAAAAAGACAAACATTAAACTCACGCAGGTCCTTCTGGAGAACAACTTCAGCAAAGGGCCTTAAGGACAACAGCTGGAGCAGCAGGGCGTCCATGGGAACCAGAGCGGCTGCATTCAGCTCCTCGGACAGAGCCGAGGGCAGCGTTGGAGCACACAAGCTGGGAGGGAACTTACTGAAACACACGGTTCACACTTTTCAACGATTGTCAACACAGAGGAGACGACGTAGAATCTCCTACTGAAACCACACATACCTGACTATCTGGAGGTAGAGTTGGTGAAAGCAGTTGCAATACTTTGTCAGAGAAAACTTGAATTCCTGTTCAAAGGATAAGGAATGATTGGATGTAAGTTTGTACTCTGAAGTAGAGTCAAGAGGAAGTCACAAACATCCCAAATGTTTGTACCTTTATGTAATGAACCAAAGTGTTGGCAAAAAATCGACACATCTTTGCAGTTTTCTGGAACAGCTTGTATTCTGCGCTTTGTGTCGCCTCCTTTAAAAGACAGAAGAACATTCAGAGCAAGGGTCACCTCATTTCTCTATAACACAAGAGAAATCAACATGTAGATATCTACTATTAGGGAAACTCCAGATGGAATCAGTACTGGAGCTACCACAACAATAAGTGCTAAAGAACAGAAGTCCATACTATTAAATCTTCAATACCAAGATTTTTTTACACAAATCAGGCATCTGTAAAACAGTAATACGCTGCTAAATAATAGTTGTTTTATTTGGATAAGGAGTGTAATGTTTGTGCACACACACTCACGTTTGCTTTTATAGTTCACAGCTTTAGCGTAGGAAGTGGCGTCCGCCGCTGTGTGTCGATGCAATAGTTCTAAATGAGACGCCGGAGCGTTCCTACCTGCAGACCAGCATGTTGAATCTGCTCAGCCAGCTCCACGCCGTTCTGGAAGGAGGACAGCAGGTTGTCACACAGGCTGCTGCTGATGTCACCGTGATGTAGATGTTCCTCCACCAACGACTGGTACTTTAGACTCTGTCTGAACAAAACATGAGCCCAACTTAGAATAAAGACATTCATCTAGTGACAGACTCAATGAAATAAGGTATAAAATAAATAACACTACGAGTGTCTGCTGTACTGACTTGATGAGGAATTTCCACGTGTTTGCATGCAGTGCTATGTCCAGGTTGGAGATAATAGAGCAGATGCCCAGCAGGTCGTGAATCACTGAGGAAGATGAAAAATAACTGCATTAAAAAGGTTAACAGGTTCAACAAAAGGGTGTGGCAGTAAAAAACAGAAAGCTGCATAACGCCAATACACACACAAACACACACCTGTTACAATGTCAGAGACCTCCTCCTCTGAAGCGCTGCCGTCCAGGGACATCCTGTCCAGTAACTCCAGCAGCCCCTTGTGAAGGGAGTAGGCCTCCTTGAAGAGTCCCTGCAGCAGGTCAGCCACCAGGGACAGACGGCCACAGTAAACCACCTCACTCTCCTGGAACAACAACAGGATTTTAAGGAGATTTAAATGAATTTAGGACTGGATTCTATGTCGCCTTGCATCCTTAAGTGATTTTGTTTCCTGCTAAAAAAAAAAAAAACATTGCTCATCGCAGTAGTTTCCAGGTAATGAGGTCATCTTGACCTGATGACACGTCAGACAATACATCTGGTAATAAAAGATTGCAAAAACAAGAAAGAGAACAATGAAGAGGAAGCACATTAGTCCCTCAAGGTATGTCTGTGCTGTAAAATGTATGTTTAAATATAGTGCCACCTGAACTTTGGAATCCATCATTATTTTATTACATTTAATTTGACCCATTTAAAAAATTAAAAATAAACAGATCAAATCTCAAACATGTGTTTCAAATAAAAACTGAGCCTGATGTATAAAAAACAAATCTCACAGCCATTAAGGTTATATCCGAATAATATTTTCAGTCCAACAACTTGTTATTAATCACAAAATTTAAACCAATCATTTTAATTTTCACATCTCCTATATATAAATATAACAGTCGTCTTATATATTACAATTCAAATTAAATTCCTAATAATGTAAAAATGTAAACCATTCATCCATAATTGGAGCAATCATTGCACAGCGTAATTCAAGATGCATAAAAACATGCATTCAATTTTATTATTGGCTTGTTTTAATGCTTTTTTTTCTCTCCAATGCTTTTAATGTTTTATATAAAGCCCTTTGAATTGCCCGGTTGTTGAAAGGTGCTATACAAATAAAATTGAACAGGCCAACCTTGCAGTGCTGAAAGGTTTCCCTCAGAACCTTCAGGATAGAAGTCAGTAGCGAGCGGATGGCATCCAGCTCAGGAGCTTCCTCAAAGGTGCCAATGTGACGCACACAGGTGGACAGTGCATCAATTATCTTCATCATTGCCTGAAACACACAGCATCGTGTCAAAAAACAAGCTGGGAATGAAGTGAAAACTACGTATTTTAGAAAACACATATATATAAACCATAAGGGAGGGACTAACGGTAGCATTTTGACAAACATGGCCTTGCAATGTGACAACTAAGACAGCAGAAATAATAATACCTGCAGAATGTTCCTGAGAACGGCACACAGCTCAGTGTTCTGACTGGACAGCCCTCCAACTTGATCCAACATTTCCTTCATCATGCCGTCAAACATCGTCACGGCCTGCAGACATTTATGACGGAGAAGGGGGCTTGAGTTTCAATAATATCATTTAATTTATGTGCTTTCCCTGCGATAGGGATACATGTAACAGGTCCTGAAGATGATGCATTCCTCATGCTGTTTACCTTTGGTAAGATCTTGGAGAAGCACTCATCCTCCAGCTCAGACAAACCAATATGAGGGAGGAAAATGTCTGTAATGATCTTCAGTATTCCTGCGGGGAAGTTATGTTTTTAACACAGTTCATGCTTCCATCACAAATAATACTCATGCAGTACAAATTGTGCAAAAAGAAGAAACTTACGTATGTGCTCATCCCAATTCTCAGAGTCATTATGCAAAGAGTGCAAACAGTTAAGGAAAATCACTTAAAATACAGCAAATTAATCTTCTTCGTATAAACCTTAATATATCAGCGTTACAATAACAGTCATAAAGGATAATACATGAGTGATATCGGTGCCCAGCTGCACCCAGAACAAACCAAACCAGAGGGTTTGAACATTTTCTATGTGTTTTCAAACTACAGAGCGAATCCCAAATACTGTATCTTGTCCCATGATTGTGTAAGAAAGCAAATACAAGTTAAGAGGAACCTGTATATTCAAAGAACCAATACAAAACTACACTGTATTACAACAAAGGCTGGAACAACTGATGATGAGATGAAAGAATGTGCCAATATATCAAAACTAAAAAAAACATTGAATTCTTATGAGCTGGAGCACTGAATTTCTGTTTTTTGGTTTGTTTGTTTGGTTGGTTTTTTCTTCTCTATCTCTTATTCTTCTCTTTGTTATTGTTTTGCTGTGATTTGTTTTAACCCACGAGGTAAATATCAAATACCGACTGATTCAAACTGAATTTTTTATTTGATTATGATTAATAATTATAAAAAAATAAGAGGGGGTAGGACCAGAAAAGTTTTAAACTTCTTCCTATCTGTTTGAACATGAACTATTACTATTATTATTATTTTTTAACATGTTCAATAAAGATTTAAAAAAAAAAAAGATGACACGCTGTTTGGGAGGATATGGTGAGTTTTGGCAGGACAGACTTGAGTCTCTGGCGGCAGGTTTCCCGGCTCCACTGCACCACCTCGTCCAGGAGAGACGTGTTGGTCTGGGACATGATGGAGACGAACACCGGGGGGGAGGATATCCGGAGGACCGGAGCCCAACTGTACAAACGACACATTTCAGGACAGCGTCACTCACTAGACGTCACTTAATGTACTACGATATCTTCATCAGTATATTCAGGAAGAAACAGTGGCTTCCGGTTTAGGACAGAAACGACCGTTAGCTCGCTAGCTACGTGTTTGCTAAACCTGACGTTTTAATGTTAGTTAGCTTCTTACCATGAATGGCGGACCGTGTCTTCTGCTCGGGGGCATAAAGTCACAGCGACGCGTTTGTTTCTCTTGGCGTAGCCATTTTATTTGTGAATATTCACTTAGTAAAGACGGGGGAGGAGCAGGTAGCTAGAGAGCAGCTGCCGGTCTACGGTTCGCAGCGCGCGCCGTTGTTTAAATCGGATGTGACGTGGGGAGCAGAGTCGGTCATGTGCCCTCACTCTGATTGGTCGAAATGTTACAACTCGAAAGCTATCAACCAATAGAAGACCACAGTGGCTGAAAATCGCTGAAAATAACAACTATTGTGTAGTTCGTAGACTAATATTGTTCTTCTGTAAATAACAGTTTCATACCTTTGTTTTCAGACATTTTTTATTTGTTAAATGTATATATTGTGTGTAATGAGCTTTATTTTATATTTGATAACCCTGAAATCACATGCTGTATGATGCATTAATCAACGATATGAAATGTTCTTAGGGTTGATTTGTGTTCGACGTTGACCTCTATAATAATAATAATAATAATAATAATAATAATAATAACAATCATAATAATAATAATAACAATGTTATTATTATTAATAAAACAAATAATAATAATAATAATAATAATAATAATAATAATAATAATAATAATAATAATATTAAGAATAAAAATAAAATAAAATAATAATAATAATAATAATAGGTGATGAAGTAAAAAGTATAATGGTCACAATGTAATCTCAACACTATAGGATTTATCAGACCCATGTTCTGCACACTTGTGATATGTTCTGTCTTACACTGGGTTTCACAAATGCAGCATATTCAACTAAAAAAATTACATGGGCCAACACTTGAAAAGATGGATTTACATAAAACGTTTTAAAATTAAGTTGGGCGTATGTAATGTACATATAAAGATGCATAAACAATAAGGCTTTCATGCGGACTAAATAGCTAAAAGCAGAAAGAATATGCTCATATCGTGGTTGATATCAGATTACTTTATGATGGCATGTAAAGCTTGCATGGCCACCTAAGAGATGATCTAGATGATCTTCAGGAAGTGAACAAAACACACTCTTTATTTGAGAAAGTCCACTCCGTGCTTATCCATTTCGACCTGGTGAAACATTCTGTGTCAGAGTGATAAAATGAAGCACATTGTGGACAAAGACATGCAGGTTTATGCTTTTAACGGATGACTCTGAATTGCCTGTGGGTGTGGACAGTTGTCCGTCTCGGCCTGTGATAGACTTGCCTTCCCCTAATGTCAGCTGGGATTGGATCCAGTCCCCCCATCCCCTGACCCTGAGAGTACAGGCGGTTACATTTACATTTAGGTCATTTAGCAGACGCTTTTGTCCAAAGCGACTTACAATAAGTACATTTGTCAAAAGAAGGAAACAAAGAAACCACAACGTATCATTGCCGATAAAGTAAGAGCTAAAAATAGAACAAGTGTTAGGTCCTCATCTGAGTAAAGTAGTACTGTTACAGATATGGATCGTGACTTGATGTTACTGGAAATGCATAGTGCATTGAAATTTAGGAATGTTTACATTGTATTCAAACCAGGAAGGACGATTCATCCTTTAGTAGTCTGGAATTTCTGTTGGCTCTGGCTCGATTGACTCGATAGAATCGGTGTCTGGTAAGCTATTGTTTCGCTGATATGATCTCGAGCATTGAAGTAAACATCACGCTTTTGCTGCACCTTTGTTTCCCGGCAGAGGTGTTAGCGGCTGCCGCTGCAGGAAGGGTCGACCTCCTCAGTGAGGAAACAGAACTCAACATTGATGCTTATCTCCTTCATACAATCCGCGGTGGAACTGCTCGCTGTGTTGCCTGCATACACTTGGATCAAATACATTTTAAAATATATGCTATTTTTTCCCCTGATCAACCTGATTCAGTGGTTTATAACCTGCAGTTCATTCATGTAGCAGGATTATGGAAAGCTTCCAATTTCAAATTTTGTATAAAATTATTCTCAAGTTGGTCAAAGTGCATCATCTCTGCAGCGTTTCCATTTTATAGAAGTACTTAAAAAGCAATGCAGACATTAAAGAAACTGTAATCCTGGGGGTTATATTCTGTGTGATTTAAAAATATATATATAAAAAAGGTCAACTCGATGACAGAATTTGCCCTTTTAACCATTACATGACTAAACGGACTGATCACTGTTGGGTCAGAGACAACAAGTCTAACGTTTTTCTTGTGAAATCTCATTAAACACTTATTGTAACCGTTTCCAAGAAGAGGGTTGAGTCTAAGTTCTCCCTCCTGTGCTGACCTCCCTGTTTGTAGATAATGAAAAGGTTATCTGTTTGTAGGAAGCTGGCTCCGGATTTAAGAGGGAAACTGGAAGGAAGATGCCTCCTTTTGTTTTTCCTTTTATGAGGTCACAGCGTAGCTGGCACGATGCGGCGGCGTCTATGTTAAGCCTGCTAATGAGGGGAACGGAGTTCTCTTTAAATGTGTCGAAAGCTAATTCTGCTCTTCGTCATAAGGGTCACACGCTTCTGGTGTTTTCTTTATGGAGAGCCAGAAACCGGTGAGTCAGGCAGAAAAGGAAGAGATGGGATGAATGCGCTCCACTGCTGGAATATAAAGACTCTTTCATTTTCATGTGGGAAAACCCAGAGGAAAACAATGTAGACTGTAATACTGAAAGTGGAATCTCATTGGATAAAGGTCATATTTTGTAGTTAAAACAAACCTAAAGACAGCAGATCAGTCTCCTAATTAAAGCCACCTTTGACTTTCTGATTTCTACTTTACAGATCACAAATATTAAAGTGTCTAACATATTAGGAATATTCAGAGTGATTATTTTATATCAGTGAAATTTGCAGTCAGTCCACCACAGCCTAAAATGTATCAGCAACTATTTGATGCATTACTACACAATTTAATTTGACATTCAAGGTCCTCAGTGGATGAATCCTTCTGGCGATCCCGACTTTCCCTCCAAGTTTTTCCTGTGAAATATAAAAACTTCCTGCATGAAAAATGACTGGTGGTTTTCACTGAAATGTCTCATAAACAGAGGGATTTTCATGCACAGAAATGTCTTCATCACTTTATATCTACTGCCACCTTTTATTGATTTATCAGCAAATAAATGCCAAACTAATGTCACCCCTTCGGCCTCAGCTGTACTTTGTGTTTGAAATGCTGAACATGCTCATCATTCTACCTGCGGTGGTTGTAGACTCTTAAACAGTGTCCATGCTACGCACGGTCACAATATACTGCTTTAGTAGTTAGTATATACAAAAATATCAATATAAGGAATTTAAATTCACAAATAGATATACAAAATGTTTTCCTGATATTTTTTTTACTTATGTTTTGTTTCAAAAGATATTTGTGGAGCCGTGTCATCTCCACACACACTTTATTGAAATTATTTGCAACAATGAGCAGCACCTCAATCTCCTTTGTGGATTATATTTGGTCACGTTTCTAGCATGAACACACAACAAACTAAACCCTGCTTTAAATGAGTATAACATTGGGACACATAGATGCCAGAATGAAAACATTACATTCGTTTTGACTAATGTAAAATAAAAAAAGATTATTAGAACTCCAAACTGGAGGGAATTGGGATACTAAACGTGAAGTGGAAGAAAAGTATGACTCAGCTCAGCCTATTCTTCTAATTCTTGTATCAGATTTTAAGATATTATTAATTATGGGTTTTATTGTCTGAAAAGCTCCCTGGAAGTGCTCGGTCAGAAGTTTATCTTTTAGCGTTACACTGTTTAAAACCATGACGACAAGTGAAAGTCCCTCTTATCTTGTTTGGGCTTTCTTGAACACAAAACTTTCCCCTCAGGCTAACAGGATATGTTCATGATTCCAACTGGCTCACCCCTTCCTGTATGGACTCCACGCTTGGCAGCGACTCTCCATTCTAACGATGTCAACAGACACCGAGCAGAGCGACAGTGTATTTAAGTGTGTGTTTGAAGCGTCTCCAACACATGTCGGTCACGCTTTCACAGAATCAGGAGCAAACAGTTGGATGTGACATGGTGTATTTGGATGATGGCGATACAGAAGGCTCGTATCGGAAACCGATAAAGAAAAGACATTATTTCTTGTCGTCAGACCAGGTGATCTCATAGTCGCTGAAGGCACTCTTCAGCTTCTCCACAGACACAGAATGGTCAGCTTTGCCAAACCCCTGAAAAGTGAGAAGCGTTAACACCATCACGTTCAAAGAAAGTACTTCTCATCGTATTAACTTACTGTCGATTCTCCAAACACCCTCAGTTTCTTCTCTTGGCTCTTGTGCTCGATCCTCCCTCCTCCCAGACATTTGCACTCCATCCCCAAGGCCTCCATCTGCGGATTGACCTTCTCAAATATGTGATCTGGAATTTACCCAAAAGAATATCTGGTTTAGTCACAGGACGATCAAATAAGCAATGCAAAGTCTGACATCTCATCTTCTAAAGCTGGCACGTTGCATCTTCATGCTCCTGCAGGGTTTCTGCACGTTTCTAACCAAAACAAGGATCAACTGAGTCCACAATCCTGCATGTTGCAACTGTGAACTTACTGTGGTACTCTGCACTTTTTGTGCCCCGGACTATGTCTTTGTGACCGTCGCCACCTTTCACCTTCACTCTGACCAGTATGTACTTGAAGGTTCCCTCTGGATCGATCTCCACCAGGGGGATGTTGGCCAGAGCGTCTGCCATCGCGACCGTAGCTTTGGTGGAAGAGAACCCTCACACTGTTCAGAGATCTGCCGAAGACTGACAACATGGCTTTATTTGGGGACGTCGTCTATTTCCGGTCTTAAAGAGACAGCTCACTCCTACGGGGATTTACTGGAAACGATGACGCACGCTGGCGACCCCACGTGGCAACAAGACGTATATGTTTTTATAAATTGTACAGTTCTCAAAACCCATAAATCATGCAGCCAATTGATCAGTGCGTCTTGTATTAACCAAGTTCACAGCTCAGGAAAGGTAAAATCAACAATGTCTCTCGTATTTCCCCATCCTTTTCTTTTATTGTTTGATTTGTTCCTTCCTGTAGCAAGAGAAGATTATCCGCTGGCGTCTATTAGGGAAGGTCAGAGGTCAGAGTGGAAGTTGGTAAGGATGTGGAAGTTGGTTCAGGAACATTTCAGCAGACAGCAGGGTGGATGTTTCTGCCTCAGGTGCTTGACCTTCTGGTTGCTTGATGGTCTTTTTGTGCAGCTTTTTCATGTGTGAGAAAAGTCTCGTCTTCCTCAAATAGTAAACTCAAATCATGGGAAAGCATCATAGTCACTATGCAACAAATAGCTGGAATAAACTTCCTGAAGATGTAAGACTTGCCCCAACTCCGACCACTTTTAAAACTAGACTGAAAACTTTAATGTTCACCTTCGCTTTCTGCTAAATCTTTTAACGTCTGCACTGTTTTTTTTATTATTGCAAATATGTTTTTATTCTCCTTGTCTTTCTCTTATGCATTTTAATTTAGCCTTTATTGTCTTTTAATTCTATTTTTCACTTTATTGTACGACATGTTATGATGTGAAGCACTTTGAGTCTACCTTGTGTATGAAATGTGCTATACAAATAAAGTTGCCTTGCCTCAAATATGACGGTGATTGTAAATAAATGTTTTGCATTCATGAATCAATATCTCCCCCTCAGCTCACTTGTGTAATTGGTAGAATAGCTGTTGTGCTGTTAAAACGGGAAAGGGTGAAGGTTGAAAGGTGTGAAGCAACAGGAGCCACCAGCGCCGCCTCGGGTCGGAGAGGAAGGATATGAACTGTCACCTCTGGAAACAGGCAGCCGGCAGGCGCCTCCGCTCACTGCAGCACGCGCTTCCTGTCACTGGACAGCCATAAAGTAAAAAAAGAGCACTTCAGTGTTTTTGCTGCCATCGCATTGTTTTTTTCCTTATTTTGATGAACACATCCTTTGGCATCCTCTGAACTGTGAAAAGCATGTTCCGGTCCATGGATCGTCTGTCTGCACACTTCTAGTAAGAAGCATCAACCCTGAAATGAATCATCATGCATGCAGAATATCTAAAAGGCTCAGAGTCGAATGTGAGAAACAGTGAGGAAGTGTCGGCTAACGCCTTTCACTTCGATGGGTGTGTGCTAACACGCCTTCCTTCTCACTTTCTTCATGATATCTATCTTGTCTTTGCGACATGTATGTGTGCAAATTTATGGTAAATGACTACATTAATGTGTCGGTATGTATTTAGAACCTATACTTCACTAAAAATAAAAGTCCTGCATTGAGAACTGTACTGCATGCATGGTTCCCCCCCCCCCCCCCCTCTGTCTTATGTTCTGTTTTCATACTTAGCTTCTTTCCCCCCTTTTTTTATTTAATTGTTAAACATTATGATTTCATCATGTTAAGGTTTAGAGGGTGGGGACGGATTGTGTGGGTCGGAGGGAACGAGGGAATGCAGGGAGGAGAGGGGGAGCAGGCATCAGAACAAGCTATATTTCACTCTGCCCTTATTAATGCTAAGGATACTCTTATCATTCTGCTTTTCCTTGGTTTCTTTTTGACTGTAAAGATGCTTCCCCTCCAATATGTGTAAATAATGATTGAATAAATAAATAAAAAATTCATTACAAAAAAGAGAACTTTACTTTGCAAAATAATATTGTTAATTAAAATAATTAAGTATATCAATAAAACCTTTCAATGTGTACAATTATTGTAAAAGATTACATTATTTAAGTTTTATCAGTGATACATGTTGTAATGTTGTAGTTGGGTGTGCCGGAGCTGCATCTAACTATATATTACTGAGTAGTTCAGTGTCAAATAATATATCACATTTTATAAGTTTGTCATGTTTTGGATGAAAACTGAAATTTAAAAAAGTAACTTTACGTAGCCAATGTGGTGTAAAAAGTGTTTCCTTCTGAAATGCAGTGGAGGAGCAGGAGGCTAAATGGAAAGTGAGTGAATTCTTTCATTTCATACTAATGATAACAGAATACTAATATTATCAGAGTCCTGCTAAAACAAAGGCTGTTTCCCATCAGAGTGAGAGAGTGAGGAGGAGGTAAAGTTTCCGAGCCCCCGGTGGGAGGGCCGTGGTGGAGGGAGGTGGGAATTTCCAGTGAAACGCTCAGACGTTGATTGGAGCTTCCGGGAAACGTGGAGCGGACCGATGAAGTGTATAAAAGCAGGGACCTCAGTGCATCCAACTCAGAATCAGTTCATCCTCAGACGTGTGGAGACTAAAGAAATACAGCTCAGTAACTTCTGCAGGTTCATCACACATCCCGCTTAAAATGGTGAGTGTCCAGGTAGCCATTCAAATGCAATGCGAGTCAGTTTATTCATAATTATATCTATAATAATTGATCTCTCTCAATTCATTCTTACAGGAGTGCTGCTTTGGATTACTTCAGACCCGTGGATCTAAGACCTCGTGGACCAGCTTGACCTTTCTTTGCTCAAGTATGTGGATTTAAGCTTTTCTGTCCTCCTATGTTACTCTTTAAATCCTCCAGGCTAATGTGTGTCTTTGTCCTCCCTCCCCCAGTGCTGTGCATGTGGACCACCGTGGAGTCCTGGTCCTACATTTACTCCAACACCACCATGAACTGGGCGCAAGCCAGACTCTGGTGCCAGAAGGACTACACGGACATGGTGGCCATCCAGAACCAGGAGGAGATCGGGCACCTCAACAGCTGGCTGCCCAGGAAAGTCGGCTACTACTGGATTGGGATCCGCAAGGTCAACGAGGTGTGGACCTGGGTGGGAACCAACAAGACTCTGACAGCGGCGGCCAAGAACTGGGCAAGGGGCGAGCCCAACGGCAGGAACACGAGGGAGGACTGTGTGGAGATGTACATCAAAAGGGACCAGCAGGCGGGCAAATGGAACGACGAGAGGTGCCTGAAGCTGAAGACGGCTCTGTGCTACACAGGTGAGCTAACGGTCAGGAGGAACAAGATGCTCATTTTAGCTGCATCGATGTGGTTTTTAAAAAGTGAGAAAGAAAAATAGATCACGCATGACTTATGAAAGTACTACTTCTTCCCCCCAGCTGCCTGTAAGGAGGACTCATGTCGCCATGGAGACTGCGTAGAGACCATCAACAGCCACCGGTGCGCTTGTTTCGAAGGCTTCTACGGAGACAAGTGTGAGCAAGGTCAGGATCACAACGCAGTGATGGCTGTGGCTGTTTTTCATTCGCTTTAAGCATCGGGATCCGAACTCTAACCGTGTCCTGATTTCTCTCCGTTGACAGTCGTCAAGTGTAACCAAGAGGAGGTGCCGGCTCCATACAAAGGAAGCGTACGTTGCATTCACGAGTATGGGAACTTCTCGTACGACTCCTCGTGCCAGTATTCCTGCGAGGAAGGATACCAGCCGAGTATGTCGAGGGCCTTGACCTGCACGGCCTCGGGACAATGGTCGGAGCAGCCTCCCACATGTCAACGTGAGTTCACGGAGCATTTAAAGTGGGATTCCAGTAATGAAGACTTGGAGCTGGCTGTGATGAGTTTTTAATGGCCTCGTCTGTCCCACAGTGGTCCAGTGTCCGGCGCTGTCCAGTCCAGCGAGAGGATCCATGAAGTGCTCTGACCCTCTGGGCCCCTCCAGCTACCAGTCCACCTGTGTGTTCGCCTGTGATGAAGGCTATGTGCTCGCCGGGTCCCCGTCCAGCACTTTGCAATGTGAAGGGTCAGGATTATGGAGCGCCTCTCAGCCCGTTTGTGTTGGTACGCCTACAGTTTGAATCTCTTATTACAGCATCTATCAATTTGTATTTTGTTTTTTATTTGAAGTCTGACCTTTTCTGCTCCCCCCCTTCTATTCCCTAGCTGTCCAGTGCCCTGCTCTCCAGCAGCTGGACGACGGCGTGGTCAGCTGTGGAGACGATGCAGATGCGAGGTGGAGCTATGGGAGCGCCTGCAGCTTCAGCTGCGCCCACGGCTACCAGCTGGTGGGACCCAGCAGGGTGACGTGCACGTCGGCGGCTGAGTGGAGCCAGATGATGCCTCGCTGTGAAGGTGAGGGTCCACTTCAAGCTTCAACCCCACCTCACTTTTTGTGATTGAGTGACACATCATACTAAATTGGAACCTTTTTGTCCTGTTAGCCATCACTTGCCAAAATCCAGAGGGAGGAGCTCACCTCGTCGCCCAGTGCAGCCGGCCGTTGGCTGATCTGCAGCCAGAATCCACCTGCAGCTTCAGCTGTGAAGCAGGCTTTGAACTGCAGGGGGCTGAAACCACTCAGTGCTCCGAGGACGGACGCTGGAGTAAAACCACACCCACCTGCAAAGGTATGGAAGCAGACGTTTGCATAAACGTGCACTATTTGCTTGCATTTGTGTTCATTCTTTGTACTCATGACTGTGCTATATTTTCTTTTCTTTTCAGCAATAGGATGTCCTGCTCCGGAGATCCCACCAGGTGTCCAGATCAGCTGTTCTCCATCTTCACCTGCGTCTGCCGTGACCCCCCATCCACGTGGTACGGTCTGTGCTTTCAGCTGCCATGAAGGCTATGAGCTGCAAGGTGAACTCAGCATGGAGTGTGCCGACTCAGGCCAGTGGACCGCCACACCACCGAGCTGCTCAGGTACCCCCCATTCAGAATACCTACTTTATTTGCATGCATTGCTTCTGGTTGCATCTCTAGAATGAGATTTAATTTATCAACACGTGATGGTTAACGACCAAACTGTGGCTCTCTTGACCCACAGCAGTGAGATGCCCGCTCCTGGAGTTTCCCGAGAACGGCCAGATGAACTGCTCGACCAGCGAGCCAGTGTTCAACTCACAGTGCTCCTTCACATGCGATCAAGGTTACTCACTGGAGGGACACGAGCTGCTGACCTGTGGTCGCCATGGCAACTGGACTACCGACGACAAACCCACCTGCCAAGGTAAATAGAAAACAAAAGTTCGAAGGCATTTTCATACAAAAAAATCAAAAACACTTTGAGTTAAATGGGTTAAAACAATGTTTCCATGTTTCCACAGCTCCCCCATCTCCCGTTACTGCCATCGCATCTGGCGTGGCAACAGGGGGCGCTCTGTTGTCTGGTCTGTCCCTGGCTTTGTGGATCCTGAAACGACTGAAGCAGAAAGCCAACAAGTTTGAGTTGAACAGGTGAGAGAAGCGTTCAATGTGCTTGAATCATACCTTTTCTTTCTCTAAAGAAGCACATTTTTTTAATCTTCTTCTTCTCTTGTCTTTCCTTACAGCGAGTCTGACATCGAAGCCCCCCCACAGGTCTACAAAAACAGCATCAGCAGCCTCTTATAGAACAGAGGCAACTAAAGACAACTGTATGTGTGTCTCACATAAATGTATGTGTGTCGCCAGACATACATTAGTGTAAATCTGAGCTATTTGATGGTGAAAGTTGGTGGTTTCTTTGCATTTGATTGTTGTATTATTATTTTGTTGATTTCTTGTGTAATGTTGCTCGGACATGTATTTCCTCCCAATGGGAGTTTTATATTGAACACATTGTTCTTTGTGAGCTGAATGGCTCTTTTCATGTTATTGTACACGTCACATAACGTCGTGGGCGGATCCTTGCAAAACTGTGAATAATTCCAGTGTTTCAGTATTTATCTATTATTTATTTAAACGGTTGGTTATTGTATTTGGAATGCTCATTTATATTTCTGTGTTTCAAAAAAAGTGCTGTTTTTTTATTCACAATAAAATGTCAAAACTATCATTTACTTTTGGTCTTTTTTTTATGCATCTTCCAGTATCATGACCAATATTTACTGCCAGTTAATATACTGTTCAGGTCAAATTTGACCCGTTTTGAGCAGTAAAAATAGCCAAAATATCATTCTTTTAGCCTAAAATTGTATGACTTTTCCGAAAGTGACACCAAATACACAAAAATGAAGATATTTTAAACTTGTATACATCTGTTTTAGTACACATTTGTGTACATTGAGGCTGTCCAGGTCAAATTTGACTCGTTTACTAAAATGGATTTTAGATCCACCAGTGTGGGTCAAACCAAAGAACATGGTTGTTTGTTTTAGGTCGTCTTTAAACTGTATATGCTGTGTCTATGTGTACGGTATTTTAAGGGACAGTGGTGAGGTCAAAGATTGCATTGACACAGACATTAGATCTGCACCCTCGAGCTCAAACACCTGCAATGTGACGAAATAAATAAATCCATTAATTCTGAGCCAAAACAGCTCAAAACAGAGGTCAAAAGAGGGGTTGGGGGTCATAGGATTATAAAGGTGAGCGGCCTTTTCAGTGACTGAGGTCAGCAAGACTTTTCCCACTCTGATAACACAAGTTTGCTTTCACCCATGACACCATAATTGTCTCATATGCAAAAGAAAGAGCACGGATGTCATTTTTATGAGCGTGTTACATAAGCCTGCAGAGGTCAGCGCTCAGGAGGACAGGAAACAAGGCAGAGTAACAGCACAGAAAAGCACGTCAAGGACCTATGATGCCTTGGTCACACGGAGGGAGCTGGACTCCAGCATGAGGGCCTGGAGGAGGATGTTTTTGGAGGAAGGCCCTTGTGGCTCTTTGCATGCAAATGCAACACCACGTTCCTCAGGCAGCAGCTTCAGCAGCGCAGCGATCTGAGCCTGCATGGCTCCGAGCAAGTCACACAAGAAGCCACCAAAGGAAAGGCAGGGATGTTGTGTCATAGTCGAGGTTTTTCTATAAAAACAAGTGGTGTAAAACCTAACAAATACGTTCTTTCTGCTCTCTGAAACATGAATTAAGGATTAATCATCCATGAATTAATGCATGTATACATCCTAAATAGATCAAACGTCAGTATACACACTTATTATGAGGGAATTGTTGCTGCTGTGAAGGCATGGAATATGAACAATAAGGGTTAAGTCAATAGAAAGTATCGTCAGCTGTGTCACTCCACCGGTACAAAGGTCCAGACATCAACTCCACATGCAAAACACCAACGTATTCCCACACTTCCAACACTTTTCTCCTGACATTGCAGGACTTGCAGGAAGCACCTTTCCCCAAATATAACACAGACCCCTTTTCTGTTTCTGTCACCTCCATTAAAACGGCCGAGACGAATGAACAGTGAGAGATAAGGCAGGAAGGGCTTGATTTCTACTGGGGCCAATCTGTTTCACACATCATCCCCATTGTTTGTTTCACCAGGATTCAAAGTCTTCTGTGTCAGCACTTCATCAGAACCGGGAAGAGATCTGCCATCTCCAACCAGACCCAAGGCGCCAGCAAAGTGCTTCGGTTTCTGTGTTTCTGTGTTTCTCTGTAATGTAATGTCGCTGTTATAAATTGAATTCACAACATATCTGGATGCAGAGAAGCAGAGTCACTACAAACTGAGTGTATTCTAGTAACAAGGGGAACGCTTCAGTCCATGCTGCGACATAAAATAGGTAAGAGTTTTTTTTTTGTCAATATTTAAAAAGTAGATTTTGCAAATGTTAAAGTGGCAGGGGCTCAGATTTTAATAAATAATACATATATTCCAACACTATTTTAAATGTAGCAACGTACTAATTCACCACGCACTCATTTAAAAGCATTGTTAAAGGGCTTTAAACATACAGCGGCCTGTTTAAAACCTGTGACTGACGTTGGTTCAAACACGGCTACATGACAGTTAATACATTCAAACTGTACTTCAGTAAATTCTCCTCAGTCAAGCTTAATAACACTGATAAAGACGTACTTCCTCTGGCTGCCTCCATCACCTCCATATTAACCTCATCGTGGGCCTTTTCTTAAATTCAGCAGATGATGTGATACAAGAACCCGACCGCCTTGATTCCCTGACTAGAAAAAGGTCAACCTGCTACTTAAAATCAGCAGAGACTCCAGTTTATTCCTAAGAAAATCACAGCTGTATTTGACTTTGTCTCCACAAGGATAAAAAGGGCAGAGGTTCACTTTAAATGTGTTTTTTTTTTGTTGGGAACTATTTCTTTGTCCAAGACTCAATGGTGACCCGTACTGTGCTTTCCTTTAATTTGACACATTTTTGTTTCGTGCCCCTGACTTGCCCCGACGTTTACCAGACAGCCGGTAACAGGTACAACGAGTCACGAAGTCCGTCATTCATTCATCACATGCATTCACGCTGTAAAGCAAACATCCAGCTATTCTAGCACCACATGGGACTGAATAAGCACAGAGAAATATAAAAGCCTGACAGGCACCGAACACACATTCACACTGCTGAGCTGCTGTCGACAATGTTTCATATTTGATTAGAAGAAACTTGATTTAGAATATATATATCGTTTGTATACTGAAGTACCAGCTCTGGGTAAGTAAGTCTAAGTTATTCTTACATGATGGTATTCATCAGTCATGTTTGGATTCTGATTCTTTTCTTCTTTGGACAGACATCCCGTGTTTTAAGCTCACAAATTAGAAATGAAGTGGATATTATTCCTCCTCCTTGGTGAGTATTCGTTTAAACACTAATAATGTATATTTAGTGAGACATATCAATCAATCAATGGCCTTTATTTCAGCTCGAGAGACACTGAGGTTTTACAGTGGTGACGAGCACACAATTACAAGGATGACATAATAAAACAAATATAAAATACTAGAATAGAATAGAAAGAAATGAGTAAAGAGTTCAGCTAAAACAGTTACAGTGGGATGTGGGATGGTGGTTGGTGACTTTCCTTTTCTAAATGTATATTTAGGGATCGCCTTGGCCGAGACTACATTAGGCTGGACGTATCACAAATCAACCACAGTCATGAACTGGACCCAGGCCCGCCGCTGGTGCCAGGACACCTTCACAGACATGGTGGCCATCCAGAGCCAGGAGGAGAACGATCATCTGGTCAACTGGCTGCCAAACAGACAGAAGAGTCCATATTTCTGGATTGGAATCACCAAAAAACAGAGGAATGAAACGTGGACCTGGATCGGGAACAACAGCACGTGGATCGGGGAGCAGTCGTGGGCGGCGAACGAGCCCAACAACGACCACGCCACAGAGTTCTGCGTGGAATTCTACACCAAGCCAGGAGTAGACCGCGGGAAGTGGAACGACGAGAAGTGCGGCAACAAAAAATACGCCGTTTGTTATCAAGGTATGTGACGCCGGTTGGTTTTGAAGGGTTTCAAGGGTGTTCCAAGTTGTTTAAGGCTTCTTTTTTTTTCTGAACAGCCCAATGTAATGCAACATCATGCGTCAGAGGAAGATGCCAGGAGACCATCGACAACACGACCTGCCTCTGTGAGCCGGGCTTCAAGGGCGACCGCTGCCAGACAGGTGAGGAGGACTTACAGCTCAGATTATAAAAGTAATTAATTACTCAGCAAAGTAACTGATGTTTTGACGTTCTATAACGTTCTATATCATCTATGTTTATATTAACTGATTGAAAAATAAAAACACTATATACAGTATTTTAGAACATTTGGTATTTATTTGAACTCTATACGTTGCAGCCTGCCATAACCCCAGCAGAAGACAGTAGCATCTTTCATATTATGTTTTCATTTTCCAGACAGGAATACACTTATAACGGTGATACTGTCAGTTTCGCCTTTTTCTTATTCTTTCTGTAAAAATATACCGTAATGTCTCCTTAATAACTCCCATCCTGATGTGACAGACTTCACTATCTCCTTCCTGGGAAAAGCCTCTGTACGTTTTAAATGTGTGTTTTTTTTTCTTAGAATTTGTCACAATAAGCCTTGCATCTGTTTCCTCTGCTTCCTGAAGTCCAGGCTGAGGATCACATTCAAAACAGTGATGAAAACTACTCGGATCAGCATGTATTTGCTATAAATGTCGTATTTTCCACGGTAGAGAAGAAGTGTTAGAAGTTATATAACTGCATGCCTGATAAACTTTAACCTGCTTGTGTCCCCAGCTGTGGATTGCCCTCCTCTGCCTCGGCCTGATAACGGCTACCTCAGCTGCTCCGGAGGAAACCTGACATTCAACTCAACCTGCCAGTTCCACTGCTACCCGGGCTTCCTGATTAAAGGCCCGACGGAGGCTACCTGTGGGGTCAGCGGGGTCCCCGGGGTCTGGAGCGGCCCGAGACCTTTATGCACAAGTAATTATGTAAACCATTGTACTGGTTTTGCTGTCTCTCTGCAAAACGGCTTCTGATCTTTTTTGTAGTAGTTGTTCGTATCAATGGCAGCAGCAGCAGTGTTGTTTTGTTTTCTCAGGTTATAAACAGGCGCTGATGGCTGTAGCCGGGTTCGTAGCCTCCTCCACCTTCTGCTTGATCTGCTTTTGCTGGATGAAACGCATGAGAAGTCAGTGTTTCTCAGTCGCACTTCATATTTAGATCCACGGTGTTGCAAACGACCTTAATCTTGACCTTTCTGTCCGTTCATTTCTCACAGGAAAGAAAATTGCTCAAGTAAGGTCAGTGTTGAAATGTACTCGCTCGAAGCAGCCCCACCCATTTATGCACATTTAATAACTCAAATGTAACAGTTTATTGCTTCTCGCACCTAAAATACAAAAAATATTTTGACTGTGTGGTTAATTTGTCTCTTTAATGTGATTCATAGGCTGCCTGAAGAAGCAACAAGTCCATTCACCGAGGCACACGGATGAACTGGGACCTCATTTATGTTTTATTATGCTGTTATACTCATATTCATTTTAGAACATTGCTATTGATAAACCAAAAACAGGTGGATTATCAGTTAGCAATGCATTTTGTGAAACTATCAGATGGACATAAAGTGTATATCATTGTTAATTTCCAGATCCTGCATGTGTAAGAGTCTGTGGTTGCCCATATTCTATATCTTTATTAACAATAAATTGAACTATATGAAAGGTTTTTTAAGAGTGGGGGAGTGTCTGTATGTGTTTGTGTGTGTTTGTGTGTGTTTGTGTGTGTGTGTGTTCCCAGAGGGTTTTGGGTGGTAGAGTGCCATCCTTCCTGAAAGGAAGTTACAACAAAAAGCATTATTACAACATTATTAGTCACTGACTCATTGACTCAAGGACACTTTGCTGCTTATTGTCAGCGAAGGCGAGGCGGTTCACTGAAGACATAGGCCTATGAAATGGTAAGACCTGTGAAATATCGGTGTTTCACGCTAAACTGGATTATGAGCGAAAAAAAAAAAGATCTCTTTTTATTTCAGATGTTTCAAGAACCAGTTGGTAGGCAAATGCATCGCCTGGTGCTGATAGCTGCATTCATTGTGTTGCTCCAAGGTAGGTCTGCATCATCTCACACCCAGACTCGTTGAAGAATCTTCTTTTCTGGCGTCCAATGTCGTCTCATTGTCTCTGAACCTAAAGAGCTCAGCAGCGGTGGAGGAGCACAGGCGTGGACCTACAATTCCGACACCACGAGCCGGAGATGGCTGGAGGCCCGCGCATGGTGCCAGGGGAACAACGGGGACCTGGTGCCCATCCGTAACCAGGAGGAGAGCGACTTCATCAACAACCTGATACCGTATAACACAAGATATTACTGGATAGGCATCCACAAAAATCCTGCCCAAGAATGGATCTGGGCAGAAACCGGGGAGCCGTTGCCCAAAGAGGCTCTGAACTGGGCGCCAGGTGAGCCAGACGACATATTGTCTCAGGACTGTGTAGAGATTTACATCAAGAGGGACAAAGACACGGCGATGTGGAACAACGAGAACTGTCGCAAGAAGAAGGGAGCGATCTGCTATTATGGTAAAATACCCCTTACTTTGTTTGTTTGTTTGTGTGCTGACTATGGGTGCGTATTGGCAAGAACCTCACGATACGTATCACAATACTTTGGCCACGATACGAATCACGATACTTTGGCCACGATACGATTCACGATACTTTGGCCACGATACGATACGTATCACGATACTTTGGTCATGATACGAATCACGATACTTTGGCCACGATACGGATCACGATACTTTGGCCACGATACGATACGTATCATGATACTTTGGTCACGATACTAATCACGATACTTATGGCCACAATACGATACGTATCAAGATACTTTGGTCACGATACGATACATATCACAATACTTTGGTCACGATACGAATCACGGTACTTTGGCCACGATACGATACATATCACAATACTTTGGCCACGATACGATACGTATCACGATACTTTGGTCATGATACGAATCACGATACTTTGGCCACGATACGTATCATGATACTTTGGTCACGATACTAATCACGATACTTTGGCCACAATACGATACATATCACGATACTTTGGTCACGATACGATTCATATCACGATATTGCGATATAAATAAAGATGAAAACACAAGTACCTGTATATGTACATCAGATGATATGAATCAGAGGACAAATTGAGTCGAAACTATTTCATTCCATTTTATTAATTCTCATGAAATTCACTTGAATAAATATTGAAAATAAAATGAAAAAGGATAGGAAGTACTGCATTCACAACGCGTCTAAACATGAATCTTTTTTTTTACCCACCCCTAGTGCTGACTTCCTGTAGACGTATTATGGGATGTGAGATCTGTGTGTGTGTGTAGCCTCTTGTACGCAGGATGCCTGCAGTGCCAATGCAGACTGTGTGGAGACCGTGGGGAACTACAGCTGCCGGTGCCATCCTGGCTTCCTGGGGCCGCGCTGTGAAGAGGGTGAGCATTTTTCATGCACCCATATTTGAGGTTTTGGGATATTTTGACTCATATTTTTCCGACTAATGCAAAGAAAATATTCAACATACACATTTAGGTGTTCATTTTACTACAATTGTTTCTATTTGCATTTATATATTGTTCCTAAATTCATCATAATATATTATTATTTTATATTTCAGAAAACTTGTTATACAAAAATAACATAATAATAAAATAAACATGTAGTGTCCTAGTGTAAATGTATAGGATATTAATTGCAGTTTTCTCAAAAACTACATACCCCAAAATGTCCAGTTTCTTTCCTACCTCCACTCTAAGGTTTAGCTTGTTTATTTTACTGTATCATTCATGATTTATAGATCATTTTATTTCTAAAAACATGGCAAAATTTATTTTTTTGATGGCTGTTATTCTGGAGCAAAAACTTTACTTGATTTTGAGCCTGACTTTATCCAATGTCCAGGTTTTTCTTCTGGAAAGGTACACAAATTGAGAAGATAATGCTTAATTTGCATATTGAAACATAAACTTTCAGAAAAAAACCAACCGTGACCTCCTTCTGTGAGTGAAACTGAAATTATATATCTGTATATCTTTGTGTTTTGTTTCTGTTCTTCAGCGATCGCATGCGAACCCTTGCTGGATCCAGAGCGAGGTTCTCACCACTGTTTCCAGCCCCACGGGTCCAACCGTTTCAACTCCTCCTGCCGTTTCCACTGTGAACTCGGCTTCCAGCTGGTCGGTGCGCCCCGACTGCTGTGCCAAGCCAGCGGACGTTGGGACCACCCTGCTCCTTTGTGTCAAGGTATGTCAACTGGGTGTCAAACACGACTGTTGATTGAGATGTCAAACTTACCAGGGGAACTTTTTCTCACCTCAGTCGAACAGTGTCCGCTTCTGAACCACACCATCAGTGCAGGCAGGATGAGCTGCAGCCACCCCGTCGCCTCTTACAGCTACAACTCCACCTGCGAGGTCAGGTGCGACGAAGGCCACGAGCCCAGTGGACCGGACCGGATCCGTTGTGACCAAGGCGGCCGCTGGACGGCCAGTGTCCCAGCATGTGCAGGTAAAAGGGATTGTCATGACCAAAAATTCAGTCATTTATTGTTAATAATGACCATTTTTGGGGCTGCACGGTGGTGTAGTGGGTAGCACTGTAGCCTCACAGCGAGAGGATCCCGGGTTTGATTCCCGGGTCAGGTTCTGGTTCCTTCTGTGTGGAGTTTGCATGTTCTCCCTGTGTAAGCGTGGGTTCTCTCCGGGTTCTCCGGCTTCCTCCCACAGTCCAAAGACATGCAGGATGGGGATAGGTTCATTGATGACTCTAAATTGCCCGTAGGTGTGAATGTGAGAGTGAATGGTTGTCTGTCTCTACATGTCAGCCCTGTGATAGACTGGCGACCTGTCTGTCTCTACATGTCTGTCCTGTGATAGACTGGCGACCTGTCCAGGGTGTACCCTGCCTTCACCCAATGACAGCTGGGATTGGCTCCAGCCGCACCACGACCCTGAATACAGGATAAGCGGTAGACGATGGATGGATAATGACCATTTTCTATCTGAATCATTTGGGAATCAGACTTCCGAATACTTCCAGCCTGACGACCACTTTTTGCTAATACTTAGCCGATCCCAATAGTCACATCCTGTCTAGACTGCAGCGGATCAAATTCAGGTCACACAAGAAAACAACATTGTGATTTAAAGTGGGTGGGCAGTCAGCGTTTCCCCTTGGCTATAAATTATGTCATCGCGCTCATTCATACCTCCGACCCCATGCTCATGCTATGTTTATGAAAGTGGAGTCATAATACACAGTTGATTTCCATTGATTTGCATCTTCATCCCACCACAGTGAAAAAGTGCTCCCCCATTTTCTTTCCCGTAACGGGCAACGTGACGTGTGTGGACGCGCTGGCGCCGTTCTCCTTCGGTTCACGGTGCGACTTCACCTGCCAGGAAGGGTACCACCTGACCGGAGGGGACTCCGTCACCTGCCTGGCCTCGGGACAGTGGAGCGGACCTGCGCCTACATGTACAGGTGGGCGGGGTCACGGAGATGATGTCAGGGCTCCCTGCTCTGGCGAGGGATCTTTGTGTGACGACGTGTCTTCCTTCTCCAGTGGTGCAGTGTGACAGTTTGGAGGCTCCAGCCCATTCCTCCATGCCTCCATGCCAGGATCCTCTCGGGGAGCACAGCTACGGCTCGGTATGCACCGTGCAATGTGCAGAAGGGTTTGATCTCATTGGCTCAAACGTGACGGAATGTTCTTCCCAGGGCAACTGGACCCACGCACTTCCTGTTTGCGAGGGTATGACCCCATATCTGGTGGAGCCGATTCATTGTTGCTACTGCCTTTATATGTGTAACGGTCTCTTCCCTGTCTCGCCGTATCCTCTAGCTAAGCGATGTCATTCCATAAATCCTCCTCATGGCTCCTTATCATGTTTGGGCCCAAACGGGGCCTTCAGGTTTGGTTCTCTGTGCACGACCACCTGTGATGAAGGCTTCCTGCTGAATGGGACAGCCAGCACGGAGTGCAACTCGCTCGGCACATGGAGTGCAGAAATACCACGTTGCTTAGGTTAAAAAATGTCTTTATCATGATCTGTAATATCTTTCTGGCATCACTTTACCTCATGAAATGATGTCTTGTTGGTGTTTCCATCTCTCCGTTCCCTTTCCAGCTAAGAGATGTCCCGCTCTAAACGCCTCCTCTCACGCCTCCTTCGTCTGCTCTGATCCACATGAAGAGTTCAGTTTTGGTTCTCGGTGCACGTCAGCCTGCGAGGAGGGTTTTCTCCTGATCGGTGAAGCTGACACAGAGTGCACCTCTTCGGGCACGTGGAGTACAGATATCCCTCATTGCTTGGGTAAAATCAACCTCTTCATCATATTCTGTTGATTGTAATCGATGTGAAAGCTAATTGTAGCTCTAAAAGAACCTTGTCGGTCTACTGTTTCCCTTCCAGCTAAGAGATGTCCGTCCCTGAGCTCCCCCTCTCACGGTTCCTTGTCCTGTCCAGATCCTCCTCACGGAGAGTTCAGTTTTGGTTCTTGGTGCACATCAGCCTGCGAGGAGGGTTTTCTACTGAACGGTACAGCTGACACGGAGTGCACCTCCTCGGGCACGTGGAGCGCAGACGTCCCTCGCTGCTTGGGTAAAAAAAAAGACAAATAAACTAAAGTTTAAATCTCTGTCATTATCCGGCAGAGGAGCTAATAGTTGAGGTGACTTGACTGTAGGTCTTTTAAGGCTCTTACATACGCGAGGGTTCTCCTCCTCCTTCTTCCTCCTCTCCAGTTAAAAGATGTCCGACCCTGAGCTCTCCCTCTCACGGCTCCTCCGTCTGCTCTGATCCACATGGAGAGTTCAGTTTTGGTTCTCGGTGCACGTCAGCCTGCAAGGAGGGTTTTCTCCTGAACGGTACGGCTGACACAGAGTGCACCTCCTCGGGCATGTGGAGCACAGACGTCCCTCACTGCTTGGGTAAAATCAACCTCTTTATCATAATCTGTTGATTGCAATCGACACAAAAGCTCATTTAATTTAATTTTAATGGATTAAACAGTGTTCCAATACCACGTTACCCCATGAAGCTCTAAAACACCTTGTCGGTCTACTGTTTCCCTTCCAGCTAAAAGATGTCCGACCCTGAGCTCCCCCTCTCACGGCTCCTTGTCCTGTCCAGATCCTCCTCACGGAGAGTTCAGTTTTCGTTCTCGGTGCACGTCAGCCTGCGAGGAGGGGTTTCTCCTGATCGGTACAGCTGACACGGAGTGCACCTCCTCGGGCACGTGGAGCGCAGACGTCCCTCGCTGCTTGGGTAAAGTCTATCTGTTGCTCTTCCAGCTAAACTGAACTCCTCCTCTCCTCTCATCTGTGCGGAGGGTTTTGTCATGAAGGAAGGGAGATTTCCTTGGACAAAAGGCCGCCACATTAAGAATAGATATAATACGTGGACAGCTGTGTGGAGCAGAGAAATACCCAACTGTCTGGGTAATAAATCATAATATAATAAATGCACCTGGCATAGATTCCCTCCTGCTGTGTGCACGTTTCCATACACTTGTGATGAGGAATGTAGGTTTATACTTTAATTAACATCACAACACACCAGCTGCCTCATTAACTTGTCTTAAACCAATAGTTAGGGAAGAAGATGAGGATTATTTGGTCTGAAGCTAATGGTCCTTTTTTTGTGTCATCTACAGCACAATCATGCCCCCTAGTGGTCAAGCCTCCTCCACATGGGAGGATGAACTGCAGCCATCCACACTCCCCTTTCAGCTACGGCTCCCGCTGTGCCTTCCAGTGTAACGAGGGCTTCCGGCTGAGAGGAACACCGACGTCTACATGCAACCACTCAGGCCTCTGGAGTGGAGATCTACCCGCCTGCCAGCGTGAGACTTCAACACTCAACCTGTTGTCTTGCTGCTTTTCAAACAGCTGATCCAACGTCACCAATTACAATCTCCATCCCTTTTCCACAGCTGTACAGTGTGAAGCCATCCGTGCCTCGGCTTCGTCCCTGTCCGTGAACTGCTCTCGTCCTCTGGGGAACTTCAGCTTTGGCTCGCGGTGTCGTTTCAGCTGTGAAGAAGGACTCTCACTGAATGGCAGCAAGGTGCTGACTTGCTCCTCCACTGGGCGTTGGAACGACAGCATGCCTAACTGCTTAGGTACATTGATTATTTCCGTGTGTCTGCATTAACATGACATTAAACGTATACACAATCAGCTGAGGGTGATAGGAATGTCATTCCTTTTGCAGGAATTTGATTCTAATCCCAAAAATTAGGCATTTTGAGATTTTGGCCTGATGGTGGCGCTAGAAGAGTGATCAGAATTCATCTTAAGGGGAACATGAATGTGTGTCACAAATTCCATGGTTATTAATAGTTGTTAAAACTATGTCAAGCAAATCTCATCCTCATGGCGGTGGCAGTGTTTATGCAACAAAACCTGTTGGTTATAGTTATATATGATTCTTATTCTTTTAAACCCAAATTCGGTTTGGGTTTAAAAGAATAACAGAAGTGACTTTACATAAGAAGAAAAATTACATGAATAATAAGCCGATGATGACTTCTGATTTCACACAGGACATGAACAGTGGTGTCCTGGGTGAAAGTCCAGTGTTTAGAGAATTCAAACTAAAAGCTAGAGTCCCAGTAAATGAATTTAATTTCCCTTTATCGATTGAAAAAGTGAGGAAGTCTGAGTTTATTAGAATGGTGTCTAGTTTGTTCAGGGTTCTTTTTTCCAGTTTGGTTCAGATCCTTTTAGTTCGTTTAGATGTTGATCTGCTGATCAAGAAACATGCATGGAAGTCGGAGCACTAATAAACGTGTATGACTGTGATCTTGTGTCCTGTAGACGGTCTGCCGGCGCAGAGTGCCATGCTTCTGTCTACAGGTGTCGGAGCAGCCTCCGTTGTTGTGCCACTTGTCCTGATAGGACTGGCTCTGTTGATCCTAAAGCTATATAAGAAAAAAGGTGAGAGCTGCACACACACACACACACACACACACACACACACACACACACACACACACACACACACACACACACACACACACACACACACACACACACACTCACATCTTTGATCCTTATTTTTGATCTTTGCAGAGGAACCGATCATCAATTCTGCACAATCTTGGGGAGACCTGGAGAATCCAGCATTTGATGAGATGTCTTGATTTTTTTTGTTGTTGCAGTAAATCATTTCTAAAGCTTGCTGTTATTATATTAAGTTGGTTGGTTACGGCTACCAAAGGATTACAGTAGAATTAGAGCTGTGACTTGAATTTCCACTCAGAGAATCCATTAAAATGTACATAATCATGAATGAAAACCTTCACCTAAAGTCAGAAAGGAAGGTTCGTGTGCAGCTTTCGCTCTGTGATCCTGCTT
Source organism: Eutrigla gurnardus (assembly GCF_963514095.1). Lineage (NCBI taxonomy): Eukaryota > Metazoa > Chordata > Actinopteri > Perciformes > Triglidae > Eutrigla > Eutrigla gurnardus. The sequence continues at coordinate 28,549,333 of NC_139920.1, forward strand.
GATTCTCAATAAACTATTCAAAAGGCTTGATTTTCATTTATTAGGGCCCGAGCGCCGACAACGTCGGGCTGCGAAGCCCTATTGTTATTCGAATGTTTATTATTATTATTATTATTATTTTTTCACGAGTTCGACCTGCGTTTTGGGGGACTTCGCCTGAAAAATAAATAACGCAAATTGGAGTGTCTATAGGGCCTGGCGAAAAATTTGAGAATTTGGCGTCTTCGCATTCACCCACGAAAAAGTTGCTCGCTAGCGCCACCTAGAGTGGAGAATCGCCAGCCCCGCCGCACCGTAACTCCGATTGACATGAAACTTTGCACACATGTGCAAACATGTCTCCTCTACAAAAAATCCTCTTGGAGTACCAAAGTCCGCCTACCGAAATTTTCCGCCATCTTGGATTTTATGAAAAACAGGACGTTGCGCAGTTCTCGGACACCGTTGGTCCGATTTGGACGAAATTCGGTACGCATACTCTTTAGACCTAGCTATGGATATGGTCCGAAAAGGTTTCGAAAATATGCATTTTATCAGAAGATATCGGCCAATGAACATTAGAGGGTGGGGCTACCAAAATGCAATTAGCATAACTCTATAACCTTTGCCCCTAAAATTAAGAAACTCGAAACCTATGTTGCCATCGCTTGAAAAAACATGCATGTCAAGTTTCATCTAAATCGAGTCATATTTGCCACTTCCAGAAAATCCCAATTATTGCAGTGTTTGGTGTATTTTGGCTGTTTTTGGCCATTCACAGGGGTCACACAAAGTCTAAAAATCATTATACCGTTGATCCGATCGATACCAAAATTGGATATGTTGTTGGAAAGGCCTTACGGACAAAAAGTATGCCAAACATATCCATAATATTTAGGGGCGTGGCCACGGCGACGCCTTGACTGCGCTACTATTTTCATCCTTCGCCATTGGCATCAAAGCTGTTATAACTTCACCGTTTCTTCTCCGATCTGCTCCAAAATATTTATGCTTGTCAACAGTCACGTCCTGAACCCAACTGCACTGCAATTTTAACTGACAGGTAGAGCGCCACCTAATGGCAAAATTAAATGTGACCGATTTTATGCCCATCTTCTCAGCAACAGCCCCCCCTCTAGGTAGGGCGTACACGCATGAAACATTTTTTCCTAGATAGCCCAAGTGGAGCTGTACAAAAAAGCCTCTTGGACCCACCGCCTCAAGTCATGATAAAGTAGGTAAAAAAAATGTTTTTAGCCAAGTGTGTAAATCAGCCAGGTTTTCACTCAATCTTCACTCGGGGAGCATAGAGGGGAGAGACACAGGCGCACAGCGACCACCAGATGGAGTCAGAGATCCATCAGTGACACATGGGGAACTGTGAATCTCACATGCAGCTCAATCTGCCTCACACCAGATCAACAGCCATGCCACTTTTAATTCCTTTTTTTTAATTCCTGTACTTTCAGCCTGGACACAGAGAGGAGAAGAGATGGCACACATCTCCACATGCACCTCACACAGCTGTCAGTTGAACTCTGTCATAAACATTATAACTTCAGTGTTTGTTCTCTGATCTGCTCCAAACTTTGCACACTTGATTAGAGTTCCTTCCTGAACACTCTGCACTTTGATATTCACTCACAGTCAGAGCGCCACCTACTGGCCACAGGAAATCTCATTGATTTTGTGAATTTTTCCAAGTTAAAGCCACACCTGATTTTTTTTATAACTAATTCCTCTCATTTCAGCTTGCAAGGAGGACACAGGGGGAGGAGGAGAGGTCACACTAGGTGGAGGAGGAGAGATGTCAGGAAGGCATGAACATGTGTGTGAGCTCTGTGACTGAAATGTAGTTTCACTTTGGATCACACCAGATCAACAGTCATGCCACTTTTAATTCCTTTTATTTAATTCCTGTACTTTCAGCCTGGACACAGACAGGAGGAGAGATGCACACTTTACATGCATCTCACACGGCTGTCAGCTGAACTCTGTCATTAACATCCATAATATTATCACTTCAGTGTTTGTTCTCTGATCTGCTCCAAACTTTGCACACCTGATAAGAGTTCCTTCCTGAACACATCTGCACTGTGATATTCACTCACAGTCAGAGCGCCACCTACTGGTGACAGGAAATGTCATTGATTTAGTCATTTTTGCCAAGTTAAAGCCACACCTGATTTTTTTTTATAGCTAATTCCTCTCATTTCAGCTTGCAGGGAGGAGGAGAGGTCACACTAGGTGGAGGAGGAGAGATGTCAGGAAGGCATGAACATGTGTGTGAGCTCTGTGACTGAAATGTAGTTTCACTTTGGATCACACCAGATCAACAGTCATGCCACTTTTGATTCCTTTTTTTAAATTCCTCTCATTTCAGCCTGGACACAGACAGGAGGAGAAATGCACACTTTACATGCATCTCACACGGCTGTCAGCTGAACTCTGTCATTAACATCCATAATATTATAACTTCAGTGTTTGTTCTCTGATCTGCTCCAAACTTTGCACACTTGATTACAGTTCCTTCCTGAACACATCTGCACTTTCACATTCACTCTGTCAGAGCGCCACCTACTGGTGACAGGAAATGTCATTGATTTTGTGATTTTTTCCAAGTTAAAGCCACACCTGATTTTTTTATAACTAATTCCTCTCATCTCACCTTGCAAGGAGGACACAGGGAGAGGAGGAGAGGTCACACTAGGGGGAGGAGGACAGATGTCAGGAAGGCATGAACATGTGTGTATGTGACAGACAGATGGCTTTAAATGTCAATCGCTTGTGTCTAAACTCACGCCACGAAGAGGTGGCTGCTGCACAGGTAGGCGGCTGCCACGCGTGTGAATACAGGCACTCCACGACCGCACGTGACAGACGGATGCCTTTCGGTGTCCATCGCTTGTGTCTCGACTTGCGCCAGGAGAGGCGGCCGCGCCAAGGGCAGCGTCCACGACACTGCCCTGTGACCGCAGGCACTCCACGACCGCATAAGAGCTCGGGCCCGTCACGATACTGCTCGCAGTTTTAATTTAATTTGAATTTGACTGTTTTTGACTCAAAACTGCACATTAAGCATGTGATTCGGTGTGGCACATTTGCCCTCCCCCATAGTATCACATAATGAGATGACCAAAACTGCCACCAGGTGTCAATTTAGCACATTTGGTGGCTTGAAAGATCCTGTCACTTAGCGGCGAGGAGGTGATCTATTACCAGCAATGTGTCACACTGGGCACCGATCCCACACTGAGGGCAACTTCCACCACGCCCAGGGCAACTACAGTGTGTTGAATTGGTGCTATATGTTTCATAAAAGGGCTGATACGCGTTTTTTAGGGGTGTGAATCTTTGGATTCACAGCGATTCGATTCAAGGACAATTTTATTCTTTCTTTTTTTTGGGGAATGATTCGATTTGATTCAATTCAACTTTAAACCAAAATTCTCTATCCATGAAATAAACATGCAATAATGCGAGTGAGACTATCTGTATTCTTCTGAAAGGTGAAAAAATAAACAGAATTACTTATTAAACATATTTATTCTATAAAAAAAAGTCCTGCATAATATTTTTTGCTGAATACAAAAATGTAATTAAAAAATGCTCAGTTATTTTGAACATTTTTCGATAGACTACATGCTGGCAGGGGAGAGAGTGTCTTAAAAGTCTTAAAACATTAACCATAATTAAGAATTCATAAGATTTAATGCATTCATATTGATAATTGGTGAAGCCAAAACGATTCATTCTATTTATTTATTTTAGCAGATCGATTTAGTTGAATCGGTCGGACTCATCGATGCATCGTATGAATCGTTACACTCCTAACGTTTTAGTGTAATTGCACGGCTACGCTGCTGTATAGAGAACTTCCCTCTGCATGCCGTGCCAGCAGTTCCACCCCCAGACCTGTGCTGTGAAACGGGCCAATGGAGTGTCTTCAGCAAAGCGTGTGCATCTGTCTTGGCGCTGCAACAGCGTGAAGCCAATTATAGCGGTTAAAAGACAGAGGGTTTGTGGCCTGTGGTTGGCACGAAGGGTGCAATAAATAACCACACTGTCGACAGGAAACTGTTTGGCTACCGTCAGAATAATAATGAGGTTATTGCTACCCGCTGTGACCGTATGATCGCGGTTTGATTCTTTTTTCCCCCCGTCCCACCCACTGCTGCTGGCAGCCACGCATCCGTGCCAACATGCGAGCACAAGATGGGGAAAGAAGCCCCTGCAGGTGACCGCCTTGGCTTCCGGCCCTGATATTTAAGTCTGGCTCTCCCTTCGTCTCACCCTGAAAGATGCAAGGAAGTCGGCCGCAACAAAGAGCGTGGTTCCACCTAACACATGCACACACACACACATGCCAGCAGACGCAGATACAGACACAGATACAAAGGCAGACTCAAAAGAAACACACACTGAGTGTATGTACACTTCTGCTAGCTCTGGTTGGCAGCGGCATACCACGGTGACAGACAGTTAGATTGTTCCTGACCATTGACTTGCGCTCTTTGCTCTGCGAGGTCTGATTTCATAGTGGGAAATGTGAGATGGGTCCAGGAGAGAGGGTTCACGGCTGGGGCAAGGAGGCACTCCATACAGTGGGGCTTCATATCTTTGTGTCACCCTGGGCATTCTCCCCTGACACAGCTTTCAGCCCCCCCCACCCCCCAACCCTGGCTTTTCTCAGCCTCCCTCACCAGGATTGGTGCATTCCAGCTGGGCACAGTGCCTGGGTGGTCTCCCCCCCCCCACCCCACCTCCCACCTCCTGTCCTCTATGACTGGAGGAAGGGAAAAGGCAGAAAAATGCAGCGAGGGCCTTTGACCGCGAGGAGCACAATGTGAGCGTTGATGATGGCGGCGTGGATGTGATGCTTACCTGCCACTGACCCATACAGCTGTCATAGCCCGGCGTTTTCACAATCTGATGATCCACCCGACAGCCGGGGGGGGGGGGGGGGGGGGCGGGGGAAGATGCCTCGCTGACCTGTCACCTAGATCGGCCCGATAAGCACCGAGGATGGACTGACCCGGCTCTGACCCTCAGCATGAATACCCCCCATCTTCTTACACATGTTGTAGCCAATATTCACTGTTTATTATCATTTATTGATCCTTGTGGATTCACTCGGGATGCACACATTGTGAGAATAAATACAAATACACACCCAAACAGTTATTTACACGAGCAGATGCAGTTATGTGACGTAATGGAACGTTCCAGCGGGGCTGAGAGTATCGTGCAGGTGTCCAACGGTGGGATTGAAAAGCAGAAGAGGTGACGGTGTAGTCGTGTTTACATGCAAGCGTGCACGTGGTTCATCACAGTGGACCAATGTCCCCCCCCCCCCTTGGTGGTGATTGTGCAACCACGTCTTCAGCTACCTTTGCGCACGGCATGGACGGATAAACGATGAGGCAACGCAGTCCGAGCTCCGTCCTCAGGAGGTGAAGTAGGAGTCCTGCATGGAGTAGAGGCGATCGATGGGGGTGAGCAGGGAGGATTCACCCAGGGACAGGCAGTCGCTGTCAGCCACATGACACATGGGGTCTCTGTCCAGGTCTCCATACAGACCTTTAAAACCTAAAAAAAAGACATATCATTAGGCACTTGTTTTAAGCAGCACTGATTTTACTATAATGCCAATAAAACAGATGTAATGAATAAATAGATCCATGAAGTACGAGGAATACTGTCTGTTTGTGGTCTGCTTGTCTGTCTGGGAACTTCTCCCTTGTTTTACTTATTTTATTCCCCTTTGTGTTTGTCCTCCATGTCCTAGTCCATGTGTCTTTTCTCCCCTTCCATCTAAAGGACCACAATGGAAACAAGCCTTTGGGCTTTATTGTGTGTGTTTTTTTTTATCCTTTTGAACACTTCTTGTTAATTGTTGTTCAATAAAGTTTTCAATCAACCAATTATAACTTCTTTTTCCAATTTATTTTACCAATCCCAAAATGTTTTATTGGAGAAAATGCCTGAAAACTTGCTTTCTAAGGACCCAATGCTACATGTTACATATTTTGTTAACGATTGCAAGAAAAATGATCACTATCAATTGGATCCAGCCTAGAACCCCGACAAAAACTCAGTGGATACAAAAAGTTTAACAGGTACAATGGAAAATATGACTGCTATTTTACAGCTTAAAGTACCGTTATTCATCAGAAGATGGACCCCGGTCATTCTTGGTCTTAATTTGTAAAAATACCTTAAACATACTGTGTGATTGATATGCAACTGTTGTGTTTGCTCTGACCCTAAGTAACCAATATGTGTTGAATTAAGTTTAACCACAAGGTGACACTGTTTTCTTTTTTTGTTTTGTTCTTTGTGTTTGTTTGTTTTTTTTTTTTTTAGCTTCTCAATGAGAAGGTCTATGTGTGTGTGTGTGTGTGTGTGTGTGTGTGTGTGTGTATGTGTGTTTGCATTGAATTGTAATGCTAAAATTGCCTGCAAATTTCTATATGTGCAATAAAGTTATAAACAAATTTATTAAAAAAATCCCGAAACGTTTGTGGAGCGTAAACTTAAAGATGTATTCTAATTCTCCATCGTGGTCGGACAGCACCAAGGTCTTTACCGTAGGGGTGCATGTGATCCCCCGGCATCTGAGGGGGGGTCAGACCCTGTCTGAAGGGGTCCATGTCGTAGTCCTGCTGCTCCAGCGTGGTGAGTCCCATCTGCTGCTGCTGCTGCTGCTGAATGTGGCTATAGGAGGACCCCAGGTGCTCCAGCTCAGTGGTCAAACCGCCACAGGAGGGCGCTGTGGGGCGCAGGAAATACAGTTATGCTTCCAGCTGTGTGTTGCAGTGAGGCTTTTGTGTTTGAGCTCCCTTCTTTAGAGCTCTAGTGTGACTGAATGTTGAGGCTTTCAACACTTGTATATGTGTCTGCTTGTATTTCTACAAAATTTAAAATATAGCAGTATTTTTTCTTTGAAAATGAATTGTCATTGCTGAGAAGGAAGAGGTAAATACAACTTTATCCTTCTAATAAAAAATGATGTGGCAGGGATAAAGCTGTTTTCCAACGGTACCTGTGTGATGTGATGGGTGCTCTCGCTGTTCCTGGGTCTGCTGCTGCTCCTGCTGCTGCTGCTGCTGCTGCTGCTGCTGCTGTCTCCGGGCCAGTTTCTTCATCTAACAACATCACATACCGAGCGTCACACATTGTTTTCTCACTCCACAGCCCGCCTGCCACCCGGTCACTCAGTTGCAACGTATTAACAGTGAGGTAAAAGACATCTTTCAGTGGCGGAGGAAAGCCACACATGAGCCCACTTTGTGAGGAAATACGGGGTTTAATCTGCAGCGATCTCACAGCGAGATGTCATCAGTTTCCTGTATGAAGAGATAACCGGGCTGATTTCCACTCTGGCATACAAACACGGTGCAGAAAGAGTCCTTTTTATTAGTGTGTGTGTGTGTGTGCGTGTGTGTGTGTGTGTACTTTGTATTACCTTGGCTCTTTGGTTCTGGAACCAGACCTGCACAACTCGGACACTCAGACCAGTCTCTGCTGCCAAGGTCTCCCTTACCTTGGATTGAGATTCAAGGGGAGGAGAAAGAAAGAAAGGGAGGGGAAAAATGAAACAGAGAAGAGGTCACTTGAAGGTTAAAAAATAAATAAATCTTTATGTTTTTACACTGCACTCTGTAATTTAATTAAATTATTTTTCCCTCTACACTTTTCAGTGTGTTTTTGTTCATTTTCGTTTGTGTATTTGTATATGGGACTGTTTACATGCATATATATGTCTAAAAAAAGAAAAAGAAAAGGATAATTGTATCCCTGTTATTGGAAGTATCTAATTGTATTTTTCAATAAAAAATATTTTGGAAAAAATAAATCTGTGTCGCTGCACCAATCGATCAAGCAGATCTGAAATTTAGTTTTGGGGGGAAATGACTACTTTCTTATCTGACTGGCATTATTTCTTTTTTCTTAGTTTTTCTGTCCACATTCCACATTTTGAGGATTTCCTCATCATAAAAAAGACCAACCAACTTATTTTGTTGGAAATGAAATACGAAAAACGTTCTGTAGAATTATTCTACTGCTCGTTTCGATGACTCGTCTGTTTTATCCTCTTTAAATGACCAAATCACAGTATGACAGTAAGAACAGACAGCATTGATGTAAAAGCACATTGAGGAACGAAGCGTCACATCTGGAACCGGAGCAGGACAGGAACACCTGCACGGCACCTCAGGACTCTCTGAACACAGAATAGAGACTCTACCTTCCGGCAAGGCTTGGACGAGACCTCGAAGGAGGCCTTGAAGGTCCGTCTCTGCTGAGTTGTCAGAATAGTGCGCGGCCTTTTGGGACGTTTGCTCTCCGGGTCTTCTGATTTAACTCGTCTGCCTGGAACCCTCCCAGACGCCACCTCCTCCTCTTCCTCCTCCTCCTCCTCTACTTCATCGTCACTTCTCCCTAGTGGGCAGACGTGAATGAAAAACAAATCATTTGCACAAAGTAGACAAAAAAAAAAGGGAAAATGTAAGGCATCAATGTCAGCTGTTCAATGCATCATTATTGATTAAGAGACAACCGCTTTCCCTCAACCTGATCACTGCCTGCATTACCCAGAATGCTTTTTAACAACCAGGAGCGTTTAGATTAGTTTAGGCTCCGTTTACATGAAGGGAAAACACAGATTATTTCCACGCGGTTTGGCCTCTCATTTACACGAAAACCCCGTGTTTTATCACAGAAAACGATTCTTTCTAAAAAGAGATTTCTGATAACCGGTTATGTGTCGACGTGTCGACGGGGAGAAACGGGGTTTTAGGTTCTCAAGCGTCACAGGAAGTCGCTCCTGTTATTCGTTGTTGTTGATTCTGAGGTTTCTGATTGGCTTGCATGGCGTTATCCTTCTCCCTACACCGTCGCCCATAGGTTTGGAATAGTTATAATGGCGCTCGACGGCGGATTTATGCGGGTTGATGTAAATTACAACTTTTGAAAACGATGCTGTGTGCATGATGTTATTTTTGAAAACGGAGGGGGGGAAACGAGTTCAGTTTAATTTACCTCCTGATGATATTTTTCTTTTTTATTTATCCTGCACAAATGTGATGTTTTGATCAAGTGTTGTATAAAACTGTTGTGTTATTAACCTAAACTAAAACAAAGATATTGTACAAACATTCAGAATTGCAAAGGAGACACAAATTACTAACAGTTAGTAACAAATAAAAGAGTAGATCTTAACTGTAACACTGGGTCAAAACAATCCATGGTCTTGGGTGGTTTTCCATTTTGTAACCTAGTATCACACACACACACACACACACACACACACACACACACACACACACACACACACACACACACACACACACACACACTCTCTCTCTCTCTCTCACACACACACACACACACTCTCTCTCTCTCTCTCTCACACACACACACACACACACACACACACACACACACACACACACACACACACACACACACACACACACACACACACACACAGCTCTGTACCTGTGTCAGAGGAGGTCGGGCTGGCCACACACCGGTGATAGTCCTCCCTGGCACACAGGAGCTGTCCGTCCCTGAGGACACAGCGGTCTCCGGTCTGCAGGCGGCAGGAACAAACGCTGCAGGTGAAGCAGCGCAGGTGGAACACAGCGGCCCCCGCACGCATCACCAGTTCTGCAGGAGAGACGGCCTCCACGCAGCCCCCACAACGCACTGCAAACAGACTGCAGGGAGGCGGGGGGGGGAGACAGAAACAGAGAGAAACTGTTAGAGCTCAGTAAATAACAGAGAATAATGCTTTTTGTTTGGCTCCTGAGAGCTGGAGTGTAAGCTGAGACCCTTGAGGACCCCTCACACTTCAGTCCGAAGGGTCTCCATGAGAAAAGGAACAAAAAAATGACTTGGGGAATGTTGCTGAGTCGAGCTGTCACTCCAAACGACTGCCAACCTGACTTCTCCCCTCTCCTCCACCTCCTCCACCTCCTCCCTGCCCCGACCACTCAGACATACCCTTAGCGTGGCGGGTGTGCGTCTTAGCGCCTGGCAACCAGCACCGGTGGGCTTAGCCTCAGAGACTGTTGCCGTGGCTCCGGCTGCCTTGTCCGAGGCCGTGCTCCTGGGGAGGCCGGAGAAAAGCTCTCGGCAGGCCATGGCTCCAGGCAGAGGGGGGGAATCAGGTCCCATGGTGGGAGAGGCTGAGCCGCCGGTCCCATGAATTATCCGCGGAATTATCCCTAAGTCTGCCTTACCAGAGCGGGACAAAGGCAGAGCCAGCCCCCGAGCAGCAGGACCATTGTCCGCTGGCTGGCACCGCGGCATTTTGGGTCTGTCACGCAGGATGATGTGTCATCATTCTGGAGCTGGCGTTTGTCTCCGGGCCTGACTGGGTCACCAGAGCAGTCAGAGGCATGAGAACGTGACAGGCTTTTTCTCTCTACATGTTTTAGTTTTCACATTAAAGAAAAAGATGCTTCCCGAGGCCCATAAGGAGACATAATAGTCTACATAATAATACATAGTCTACCGACTCAATAAAGTAACTACCTATCTATCTAACACTGATTCAAGCTCAGATTTTTACATTTCATTTGTTTCTCTTCTTTGCAGCCTCGAGGAAAAACGTAGTGGTTGGAGTAAAATCAAAAATATTAAGTTGCTACTGATCAATGCAGCTACTCATGGATAAAAAAAATCCATAAATAACAGAATACTATTGGACTTTTAATATTCATCTTATATATGGGACCTTTGCTGAACCACAGCCATCATATCTGTTTTTGAAGAAACTTAAACTTTAAATGCTCATTTCTATATTTTATCATGGCTTTCATTAAAATGGTGTTGTATCCTGATAAATAGATTATGAATAGATTATACACCATAAAAAGGAGCCAAAAAACATACTTGCTTCTTGTAGAGTGGCACTTTTATGCCTTAAGCTATTTTGACACTAAAAACAAAAATTAACCACAAACGTCAGCAAGATGTGACTTCAGTTTTCTTTCAAATGAAACAAATATGACTCTTGATTTCCCTCTGAATACATGTCAAGTGGAAATCCAGCATAATATTTACAAACAAACGAAACCTCGGCCTTAAACAGAAAGCAAACACCCTGCTTGAGACGTCCCCGTCAAAAGGTCCGGAGATGCAACATCCCGAGGGCAAACATTGCTGGGACCTCTCGCTGTTGCCGCGGGGTCGCCGTGGAAACGGCAGAGCCCCGTTCCCAGCAGCTCAGGAGGGTCAGTCTGGCTGCTTGACCCGTCCGAGTCGTCGGCGGTATGCGCTTTAATACGGTTCCACATACCATTCCTGGGCATGTGCATTCCTGTGGCAACGACATACACCCGACATATTGAAAGGAAGTGTGTCGGGTTCCTACGATACCAGCAAAGTGCTTGAATTTAATGTCTCATTATGATGCTAATGCTATAGCAGTAGAAACCGCCGGGCATTAATGTTTTCGAGAACCGCCGTTCCATTAGGTTCCTGGTCGTCGTGCCCGGTTCTTAATGCAAAGAGCTCCGATGCTTATGGAGCCGCTGGAGGTGTTTAATATTTCAGAGTTTCCGTTGACATGATTGGACGGAGGCCCCGCCGGCAGAGCGGGAACACTCAGTCACGCTGGATTTTAGACAATTAGTGACAAGATCATCGCAGACAAATAAGTCAGCAAAAAGCCCGACGTGGCCCGGGTCAGCCACTCTCAACGTAGCAGCACTGTAGAATAAGTGATGTGTAGAGACACACACACACACACACACACACACACACACACACACACACACACACACTCACTACAAAGCCCTCCTCTCTCATTGTTCCTCGCCGTGACTTCGGCGCTGACCTTTGGCAGAGAGTCTGCTGGTCTAGTGGACACGCAGAGAGGCAGATCCTGTTTCTGGATCAGGTTAACCTGGATCCCTTTCGCCGCTGAGCAAACACGCCAACAGAGGAGCGTGTATCAGATACAGATCGCCGGGTCAAGTACACCGGCCCATCTGACCACAGATCTGCTGTCCGGTCCCGCCTGTCCGCTGAACCGCTGAGCCGATCCAAATCTGGTGACACTCCCACGCGACCAGAGGCAAAAACCTCATCTTATCACAGCATCATTGTTATTATGTAATGCTTTTTTGACATGGAATCATGCAAAAAATAGATGAACATAAATGGATTAATTCAGAAAGGATGGCCAAAATAAAATAAATCCATGTAATCCATGTAATGTAAATGAGTAAATCCAAGTTAAAGGGATTTCTACCAATTTTCATGAACGCTGCCGATGGTTTTATTAACTTCCTGCAAATATAAGACACAAACTATATGTTTGTCAGTTGTTCTGGAGGCTCATCGGACTTCCCTACACTTTTTAACCCACAAAGAAGTCACTAAAATCCTCAAGTGAAGGACATCATCATGTCAATAGACAGTCAAGAAAACTACAGACTCGAATGTCAAACTGCCTGGAAACCAGTAGAGTGAAGAAATGATGCAGCTTGTTTGAAGTATTTCAGCTGTACTGGATTATAATGTACTTTATTTACTAGGACGTGTGATCTTTTTGAGTATAACAAAGAAGATGTCTATAAAATGATCAGAACAGCTTTTTGTTATTTACTCGATTTTTAAAAATGATATTTACATAAAATGAGCTTAGTGATGAAGGCTTGGCATGTTCTGGCAAAAATTCAATACAAAAATCTTGATATGTAACAACATATTTCACCTTTTTTTTATCCTAGACCTGCACTTTGTTGGAGGCATGATTGTCTTTGAGCGACCCTGGTGGTCCGGCTGGTTTGATTTCCCAAACGAGTGAAAGGAACAAACAAGGGAGAGGATCCAGCGTGTGGTAGGAGACAAATGTTGTCACAGTATGGAATAATTGTCACTTATGAGCTGGCTTCACACTAAAAAAAGAAGGAGGGGGGGGGACCACAGATTGCACGGCGAGAGAAACTCTGGCACACTTTTTAAAAACCCTCAGCGTGGACAAAAAAGTGGCGCTCACGTGTCATGGGGTGTCATCGCCCCAGACGGGGACGAGACGCGACAACCTCGGAGGGTGGAGCTCTGGCACCAGGCCTCCTGCTAATTGGTCAGGTCAGATATCTCACGGTCGGCTGGACCTTCGTCCCATCGCTCGACACTCGAAGAGAGCCTTCCAGATGCTGCGGCACGTAACGCCAGGGCTCATGGAGCGCACCGTCCCCCCAGAAAATAAGTCCACGCCGTCCTCGCCGTCTCTCTAGTAGAGATGCACCAGACCTTCTGACACATGGCTCCACTCTCCTAATTACCTCTCAGCCCTGCTCTCTGTGGCCCAGCGCCAGGATCTCCACTGATCACGCTAAGTACTTTAAATTGTGTGCTTTCACAAGAATCCACCTCCTTTTATCTCCTGTTCAAAGATATTATCATAAAATAAAGGTGAGGTTTTAAATGTTCCGCTGAGGAATATTCTGCTCACCAAGGATTGGCCCGCCTGCAGCACCACTGCAGTGGGATGTATGACTGGCAACATGGTGGCGGGGAGCGTTTTGGCCATAAGTGTAACATTTCTTGTGCCTGGCAAAACGACCAGCACTCAATAGTTCAGAAATAATGTGAGCTGCTGCCGGTTTGGGTGCAGCTTCGGTCTTGGCTCTTGTTTAGGTGGAGGAAGAGTGAGGGGATGAGGCGGTGGGTTGGAGGGAGTCGGGTGATGATGGTGGTGATGATGATTTTTTGGAGGGGTGGGGTGGGAGTGGGGAGGGGGGGGGGGGACGTCTCACCGACGAGACCATATGTTGTCCCCAGCTTGCAGTTGCCACGCCAATGGGCTCGGACATTTTAACACATTTTGACAATGTGTCAGTTGAGCTCTACCCCTGGTTGTGTGTGTGTGTGTGTGTGTGTGTGTGTGTGTGTGTGTGTGTGTGTGTGTGTGTGTGTGTAAAGGTGTGACCATGTTGTTGTGGTTGTGTGTGTGTGTGTGTGTGTGTGTGTGTGTGTGTGTGTGTGTGTGTGTGTGTGAAGGTGTGACCATGTTGTTGTGGTTGTGTGTGTGTGTGTGTGTGTGTGTGTGTGTGTGGATGTACACTATGCAATAGTGTTCTCACATTCCAGCTCCCTCGCCACCCCTTCATCCTACAGTCACCTTGTTCTCTTAGTTCACTCTGCCAAGTTTACTGGAAGTCAGTTTAAATACACACATACACAATATACACAATATACACAATATACACACGTTGAATATACACAACGTACACATATATGAAATGTAACTCGTATGTTGAACATGCATAACTAAATAGGAATAGATACGTTAAATAAATCACTTATTTCACCACCGTCTCTCATTTGTGCGCACACACACACACACACACACACACACACACACACACACACACACACACACACACACACACACACACACACACACACACACACACACACACACACACACACACGTTCTTAGTCAAGGTCAGATCTGGACAAGGGTTCCGTTGTCAAAATAAGCTCAATCACACACAGGAACTTTTGGAGGTAAAAAAAAGTGAAAAAAAGAATATATATATATATATATATATATATATATATATATAGCCTATATATATATATCGGCTTTACTAATGTACTTCTAATTTGGTTTAGTTTATATATATATATATATATATATATAGCCTATATATATATATATATATATATATATATATATATATATATATATATATATATATATATATATATATAGGCTATAAAAAAAGGAATATATATATATATATATATATATATATATATTCCTTTTTTCACTTTTTTTTTATATATATATATATAAACTAAACCAAATTAGAAGTACATTAGTAAAGCACCAATAGATGTAATTTTCCTATAAAGGTGTTACTGTATTTGCAACACATAATGTTGGTGCTAAAATGTAATAAAAGGACTAAAAAATATACTTTTTAAACCAGAGATCAGGTGCAGCTCTGTGATGAAAGTTATAAATAATAATATATATATATATGTTTATGTTACCTTTTGAGGAAACAGTCAATGCATCTGCAGTTTTTAAAAACTTAAATTAAATAATATTTTTCATGCAACATTTCTGAGAAAAAAAATGCCATTAGGCTCCAATTTAAAAATATGAAATCAGATGAGCTTCATCTGGAAAATAAGCCTCCTTAATAAGTAATATGTGTGTTTGAGAGTTGCTGGTTGTTCATTAGCAGCATGAGGAGAAAAGTTCAGGATCACTCACTCCGCATAGTCCCGCTTGCAGTAAAGTTTGCGGTCGCGCAGAAAGCAGGAGCTCGTGAGCGCGTCCCCGCACGCCGCGCACCGCACACACTCTTCGTGCCAGAGGCCGTCAGTGACTCTGAGCAGGAATCTGTCTGTGATCAGCCGGTGGCATCCGGCGCACACGGGCCCCTGATCCATATCTGCAGGGGAGGGGAGGGGGGATCCTTTAATTAGCACACTTTTCCAATCAGCTGGTCGCGACTGAAATACCTGCTAACAGTGCTGGACCACGTTTTAATGGTTAACCTGGATGGATGTGGTTGTGATAAAAGTGGCTAAATACTCATATTATTATTTAAAAAGTGAGTAAAAGTCAAAGTGTCTGCATCCTTGTTTAATAATTTAATACAAATAATTCATATTAAGTTCGTTTGATGTATAAAAGTAGTGCAAAACACATTTCAATTCACACAAAAGACTTATTTTAAATTCTAAACATTAGAAAGCTTTATGGATAAAACAAACAATTTATAATTAATAGCAGAAAGGCCATGCAGACCTGAGGAAACACTGTCTGACCGACATGAACAGAAGGATTAAACAACAGCTGAAGGATCCATACCTGCAGAGCTCGGAGCTTTCCAGACGGGACGACGGTCTTCGGGTTCTCTCCGGGTCTCCTCAGACCATCGCCGGTTCTCAGAGTCCCGCTGCAACTAAGTTTCAGAGCCGACCCCTCCGCGAGTCCACCGGTATCGACTAGTTAGGCTTTCTATCAATTATCCTATTAGGAGTGAACGGGAAGGAGGGAGAGAGAGAGAGAGGGAGAGAGAGAGAGAGAGAGAGAGAGAGAGAGAGAGAGAGAGAGAGAGAGAGAGAGAGAGACTTCCTCCATGTGCAGGTGCCGCTTACCTCTCTCTCCCCTCTCTCCGCCTCTCTCTTCTCCCCCCCCCCTCCCACACAAACACACACACACACACACACACACACACACACACACACACACACACACACACACATCGGATGGCACAAAGTTACCAGACCAACATGAAAGGTTTTGTTTTTTCATTAGAAAGCAATAAAGCATAAAGAGCTTATTAGTAAAGTGCAGGTTGAAAGGTCACAGACAGACAGACAGACAGACAGACAGACAGACAGATAGATAGATAGATAGATAGATAGATAGATAGATAGATAGATAGATAGATAGATAGATAGATAGATAGATAGATAGATAGATAGATAGATAGATACTAAACAATAATAAAAAAATATAAAAGGTATTCATAAATATTGTTGTATATATTATATTTAGATACTAAATAATATAACAATAATAATAAAACATGTATAAAAGGGATTCATAAATCTCTTTATCTTTTATATTAGGATATCAATATTCCAGTTGTCCCCTGCAGAAAAATAAATAAATAAAATAAAATAGTTTTAATAGTTGTTTAAATAGAAAAAAAAAAGAAGAAAAAACGCTAATTTTTAGCAAAAATTTCTGTAATACCTCAAACATATCTTTGAGCATCTACGGCTCCTCAGTAGACAAATCCACAGATACCCAACATGAGCCCCCCACCACACACACACACACCAGTCTTTACACCCTGAGGAGTAAGGCCTTTCTGGTGCGGAGGCCTTTACTAGGACACACTGGAACGAGGAGGAGGAGGAGAAGGAGGAAGAGGAGGAGGATGCAGTGATATTAAACATGCTGTGTGTGAAGCATCATCGGTGTTTCCACGCTGTGGGCGCCATCTAGTGGCCAACGACTGGAAATGGAAAGAACAACAGTGGTTAAATTTCACTCAACAGACAATCTTTACGTTTTCATATCTCCGTGATGATTGCAGGTGATTTTGAAGATTTATTATGATTGACACTGTAGATATTTGGGTTGTACACAATAAAATAAGGGTGGTTTATGAGTCATATATATGATAAATATTAGATTGTTTGGGTTACGGGTAGGATCATTTAAGTGTATACTACTCAATTTGGAATATTTATGTATGTTGTTGATGAGAATTTGCGTATTGAGTTTTTTAAATGTTAATTGTTTATTTAATTTGTTATTCTTGATTTTCTTTTTACATATTTGTTAAATGTTCCAAATAAATAAATTGAAATGCTGCACATAACATGTTCTGTGCTACTGATTAAGATCTATAACAATGGAAAAATATACATAATAAATACAAAGGCAATTTCAGATCAGTGTGGATAAAAATAAAAATGAATTTAGATTATTTTACACAGCTCTTAAAAAAAAATAGATACAAAATATACAATAAAAAAATAACAATTTGCATCGTTCCAGATCCTTCCAGCTCTAACTGTGATTTTGTAGAACATCATATTGTGTATATACAGTATATATATATATTGTTATATAAAAACAAGACAAAAACATTTAGATACATTTTTAAATAACTTTATTCTGTAAGAATTCTCAAATGTGTTTTAAGAAATGCATGGATGGTTTCTGTTTTATACAGTTCCTCTTTGAATAAAATATGATTCATTTTCAAATTGCATTGGGTTGCTTTTAAAACAACACCTGAAATTATCTATTTACAAAAGAGATCTGTTAACAACTCTATTACAATTCATTTCGACAGTGTTACTCCGTCCTCCGTCTCAAAACTCCACCCTCCCCACAACCTCAAAATACTTTTTCTTAAAAATTTTAATTACAATTTTTGCTTGGTACAAAATACGCTGTTTGACAATTTGAATCAAGTCTTTTAAAATTCCGTCTTCATGTTGCTGACAATGTGGGAGTATGTACAGGGGGTGGGGAAAGGTGGGACTGGTGTCATGTGATCTGATGCGGAGCCTCCAGCATCTCCATCAGGAAGGTGTCGATGGGCGTGTCCCCGATGAGCTTGAAGAAGAACAGATGCTCCAGACACTTGAGGCCGATGGAGCGCAGCGCGGGCAGGCGGAGCAGCAGCTTGGCGAACCTGCAGGACGGGACAGGAAGTGGAAGACTTTAGTGATGGTCTATATAATCTATAAATATCATTATCTTTATTCACCAAACTCGTTATGTTCTATTTTCTATAAGCAGTAACACGACAGGCCTCTATCCTTTTAAAGCTAATCCAAGTGTTTAAGAGCTGTGTGGTGATGTTAAATAATCTTCTATCTGTTAAACAGTGGTCGATGTAATGTAATGTAATGTAATGCATTTCTTACCTGCCAGGCTGGTCCGGGTATTTCTGTTTCGTGTATGATTCCAATGAGGCGTACACTTTTTCCCTCAGCCCCTCAACCTCTGGAGGGTTTGAAAGACCTTTAGCATCTGAAACATAGGAATGCTCAACAGTCAGGCCAAGTGTTACACTCTTAAAAACATTAAATCTACAATATCTCAAAGCTAGAGCGCCTTGACTAGGAGCTCAGTATCACGTGTATGTGGGATACATATAAATCCATAAGCATCATAACCTACCTCATTTAGCAGATAAAGAGCAAATTACAATGCGGATACAGAAATCACACAAGGTTGTAGCTTTCTAGCATGATGTAGAAAACCATGACTGGAGGCCGGACTGACCTGGGTTGAAGAGGACGATGGCTCGCAGGCAGCCAAGCTCCGTCTTATCCATCTGCATATCTTTCATTTTGGACACCAACTCTGTCAGAACTCTGCAAGACATGGAATGGATAATATTATTATTAGAGAGGTTCAATAACGAAGGTTAATTAACCAAAAAACACAGAACATTTCAATATGAATTGTTAGTTAATTTGTTTTAATTCATTTACTTGCCTGTTGGGGCAGATATCGACGTGCTCAAGGTACATTTTTTACTTATTAGCAGTAATCAAATAACAACAAAGTTAATGTGTTTCATTCTTTTTGATCACTGACCCGACTTGGCATTTAACTTGCCCCTGGCAATCAGGCAAACCTTAACTCAGACCACCAGACCTTCGCATTTCACTGCATGCAACATCAAAATAATCAGCAAATCTTTTCAAAAAGCCTGTTTAAAAAGACAACACTGTTACTCTTGCCTTATCTTTGAATGCAACCTACCTATCAAAGATGGAGCCCACTCCAGCACTGTGGGCGCTGTTTCTGTGCACGTGGAGGCCCGTCGCCAACAGAATGCCATCTTTTACCGTGACTGAGCGATGCGAGAACGAAGCGATAAGAAGCTCATTCCAGCCTGGATGCAAACAAACAAACAAAAGACAAACGCATCCTTTTAAGTCCTTCTCATGTTTGGGTAAACAACACCAGACATAATTATGATATATCAATCGTCCCGTTGTGTTTCTCATTCAGTCTGCCGTGTGGTCGGTGTGTCACCAGCAGAGGGCAGCACCACTGTGGCTACAAACTGCACCGCTGGGACTTAATGCTGTTATATTTGGTTTCAGTGCTCCATTAAACTAGATGGCAAACATGTTTTAGCAAATGTAAAAGACTCAATTAATATATTTTATATTAAATGATGTGCATTAATGTGCCTCCATGCACATTTAAGTTTGTGCATACACGGTCTGCTGCATGCAAGGGATTGGCTGTGTGTGTGTGTAGATAGATAGATAGATAGTGTGTGTGTGTACCTGCTCGTAGTAGGATGACCTGGTCATCGAGGGGGAGCTCGGAGAAGTGCGGGATGCGTTTGGCCCACTCCACCAAGGTGAAGAGCTGCTTGTCTGCTGCTTGGCAGATGTTGGTGACCGGATCGTTGGTCTGGGAGAACGCAGGAACAAAAAAACCGGTGAGTAACTGTTCTGCTGAGCTCTAAACGCGGCTCACACAGTCTGGTGAGCAGCTGCAGCTGTGGCTATTTCTGGGTCAACCATTGCCTCTCAATGTGCTCAAACATTCTGAGGTTGCATCGCTTCTTTTCTCACACACTGTTCAGCGTTATGAGCTGTGGAAGGATTGATGGTGGAGCTGTTGCATGAGATACAGGCCTGCCCAATGAATTGGTAACTCTGCTCCTCCTTCGCTGATAAATAACATGATTGTTGAGTCAAATGCTGCATTGTAAAACAAACCAGACTTAAGAGCAGCTGACTGTGATTCAGTTATGGAGGAACATTAGAGACTGGAGTTAATTCTGTGTGTCGTTTATCTGAGAGCAGCGTTCTAATCAACAGCATTTTAATCTAGCGTTTCATTAATCTGCTGCATCCGTGTTTGCAGATACGTTTCTTGATATTAATTTGATGATTCGGTCTGATCATATTTCATTCTGTTTTGCATCAGCAAAGAAAATCTTTACCCAGCTGGGTGCATATTTTATGACCAGCTCTAATTAGGCCAACATAATAGAGCAGCTACTATTCCATCATCTGTTAACCACCTCAGCCTAATGATAAAAAACAGATGAATAATTCAGGTTTAACCAAACTAAGCTGGGAGTCCATGGTTCTTACTGAGTTGCTGGGGCTCCCGTCGCTGTACGTCTCCGTTTTGGGCTCCACCGCCACCTCAGCGTCCAGGATCTTGTCCACGGGCATTTCCTCGTTGAAGCTGCTGGTCGATTCCACCTCGTTCTCCCCCCGCTCCCTTCCACGCTGCCTCTCTTCCTGCACCGCTGCAAACACATTTCACATCAAAAACCTGCGTACTCGATATCAGCACAGCATAATATCACTCATGTTAACTTTACACTGGTCATTATTCAGAGAGAATCGCCGTTCTGCAGCTTGACTACAAGAAAATCTAAAGTTCACCAAAGAACCTGATCATTAATTAATCAATTCATTCAAAATTCCAATCATAATTTCCTGAAGCCCAAGATGATGGTATGAAATCGTTAACTGATGATAAAGAGGCTCCAACTAGGGAATGTTTTGCATTTTGTTTGAGAAATTATTTAAATAGCTAATAATTATTATATAATCAATGCTAGACTAATTGTTTCAACCCTAAACTATTTAGTAGCTTAAAAATAGATTAAGTCGTTTCAATGATCATTGATGATGATTATTATTATTATAATTATAAGCAATGGTACGAATATTAATAATAATAATTATTATTATTATTATTAATTAATTATTAATATGGAAGAAGGGTTATGGAGAAGGGGTGAGAGTAAATAAGTTATTCTTCTTCTCACTCCTTTCTGAGCTGTAAAGAAAAAAAAGTTGGACATAAATTTTGCAGTATGATTTTCATTGCTCTGCAAATATTGCTTGGAATGTTTAATTGTTTGACTATTTCGATTTTTGTTGTTGTTTTTTATTCCTATTTTCTGTCTTGACTTGTTTGGAACAAATAAACAAATACAAATAAGTGAAATTTAGTTTGGCTGCACCGAAACATCCAAGATGAATTTAAAGATGCGGTGTGCAGCGTGTTACACGTATTAATACCATGTTTATCATCTTTGGATTCTTGGGTGATTCAAATTTAAAATGAATTGCTGCAGGGTTGAACAATGCCGATCCTCTCAACATGCATTAGTAACGATGTGAACAAAGATGAAGAAAAGAAAAACAGAGCCTACAGCTCATCCCAGACCCACCCTTAAAGCATCTCACACCTGCACACACACCTTCTCTCTTCATGCCCATAGCCAGGCACTTCTGGTAGCGACAGTATTGGCAGCGGTTTCTCTGGCGCTTGTCGATCAGACACTCCTTGCTGTCTCGACACGTGTAGCTGAGATCTTTACGGACGGTCCTCTTGAAGAAGCCTTTGCATCCCTCGCAGCTGTACACGCCGTAGTGCTTTCCTGTGGAGACACAGTCCACGCCGTCAGCACAACACCACGTGTAGCACGTTCGCTAACCAGATTGGAAACGTGAACTTGGGTACAACTGAAAGCATGTTTCCTTGCACTTCTCAATGACAAACTATTTGTAAATGCATTGACAACAAAACAATAAAGAGCTTACTAGCGACGTAATACACGCCATGTGTCTATGGCACATTTATAGCACATTTATAGCAAACAGATCAATAAAATCCAGAAACAAATCTGGAGATAAGAACGAAAGATATAAAAGAAGAGATAAAAATAAATTGAAATACATAAAATCAAATACGAATAGACCTGAAGCAGCGTCTGAGTGCAGCTGTCATAATAAATGTTATGGCGGTGTAAGATTTCACCTCGAGGGAGCGTGCTCAGGTGGGACTCCACATGTCATGGTGATCCACTCAGATTTATGATCACCAATGGCAACAACACAGCCTTCAAGATATGATCTGAACCAACCGAGGACCAGATCATCCATACGGTATCTGAGATCAAGGAGCGCCGACTGATCTTTTTTACCTGAATCAGTGTTGGGATGACTGACATTGAACACCAGATGAGGTCTGAACCAGACTGAAAGTTCACTTTCTTTAGAAGTAGCATTACAGCAGCAGTTGTCAGTGATTTGCCTCATGAAAAATGTCCAACAAGAGGAAGCAGTTGACCTTTTTTTCCAGCGCATCCATTGCCAACCATCTGCATTTTTTATTTATTTTTATAAACGCTAGTTGCCAGGGTGTCATAATAGCAGACGGATGGATCACTAAATCCTCCAGAGTTTCAGTATGTTGACAGTCTGGACCAAATGTTTCTGTGCGGTTGCAGCAATGGTCTGGTTTCCTTGTCTGACATTGAATTTATGGCTGATAGTTTCGACACTTATTAAGATTACTGTTTCTCTATGTTTGCGCTCAGCTTTTCCCCCGAATTCTTTTTTTCTGAGCAGCTGAGGTGTTTGTCCACAGTGCCGTCTGGTTTCAGTGATCGATGTTGTGGTGAGTGGGAGTGTAACCCCCCATCTAACGTTACCTGAGGAGCGGTCCCCACAAATGGAGCAGATGTGCTTTGACATTCCCCCGGGGCTCGTACACTGGTAGTTGATGTTTCCCAGGTTCTGCAGGCCCGGCGGAGGCTTGATGTCCTCCGAGCTGCTAACACTGTTCATAGAGTTCATCTGAGGATGACAGGAAGACAGCAGAGATAAGAAGAGACAAACGACTTGAAGCTCCAGAAGTGAACTACACAACAGAGGAGGAAGTACGAGTGAAAAGTGCTGGGCCGACTCATGACACTCTCCCCCCTTCCTCTATTTTCTTCACCCGTATGGCTTTTTTTCTTTTCCTTCCCACGCACACACTTTAAAGAAGTGTAAAGTGCAGGCTGCGATCACATGCTTGGTTAGTGGGTGGGGCTTCCGTCGGAGGCTTGTCATACAGGTTTTTTTTTAGCGTTTTTTTCACAGGGAGAGGCGTTTAAGAGGAGTCACGTGTCCAGGAAGTGCAGTTCCCCGACACAATCAGCAGATGGCACTCGTGTGTAGGGTTTTCTGATTTGGAATTTGGCAATGAGCATTTTTGATCAATGCAAAATTAGTTTCAGCAGTCCTACTTTTTGTTTTCATGACACATCCTCCCCTCAGAATGACGTCCCAGGTGGTGTCATTAAAACGACTCGTGCGTGACCTTCGAGGAGTCCCGTGAACCCTCCCATAAACGAGGGGTGAAACTCATCCGGGGCAGCGCAACAAGTCCAGCTTCCTTTGAGGTCTACATATCTCCCTTTCACTTTTTATTATCCTTGTGCCCTGTGACCCTGTCCCGCTGACGAGCAGCAGGCGGGATGCATATTTGTGCTGCGCATTTTGTGTTTGTTTAGTTGCTGCACACATCTGCACTCCAAGTGGAAACAAACAGCCTGACCTACACATGCCCTCCTGTCCTATATATTTTATGCTGCGTTGCAGATAGGACATCCTTCCCACAGTCACCTCAGGCTCTTCCTATCACTTATTTACAATGTGCACTCTCTTCTGAATATCCTCTAATGGCAGACAGTGACCTTATAGGAGGGGAGAGTATACATTTTTCCTTTTCTCTCTGTCAGTTTTCCTTGATTTCACTAGTTCTCTACGCCACCACCCTCTCCCACTCCTGCAGATGCCTCAAAGGCAGGTAGTCACCCTTATATGAGCATTGTGCCCCCTGCTTTCAGTGCACCCCATTCAATAGAATGTTCACAAATAAATCATTTGACACATCTATGGTTTGATAAAAAGTCCTGTGTTGCATTCAAACAGTTGTTCAGACACGTCACTTTAGACAGGGAACGCACATCTGCAGAAAAGTGCTACAAGCACCGTATATAGAATATTGATGCGTCATGCATTCTTAATACATCATATGGTATGTAGACCACAGTGCATCGTACATCTGAGGTTTACTCGGGCCTTCTATGGGCCCATAAATCGGTTCTGTGTCTGTTCCATGATATCAAACTAAACATTTACTGGTTTGGGGTTTTTGATGGTCAGGCAAAACAGGCCGTTTGGACACATCAACATGGGCTGTGGGAATTATTTGCCTCCTCTTCTCTATCATTTTATGCACCAAATGATTAATCAATAGGTAATGAAGTTGATTATGAAAATGCAGCCAACTGCCCGTATGTGGAAACTCAAAGCACTCTCAAATTGACTGATGTATATTTCAATACATAATTTAAGGACATCACTGAATCTGAGTTTCAAATGTTCTCTCGCTGCTGTTATAGGTTCGTTTTCAATGAAATGCAGTCATTATCAGTTGAAAAATAAGCAAGTGTCACAACTACTCAATGATATCTGTAATAACATAAATGCGATTTCTATGATCAGAAGATACTGATCGAAGTGATAAGAACGAGACGCAGCCATAATATTGAATTTGCCAATACTTCTGTCAGCCAAGCACGGCTGCTCATGACCTTCAGTTCACCCATGAAAATCACGTGAGATGTTGCATGACACAATGACCTGATGGCGGCTTGGTCACTGGCTGAAAAGACGGCTGTGCCGTACATCCGTATACCCTGAACGTCCCTACAGGCACAGATCCATACTGAGATTGAACCAGCGTATATCATTGTCTGCCGTGCCCTGCAGCGCTGGCCTCGATCCAGCCTCTGAAGCGTTCCATGTGTGTGACGTGAATGTGCGTTTCCTATATGTGGCCAATCATCAAAGCACTGAGCCTCGCGGGGTTTCTAGTTCATTCAGGAGGCCACTTAAAGAAAGCCCCACTTCCCATACAGTCTAATGCATGTTTTCTGTCTCTTATTTTTCCAATCTAAAAGACGCAACCTTGCGGCAAAATGAGCTGTTGTAGGATCATGAACAACTAAGTATCATAACTGAGATTGAACTATTAAAAAGGCCAGCAGGAAAAAAGTCCACAAGGAAAGAGAAAAAAGAGCAGAAACGGTGAGAAAGAGTGAAGTAGTCCAATGCTGCTATTTTTTTTCTTCTTTTCCATTAAAGGACTTAAGTCCCCTCGCATGACAGCGGTAACACAGAACTCAGGGATGACCTTTAGGGCGAGAAGTTTAAAAGGTCAGTAGAAGGGTAGGGGAGAGAGAGCAGAGCCAAGGTATGCCAACTAAACACATTGGATATGCCTAACCTTCAACCTCCCGTCTGCTGTCGGGAGATTCCAAGAATCAAAGGCACATGATCAACCAAAGAACATGATAGTTTAACGCAGGCGAAGCTTGCCAAAAGAAGAAATTTGAAAGAATATGAACCTCTGTTGGGCTTAGGAGGAATGAATAGAAGGTTGGTGTCGAGGACTTGTCGGTAATTGAAAGCCGTTTCATGTTTTCAAACGTCTTTCTTTCACCAGCTGAGGAGGTAGCATTAAAGGGCACGGCAAAGGGAAAGCGGATAAACCGAGGTGGATTACAACATTTTATTACAACAGGAATGCACGCATAATTTGAACAGAAAACTATTAATTAAAGTTAAAAGATTCACTTGAAGTCCCTCCGGAAAAGAAGCATTTTAAGACCATGTTCATGGCTATCTGATGACCATCAGAACACCCACACATTTCCTCACCTGCGGACTGCCGAGTGGTCCGAAGTTCATGTTGGGCGTGGACGGCAACGATATGGAGGGCGAGCCCAGAGAAGATGTGATGACGGGGTAGGGTGAGGCCAGGCCGTTCATCGGCGAGCCCAAGGTGGACATGGGGGACGTTAGGGGCCTGGAGGTACTGATGACTGAAGGGTGGCCCACCATGCCACCCATGGGAGAAGGGTGGCTGTGGGTCATTGGCCCCGTGGAGTCTGGAGGAGAAGGAAGAATGATGATGATTAGGTTCACATACAAAATCATTGCATCCATTGGAACAAATAATATTATTGGGGCAACAAACTAAACAAAGCACTGACACATTATCACCTTATAATGTTGCTATGGCAACAATAGACGTATGTATATACTTATATTAGATGAATGATCCCCAAAAGTAAAGCCAAAACATCTTGATCGCACTCTAGTGGCTGCCTACAGTATAGGTCATAAACCCCGCCCTCTCCATGTGAGCAGACGGGGCCAAACTAATAATTAGAGGTCATGTATTAAAATAAAATATTTCTTTCCCTAGGAAGGTTTCTGTATGCGGGGGTGTGACGACATGATTACCACCTGTTCTGAGTGAAGCATTCACAGATGTATCTTTGACTTTCCAGCACCATCACAAGTCTGCGTCATAGAACATATGAGCATAAATGTAGTTTAGTTAGAGAGATGTTATGGTTGGTTGTTGTGTCTTTAGGGAGGCTGTGGCTCAGAGGTAGAGCAAGTTGTCCTCCAATCAGAAGATCCCGGCTCTGCCTGCATGCCGAAGTGTCCACGGGCAAGATACTGAACCCCAAACTTCCCCCCGAAGGCGGCGCCATGGCCGTGTGAATGTGTGTGAATGTATACATTGTCCTGATGTGGAGGCGGCTCCTCTGCCTTGCCTGTTTGAGTGTGTGTATGTGAACGGGTAAAAGAGACCGAATGTAGTTAAAGCGCCTTGATCAGCTAGTAAGCTAGAAAAGCAGATGCATTCGGTCTACCATGGTGCCAAAGTAGCAGCCAGGTCGATCACTACTGCCTCCAAATTACATCAAAATCTTAAGATGGAAGTGTTTTGCCACTTCCTCCCGACAACAGTACCCCGTATACATGTAGCAAAAATAGCATTCATGTGAAAATGAGTAGACCAGTGGCTGAAAAGAACATGCACTACATGAACACATTCCCATGTAAAGCATCGGCTTCCGTACGAATGGATGAAAAGTAGCACGAGAATGTGAGAATATATTGTTGACTAACAGGATTTGTCTTCATGCAGCCAGTGTTGTGCAAATATGGCTGGCCCATCTGATTCTGGTCGGAGGGTACCGGCTGAGCTTTGCATCCATTGATATAAACTGACAAGCTGGCATTTACATAGATGACCTACTTAGAAAAGCTGTCAGTCAACGGAGTAACAGGGCGTGGTGTGCAGCCATGTGATGTCGCTGTGAGGACATTCATTCATCCTCGTATCACAAATACCAACATACACATCCAGTGTGATGCACGTTTAAAAAAGGACCATACTGTACGACGCTGCACATACAAACGCCACAAGCTACCGACGCAATAAACCACCTCTCTGGGCTAAATGTTGATGACTCAGAGAAATTAATACATTTCAGGGTTTTTTTGAGCGAAATGTAACTGATGAAGAGTGACATGCCACCATACGCACATTTAGACTGATCTGAATGCTCAGAAAATTCAAAAGGTTCCACTTGTGTGTCAGTGCACCATCCCCCCACCCACCCACCCACCTTCACACACACACACACACACACACACTGGGCCGGATGCCACTGTTCTTAGCTTAAATGTCACATTTCTTGTGTGTATAAAGTGAGCATGGCACGCAATGAACAGCAGCTGTGTTTTTGGTTTCCTAAAAGATGCAAACAAAGGTAATTAAAGCTCAACAGGGTGCCAGAGAGCCCTGTTTTCTTCAAATATCCAGAAAAAAAAACAATCCTACCTTGCACAGACTATTTTGCACGACAGTCATAGACTGTGTATAAGAAGTGGATGTAGTCACAGTGATGTCACCCATTGGCCGTCTCCATCTAGGTATTTTTAACAACCAGAAGTGACATGAAAGGG
This sequence comes from Eutrigla gurnardus, assembly GCF_963514095.1. NCBI lineage: Eukaryota > Metazoa > Chordata > Actinopteri > Perciformes > Triglidae > Eutrigla > Eutrigla gurnardus. Next base: position 28,577,494 of record NC_139920.1, read on the forward strand.
CACAGCTAAGTTTCACAAAATGACCTTTTCTGATATGAAAAAATTGACACTGACATATGTTAATCAGACGGTAGCCACACCCTGAAAGACATGCTGCTTTAATGTCTATTTGACTCTAAATGGGACCATGATTTATAAAATGAACATCACGCTGTTTTGAAGACACGATTGAGAAAATAAACTCATGATTCTAATGTTTGCTAAGATAATAAATCATGTGACAAGTAAGGGCATTTTCTCATAGACTTCTATACAAGCCGACTTCCTTTTGCAACAATACGAGTCGGCAGACAGTATGCAAATTTAAGGCACTTCCACATTGGCTCCACTTTTCAGAACTGGAAGTTGCCATCTCACGACAGTTACATTTCTGAGGGACAATAACAGCAGTCCATTTTTATATTCGTAAAGATTTCCTTTTTTTTTTCTTAATAATGAGCCTACATGTTTGAAAAGGTTCTAAAAATTAAGGCGTAAACAATAAGACAAGGTTGATCGTATATTTCTGCTGGAGGGAGGCTCCACCGATGCAGTCATGTGCGGAGCATTATCGAGACAAACTAGTTTTCCTAGTTTCGACATCTAGTAAAGAGTATGATGACAGTATTCCCTTCCTGCTGCTGCTCGACTAATACTTGCATTATGAAAACGTACAGGATGTTTTGGTGGGGTGAACAGAACTTTCTTATTATGTGATTTTCTATGACATGCCAGGATGAAAATTGGATTTGACCTACTATGACTGTTTAATGTACACAAATAAAGGAACTCATTTCTGTCTCACAAACTGTGAGATGAACTCAAAGATGTACTCGCCTGCAGGCGGTTGGAAGGAGGAACATCTCGCGTGTTTACAAAGAACCGTTTCTTGGTGTCTCCACTGAGAAAATAATTGCAAGTCCACAAATAATATTTGGACTGTCTCTGCCTGTGACTTCAGTTTGCTGTCTTTCTGAAAGTTAAACAGACTTGCTAAATACTTTGCAATCGTTTTGAAATATTACTCTGACATTTAACCTCTGGCAGCGATTAAAGCCCACGTTATTTTATTTTCCGCTGCCTTTGAGTCTATTTTAAGGAAATGGCAAATTCAAGTTAAGCAGCACAGTTGTTTACAGATTCCAAGGAGTTGGGAAACAGAAAGGCATGTCACATTGTTGACCTGGATGCAGCACCTTTTTTTTTTTTTAAACACGAGGACACACTGTAAAACACACAGCTGACCATTCATTCCTTCTCTGTATGCCAAGGAACAGATGTTGTGCAACTTCCTGTTTAGCACCGAGACTATAGCCTCCCCCCTCTCTCTCATTCGCCCACTTTCTCCAGCCCTCCACGAGTGAACCCTGGCAGACAAATATGTATTGGGGCCTCCCTCTCTCTGACAGAGCTGACAAGTTATATTTAAATAAAATACAATTTCTAAAGCACCAAACTATTCCACCTCTATGCTACTGCCTGTAAGTACTAAGAACATTTAAATCCTACAATAGCAGGGGCGTATTCCCAGCGCTTAGTAGAGCAGATTCATCTAAATAACAAGCTTATGTAATGGATGAGGACGGTACAGCATGTACTGTGTCTGATTTTGTGCACTGACCCCTCTCTTTATGTGCATGACAAATTCCCTTCGGGGCTCGTAAAGATCTATTCTATTCTAGAAGTGCTGAGTAGGAGATATAGTAACGGGGATATCTTCACTCCAGCCAACAATTTGCCAACGCGCTCTCGCAGACATCAAGACCAACACGTATTCCGATCGCCCGGGACAGTCGTAAAAGATGACGAGATAAAAGGTTGGGGCAGGAGGGAGCTTCTAACTGTGAAAAGACAGACTGGCGGGGTAGAAAAGAACCATATTAAACTAAACTCACAGTTTGGAGCATTATATTTTGGCCTTTTGTACCTCCTTGTGTCTACAGAGTCCCACTTTCTCATAAGCTTGAGATCAAGACTAGTGAAGCAATAACCACTAAGTCACAAGCACTGTTTCTAATTAATAATGCAACAAACAAAACGTCAGACACAGTATAAATGCGTGCTTGAGCCCAGAGCAGATTCTAACTAGCGAACCATTAACGTGAAACTAATACTGACACGAACAGCGGATTAATCAATTAGTTCAACATTTATTGTCAGTTCAATCGTCAATATTATTTGGTTTTAGCTTTTCAAAATTTAGTTTGCTGCTTTTTCTGCCTGTTGTTTGATAGCATCGTAACTAGAAAATCTGGGTTGGACCAACAGCTCACCTTGAGCTCATAGAACTTTGATGGGCAAATGTTTGACATTTGCTAGATAAAACGATTAAAAAGCAACAACAAACAGATCAATCAATGATAAAAGGAATAGCCGTGAGCTGCAGAAACCTAATCAATCACCGTCTTTGTGCAAATGTCCCTACATGGCATAACAACTGTCTTCAACACGACCTGCACGCTGAGGCAAAACAAAGATGACAGCATTGAGCAAAGACCTGAGAGTCTTTGTAGATGCAGGACACAGGAGAGCACAAAAGCACATTGACAGTCAGGTGGTGGCGGGATGCCGAAAAGAGAATGGCTGGCGAGTTGAGCATGCTTGGTGAGGGGTGTGTGTGTGTGTGTTTGTGTGTGTGGAAAGAGGCCAACATGTTCAGCGGAGGAAGCATAAATCGGCCCAGAGCGGCTCAAAGGGGCCTATCCTTGAATGACCTGCCTCAGCCGGCTGTTCCATCTCTATTCTATGTAAATCACCGCTACACAAAGAAGCCCCTGCGACGTACCGGCCTAATCACACGTTGCACTGCGGAGGAAGGTGTATTAGCAAGCACCGGGAGGTTAAAAACAGAATCTCAAGACGCTCCAAGGCTTCACATGGATTTAGCTCCAGCGTTTCCAGTCAGCCTCGGTTTAATTTAGAGCTGCGCAATTAATCAAATATTAATTGCGATCACGATTTTGGCATCCCACAATTAAATAAAACATGATCGACGATGATGCTTAAAATGCGTGCTCCGCTCATTGAGGACTCGGCTGCATATCAAATTAAGTGCTTCCTAAACTAACAGCCGGCCACTCGGGGGGAGGGGGAGCGGGAGGATGTTAGATCGAGATGTTCTGGCTTCACTTTTGGAGAGCCGTCAGCGATACTACGAATCCTACTCTATCAATGGCTTGACCTGCCCTCCTCTGCCCCTGATTGGCTTACCCTAGCCCTAACCAATCTGACTCCTCATGCCTAAACAAATCCAACAAATGAAGGCAACAAGTACCAGCCAAACGGAGGCAGAGGAGGGCAGAACAAAACAAAAATGCACTGAATTCAGGTGAAGAACCTTTTTTGGTGATATATATATATACTGTATACACAGATGCGTAGATTTGTTTATTAGCAGGAATGCAGCACAACAAGGAAGGGAAAGCAGCAGTGCTCTGTGCACTTAAATGTGAAATCGTTATATTGAATAATTGTGATGTGAATATTGATCAAAGCCTCAATTGTGCAGCCCGAGCTAAAAAAGAAATGTACAGCGCTGCTGCAACGCAAGCATCCGAGAGCAAGCAAACAGACGGAGCAGCGAAGGGCACCTTTGACCGATGGCGTCGCAAATCAAAGGTCGCCTGTTGCCAAACTCCTGAACCAAGTTCAACAAAGTTCCTATCGGCAGCAGCCAACAGTCACTCCGATCATTCTCAGAAATCACTGCACTGAGGGGACATACAACCTCCAAAGAGACTCGCCAGCCAATAATGTAATGCCGTTATAAAAAAGCAGACAGAGTTAGGGATGCTTTCATTGTCGGCGTAACTTCGGCGGCAATAAATGTACTATTTTTAAAATGCATCAGCATATGACTTTCTTCATTCTTCTTCTACTCTGATAAATTGTAGTACAACTACTTAAAGATCCTGTCTGCTATACTATCTATATTATAGTGTAGGATGTGTATTTATATCTGGCTGTATTATACTTACAAGATATATGTGGTCTTCCACAGACTACTATATGGTACCACATACAGCACTGGACACCTGATCCAAGCTGGCGCTGAAACACTTACAGAGGCAGTTGTTGTCGATGAAGGTGTTGGGTCTCAGGCTCCCTCCAACAATGCTTATGTATAAAAAGAAAATCACAAAAGTAAGAAAAGACCCGAATGAGAATGGAAGACATAACTCAGCCCCGCTATGAACTGTGATCAGTAGTTATTTGTCATTACACGCTCAGAAAGGGAACACGCCATTTCTTTTATCACAATGTAAACAAGTAACCAGAAACGTCTCCAGAGTAAACTATTTCAGATTTCCTGTCCACAGAGGACCGCTGCCAGATCATCGTCACCGTCAAGCAGCTGCTGAATGCTTTAGATGATCATTTTTGTGCGTCGGCCTCGCAGGCAGAACGCCACGCATGTATCACAATGATGATCAACAGGCTTAAAGAAACATCACAGACCAAAAACCCTCTAAATCCCTGACTGTTAATTACTGGGCAGTGGCTGGATGGATCACTCCACTGTGTGGTAATTCAATAAGCCCGTAGCCCACTGGCTAATAATATCTCCTGTCTGGAGAACAGTCCAGCACTGGCAGTGTGTGTTTTTTTAGCCCGTGTGAAGACAGATCGTCGGCGTGTGCATTGATCTGTTTGCCACCTGTATTATATGGGTCTGCATGTGTCTATAGTACGTGTGCATGCTCTCGTGATCATATTCGAGGCCGACAGCTAACAAGCGACAGAGAGCACAACGCGTCCTAAAGTAATCAGACGGACAGCCTGCGGAGCTCATTGGATACGGCCGACATGTAATTAAGAAAGCTCTTTGCTGCCAATCCAGCTCATGAGCGCCAGCCATGTTCACCAGCTCTTCTGACACACGCACTATTCGCCTTTCACATCAACAAAACCTCACAAGTCTTCCATGCATACCAGCACAAAATCGCCACCCTTTAAGCATTCATTTCTGTGCTAAATGAGGTTGATGTCTGATCAATTGTGTCAGTAAATCCTCTTATCCCCGGGTAAGTATCTGCAGCTCAGTGGGCCAGCTGTCAAGAAGGTGGGAGGCCGAGGAGGAGGGGACGGAGAGAGGGACACAGCCAGATAGAAAGGATGGGAGCAGTGGATGGATGGATGGATGGATGGATGGATGGGTGGATGGATGGATGGATAGGGAATTGTTCCGCTCCAAAACGGCATCCCTCCCTAAAACTCACATGATCCCACATTAGATCAAATGAGAAAAGCCTCGTCTGTTTTTTTTTTTTTTTTTTAAATCACATTGACGAGATGGAAATGGTCATTGGTGAGAGAATATTAAGGTATTCTCTACTGTTACATAACCAGGGAAATGTCCAAAGCCGCTTCAGGGACACCTGATCCCTTTTCTGACTGCACGTTTTGGAGGTTAACAGCCAAAATAAATACAGTCTATAACATTAGAAGATGGAAAAAAAAAAGAGCAGATGCTGTATAAAATTCCTCCCTTGTTGAAAACATTAAGAAATAGGAAAATGTTTTTCCCATAAAAGGCATACGGCTGTGACAACACCAGCACTTGTGCTGGCGAACTTCTCTGACCCTAAATTCTGCCCTGTAGTGAACTCTCCTGTGAACTCACACACAGTTTACAGAAAATAGAGAAATGAACTCCTTCTCCGTCTCCTGTATTCCCCATCACGCTGTAGTTTCCCTACAGCATAGCTTCAAACAAATTAAAATGTCAGGCAAGCTCACAAACATAACACATCATACTGTATTTTCCATATGTAGGCCACTGCTGCCGTGTCCTCACATCCACAAACACTGCAGATTTGCCAGCGGGAAACACAGGATCGATGAGGAGGCCAGGGCTGAGACAGGGACGAGATAAAGATTGTTTTGCAAGTGATAAAAAAAAAAAAAAAAAAAAGTCAGACAGAACAGCCTGACCAAGCAGTCCTGGAAAACAAACAATCAAGTGGACTGAAAGACCCGTCGCAAACCAAAGTCTCCGTCTGACGAGGCAACTCAAATTAGTTCCACGAAGTATTCTCTCAATGTCACAGAGGGCTGTGGAGAGATGGGGATGTACCACACACACACACACACACACACACACACACACACACACACACACACACACACAAAATACATATTAACCCACTCCGCTCATGCTGTGACCAAGTGAGTGTGACCAGGGCGACCTGACCCCTGGATCTGTGACCAGATCCTAGAAATACAGCCAGACTACACAACCAGCTCCGTAGTCTTAGTAATGATGTGACAGACCGAGCTGGAGATATCAATCGGTGTTTCAATTCACCATTTTTTTAATTGTGCAAAAAATATAATAAATAAATGAAAGTAAAAACCAAAAGAAAAAAAAAACTGCTGAGGTGGAAAAGTTGCCCTTACATACATAAAGCTTGTGATTTAAGCATCCACTGAGACTTCCGCTTCAATGAAGAGATGAAAGATTGCGTCGAAATCATCAGATCTGTGTGGAAACTGTAACCTTCCTCAAACGAAAACATGAAACAAACCGAAATGCAATTTCCCCATCATGTTTTCCATTGTTTGAGGTTTGACTGACCTCAATGAACTCGTGGATAGAAACGTCCATAATTATTTGATTTGAAAATGTGGTTAAATTTGAGCTAAATTTGGAAACCTAGCTACTGATAACAAAACCTATACAGCCACACTAGCAACTCTGTGACACTGGACTTCAAAGCTAAAGTCTGTGCTAACATGCTCACAAAGACAATGCTAACATGTTGATGTTAAGCAGGTATAATATTTAAACAAAATTTGAAATTCAGAGCCTATCTATTGCCTCCGCACAGCTCTCGACGGCTGAGCCGGCCCGCCTATGTAAACAAAGCATGGAGAAGCTCAGATTACAACACACACAGAGGGAGAGCAACTTCATTCTCTGTTCAGGTACTCCACTTTATCTTTACATAGCAAACAGTTGCTTCCTGCTCCGTTAATGCTCTGAATGTTGTAGAGAAAACCTTTAACAACTTCATCTTACCTCAGTGTGAGCATGCCAACATGTGGCTAATTAGCACGAAACACAAAGTACAGACGAGGCTGCTGGAAATGTCATTAGTTCTGCTGGTAGTTGGTCATAAAGCAATAAGCCAGTGGACCTGAAGCTGAGGAAAAGTCAAAGTTAGCAGAATTCATCCTGAGTGGAATGTGAATGTCACATTATTATACATTATGCACACAATGTCATAGCAATCCATCCAATAATAATGTAGATATTTCAGTCTGGGCTGGATTATCTCAGAGACCAACTGTCGGTAAAAGAGGCCTGATTAAAAGGGCCGCTACCTTTGCATGTTTTACCCCTTTAATTTGAACTAGTTTAGGATTTATTTCCTAAATTATACAACCACAGTGTGAAAGTTAACTCACAGAAACTCTGAATCTAAGAGAACTTCTGAATGCTTTACTTTTCAGCAACAAGTTCAAGTATCAAGTCACTGACAAGTTGATTCCCACATTATTCTCATATGGACTGAAATGAATGGCTGGAACATAATAAAAATAAAATTTGAGGTACAAATCTCAGTTTTGAAGAATTATTCCTTGTTCAATAGAAGCTCAAGTGCCCCTCAATGTAGTTCTCCGTCAACATTACTGTAGAGGCATGATGAGAATTATGGTTGTAATCACAGCTGTGCGACTGCCCTGCTGTGCTCTTAATGGAGAGGAGAACAGAAAAATGTAGACGTTGCATATATGCAGCACAGGTGGATCAGCATGAACCTTTTTCTACTCCAGGGGTCAAGATCAAATGCTGGAAAAATGCCTTGTGAAGTGTCCTCAGCCCAGAGCTGGATAATGAACATCTTTAAGGTTGTCAGCGAGGAGGAACTACAGTTATAAACAGGAATGTCACATCACATGCTTCCCTCAAGGACACCAGAGAAAATAACCTACACGTTCCACATGCACACACAGTCAGTGACCAACTACAGTATGCGTGGAAGTGAGCTCCCATCAACACCTCCAACACCTCTTTAAACACAGGAAAAGCAAAACAAAAAACCTCACCCGACTGAGCACTGACGGAAGGATGCAGGGTGACAGACAGCAGACAGAGAGAGAGAGCGAGAAGGCATGATGGAGAAGGCTAATAGGAAAGGACAAGTGTTGAATAAACTGGTAGTGAAGGACAAGACAATGAGAGCTGGAAGCATCCTCCGAAAGTTGAGTGGCATCCCCACTGACCATATCCGAGACCTTAAGTGAGTCACAGGCAACACCAAAGCCTTGTAGCTGTCACAACTGGTTAAAATGATCCAACGATTTCATAGGCTCCGAGCTGTTGGGGGGCCAGTAAGATCATGAACTTTGTATCCGAATACAATTCCTACCAAAATACAGTCAACGTGAGAAACGAAGGGCTGCTCATATTTAATTCATTAGCAAAGAAGTCCAACCGCAGAACTACGATTTGCCCTGTTGCTTGGAGGTTCCTCGCACTGGGGAAAGAAATATAACTTGTCCAAAAAGTGAACAAGGATTAGAGGCATTACCACAGTGAATCTGTGCTGCGCTAGCTTTTAGTGCTACATCTTCCCCAACATACATCCTGATCCGATCCAACAACAACACACATGCGAGACAGAACCCGGCTACTTACAGTGACCATAACCTAGCTCCTTCCCGGGGCTTCCTCCAGTTGCAGGCGATGCCATAGGGTGCCACATGCTTTCAGGTGTGGTGCTGGCAGGACGCCAGTCACCCAGGACCAGAACTCAAAACTCAAAGTGTTGGATCGGTGACAAACTAAAAAAAAAAATGATGTGGATACTCCGTACATCAGCCACTTTTCTGGGCAGAACAGGAACAGACACTTTGATGTGGAAAAGAGGCGGGGCATTAGTGAAGCGCAAAAGAGGCGGAGTCCACCGGCACCGGTTATAGGATTACCCAGATTATCCTTCCCCCGGAGATCAATCCCACAGGAACCGTTTAGTGACCAACTGCTGCACAAATCAGGTCCTCTACCGCCCACTCATACATGTCTCTCTCTCTCGCTCGCTCTCTCTCTCTCTTTCAGCATTGGTAAAACTATCTGTACAGGGACACCTGCTGTAGTGGCAGAATAGTGTCTGGGACTGGGAGGGAGGTCGGGGTGGAGGGGCTCATACTGAAGTGTAAACTTCAACCAGAGGTTTCCGATTACGCCCTCTTAAAAAGGGAGCACGATTCGGAGGGCGGTAACGAAACTGACCATTTGGAGACAAGATTCTGATGCGTCAAGATTTCCTAATTTTCTTCCCGTTTGCTAAATAATAGTCACAGACAGTCTGTCTAATGTGTGGGTGGTGTAAATGGTGGTGAGTGTTGAGAAAGGAAGTGACAAGATGTGGCCAGAGGCTAAAGAATTCTCACTTCCATCTCCCTCAAAAAAAAAAAAATGATTCCTGAAATGCCAAGAAATAACAGTGCCAGCAGCGTGCACGCTTAATGGCACTGTTGTGGCATGTGGCGGATCGCCTACGTGCATATTGTTAGCATGTTTGTGTGTTTAACGATTGTTTTCAGTCCAGGAAGTCAGGAATTGTCAGTGCTTTAGGATGGTCAAGCAAACACAGCAAAGTGAAAACCCAGATGCAGACAAGGGCCAAAAATATACCTTAAAGGCAATGAGGAACAATACATGGCAAACCCTGAGGGAACCTAAAATAAACTACAAAACCCATGCAGTGTTGGATTCAGTCTTTAGTCTATTTTAAAATGTTGTGCATCAGGACAGCTTTTAAAATAAAGTAATACAATGGTTTTAGCAGAGCAAAAAGTACTAAAGTTGGACTTAACGTCACTCAACAATGTCAAGAGGAGGCATGCATTCCTCGCCATGGAAGTATGTCATATCTTTATGACCAGAAAATAGCCCCAGCCAATAAAAGTGGAGCTGGCACTGATTTTAGTTTGCAGCTGCTCCTTTTAATCTACCCTGCCATCCTATCAAATGTGCACGCTTGAATCTACGGAAACAAAGATTTGCATTGAAAGATAGCAGTAAAAACTTGAGAAGCCTTCCCCCCCCACACATGTGTGCATATATTTTACTTGCATGACTCAACAGGGCTCTCTTGTGTGGCGCACCTGCATGAGGTTGGATCAAATGTCTATACAGTGCTCGAAGGGTAGCCACCAGTAACCAGATCCCCTCAGTGACAGTAACCTGGCAAGAGACTTCAGCAGACGGACACAAGACGATGGAGGACGGAGGAGGAGAAGACGCGCTTGCTGCCTCCCCTTCAGCCTTAACAAATCCCACGGGGAGAAGCTAAAATAATGCAGTCCTTAAATGCACGCCAGTTACAATAGTGTGTCACGGCCCACATAAAACACTCCTGACAGCCATAATTAGCATTCGTAGATGTATCATGGTCGACGAGGCGTGGGAGGGGAATTGCCAAACTTTAATGTATGATACACTGTTAAATATCGCAAAGCTGACTAATATTCAAATTGTTATTTTGATGCCTATGTCATGTACTTACTAATTCTAAATCTACGGGCTTGACCGGGAGCAATGAATCAGAGCGTTTTCCCTGCTAAACTGATCTCAAGAAGAGGCCGTTTATGTCCTCCTGTTGCTAGCAATGATTTCTGTCAACAGGAAGGACATTAGGGTGCTGCACACTCGATTGGGTGGACATTTGTAGGAAAAGGCGGTGTAAAAAGAATGGAGAGAAAAGCAGAAAAATAGGTTGTTTTTCTTTTCCAAATGGCATTAATGCGTGTGGGTGAGACAGGAGCAGCCAACTAAAACGGCACTCAGAGCCCTGAAAAAGCCAAGCGAGGTTTTCAGCAAGTCTACACGTCTCTCAATGGAGATGTTTAATGAGACATAATGTACTTAGCCGTTACCTGTTGCTGCCATTTCTGCCCACGTAGGGCACGGTGTGTTGGAGAACTCATCGCCTGGTGACTCAAAGCAACTCCTACTGAGCTTTAAATCTCCCCTCATTATTAATCTGTTAATTAATCGTATGATGAAGTGAATATTAGTTCTATAGTATTATATAAATGTCAGAAAATAGTGACAAAATGTCCATTTAAAAAAATATTATTTAAATATCTATCTATCTATCTATCTATCTATCTATCTATCTATCTATCTATCTATCTATCTATCTATCTATCTATCTATCATATATATATATATTGTTTTTCTTTCTATGGGAGAGAATTCTCTGGTGTTTTCTCATCATTAAATTAATTATTAATGACCAATTCATTAATTGACTAATCGTTTCTACACTATCAGGGTACATCAAAGGACATTGTCTAAGTGTACACCATGGAAAGTATACACCTTGGAGATAGAACTTTATTTAAATTCTTTTTTTAATGTTTTTTTTCCTTAGACCTCAATTAATACTGTACTTTTTCCATGTATTAAACTGGAGGGAGTTCAAATTTACTCCATTTCAACCAACTACAACATCAAAGAAATACTCACATGGTAATGCATCAATTATAACAATTATGTAATAAAATAACACTGCCAGAGGTCAGTCTACATAATAACTACTTTTGCTACTCATATCTCATACATTCCTAAAAAAAACTTTGAACTTCTTTGAATGGAGTATTTCCAACGTGTGGCGTTCAATTCAATGATCTGAATACTTCACCACACATATTTTTGTAAATGGGCAACCAAAAGTTTAAAACATTCAATTCAAGGTTCAACGTTAACGATGTGTGTGTTGCATTTACCCTGGAATAAGCTGCACAGCCAGGAGAGGACATTAATTTATTCAACATTTGATATAATATGTATCCATAAAGTCAGCTGTTGCCCTTGAGATTGATGAACTAATTAAAGTCAAACACTGAAATTCATATAGGTTTAAGATCAGAGTGCTCTGTCATACATTAATATCCAGTGTGCGTGGGTTAATTAAAGTTGCCGTGCGTCACATGTATGTTGTTACTGCATGATTAGCAAAGCAATATACATCTCATAACTTAACACCGCTGTAGCCCGTGGGCCTTTCAAGGTTCTCTGCTTGATTAAAGCTGGAATTAAATCAAGGCTTTGACCTTCTTCACTAATGACTAATTACTGGCAATTAGCCCAGAGAATGGCCTCCTTACGCCCCGTCTCTTCCCTCATCCTGTCCTCACAATTAGCACCCACTCACACACTCACGCAAGCAGCCCCTCTGACACATAAATACACACTCAATCAAAAGCGCTCAGGAATAAACCCATTGTGTGCATTGTGTGCTAATGCATGCGTCGGCATTGAGGCACCGCGGTTCTCAAGCTACAGAATTCTTGAGCAAATACCTGCAGAGGGCCACACCCCTTCTACCTGTGTGGTTTGTTTTAACTCTGCAGGGGCGGGTGGGGGGAATGCTCCGTGCAGGGATCGGCCCGTCGTTTAGAGAGCCGGCACCTCGCAGTCAAATAGTACCACCCACATTCTTTAAGTCACATGATATGGCCGTCAAATGCTGTGCAGTAAGCTATGCATATAGGAGGTCCCACATATATGCAGCTGTGAAGTGAAGTTAAGGCACAAGTGTGTGATTCGGGGTGTGTGTGTGTTTGCCACTTTGCCACGGAGTGTGTGCTGGGAGGTGAATCACTGACCCCTGGCAAGTGATGAGAGTTTACATCAACCAGGGTGACCTCTTTCTCCAAACCCCACACACACACACAGACACACACTTCCCCTTAATTTCGCTCCATCCCGTTCTCCTTTCTGCCATGACTTCCCCGATCTGCGAGCTAAATGCGTTCTCGCTGTGTGGGTGCTCGTCAGCTTGTCTAGAATCACTTCCACTCAAGGAACAATTTTTAAAAAGTGCTGAAGTGCTGAGAGAGAGAAAAAAATGCTGATTCTCCTTAAAGCCCGGGGCAGGCCTGCATCAAACCCAACATGCCTGGGAAAAGCTGAGGGAATCATGAAACAATCCACCCATAATCACCACACTGTTGACTGCTTCAACTCAGCCGCACATTAATGACGGATTCATCTCAGATTAAGCGCCTCCCGCTGGAGAAGTGAGCAGCCCTGTTTAGATACATATTTCAGTGTGGGGGTTGTTGATGCAAAAATACATCATACATCATAGTTGAGGGCAAACACACGGACAAGGGCAGTTCTTCCCTGAAATGACCTTTCAGTGGTTGTGGCTTTCACTCAGAATAGGCTTTTCTACGAACTTTTATATTGGAAATGCACTGATAAGAACTGTCCTCATAGGGTTCAACTGATACTATTTTACTACCAGTTACACTTCAAAGAAAAATTACAAATATTCTGCATTTAAACACAGAAGTCACTCGGCTGTAAAAGCTGCAGCTATAGGAGCATAATGGGCATAATCAATTTCTTGAAGCTTAAGTAGTTTCTAAATTAAATGTACCTTCTAAACAGCTGGATTAACGCTGAAATACAACAGGAATTTAAATTAGAAATGTATCATTACAACCAAAGTTACAAATTGTGTGAAGTGTACCAAAAATCAACTTTTACAGACCAAACCAGAGTGTTACATCAGGTGTAGAAGTATTAGAAGGGGGACTTCATGTAAAAACAAGTATCTCATGCTTAATAATAAAGGATCGATAGCATATCTGCACAATAATAAACTGGTCTGATGCGCTACGAATCTGCATAAAGCCTTCAGATGCCACTAGTGCCTGATCAGAGACAGAGCTCATCTGTAGCCCAGGGGGACCTCAGTGTTACTCCCGTATGCTCTGGGCTTCCCTCTGCACGCTCTCCCATCCAGATGTCTCCCCCCCACCCCACCCCCCACCCCAGCCACATTTATTATGGAAACAATTCTCAGCTCCTCAAAATGGTGCCGAAAAATATCTGCGATAACACAATTGCGCCTTTATGAACACCAGTTTTTATGTTTTCCTCGTAATGCCACACCATTATTATTTATCGCCCACCACAAAAGGACAGCCGTTCAGAAGCACATCTGCTGCAGTGAGTGTATGTTTCAAGAAGAAGAAAAGCATCACATGACACATGATGCATATGGTGACTATGTAACTCAGTGAAGCACAAAGCCTCCAGATAGTTGTTTTTTTTAAATCGAAAAATAGAAACAGGTTTAGCTTTTAAAAAGGGAGGCCTGGTGATTATTTGGCACACAACACATTTTAGGATGTGTCCAACGAGAGTCCCACATGTTGCAAACTCCACAGTCCCATTTCCTCTTATACAAAGTCCTCTTATTGCCCTCAGCTGGGGGTCAAGGGCAAAGTCGCCGAGTCAGAGTTCAGCTTTACTGCAAAATCACATCACGCTGTCATTCGGCCGGATCGAGCAGCCCCGGCGCTGACCTGGGCGCGTCTTCCACCCGGTTTGTTCTTTTCCAACCACAAAGTACAACTTTGTTTATCATTAGAGCTCCGCCATTCCTCCACACCGCTCCGTGTGCATTTCTCCCCGGATCCGACGGCCCATCCCAGACCAATAAATTGCGATTCTGTCTCGAACAGTTTAGCAAGAGACGCGCGACAAGCGCCATAAATTACATAAGCGCAATTAAAGTGCCAACCTCTGACCTTGCCTGACCGGCGCAACCGCGATCACCTGACTGTTGTGTTGGTGGCGGCTTTCGTTTTCAACCGGGACGGTTCGCAAACCGATTACGAAACAAGACAAAAAAAAAAAGACAGGAGCAGCGAGAAGAGCCGGGTTCGCAGGCGGGAGGACGGCGGGGGAAAGTCGGCGGACGCTTTCCGCGCACAGCTCGCAGGCTGGAGAGAAGACGCCATGAAGCAAAAGCTCTCTCTCCCTCTCTCTCTCTCTCTCTCCCCCAAGTGAAAACAACATGCAGCAGCTTCGCGAGGAGCTCGGCGGACACACCGGGCTGCGAACGGATCGCCGAGGCGTACTTACTGAGGTGTAAATACGGATCATTACTGTCCATACTGTGCGAGTTGGTGCGTCGGTTTCCTACGGTTGGTGCTGCTCCGCATCCCAGCGCATTCCTCTCCCAGTCCGACTGAACTCTGCAAGGCGGCTCTACACGGGGGCCCAGTGAGGGGGAGGGGGGGGGGAGAGCAGGGCTTCTCCCAATGACAACAGTGGTCGATATCAAGCTCCAACACGATCATGACGAAACATCTCGCATGCAGTGACGCTGTGTTGCAATATTTTCACAGTAAAATGTTGCAGAAAGAAGAAAAAAAAAGGGGGAGAGAAACGGTGGTGCTTTTGAATGCTACTCTTTCCCCCTCAATGCTTTTTAAAAACACAGCAGCCAGCAGGTCTACACAGCGAATGTAAACATTAAAGTGATGCCAGGAGATTTGATAACATAGCTGACTATTTGGATAAGATTAAAAACACTATAAGGATAGTAGATTTCTGTTGCTGTGATTATTTTTGCACATTGCTTATCATTCACATGCTCACTTTTAAGATCAACCATACTATCTATATTTATTTAAATTGTCTTGTAGTGTCAACTGCTACTCAGCTCCCGAATCAAATGTTGTACCTGTGTTATTGGATCTAATTAAACAATCAGTATTAAAATCCTCAATTAAATTAAATTATACTATTTCAAAAATGTAAAAACAAACAAAAACAGCTGATTGAATCCCCCTGCAATTCTTCTCTGATGGGGATCACTTCAGTGTTTACCTACTGCTAGTGTGAGTCCTGGTCTGGTACCCCCCCGGAGTCCCCCCACACACACCCCTGTTCAGAGTGCGGGGTCATGTAGGGGTGAAGCTCCCGGTACCTCAGAAGGTTATTCAGGAGTCAAGCCGCACTGAGGCATTCACAGTCTTGAACCGCGGAGCGGGCAGACGCTCCGTCAACGCCGGCCCGCTGACCACTCAGCTGGGCCTTTGGGCCGCCCCGCTAATGGGACAAGCACCCCCGGCTCCACCGTCCTTGTAACAGCGCCCCATAAAAGAGCACAGGAGGATGCTAACCAAGATGAATGGCATTTTGTCTCAGCTCATTCTACACTAATCAGAGCTTTTCATTTGTTATGGCCTTGCGCCAGCCCCTCCACCACAGTCTCCATTAGGGCCAGATAACGTATAAATTCATTAAAGTCAAAGAGGGACATTAAAATGGTCATTTGTCAGATCTCTCTTTGTGTGTCCCTAATGGTGGCACATGGTTCAAGGCATTGAGATGATTTTGGTAGGGCTTTTTTCCTCCCCTCACCAGAGGACGAGGAGAGGAACGTGGGAAATGGAGAAGAAGTGTGTGTTTTTCTCTTTTCATGAATGGTGGCTGTTTGACGTTTCAAATTTTCAAATTCACATTTGAACAGTGTATTGTTTGGGTTAAAAAAAAAAGAGAAAATTCTCAAAACAAAGTCACAATATAAAGACTACCGGTATGTTCTGGCAAAAACGTATTTATCTTTATTTTATTCCATCGCGTTTTTTAATTGGTTTTATATTTGATTTGATTCTGTTTTTGCCTAATCAGAGCAAAATGTCTTATTTCGGTCACTATCAAATTCATCCATCAACTTCAGAAAGCCCCCTCCCCACACACACACACACACACACACTGACTCACAGTCAATGAAGCAACCCTTTGCACTAATCCCTTTGTATTCACACCACCATTCCCACCAAACAATGTCCTGAAGCCTAATCCTAAACCAGGCTCTGCAAACCTGGGCCACCTGCTAGCAAGTCACAGTGCAGCTAAAAGGCTAACCCAAACCGCCTGTTTAAAGTCAGCTAACGGCTTCGTGTGCATTCACATGAAAAGAGCACAAACGCATCAAGGCGTTGATCGGCATCCAAAAGGACACAATTCCTTTTCCTGCTCCTTCCCTCTGTCCCCTTGGCCCCCTTTCCCCCCCATTTCTCTCCTCCTCTTTCTGTATCCGTCCTTCTCTGGCTTCGGGATGGAGGTTCTGGCTGCGTCGTCATGGGAGACGGCTCTCTCCATCTGCCTCTGCTGTCATTAGCCCATCTCCACCACGCTCTATCAGGGTGGAGGGGGGGGGGACCCCCGCCACCCCCCACCCTCCTGGACCCTCTTCACAATTCTGACAACCCCTGCCCCCTGCTCCATACATAAGCCTGAGATGATAAGTGTTCCCCCTCTTTGCGTCGGCCAGGATAAGACAATACCACACAGCACTACAGAACATCATCCATCTCAAAGGTCATCAATCTGGGACACAAAAGATGAAATGTAGCTCGAACACCCTTTTGCAAAGGGGTTTCTCTTTGCTTAGAAGAAGCATCGTCCTCCACCTCTCTCGCTCCTTTTCATGGCTGGGTTAGTGGTTCACCAACGAATTCTTCTGCCTTGCGTGACGGCTACATGGTAGGAAAGTAGTTCACGCATGTCAAGTAGATCCAAGTAATTAAAAAACAAACAAACACCATTTTAGGGACAAGATTTCACTGCCTCTGGGAAAAGATTCAACGGGTTTTGGCAAACTGTATGTGATGAGGTTAGTGTGATAATTAAGCAGCAACTACAGCCTAATCCAATATTATGTTTATTGGGATATTTCCCTGAATCACTAAGATCACATAAGAACAGTGTACATGTTTTGCTTTTGTTGGGCTTAAAGGCTGTTATGACCAAATGGGTAGGAGATGAACCTCCTTCAATACATCTGTGGAAGTCTTTAATATCAGACTATATTTCTCTGGACAGACTAAGATTTCGTATTAACGGTCAGAATGACCTTTTTACAGCAAAGTTTGATAAAGTGTTAAGGTACCTGAGAACTGAGGGCAACTGCCTTAAATGTAAGACCTAACAAGAGATCATTGCTGTGGATGTATTTTGGACTTGCTACATATCTAATATAATCTCTATGCATTGTGTTATAATTTTGAAAATGTTCAATATAAAAAGAAACAAAAACCAGAGCATAATTACAACTACCCAAAAAAGCATCCAGAGCTTATTTCAACATCTACAGTGATAAATGAACTCTGTCTCAG
Source organism: Eutrigla gurnardus (assembly GCF_963514095.1). Lineage (NCBI taxonomy): Eukaryota > Metazoa > Chordata > Actinopteri > Perciformes > Triglidae > Eutrigla > Eutrigla gurnardus. The sequence goes on from NC_139920.1 coordinate 28,595,419, forward strand.
TTGCTCTGCAGAAATATATGTGTTGCAGATAAGCAACGTCTGATTGAAAACAGGCCTCATTTACATTTACATTAATCTGTTTGGTGGTAAACAGTAATTAAAGCCCAATGACACACACACAAATAGCACCATATGCCTTTTGTTTCTCCCTTTGGTCTAATTTGGTTTACATTGTGTGATCACCGGCATGGGGTTGTTTTGTCTTTGGTCTTTGTGTGTTACATTTAGTGTCTCGTCATTATATTCACGTAAAACAACCCACTGAGATTTAAATGTTCTTTCCAAAGAGGCTCGAGAATAAAAAAAAATACAGTCACGGCAATAATTTTCTCACAAATCAAAATCACAAAAAAAAGGTGATTACAGTGATAAATGACGAGTTTAGTGTAATCTGCCATGATGTGATAATCACTCTCAATTTAACATTAATATGTTATTAGAGAAAGTTGCTGTTCTACATCCTGCAAGCCAGTTGCAAACGGAACTTTCTCTCTTTCCGCAGTCATATAGACATTATTTGTTGGATTTTAGTGGCAGAAGATTTGTGTGTAAGATTACTGGAGTCTAGTGGACAACCGAGTGCTGTTATTAATCGTCTCATTTCTGCTCTCTAATGTGCACGTTAAGTTGTATCATCTTTATTTATCAGAAAGATAACAACAAACAGAGATCACAGCTGTTTAAATGCTTATGATGGGTTCAAAATTGGGAGATTAGACTTAGACTTGTCTTTATGGATCCCTTTGGGATGACTCCCGCAAGGAAATTGTATTTCCAGCAGCTTATAGAAAATATAGAACGTAAACAATAAACAGTAAACAATAAACTCTCAGCTAAATATATATAACGTAGAGAAAAATGTATAGAGGATAAATAAATAGAGTAAAACACTTGCTGTGTTATGGGGTTTGATTGCTTATCAATGAAGAAACATCTTGTGAGAACTGATAACCAGAATAAAAAAAAAAAAAACTTGATTTTGTTCTGGGTTTTCATTTTAACTGTCTAAAACAGGCACTTCTCACTGATCGTCATCATTTTTACATTATAATGCTTTGGTCCCCAAACGTTTTATGTAAATAACTTAAAGCTCGAACAATCACACGAAAATAGTGTAGAATTATAAATATTATTTTGAAAATATGATCCAAATGCTCTGATATTTTGAAAATAATGGATGTCATACTTCAGACAGCTGATAAGACACACTGCAGCAGCTTCAACAGATAACCGGACCAAAGCACTCACGCATTTCACGCGAGAGTTAGACGTTCTGTTAAACCGTTCCACCAAACAAATCAGGTTAACCTGTTAATCTGCTGTCCGTGTCTGGGTCTGAGGGGCTTTACACACAATCAATATGATGAGCCCTGAACCACCCACAGACTAAAAGACACCATCCATGCCATTATCCACACCACTCCAATCTAACGCGAGCATTACCATTTCCATCGGGACACGTGATACAGCCTGACGCGCGGCTTATATTTTTAAGATCTGTGTGGAATGTTTGACACTTTAGACTTTGATGTGAAGAAGGCAACCTTGGATTTCCACAAAGTGCAGATAACACTGTCCCGCCAGCGACAAAGAGCACAGAAATATTACACCGCCCGGACTCCCCAGTGATTCATGATTGCTTACATTAGTTGATTAAGTTTATGTTATAGGTGGACCACAGACTCCAAGCAGATGGCTGGCCTCTATATTAGTCTTTACCATGCTGTAATAAGTTGATACACTCTGCAGGCTTGCTCTCTCAGAATGGCACGGAACCAACGGTGGAATCAGCCAGACCACCTCAGGTTAATCACACTACGACCTGAAATGCCCCATGCAGGATTAAAGGAATACTTTGCCATTTGCATTAAGCTTTGTATCGTTAGAAACCCGGTAGTATTTTTGAACGGTCGTGCATCATTCCCTCATTTCCCCCAGAGACGGGAGATCTCCATATTTCTATTCTGAAAAAGAACCTCTGATGACGCAAATATTGCCATTTCGCGTCATCAGAGGCTGCTTTGGTTAGAGCGGCTGAAACTACAACACTAGTTCCTCATGTTTTCTTTTTTTCCTTTATGTTTTTTCCTCGCCTATAGGGGGCGGGACCCACTGAGGCTCCAGACCTATTACAGACCAGAGGTGGGACCTCACTTCAGACTCGGGGTGTGAGCGGAACTGGACTGGTCATTTTCTAATCAAAATGCTGGCTCGCCGCCAGATTGCTGGCCCTGTAAGCTTGCCATCGTACTGCCGGCCCGGTAAGCATGCCGCCGTGCATTGTGGGAGTCGTTGTCTTCCATCCACATGCGCCAAAAAGTCACTGTCTGCCTTTTCTCAGTCAAGAAGGCACCAAATTCAAAATGTATTTTACATTTCAACTACACATATGACCCACTTTCAATACAGGTTCATGTTTCTACTGGTGAAGTATTCCTTTAAGAACAACCGCTGATTTTTCAGCACACAATGTACCGCTGCGCCGTGACATTAAAAAAGTCTGAGGAAGGAATGTTTGTTCTGTTACAGAGCTCACATACATGTTCATCTGATGGGGCGAGACTGCTTTTTTTGGAATGCATTCAACAGGATGATGACATAGCTTCTGTATGTCATGTGTTACCTTTGTGTACAATGCATACACAACATGCGGGACCTATACGTAGGACCGTCATTTGAAAACATGTTCTGGCAGCACGGGTACTCATAGAGCTAGATCAAATTATAGGTGCACTGACATTCACATTTGCTGATTCAAATGAGTCGTACCGATTCAGGAGAGGTTAGAGGTTAAAATATCATGACATTTACATGAAAAAAAAAACTGGATCAACCATTTCCCATAATGCAACCCTGTCGTGTCTTTAAATAGACCCTCCCTGCCTTGTAAACACCCATGTCATTCAAACACACCTGGTATTTAACTCAGGGTTCATATATGTTGTTTTTTTCCAGACTTGACACAGAGCCACAGAAGATGTTATATAACTGTCTTTTCGTGTGCATTTTTCACATATTTTCCTGGCATGATAATTTTAGTTTTCCTGATTTATGCCCAAGTATAAATGCTATCTAGAAGATTTGAAATAGTGCTACATAAATACATTTTACCCAGTCAAAAAACTAGATGGATAACCTCAATTCTGTTTCACAAAGGCGTTGTCCTCAAACAGCCTCCATATAGGCTTAAAAGGTTCAAAGACAGATGCTTGCACGCCCTGACGTGACACTAAAGTACGCTTCACACCAGAATTGACACGTCAATGACAGATAAGCCCTATGGAAGTATCCATGCGTCCAATCCACCAACTAGAACCACTGTTAGAACCGTAGTCCTGATAGGAATTACCAAACTATTTTCACCAGGCTGACATCAGAAATGCTACCAAACCAATCAATCAATCAATCAATCAGTCTATTCAATGGAAATGTGTTGTTATTTTTAACATTTTAAACCAGTGACAGTTTGGTGTGATTTGAATAAATCTCCCCCTCATCAACCCATCCACTGGAATAATTTGATGTCACCAATTGTTTACACTTCTATAGTCTTTGTTATGTGAGAGAACAACACAAGAGAAATGTACCAGAAGATATTAGACTCTCATTGCAGAGTGTAACAGATTTGTTAGATAAGAGTATAATCTAAATTAACTATGATAGATTTAAAATCTGTTAAACTATGGAGAATTTTGTCAAAAAAAAACATAAAAAAAGACTCAAGACTCAACTTTGACAATCATACATTACTCAGGCTATAATAGACTCTTGTTGGTTGCATTTTGACAAAAACAATCCCAACTCAAGATCCACACATTACATTTCCCCAGAGCTTTCAATTATGGTCATCATCAGTGGATGCAGCTTACCAATTTAACAGAGCAGTACCTGTTAGGTATTGCCCATCTTTCTCCAACCTCTACACTTATATGAAAATACTGCTCCTCATGCTCACTTAGCCTAATGTGTGTGAGACATTAATAGAATTATTCTGCAGCAAGATTAGTTGAATTTAAAGTCTTGTTTTAGCAGGCACCTTTTGGATAAACAAAAGGTTTGGACTGTAAATAATTAAAAAAAATATGGGGACAATGCACGTGTGCACAATCACGTGAATTGGAAGTCATCAAGTAACGTGTTATTCAGCAAACCACAAATACTTCCTCTGTGCTCTGTCATGAACTCGTTGCCACTACAGACCCTTTCATGCTGAGGTCAACTTCACGGAGCACGGCTTCTCCTCATGCTGGCAAGCTTGCAGTACTACCCTGCCCCCTTGTGGCGTACTGAGGAAGCACTAGTTTACGCCACATACCAAAGGAAATCCCTACGTTTTGCCGTTTCCCCGCATTTGTCCCTCGATGGCACCCGTAACACTAACCGTAAAGTCAGACGTGTATCTAAACGACAAGCAGGAAGTTTCATACCAAACACCTGCAACGCCAATGAGTCCTGTCAGCCATCGCTTGATCGCAACTTGTGTGTCTCAGACAGTTTACTAAATGAATTCAAAGGATTATGTCGTCCGACATATACACGTTGTACTCAGAAAATCACCAGCAATCTCGTGAGATGGACAGTGAGACGGGCATCATGTCTATCGACCATGGAGGAGAGTGGGGTAAGCGTTAGCCTGATAGCTAGCTACTAGTTGAGGGCATACAAGTGTCTCTAAAATACAACTTGGCAAGGGGTCGCCATTTCAGAAACGCTCGTACGCACGCCCGAGGTTGGTGGCGTATTTGTGGTTATATACGCTTAATTGTAGGCTAATGTAGTTAGCATTAGCTAGCTGTTGTTGATGTGATGATGTAACTTGCTGAGACTGACAGCAGCACTGGAGACATGAACACAGATGCTTTTATCTAACAAACAAGTTTGCTCGACTTGTTTCAGAAGAAACCGAAGAGACATGCCTCAACTATCCCCCCTTTTAATGCTTTTATTTGAAATCATTGTTGAAAGATGAATAACTTGGATAGACAGTTCAATCTGGTCCAGTTTTACGCCTTAAAAACGTCAAAGCCATGTTTACGTTAAAGCGCAATATACATTCACATTATTAGCATTTTTTAAAAACAAGCTGTTAGCTATGTAAATGTGCAGTGGAGTGGTGTTTACCTGAGCAGAGAATGACGTCGCTCCCCCCTCTGTGTGTGTTGGTATCGCCTGTCCTTGCTTTGACGACATAGCCGGCCCGCCGCGTACATTTAGTGCATGTTCGTGTCAGTGAGCTAGCTAGCCAGTGCGGGTTAGCTAGCTAGCTCACAGCCGCGGCTCTCCGCTGCTCTCATGCGGCGGTTACCGCTGATAACTCCGGTTCCACGACTCCGGGTCCCACTTCTCGAAAAACGCCGCTAGCTCTAGCAGCACATTTGCCATATTCGTACTGTTACCACCTTTAGCGACGAACCACCGGCTCAGGCGTCGCCATTTTGAGAGCCGTTGAGAGGCAATCGAAATTGTGGCTAAGTCCCGCCCCTTCCGGTGGACCACCAAGGGACTTTATTTTGGGGAAAAAAGTAGACAATGGCAAGAGACAAATAATCCCATATAAAGTCTGGCATGAATTACACTTGTGATGTTTGTCGATATTAAAGATGATTTTACACATCAACGAAGTTGCAAAGTGTAAGACTGGTAATTAGAAAGACGACACAAACAAAAGTCGCATACGTGACTCATTGAAGCTAAGATGCTTGTGTAATTCCTACCATGATGTATTCACACTAAAAACATAAAAAACGTAACATTTGTGCATGGAGCATAGCTAATTTACGCAGCTAGCTAGCAAGCCATGGTAATGGCCGTGTGTTGGTGACGTACATCGCAACACAAGAGTTGTACTTCACTTGACTTTCTTGACTAAATCAATTATTTGACTCTTGCTGTGGCCTACCATACATATTTGTATGTATTTTTTATGTATATTATGTATTTTTATATATTTTCTGAAATAAGATCCCATGGGGAACACCGCAAGTGACTTAGCCTCTCTCATCTCCACATTCCCGTTTGTTCATTGTCTGTTGTTATGTTGCTGTATTAGATCTTTTTTTCTTTTTTTAATTAAGTGAACTTATATTTGCTAACTATATCCTTGTAGGCCTCATTGACCTAAACTCATTCAACTTTTTTTTTTAAGTAAAAGACAAGCGTAATTATTTTGACTCTTGCAAATACCCATATGATATGAGAACATTTTATTTTATTGTGGCAGAAAATAACATCTGAAAACTGACCGCCATGTTTTCATTAGTAAAGAAAGGACATGGGACGCGGTTGTCTCTTGGTCTGGATTGTGTACTATCTTGTCTTAATCATGAGTTCAAGACCTTCTTCACTGTCACGATCAAGAGCGAGGCCTCGAAAAGTTACCAGAGCGATGAGAAAAGCTCCGTACATTATCAAATTATTAAATACATATGACTGGATACACGCACTGCTGTGATAATATGAAATGTGATACCTAAAGGCAGGATAGGTCGGTTAATTAAGCTGTTTAATTGACTGAAAGCGGTTTGACTTGATTTGTACTATGCTTCCTCTCACGCAGACGCCAGCTTGTTCGATGAGCTGGACAACCTGGGTGATACAGACGAGCTGCTTCAGGCGCTGGAGCATGCTGGCTATGTGAGTCACTCATCCTCTATGCAAATGTGTGCTTTCTACTGAACTGAAAGAAATGTGCTCGCCAACAGTGGTGCTGTGATGTCAGGCATAATGGAGGCGATGACACACGGCTAAAACAAATCAAGAGTGATTACATGCACATTGCTTAGCCTGTTGATTGCCTTTGTGTTCCGATCTGCATTCTGATGAGAGCCGTTGTTTTAAAAAGTGTGCGTTTGGTTTCTCAGGAGTGTCCAGACCTGGATTTTGATATTGACATACCGCCGTGGAATGAAGTGGACACAAGCAGCACCTGCACAGGTACGGCAACACACACACGGTGACATCGGTGTGGACGCGGCCATCTGGACATTTTGAAAGAATATTCATAAAGACACTTAAAGCTTTATGAGAAATGTACAATTAATGATCCACTGTTGAGAAAAAAGATTTGTTTTTTTACTGAAGAATGTTATTATTTTCTGAAATAGAAGATTAAAAATATTCTTGAAGAATGTTGGAAATTGTTATGTGATGTAATGTTTGCCCCACTGCTTTCTGATTGATTTGCAAAGCGAGCAGGTGCAGATTATTAATGAGGTTTATATTTATGGGAAACAGTTCTTCATGCTAAATGAATAAAGGATATAGAGAAGGGTGTTAATGTACTGGGGATGGCAATCACATCAGCCATGTCAAAGACACTTGTCTGTAACCTTGTGTTTGCAGACAATAAAGCATTATCTTATCTTATCTATGCTGATAAGCCTTCCTACTGCATGTGACACATTCTTCTGACAGCTGTGTCCTTGTGTGTCCAGATGGTGAGGTGAGCCTGGACTCTCTGTCACCTGCCCACACTCTGAGCTCTGTCTCCTCTCCCGCCTCTGTGACAGCCTCGTCCCCATACTTCTTACAAGTAAGTCACTGTCTTCAACTCTCTGTCCTTCTCAGTTCTCCAGCATTTAATTTGTATTTCCACTGTACATTATGACCATTATAACCAGTTATGAGTATTTTACATAAGTGCCCCTCTTGGTGCACCGTTGGAACGAGTTGAACCTTCATCCAGATGGCATGCAAACATTAACAGCTGTTGTTTATTTTTGGATACGCTACCTATACACACTCCAGACACTTTATTAACAAAAGCCTTAAACACCCTGTCATACTAATAATCTGCTGCCTGCTTGAGCTCGGCCCCGCCCCCCTCGTTAAATAGAAGGTGCTGACAACTTCAGCCGCATTAACATAATTAAGCAGGCAGATGTTTTCACGGTGTCAAAACAAGGACAAGGGTTACGTCTTTTTTTTTCTTCTCGCCCCAACACAGTTTGTCTGCTAACTGAATCACCCTGACTGAATCCAAGGACACGTGTATCCATTGTTTGACAAAGACACTTGATTCATATTTATCTGATGTGATTACATTCATATTCTCTACTTTCTCGTGAATTTTGTTTTGTTGTTAGTAGCCTTTATGACAGGGTCTTATGTAATCGTCACAGCAGAATAATAAACATTTTGTTGGAGTAAACTATATTTCCGATCTGTCTATAAACAAAAGATTTGGTATCTATAGGTATCTAATAGGCACACATCTTCTCTGCTTTCCCCATCCAGGATGAGGCCCTGTCTCCACAATCACTGCCCTCTCCTGTTTCCGTCTGCTCGGAGTCCAGTGGCCTCTCTGCAGTCTCTCCCCCGGCCAAGAAAGCTCCGAAGAGGACCAGCCAGACTCGAGGTGAGGCTCCTACCACACATCTGCTCTTTCAGCTGGAGTCTAGATTTGTACGCTTTGTCCAAAAAAAAAATGGGAAGTTTTGCATCACACTTCTGGGTTTGCAGAATTCTTGGTCGTGAAGTGATCTCTCATTAGAGTCTAATATTCTTATCCCTAGTGTGAAAATACCCAGAAAAATAAATGCAAAATATCCTCACCTGAGCTTCGAGTCAGCTGTTCCTTGTATTTACATGATGTCTCTTTTCTCATCTCACTCCCCATCAACCATACCAGCCCGACAAGCTCAGCCAATCAAGAGGCCAATTCAGATCGGCCCAAAAGTTTCCATCCAACCCAAACCGCTGCTTACGGCCGTGCCCCTGACTCATGCGGCGGCTTCCCTGCAGGCCAAGACAATCATCATCCAGCCCCTGCAGGCCACTGTGCTGCCCGTGGTCAAACCATGTCCAATCAACATCCAACCAGCGCCCCCTCCAGGTGAGAGATCACACTGCAACACATTGAGACACATCGCCTCACATCACACTGTATTGCATCAGACTATTCACTGGATTTATCATTGAGTATTGCTTTACCTTTTTATATAGAATTTTGTTATTGTATTCAAACTTATAGATAACGTCAAATTACTGCATTGCTGTCGGTCGTTTCTGATGAATTTGCTTCTTGCTTGGACAATAGATTGATTGTTGTGTTTTGGCCAGCAGATGGCGCTTTAACCTTAGCTTATGCTCGTGCTCTGTTTATGCTCTGCTGGATGGTCAAATAATTAAGATGATAGGTACTTGCTATTTGTATCCAAAATATATCCACATTTCGGTTACATTGAGACAAAAAACAATGCTGGCAATCTGCTCGCATAATTATACAATCGGGAAAGTTTTTTATTATAACCCACATATAAACCAAAGATTATTTCTGGGCTGCTGTGTGATTTTTATTTTGTGTCTGTGTGTGTTTCGTGCATTAAAGTCATTATCTTATTTAGTGGTTTAGCGTGCCTGCATTACCAATCTGGTTATATTGGTCGAGGCCAATGTAAACACTTATGTAATTGTCCGGGACCCAAGTGGGTGGAGTATCTGACCTCTCTCGACTTGAATGTGAACTTGGCTCTCCAGTCCGCCTGGTCGTGGCCAAGATGGCAGATGGCTAAAGCCAAGACGTCCAAGTTAAGGACCCCAGATGGAAGTCAAGTCAAGCCTATTCAGTGTTACGAGTCTCTTTGGTGTAGGACCTCCACAACTGTGTTCACAACTGAGGCGTGAGGCATCATGCAGATGAAAGAAATTAGAGATATTTATTGATGAGTTCACATTTTATAGAGTTTGTCGGGCTGACAGGTGTTCCCAAGGCTTTTTAATTTGCTTTTCACTTTCAGCCTCATGAATTCTTCTTACAGATGGTAGGCCTGGGCACAAAACACACACATTTGTTAGTTAAGACTGGCTAACACTTCGGCACGAGTAGCACAGACAGGGTGTTTAGTATTAGAGGTGTTTGCTGGGTCAGTTTGACGAATGGTTCCTGGCACAGTCTTACTGGGAGGGGTGGGCTACACTCTGGGAGGCTCCTACATTAACAGCACATTTGTATGTATATATATATATATATATATATATATATAAAAGTGTTTTGTCAAAGTTTCGCTCGTTTCTTTAAGGCCAGGGTCCATTATGAAAGCGGGCCAACCTGCACATTTATGTGTGTTCATGCGCTTAAAACTCACTCGTCTCTCAGTTTGGAATGTGGAAGTTTAAGACCACAGGTCGAGATGGTAAACATCTTTTCCACCTGTACTTTAAACACAGAGAGTCCCGTTAAAGCCAGGAGGTTAATGTAGGTCACAAGCGGTGAAGGGGGGGTTTCAAGGACCTGGACTTACCATCAGCAGTAGGAGGATCTTTCCACAGCAGACTGATGCTGAGGTTGAATATTATAGACGAGGCAAATCAGGGATAAGAATGATTAAAAACAAACTGACACATAATCATAGTTGGCGTTAATCAGCGTTGATCACACAGTAAAAACACATGATTATAATATAGCCCTGTATTTTAAATATATGTTGTGTGCTCTTTCTCAGGACGTCCCATAAGGCTTTCGCAGCCAAGCCAGGTGATACACATCCAGGCACCTCAGACTATCACCGCCAATTTGGTTGCCATGCCGACGCTGAGCCAGGACAGGCCCGTCCCTGTCCCCGCAGCCCCTGCCGTCTCCGTCACGTTTCAAACCAATTCTTCGGACGATGATGTGAGTCCCGTCCGTACTCTTTATAACTCAAGTCCTGCTGCGTGTTGTTGAACCTCACTGACAACATTAGCATTGCATTGCAACACCTACAGTTTCATCAAGATATATGATTACTTGTTGCAGGCGTTATTATAACTCCCACCTGTTACTTGTTTAACAAATTAGCTTGTTTTCAGAGAAATCAAGTCAGTAAATACGGGCACATACATGAAGTAGTGTCACGTTTCAGGGGTTTAAAAGATCTGACTGCTCAAACACAGAATCCATGACATACATTTAGTTTCTTTCTATTTTTCTTTCTCTATTCTGTCGGGGTTTTCCCCTCATAAACACTTGCTGAAGGACTCTTTAATTCGAAAGTGTCCAAGCACCTCTTTGTGGGGCTAAATCGTACCTTCAGGCGGGGTGTTTGTGTGCATGGACACGCGAGGACTTGCCTGTTTGCACTTGCATGCAGCTGCACGCCTATGAGCAGCCGCACAGTCATGCACTCGCCCCGCTATGTTACTGTGATGTTGTGGTTGCCATGTTCACGCTTCGGACTGGAACCTGCCCAACCGAAAAACTCTCATCTTACCCTATTTTTAGTCTTTATTTTAATTTCGCAAGCCATTTACTTTATTCATTTTGGCATCAAAGATGAAAATACATTTTTTGAAGGGAAAAAGTTCATCCCTTTTTTTAATGTATGATGATGATGAATGTATTTTTCCACAATGAAGGAAAAGTTATGACACTAAATGGACCATGTCAGTCCGTAATGACGCCAAAAATCTGTGACGGCAAACTCTTAAAAGAGGGGCGTCTGCTTGATAATAACTTTGAAATAAAGCTTACATTTTAATAAAGCTTTAAATGATGTTGATGGGCTTTCATGGAGCCACAAACAAACCACAGATGACCGTTATTGGCTTCTGCTTCGTTTGCACCTGTGGGGGTGTCATCGGAAAGATGGATGTTATGTAATTGTAGTTCACTCAGTGTGACTGGTGTTATAGAGGTACGGTAGGCTGTTTCTCCTTGTGGATGACGGAGGGTGGATCATTTTGGGGTGATGTCAGGACAGCTGCAGTGAACAGAAGACACGAACACAAACATGCAAATTTAACACACAACCCCCTGACCTTCAGTATTTCTTCCCTCGTGCACTCCTTTCTCTTTTGGGTCGGCGTAACAACAGCATGAAGCCTTCAGGGACTCTTATAAGGTGCTATTAAGTGCAGCAGGTATCTGCTCCAGAGACTCACGCATTAAAAAAGAAAATTATTTTATTTATGAGTCTAAATTGTCCGCCTGCAATCCATCCCAAAGTCAGGGAGATGCTGTGAGTCTCAGCAGCTTCTCTGTTGTTTCAGGCACGGCAGTTCCCGACGGATCGCTCATGTCTGACCTTTTAGCGACTTGAGAAACATGTTCTCACTCCATTTTTCTTTTCTTTTTTTTTCTGTGTGAGAAAAGCACTTTCACATTCGCAGCGTTTCCCATTCACAGGCGAGCTCGAACTGACGTGGCAGCGAGGTTGCAACAAATAAGCTTATGAGCTTCCACTTTTCTTTTTTAATTAAGAGGAACCACATGTGTCACATTCGTGGAATGTTTCCTAAATCATTTGCAGTGATTTCTGCGGCGACACTGCAGAAAATGGATCCAATTTTCATCTATTATCAACTTATAGGAATAATGACTGTGTGGACCTCACATCCGCCAATAATCAGAACCTAATGTCACAACATTGTGTTTTACCAGTCTGCTCAATTTCTCTTGACATTCATGATGTTTTCCATCAGGCTTTTTTTTTTAATGATAAACCCTCCACCGAAAATTTCACGAGCGGTTGTTTTATGAATGGTAACGGTTGACCTCCGGTTTCAATAACAGGCCAAAGAGGAACTTGTCCAATCATTATCGGGATAATCGAGTCACACTTTTTTTTGCGCCAGAACCTTGAGAACAATGTTGAGGTATTCCAAACCTCAGAGGCCAAAACAAATATGCCTGTCAGCCATTTTTAAAGCTAACAAAGTCAATAAAGTTTACAATAGGCAATTAAACGGGAGGGACTGTGCACATTAATTGGGAAAGGGGGAAATAAACCGGGATTTTGGAGCTGACGCCTCCATTAATTTCACAAAAGGGAGAGGTGTAAGTCTTTCAGTCAAGGTAAGAAAATATGTATTTATATTTCAGAATTTAGGTGTCGTGCTATTATACGTTTTACTTAATGTGCCCCTAAGTGACCATTCTAATTGTAAAAATGGTAAAATATATTGTGACTGTAGCACAGAAAGTCAGTATCTGTCTAAAGTCTGTCTAAACCCTTCAGTGTATAAAAGTTATGATTTTAATGATATGAATAAGAATTTATACATTGAGTTTTTCATTTTTAAGAGAAAGAATGTGTTGTTTGATCTTTCAGAAGTCGTATGCTGGTAATCTCGCTGTAAATGGATCCCGTTATGCTGCGTGGATGTGTTTGCTGGTGTTTCGGACCGGCTGCAGCTGTGTTCACTTTATAACGTAGTACTGTGGTTTGGCTCCGGCACCGCGGTGGACATGGTGGGCCGGGGTTTAAAAGGCCTGTTAAAGATGACATGCTTGTGCCAGGTGTTACTACATGCTGTATCTACAGTTGGTCCGAGTCACTGTTCATGTTTACGGTACTGTATATTTTTGGGCCGGTATAAACCCGGGTGTTAAACGGCTGCTAACGATTACATGCTTCAGACAGGTGCTGTGCAGGACGGAGCGCTTGTGACAGCTGTAAACAGCCATCAGGGATTCACAGTCACTGTAACGTAATGAGCTCCTATACGGCGTGTGTGTGTGTGTGTGTGTGTGTGTGTGTGTGTGTGTGTGTGTGTGTGTGTGTGTGTGTGTGTGTGTGTGTGTGTGTGTGTGTGTGTGTGTGTGTGTGTGTGTGTGTGTGTGTGTGTGTGTGTGTGTGTGTGTGTGTGTGTGTGTGTGTGTGTGTCACAGTCACAATTTAACACAAATATCTAATAGGATAAAATGATGATGTGATGACATTTGGACAAAAAAGGCCATAACTGGTTGGTGGGGGCATACAACCATGAGGCAGTTATTGTAGTTTTGTAAAATAAATAAATAAATGTAAATATATATATATATGTATATTAATTTTGACTTTAAGTTGAATGTTTATTGACAAAGTAAGGCACTCATGCAGTCACCCTGTAATGTATCTAATGACCGTGTGAATTTTGCGATTCGTTACACGTCTAAACATAAAAATACCGGTTTCTCCACTAACGGTCGCCCATTACCTCAATGCAATCAGTCACCTGGAACAATGTTGCTTTTACTCTGCACTGCATGTTTAACCCACAGCACAGTTAAAGTACCGTGTGTGGGTGTTACAACGGAGCTTTAGGGAATCCAAGTACCTAAACGGTGAATTTCCACACACTTGCACTTGGAAAGAATTCACCATCACAGGTTGACAGTTATTTCACCTGCATGTCACAGCTTTAAGTGTTTATGAGGGTGAAATAAGGAACGTGTTAGCCCCCTCCAGTTTTGAGAGGTTCATCACACACTTGAATGTGTGACAGCAAGGCATGCTGGGATCTCTTGGTTTGACTCTCTCATCCATTGAAGAGTTGTTGAGCAGGTATCCTCCCTTTCACCCTAAAAAAACACCGTGCAGCATGCTTCTAAGAGCAGCTGGAGGAAAGTGCCCTGCTCATGGGCATCTTCCCCTTGTTGACTTTTCCCACACTTAAGTTCGAACCAGCATCCACGTTCTCACCCATTTTCCAGAGTGTTCATTGACAAATGCCACTCGGCCATTTTTGTTGCCGTCCGCCCCACGTTGCCCTCGTCAGCCCCGTCCTGGTGGCCGTGTGAAGTTCCCCCTGCTCTCCGCTCCCTGGTAACTGCTCCGCTGCAGCGTTCCCAGGCTCGGGCTGGTGGCACGGCTCCCAGATCTGGGCTGGGAGACAGAGGGGTTTCTCAGGAGACAGAACACAAATACAGGGATCCAAATAACTTAATCACCAGCAGGGCTATTAGGCCCGGGATCTGGGAGGCTTTCCCCCGGGGAGGGTTGTTTGTGTTTAGAGAAGGGCGGCAGAGGGGTATCTGGGGACTGGATGGTCAATGGAGCAGTTTGGGTAATGCCACAGTCATCGTTTTTTTTTTCTTTTCTTTTTTTTTGCTCTGAGAGATTTGAGTCTTAATTTGTAAAGTAGTGAATAAACAATCAAGAGAAAAATGCTGAATACTGTTAGACCATAATATGCCAATACAATTTGTTTTGCACCCAGCACTATGACATACATACAGCATATACACATAATATAATATAATAAAAAAAGAAAAAATATATATATATTTCCTTTTTATATATATATATATATATCCTCTGTGTTTATGTGTCTCAGTTGTGAACCCATTCCTCAAAGCCTGACACGCTCTGTAAACACATTCTTCTTTACATACAGAACGGAGGCATTGCCGGCGACCTCTAGACCCTCCTGCACGTCGGTGTAAATATTTTCAAGCAGCAGCTCGATCGCGTGCACTTAAGGGCTCTTTGGGAGCCGATGCTAAAGCCGTGATTAGTTGCAGAGGTGTCATTAACCTCGCGGCACATCTTGAACGTGTCTGCGTATCGTTCTGTCGCCGTAGTAAACCGGAGCGTCAACAGCCGAGGGGTTTGCTCTCGATGAACATAACAGAGTGGACCAGTCTTTTTGTGTTGGCTTTCCCTTCCTTTCATCTGATTTAGTTCTTCACTATGTCTTCTTTTAACTGGTCGTTTCTCTCTCATGTTCTCAGCCTTCTCACACTTCCTCTTGTACCGAGGTCCTCAGTGTATTTCAGTTTATCACATACATCGTCCTCCTCAGTATGACGGATTGCTGCAGAATGTGCTCAAAATAAAAAGAAACAAATATTTGTTTTTATACAATATTCCTGGTTGGCTAGGTATGGAGTGAAGACATCCACCTTGTGATGAAAAACATGACTTGACTTGGCCGTCTCTGTCTTTTCTCGCTCCAGTCGAAGGTGTCGCAGAGGCAACAGCGCATGATAAAGAACCGCGAGTCGGCGTCCCTGTCGCGGAAGAAGAAGAAGGACTACCTGCTCTCGCTGGAAGCTCGCCTGAATGTGGCGTTGTCCGAGAACGAGGTGCTCAAGTCGGAGAACGGCAGCCTCAAACGACAGCTGGAGGGTCTGCTCAGCGAGGTGAGAGGAGGGCAGCTCCGTCGATACTTCTTAAAGATGATGTGATGAAAGCTGGGAAATTGTTTTACAACATGACGCACTACTTTTTCCTACAGAACACAATGCTGCAGGTCACGGCCCCCAAGAGGAGAGCGGTGTGTCTCATGGTGGTGTTGGTGTTCATCATGCTCAACGTCGGACCAACGGGGTGAGCACATTTAGTGTGTGAAAGCTTAAATTCAGTTCAAAACAAAAGAAAGGGGATGAATTTACTCCAGCTCAAGATACATGAAGATTACTGGTACACAACGCACAACTGTGGATGTAAAATAAGTTGGCTCATCAAAACAAACGGGAAGCCCCATGAGTCATCGGGGGAATCACGCTCTCATGTACGACATTTAGTTTATTGAAAACAGAGCAGAGCGGATTCTTCCGATGGAAGCAATATGTTCAGAAAAAAGCCTGCCTCAGCAATTTGACAGTTGACGAGGTTAATGAACACATGCGCCCAAGTTGACAAGTAATAAACCATCATCTCACAATTCTTTTGCCATTTCAGATAAGACTTGTTTATGTTGTTAATAACTTTATATCGCATGCATTCTTCATGGCTTCCCTTAGGTTTTTGAGGAAAATTAGCTGAACTTAAAGGGGTATCACGAAAAACTCACATTTTCATTGCTTGTGCACGTACATTTGGGGATCTAGAATGCATACCAACAGTCAGTTGATTGTGGGATGCCTTGATTTAAAAAAAAAAAATAAAAAAGTATACCGCCCATATAAAGCTGCGGCGTATGTTTTTGCGAGCCAATCGGAGCAGGCTGGGCTGTTTCAGGGTGGAGACTTAAAGAGACAGACGATAAAACAGCGTTTCACACTGACACGTGACAGAAAAATAATGAAAATATATATATTTTTAAAACATTAAAGCAAGTGAAACCCAAAATCCATGTATGAACGTGAAAAATAGCAAGATGTGTCCCCTTTAATAGCAACCGTGTGGTACAATCCAGGTCCAACAGTATCTTGAGTGAAGCTGATGTACCAGTAATCGGTAAGGAAAATGTGCCTGTGTGTACGGTGTCTTCCAGTCCTCTGTTGTCAGAGTTTATAAGACTGTGTGACTAATGGCTGAATCAGTCTCACAACACCCTTCTGGGTTGGGAGTAAAGTAAACATTCACCACTTACAAAATATTACAAAAAGAAAAGCATTTCAGGCTACAAAAGACGTATAAAACATTTGGATGTAGCAGCGTTTTTAAAATGTTTAATCTCTTCTCGTAATATTAACAGTTGTGACAAATTAAGATGACTTATGTGAAACTACACCGAGGGAAAAAGAGTTTATTCCACCCAGATAGCAGATGGAGAGATTACGTAACCCCCACAAGCTCCGTTCATGTCCAACTCCAACCTTTAACGACGACTTTCTCTGTTCTCATGTTAAAAAAATGTTTTGTTTTCTCCCGGGAATCACTCGCTCCACAAAGATACGAGGATCTCCTCGTTGGACTGGCGGCCGTTTGATAATCACGCCCTGCGCTCTCCGTGCTGGGAACGTGTCCTTTCAGCTGTTCTCTGGAGCTTAAATGTGATAAAGTCTCCTCGGGACCCGTGAATGCGTTTGCTTTTTGCGACTCGAGTGGTATTCACAGTCGCTGGAGTCCGTGTGTGTCTGTACCTGCGCTCGGATCTGTGTGTTTTTGTGTTTGGGCTCTCCTTTGGAATGTAAAATATGCCCGCTTGTTGAGATCGGATCCCTTTGAAATGAAAATGCCACCCAGCCTAGTGATACCGTTGAAAGAGACTGTGTATTTGTGCGTGTGTGTATGTGTGTGTGTGTGTGTGTCCCAGCATGCTTTGGGTTATGCAGTCTAGATCAGAGTTCAGTTTCTGGCAAAAAACAAAAAACCCTCCTGTGCACAGGATGTGGACCACGTGGACTTCCTCCGTCCCGACCGTCCCCATTTCACCTCACCTGTCTCTCTTCCCTCAGCTCACCCGTCTCCCGTCTCTTCAGTCTGTTTCAGGGCGGCCCCGGCTCCAAGCTCCGCGTCATCCCCACGCAGCACGGCGGCAGACACCTGCTGGGCTTCTCCTCGGAGGCAGACACCGAGGTCGCGATGGGCCCCGACCCCCTTGGCAGCGGCCCCTCCGAGATGGCCGACAGGTAATGAGCTCACCGCGTAAGCGGACCCGGATGCACCTGTGCTTGGGCCTCAGTCTGAGCTAGCACAGCTCATTACGGCGCGGGTAAACACGCACGCCAGCCGTTTTGCCAACTCTGTCCAAACGTCTGCTTGTCTAAACGCCCCCCGGCCCCCGGCCCCCGGCCCCCGGCTGGTTGGCCAGCAGTCGTACTTTGAGTAACAAGGTGGGAAATTGGGGTCAGGCCTTGTTTGACATCCTGCTTTTTATTGCCCGTAACAGTTTATTTTTCCTAAAAGGCTTATATATTTGTCTTTCTTTTTTAAAATGCGTTGGAGACCCAGCCGTCTCATTTGTAAATTGCATAAATAACATTCTTGTTTGGTGCATTCCCTGCACCCCCCCGCGGGTCCCGGAGAAATGATGTTTTGCAAGGTGGTCAGCGTGTCTTAACGTCTGCGTGGCATTGCCAGCCTGCGTTTCGTCAGATCTCTGCGTCGGGTACGTTTACATGTTAATGCGAACCATTCGGCCGTGGGATCGGGTTTCCCGGCAGCATTAAACCAGCGCGGACAGGAAGGAACACATTAGCCTTTACAAAGAGGGGTGACAGCACCGAACGCACCAGAGAGGAGGGGGGGGGGGGGGGGGGGGTGACATGCAACCCGATCTTGGGGTCCCACTGAACAGGAAGGTGTATCTGCAGCGAGGTTAATACAGGCCCCTCAGTTACAGTTAGGATCAAGCCTCTGGGGGCCGGGAACGCCGGGCTCGGTCTATGCTGGTTCAGATCAAGGAGACCCGGGGGAGGTATTACGTTGGAGGTGGGTGTTTTGGTGACAGACCCCCCTTGCAGGTTAGGCTTTGGCTGTGGATAGTCTACATCATCACCTTAAGCAACATAATCATTTATTCTCAGAGATATAGCAGTTGGAATTAAAGTCACAGCAGCGTCTGGGGAGGGAAGTTATACATGGTAGTGTAGAGCTAATCCATAATGTGTGTTATCGTCCATAATAAGACCGTATGCAACCTGCAGGGTGCTGCTGCTCAGCCTCGTAGCATGTTTCCCATCATGTAAATACAGACTTTCACAACGTGGACTTCCCCACTCAGCGTTTATTCGTGGAAAACAATTAGCGACTGAAGCTTTGCCACCTCTGCACATGTCAAGTATTAAAACTAGGAATCAATGAACTTCATAAGTGACAAACCAAAGGGATATACGTGGATTCCAAAGGGATATAATCGTCCCCATATTGAAGCTGTGCTTGTTTTGCTTTCTGTTGCTCCATTGGCTCTGGGTGTTTCACCTCCATCAGGGGCCAAGCAGCAATGTTGGCTCTCAGATTGCATGCAAAGCATATTCCCACCATGTGGAAAGTATTTCTTTTAACGGATTTATTTGAGAGCATATGATTAGTGTTGTGAAGGTGTCACTTTTCTCTTTTGTCTAACAGCCTCTATCTGCTTTTTCTTCTGCGTTGTAGCTCCGAGGACAAGGCCCTGATGGTGGTGAAGGATCCCATCTTTCTCAGACCGCCTCCCCCCTGCCAGCCTCCTGTTAACAGGACAAAGTGCTTGGAGTGAGTTACGAACTCTTTAATGCATGCCCTACTTTTTTCCTTTCACATAACACCTTAAAAAAAAAAAAAAACGTGTTGATTCGTAGGTTGGCGCATGAGCTGAGGGGTTGGGTCCACCGCCACGAAGTGCAGCAGACCAAATTCAGGCGCACGAGTAACAGCAATCACAAACCCACCAGGACCATACTGGTAAGTCCCAGCATGCTTTGGAAAACAGGAACCTGGAAATGACGTTGGGTGTTCAGCGTTTGCAGTAGAGCTTACAAAGCAAACTTCACGTGTATTTTTAGGCAACATAAAGGAGGTTTTTGGCAAACCAAAGCCTCTCTTTCACCACTGTTTCACCTTGCCTCACACCTTCCCCTTTTTCCGCCTCTCGTTTCTCTTCGTTGGGCTCAGTTTAATCCGGCAGCCCTGAGAAAGTAAACACAACACTTAGAGGGGAGCTGTAGGATTAGTGCCCCCTGCTCCTTTTTTCCATCATTTTTTTTCCAAATCTGTCACAGCGGGTCTAATCCACCAGGAGCTGCCTAGTTCCTATATACCCCATTCTTCACTCTACTTTAAATAGAGATAGACATGTTTATATCGCACCTGCATTGAGCCGTTTTAGTTCTTCACGGTATTTCAGCATATGTAACATTACATAAAATAGATGTAACTCTTTGACTGCTTCTCTGTTCATTTGAATGGCTCCACGTGCCAATTTAAATCTTGAGATTCCAAAATGAAATGTGATTTATGGGGAGAAATCCCACGGGACTGGAATGTGCGTGCTGATGTTTTGAAATCATCCTCGCTTGTAACAGAGTCTGTATTTATGTGTACGCCTGCGTTGCCAAAAGTTTAGCCTTCTCTCTCTAATGGTCAGTTGATACGAATATAAAGCGATATAGCTCGTTCTTTTTTTCCCCAACAGAAAACAGAGAATAAAGAGGCTGAGAGCGCCCAGATTGTCCAATACACAGAAACTGTGGAGGGAAAGTGAGTAAACTATGTATTTGTGTCAGAAACCAAAGTAAAACAGTGAATTGAAACCTGTTTAGAGTTGCAGACTGCGGTGCGGTGCGGTGGTGATGTAAAGCATCTGTAGACACAACACACTGGTTTGTTTCATTGTTTTAGAGATGTATTTGATCACAGTGGCTTCTTGAGATGAACTGTATTGAGAAATCACAATTTCTGACTCCATTTCCACGTTTATCCGCTTTTCAGTTTTTGCAAATCGTCTGATTTATGATGCAGTGATTTTTAAAGCATGACCCTCGGAAACCACTTTGGTGGTCCGTGAGAACCGTTTCTGCTGGACTGTGCCGCATAGTTTCGATTGGGCAGATGAAGGAAATCGTGTTTTTGGCCATCCAAAGGTTTTTCCCCAGTTCTAAGGCTGGTGATGAAACAAAAAAAAGGAAACCTCTGTCTTCGTCTTTGCCAGAATATAGAAAATACAGAAGAACGGATGACGTTTACCCTCTCAGTTTTGTTGACCATCATGCAGAGTTGCAAATAACCGTTAAAATTATTATAATTTTCACATTTTCTTAAGGTGATGCAATTAAATGTGTTGTCTAAAACCCAAAGAGAATCACATTACTGTCATGTAAAACAAGGAAAAGCAGCAAATCTTCATATTTTAGGACCTGGAACCAAACATTTTTTATTGTCAGGGTATCGGGGTTAATACTCTAAAAAGGGCTCAACCTAAATAATATTTTGGTTTTGATAAAAATCTGATATGAAACCAGTTACAGAATTTTATCTGCATGAAATTTGCCAGCATGTGATGTAGTGGTGAGTATTGGCAAGAACCTCACGATACGATACGTATCACGATACTTTTGTTACGATACGTATCGCGATACAACGATATTGCGATATAAATAAAGATGAAAACACAAGTACTTGTTTATGTACATCAGATGATATTGATCAGAGGACAAATTGAGTCAAAACTATTTCATTCAAAACAGCCTCTCCTTTTTATGAATTCCCATGAAATTCACTGGAATAAATATTGAAAATAAAATGAAAAGGGATAAAGTACTGCATTCACAACGCGTCTAAACATGAATCTTTTTTTTTTTTTTAAATCGATCTTTGGAGTTGAAAAATCGATATTGTATTGGGCAGTATTGCCGTATGGATATTTTTACCCACCCCTAATGTGATGAGTGGTATACCTGTCCGTTTCTCCCTAGTTCTGAATTTGTTTTCCAGTGTTCAGTATTCCTCATATTGTTCTTTCTTCACAGGAATTCTGGCAGTGAGCTGCAGGTTTATTACGCACCTCATCACACCTACAGTGACTTCTTCGATGAGCTCAATCGTCGCGGCGACACGTTCTATGTGGTGTCTTTCCGCAGGGTGAGTTTCTACGTGTTTTGGGAGGGGAAACGGGCGCTGGCTCCCACAAAGTCAATTAGAGGAGCTTTCACAGCTGAACGCTAATCAATTTGTCTGTCGTGAGATTTCCTTTTCCCAAACGACCACAAACAGCAAGTTAATTACAGACAGAATGTATGATAAATTACATGTAGGTAGGCGGGTTCCTCCACTGAGGTTTGATTTGAGAGAGAAAAGTGAGGCGATGGAGGGTGGGGGATGAAATGCACACGCCCAAGGGTGTAACTAGCCCTCTCCAGTCCAGTTTCCTTGGTCCATTAGCAATCATCAAGACCAATACGGTGATTTTTGATTTTTAGGCATGGCCGTACGTCACTGTTAATCTTCTTGGTCGTCATTCATGTGACCACTTTTCCACATTTGAGACTCTGAACCTGTTTTGAATTTCCCCTGTTGATGATTAATCCTGGACATCATATTCAGAGAGCTATTTGATCAGTTCGGGCTTGTTTCTTTCTTTCTTTTCCAAAAAAAATCTGTTCATAGAGCGCCAATCTTATATCCTCATCTTTATCAAGAAAAATAAAGACTTTTGCTATAATATAGTTTCTGTTTCATCCTCATGAGAAAGTCCAACTGAATTTCCAAATTTGTCCAAAAAGTAACATGAAAATTAAATTAAGATGTTTTTTTTTTTTTTTTAAACCAAAACCACATCTGGTGTCTCCAAGGAGCTCATATTACACTCCAAACCTCTGGGTGATGATAAGCCCTTAAATCCTCAGGATTACTCAGTGGGGCGGGAGTTTTCAAGCATGTGGTCAAAGATCGAGACCCCCAAGCAAGTCACAAAGGTTTGGCTCCGAGTTGGCATGGTGACAGCGGGGACAATGGTAACAATGGTGTACCCGAGTCGAGGGCCTCTACAGGTCAAGTGGCTGTCGGTCAGTTTCTAGCAGCTTTGTGTTGCATGAGCTGTGAGGGCGGTTTAGTTCAGAACCTGGAATGTTACAGGGCGAAACCCTCTCAGACACTTAAACTTTTATTCAGTAGTTAAACACAAATTACACATAGAAATTCCTGATGGTTGATTCTTACTCGCCTGCCAACGAAAGATGTTTCGGTTACGCTGACTGACTGAAAAATACCAATAGTTACTCTTTTATTAAATCACAATCGAAAACAACTCAGGGAAAATAAAAGTGTTTCACTTATTTGAAAGCTTTGATTGATTGTAAATGTCATAAAATAGTGGAACATGCCATCACTAAAGCCTTAGAGGCAATGTCTTCAGTATTGCTTGTTTTAACACGCAGTGAAATCAATTAGGACAAAGAATCGCCTTCCATAAAAATGCTTTTACGTTCAGTTTGTCTTTTATTAAATGCTGAAGTGGATTCATCCTGGATTTAATAGGCAGGAAAGGTTTCGAAGAATCATAGATGCATGAAAACGACACTTTAAAAAGCACTAAAATAGTAAAAGACAGATGATAAATCACAGCCCTGTTATCCAGTCTGACCTTTTTAATTCTGGCAGAACTAATAGACTTTATTAGATCCACTCATTCTGTTTATTCGCCTGTGTTTTCTGGGTGTGCTTTTGTTTTTTTGTTCCATTCGGTATGATGTTGTTACAAGACTGCCAAAACTCTAGATCACATTTGGAATTGTGTTTGGATTTAAAACCCAATTACCAGCAATTTTTGACTCGTGTCCCTGGAGGCACACCCGTCAGGTTCACTACCCTCGCCAGCAACTGAGGTCGCTGTCTGCACTATGTCGCTCAGAGACGGCCATGCGTGGGTCACGGTTACTTGACCTACCACCTGTGGCTTTGTTTTTGAGGTGAGGCGATGGAAAACATAACAACAAGGCCCGAATATGAAACTGATCTCTCTCTTTACTGTCATCTCGTGGTCTTGCTTCACTCCGAGCGTTGTTTTAGCACCTGCGACTTTATGGAAGTGTGCATGGAGGTGAGGTGGTGGAAACGCTGGCTCCTTCTTACCGTGGACCGTATCCCATTGGGTTCAAGGAAAAAAATCCACCTGTTGTCATGGCAGCCGTAGCTGTTGTGTTGGCTCGCCGGTCCCCCAGATGATGAGCAATAATGCGGTCGGTGGTTTCCTGCCACCCTCCAAACCCAGTCAATAATACTCCCTTAGGTGGTCTACGGGTTATTCTTAATGCCCTGCAGTGCCATGACCGTCTACCACCAAACCCTTTAATGTGAAGGAATCCTCACACATCGTGATGTCTCCTTGTAGCTTTTCTACACGGCTCCCTCCCATCTAATCCCTTCCCTAAACTCAGACCGTCCTCCCTCTGTCATCACTGACATTTTTCAATGTTTTGCATGTTTACATTTCATGCAACGGTCGGCAAATCATTCTAATGTCGTTGTCAGATAACTACTCTTTCCTCACAAACTGAGAGAGAAGCAAGACAAATCTACTTTTCAAATCCTGTAGGATTTCATTCACCGATCTAAGTATGAATCATTCGTCTGATTCATTGAGTCATAGCTTTTGAATCCGGGAGTGGAGCTGCAGCTAAACACCACCGTGTGTGAGAGTCTCGCGTGTCCACACATTAGCATTCCACTCCTCCTTCTGGGAGGATGTGCTCGGATCAAAACCTTTCCTCTCGTTGTCTAATGAATCCCACAAAACATGCTTTGAAGGAATACTTTCCTGGTTAGTGCAATTGTAATCCCATATTTCTAGTAGATTAATAAATGCAATAAGTGCTTCAATTAGGTGACTACTCAATTTAGAGATTGTAGTTTAGATGTCGGGGCGAAGTATTAAAGGAAAAGTGCTCAATTTGAAGAATTTTGTGACAAGAAAAGCCTTCGTTGGAAATTATTTTCTAATGCGAGGACCTTTGAACCTTAACCCGCTATAAAATATAATATAATAACAAACTTTATTTGTATAGCACGTTTCAAAAACACAGTTAAAAGTGCTTTACAAGATTAAATTAAATTAGCTGTCAAATCAGAAGCTATCTCAGGACACTTCACACATCGAACAGGACTAGAAACATGCTTTTCCAGAGTCCCAACATCACCCGGGAGCAGATGACTGTTGCATCACTGCTCAACTCTAATTGTTGACTCAAATCCTCCAGGAGGTCGCCTCCTCAGGTTTATTAACTCGGGCTCCCAAAAGCTCGGTCAACAACTGGCAAACGCACGCGACGGAGCGTTCTATTTGCTTCCTAAAAAGTCGCTCTTCCTCCCGGTGACCTTCTTCTCTTTGTTCTCAGGATCATCTTCTGCTTCCTGCCACCAACCACAACAAAGGAAGTCGACCCAAGATGTCTGTGGTGTTGCCAGCCATGAACATAAACGGTATGCAGCACACACACACACACACACACACACACACACACACACACACACACACACACACACACACACACACCGGTCCGGGGGTTTGGTCACTAATGTAACAGATGAAAGGCGAAGCCCGGAGCCGATTCAGAAACACGTCTCCCTACAAGAATGCATTACTTGTGTTGTAAGAAACTTCCAACTCCTCTGACCAAAATAGAGCACTTTTACTTTTTGAGCCTATTAAGGGAGTGTGAGTGTGAGTGTGTGAGTGTGTGTGTGTTGCCAGTTTAACTTAAATCAAATAAAGTTTCTTTCTAGATTTTCTTTGCCAAAATGTTTGTCTTTGACATCTGGCATCTTGTCTGGATGAGGTCTTTGCTTTCGATCTGCCTCAGATTATCCTCTGTAGCATTTAACAAGGTGTCAAGTGTCTGTACAGTCACTTACTGAACCACGCACAGGCACAAATATTAAAAGAAATGTAAAAATGTAAATGTACTTCATTGTTATTTATTACGGAAAAAACTTGGTAAAAATGCTTGCCCTTAACGTTGGAATGTTTTGTTTTCAGACACAATCCTCTGTTTATTCCTATTTAAATGCATCAGTAATCACTTTAGTCCAGGTGCAATGATTATGTTATTACCCAATTACCCAGGTGAAATTCATTAATTCATAACATTTGTTTGGTGCTATAAAAGACGAGACATTTGCAAATTATTCCAACTTTATAGGCGACCATGCGAACGGAATAGATTAACCCCATCGTGACTCGTGCATCCTTACTCCGTTATCGTCCCAAATGATGGCAGCAAAAAATTCAAAATACAAACTCAGATCCTCTTCAGATTATAGAGCGGGGACGCTGCTCATCCCGGCCGCTTCATTCCCTCTCAAAGAGAACAATCGCCTACACATCTTGTCCTGGTGGGTGGCAATCAGAGCACTTGGCTGCTGTTTGATGGGTGGCGTTTTCTAACGGCCCATTTGAGATGCAATCACCCGTTTATTTGACCACCTGCCCTCAAAAACAAAACCCTTCAAACATTTTTTTTTTTAAACTGGTGGGGAAGCCTCAGTGTCTGAACACTCTCTCTCTCTGCAAAAACACTGGACCTCCACTGGGGTATTTGTTGCCAAATTGTTTTGGTTTTGGGGGATTTTGAACAAATCACTAAAGTATACAGATGTTTTTTATTTCCATGAGCTCATCATAGATTTTGTTGCTCTTTAGATCTGCTGGATTATCAATACAGTATGCCAAAGTAGGAGATTTCAGTGGAAAAAAATCGTCTTTGCTGCGGTTGATTATCAGCTTTATTTCCACCGGTCCAAAGGAAACGTGCTCTAGAAGGAGTGTTTACGTAGGGTGTGAGCAATTACAAACACAGCCTGTTGTTCTTGGGTGCTCGCCTGGCATTTCTTTTCTTTTTTTTTAATCAGAAATCTTGTTCCTCTGATATCTCCCCGGCTGGTCCGTGGCAAAACACCAGCATCAGATTTGATTAGCCGACCGGCTCTGAGAGGAGTGAGTCAGTGCAATATGAGCCTCTTTACTCAGCAGGGAAGACATGGCCAATGGGAAATAACTTTTTTTTTTTTACTGGGAGTGGGGGTGTGTTAGAGATGAAGATTGATGAAGGTAAACATTGTTCTTGGTTGGTCTTGTCAGGGAGGAATGTGAAGGTCCGTGCTGGTCAGATGGCCCATTGAAACAGCAGTAAATAGTGAAATCCAAGACGTCCTTTTCAGCTAATTGTTGAAGTGGACAAACAAAGGTGGCATTCAGGGAGAGATATCGGGTCTGGAAAGATTCTCGTTGAGAAAAAAGGGGCCTTCGATGAGCCGGATCCGTCATGGACGCCATGTGTCTTTGCCTTCTTGTTTCAGGCGTTTCTGGCTGGATCGTGGACTAACAGCGGTTTTATTTTAGCACAGATGCGTTTACGGTAGCTTCGGGTTTCAAACTGGCCCCCCATGGTAGCTCCTCGATGGCGATTCCCGCTCAGTCCTCCCCTCCTTCAGCGTATAAAGGCCCCATCTGTCACACAGATGACAGCCTCCGAGTCGCATCTCAGATTCACATCCCGGTTTCTTGAATCCTTCGAAGTGATTGAGGGCAAATGTACCCGTTTAGCTGGGCGAGCCCCTTAGATAAGCATAAACGCCGTCCTCTCTCTGGAGCGTGATTGCTCCACGGCGGAGGGATAATGCTTTCCAGCTCCCCGTTGCTTCTCTCCTTCCTCCTTCAGTCACTAAATGGTTTTCATCTGGAGGAGCTGGACAGACTCTGCCAGTCGGAGTCGTTTGGTCTGTCGCGCTCAATAACGGGACAGCGAAGATCGAGACTTTGATGTAAGCCGGGACTTCTTTCTGTCTACCGGACCTTGACCGCCTCGTTCCCTCTCTGAAAACCGTATCTGGCCGAGCGGCGGCTCCTCATAAGGGCCGAAAGGGTTGTGTTTGTTTAACGATTCCCCCCCGAGTTTGAAAGTAGCTCAATCAAGTGGAAGGGACGTGTTTGGAGGAGAGGAATGTTTCGGAGGTGACATCATTTACAGGTGGATGGTCTATTTTTACTGACTGAGCTTGTACATGTGCACCGTGGCTAACAGGCAGCCTTCACTGGGGGGGTTCAAGGCAGAGAGCCGCTGAAGGAGATGGGGGTCAGATTTTCCTACTCCTCTAATCTACACAAACATCACCACCGGTGCTCGGAGACAGAGAACACTCTTACCAGCCCAAATGTTTAACCCTTGCCTCCTTTTGCAAAATAAACTTGTACAAGTGATTCTTTCAACGACTTTCTTCTCCATACATGAAGCTAGTTGTGTTAGCTGCTTTGGTACAGAGTCACTTTGAATCTATTTTATTAAATACACTGACATGTTGACGTTCATGGTCTCCAGACGATGAATCCTGCCGACTTTCCCCTATATTTCTAATTATTGGATAGACATTCATGTCTCCACTCAGGATTCGTTGTAATAACTCGGTCCCGTGCCATCATCGGGTCAAAATACAAAGTCAAAGTACTGATTTGAAAATATTAGCATGATGACACGCTAATCTCAGATGTTGAATATAGTAGGCTGTCAAACATCGGTATCTTCTGCCAACGTGCGGCCCAACAGAGCTGCTAGCATGTCTTCAGACTATTTTAGAGTTATTATGGCCTGTGAGATTATTAATCTAAGGGTAAAATATTGGCCAACATTGGCTTGTTCAACCATGGTAGAACATCCCAATCATTAATTACATAAAATATGGATTAGCCTGAATCTGATTACTAGATTATTAGACCCGCGTTTATTTTTATCGGCCGTGCAAGTTTGTGATTATACTTGCAGATGAATTACTTCCTCTTTGACACAATAAAAAAAGCCTCCCTCATGAACATGTCCTCAGTGTTTGTGCCAGTCTGGCAGCCGCCGTCCTCCCGAGATGCACTCTCAGGTTTCCTCAGATGCGTCGTTGCCAGACATCAGGGTTTTATCAGCGACACACCGGCTCACTGTGTCGCAGAGGCTCTCTGGAACGTCTCCAGATGGCACTCGTCGACGGGGGAAGGAGACCACGCAGAGCACGACGGTGCATTTGGCTGCTTCTACAAAGAGCTGCTGTCCGACGGTGGGCCTCGTGGCTGTAGTGTTTCTGTGCTTCCTGTTTCTCAAGCAGGAGTCTGAATAGGATTTAGACATTTTGCTAATTTGGTGAACGGTGGATGCAAACAGTGCAGGGAATTAAATGTCCTCAATTTGGATAATTGCTTATATTGCAGCCCCCGTGTAATTATTCTGTAATTATTGGTACTTGTTAAAATATAATTATGGGGAACAGTGATCTTTAAAGGGGTAACAGAATTTTTTACAGCACACCGTAGACATGTCCTCACACATAACGTATGAGCAAACAGTTCCCTGTATACACATCCATCAATCTGACACACAGCAACATTAATATTCCTTTGAAGTTGTGTTTCTGGCCACCTGATGAATGCAATATTAATTTTACTTTGCACTCTGTTTTGGCCTCCTCCATCTCCCGATGGAGATATCGGGCTTTAGTTGCTCAATTACCCTCGATATTCACCTAGTCACTGGAAGTTTTGATACTCAGCCATTTCAGAATACAGTAACATAAGTAGTAAATATACTGGGAAAAATAATAACAATGGGGAAAATGTGGAAGTAGCCAACTGAAACTGCTGATTTACTATTTAGTGGCTCAGCTTTGTGGCTTCTCTCTCTAGAGTTATGGGTGTTTTACTCACTGGGTCAAAGTAATTATTAGATTTTTGTGCTGTGATGCAAACGTCGTCTGTTCTCTGTAAAATTGCCACCAAATAATAAAGATCACTTTAAAAGGGCTGGAAGCCTCTTGCACCCACAAACCCACAGGGTGCTTTTACTCCCAAAGGCTGCTGCATCTGTGCTCAATTTTATTTATAAGGCAGAAAATATTATTTTGAGAATAATATTAACACAATAATAGAGCTACAGCTCCTTTATAAATTGTAATAAGATGTCCTGCTTTAGTTGTTCTCTTATTATTTGATACGCCTGTTGGATTTTAAAGGATTTCCATCATATTCATCCTCCTTGTGTTTTACATTCAGATTATTGATGGTGTTCTTCCAGTTTTTGTGCTATCTGTCTTCTATTATTGGATGTAAATAAGCTAAGTGGGGGTAACGTCAAAGCAGATTATGGTGACGGTTAAGCGATGACAGGGTCTTGGACATGGAAGGGGGGGAAAAAAGGCCACGGAGATACACAGAGAATAACTTTTCTAGCTCGGATAAGTAACTGGAGATAGACATAGCGTGACAGAATCCCAACCCGGAGGATGATTTCCAGAGATGTCTGCTGAAGCACTGAAGCCGTTCGGAAGGTTCCGGTTTCACCGCAGGTGCAAAAGAGGAAGTTCGGCAGCAGATGAGGTCATCCTCGGCATTACGTCTGCTCGCCATTTAATGATATGAACATCCGTTGAGTCTTCTGGCTGCAGGAGAGGCTATTGTGTCACGATAAGATCTGATAAAACTCTCTAAAGTGGACGTGCGTGGAAAGCTTGCGGGGGCAGAAGAAGCTGATGTCTTGCACAGGTGTCTGGGGGGGGGGGGGGGGGGGGGAACAAAACCTGCAGCTTTTAAACAACTCGCAGCGCTCAGAGGCATTTTAAAGACACCTACAGCTCCATGGCCGAGTCGTATAAGAGAGCACTTAAACTGCCCGAGGAGTGTTCGGCTTGTGGGCTCCATATGAGGAATGCTGCTACCTTCCTGACTGTCTCGACACACATAGGAAGCCACGCGTTAATGTAAATCCACCAGGGATCCCTCAGCACGTCCTTAATAGTTTCTTCTAGCAGCGACTTTTACGAGCGTGTCCTCTGTGAAGGGTGTTCTTAGCCCCAGACTACAAGAGACCACAGACCATGAACCATGAGTCCCACATCTTTTTTCTATTTCCACATATTAAACCAGTTACTCGGGAGTCGGTCCCACATCGGGACGATCCTTGTGAAAATGTCTTTTTTGATTGCAAGCTTTGTGATTCTCAGCGTTTGTGCCGTTTCACTAGGGGTGGGTAAAAATATCGATACAGCAATATATCGCGATACTTTGGCGCCCAATACAATATCGATTTTTCAACTCCAAAGATTCCTGTTTAAACGCGTTGTTAATGCAGTACTTTATCCTTTTTCATTTTATTTTCAATATTTATTCCAGTGAATTTCATGGGAATTAATAAAATGGAGAGGCTGTTTTGAATGAAATAGTTTTGACTCAATTTGTCCTCTGATCAATATCATCTGATGTACATATATAGGTACTTGTGTTTTCATCTTTATTTATATTGCAATATCGCGATACGTATCGTATCGTGACCAAAGTATCGTGATACGTATCGTATCGTGACCAATGTATCGTGATATGTATCGCGTCGTGACCAAAGTATCGTGATATGTATCGTATCGTGACCAATGTATCGTGATACGTATCGTGCCGTGACCAAAGTATCGTGATATGTATCGTGTCGTGACCAAAGTATCGTGATATGTATCGTATCGTGACCAAAGTATCGTGATACGTATCGTATTGTGACCAAAGTATCGTGATACATATTGTATCGTTCTGGCCAATACTCACCCCTATGTTTCACAGTAAGAGACCTAAAGGATCCTGACTCGTCTCCTCGACTCCTGTTTCTTCTTTTCTTCCTCTCAGATTTGCATGTCCTGCTCTTGTTTAGGGCTGTTTTGTTTATCTCCATGTTGGAGAAATCCAGAATGTGACTCACCTCTGGAGTCCATGTGTGACCCGGCCTCCACCCCGTCTCTCACTGTGTTTCTCCCCCCTACTGTCTCAAACAAAACTCCCTTACACTCTTAAAATGCTCTTCTGTCATGTCTCTGTGCAACCGGTAGGACAGAAACCTGCCAGTGATTAAGATGATGAATACGGTCTGGCTGTTCGTGTCTCGAGTTGATTAGACCTTTTTACTGCCAATTGAGCAAATACCCAATAATAATAATAATAACCCCCCGCTTCCTTTCATGCCGTTACAGACAGCATCATAAGGGACAAAGACTACGAGGTGATGATGCAGATCGACTGTGAGGTAACGGACACCAGGATCCTCCACATCAGGTCTTCCTCCATCCCACCTCTGCTCCGGGTCAACCGCACGGAGACGGTTTACCAGCACGCCTCCACGGACAGCCAGGCCCCGCCTCCTGTCGGCGTGCTGATGGGGTCTTCCTGAGATCCAACAGCAGTTCTTATTTATAACTTGACGACAAAACAGAAGATAAGACCTCAGTTACCACTTTTTGTATGTGATGAAGTATATTTTACATCTGGGGGAACGCCCACTTGATTTTAGATTTGAATGAAAAACGAAGGTAGCTTAAAAAACATTCTTTATCAGGGCTGATCTCCGGAGGTAGGCCGTAATAGGGTCCTAGCAGACGAGCTAGCTCTTTGTGTGGCAACAGCGACTTCTCCCTGCAACCCCAGACGCCCAACATAAGGGTAATTGCTTCACGGCACGGGGGCTGAGCATTGAACCCTGAGTCACCCCGTCATAACACAAATACTTTTACCCCACAGCAGCTCTCCTCATGCCGGCTCTTTTCTCGTTTCTGGAGTGAAAAAATACAAAAAAAAAGTATTCCACACCTGAGACCGATGTCACCAGGAAGGCATTTGTGATATTAACGTTTCAAAAGTCAAACTAAATCTGTGTTTGTGTTTGTTTTCTCTCTCTAAAGTTGTGAAAAAAGAGATGCGAGATTAGTTTTC
Organism: Eutrigla gurnardus; assembly: GCF_963514095.1. NCBI lineage: Eukaryota > Metazoa > Chordata > Actinopteri > Perciformes > Triglidae > Eutrigla > Eutrigla gurnardus. The sequence goes on from NC_139920.1 coordinate 28,627,957, forward strand.
ACGCAGCAAACTCAGGAAGTCAGCTGATCTGTGTCCGCCAGCAGGCGAAGCACTACGTCGTTGGTTTCCATTGATTTAAGGATTCAGGGGTTGTTTGTTTTTCTAGTTGTTGGGTCTTTGCACTGTGCTTCTCTTATATTATTGAACCGATTCAGATACTGTACATATTTATTTTGTATTATGATGTAACAGTAATGCCAGCTCCTGCAATTTATTCATTTCTGCCATCAAAATTTCAGATTTTTTTTTTTTATATTCTCTATGATGTTTTGTGGGAACTTTTTATTCTAATCGACATATTGTATGTAAATGATAAATGGTGGATCGGGAGAAATCATCATCCAATTTGAAACCCAATATATTTACAATTGAGCAAAAAAAGTTCAATGTTTGACATAAATACAGATGAAAAACATATCTTGAGTCCTGACTTTTCCGTCCATGGGCTGAATTGCACTTTTATTTGGTGCACTTAAACCTTTTTTTGAAATTGCAACCTTTTTTTAAAAAAAAAGAAACTGTGTGATGGAGTTGCATTGTTGGGTTTTAGCACTAATTTGTGCACTAAAAATGCAGAACCTGGGAAGATCAGCTTTCATATGAATGTTTCTGCAAAATTGATGTAAAAAGGAAATGATACACAATCAGAATTAGTACTTTGCTGTATGTTGATAAAGCAACATACTATACTTGTACCTGAAAGTGCATTTCCTTTATGCTAAGCTGTGTCTGCGTGTGTGTGTGCAATTTTATTTTCCTTTCAAACGTGTATTTAATTCACCACATTGTTTTCAATGCAGCCCGACTCTACTTAGGGACAAGCAAGAGTACAATTACAAATGTGTGAGGTTTTGTTTTTCGTATTCTATTATGTGCATAAACCAAAATAAACACTGGATTTTACTAAACCTTTGGGTGTATCATTTGTGGTGTTTCAGGGGGGGAGGATTGTGTAACTGCATTGTTATATTTTAATCAAAAAGTACAATAGATTGATTGTTCTGGAGTATTTTCTTTCACAATAACTTGATTTACCTCCAGCAACCCTTTATTTCTGCCTGGTTCTCTTCCATCAAAACACTCGTGAGCTACAATTAAAGCCACTCGACGTTGATGTGATGAGCCAAACAAAAAAAGGAGACATTTTCTGTTAGTATTTCTGAACTTTATTGCAGTCTCCTCAAAACCGTCTGATGTGGAGGAAGTAAGTGCTTTCACAAGACAAAGGTCAACAGCAACACCTGTGATGTTACCACACAGAGGAACCGGTGGTATATGATGCAATGCAATACAAAATAATGTGTACAAAAAAAAGGGAACATGTAATTCTCGGGGATTTGGGGATTTGTTTGAAGAGTAATTCTTCTATGAATTATTGTTAAAGCAATACTTGACCCAAGACTGGAACTGGTTCTGACACCTTTTCATTTATTTATCTCATAAAGCTTTTATTTAAATGGTTTAATAAAATATACAGTACAACATGATGTGTTGACTGAGGAATCAGGCTAATCGTCTCATTTATTTCAGGTAAAATTCAATTCTCGATAAGAAAAAACAATGTAGTTTACACTTCAGCATTTGTACATTTGGCCCCATTAACTCGACACCGAAGGCGGTGTGGACTGATCTACAATCCATTCAAACCATAGAATTAACCTTTTTTTAAAAACACTACTAGCCAACCCCTTACTACGGGTCTACATAGGCAAACTTAATGTTGTATGTGACTTGGTGTCCATTATCCCACGCGTACAAAACGCCCTCTTTGGGATTGTAGTCGACCTGCGTGGTGTAGGTGTAGTTGTTGGTGAAGGGCATCCTGGGAATCATCTGAGTGTTTGTGTGCGTGTCGAAGGCGTATTCCAGTTTGGCGTCCCTTCGGTCGTGCCTGTCCACGGCATAGAGGACGCCGCACACCATGAAGCAGTTCCCGTAGTGGTTCCTCCGGAGCCCGGTCCTCCAGGTGGTCTCCCTCTGCATGCTGAGGTCCGAGGGGTTCAGTCGACTCAGGACGATCACCTCCTGTGAGAAGCCCTCGTCGTCCAGCGCCGGGTAGATGATCCACAGGCCGCTCTCGTCCACGGCGAAGTCCACCTCCGAGTGGCGCTGCCACTCCCACAGCGACGACGACTCCTCCACCAGGGCGTCGTGCAGCATGGTCCAGGCGGCCACGTAACGCCGCCGCAGGTCAAACTTGATGACGTCTCGGGAGAGGGCGCGGTTGTAGTAGAAAGCCCCGTCGTAGACCACGTGGCCTGTGCCGATCCAGTTGTAAGGAAGCTTGTATGAGTTGGTGAAACGGCCTGTAGAGGACAGAGAAGCATGAAGAAGCATGAGATTCATCAAAGAGAGAGGAAAGGCTATTTCAGCTTGGACTACTGGCTCTCACCTTGTTTGAAAACCTCCAGGTTGCGGAACTCCAGCAGATTATTTCCATAGTAGAAGTTTGTGACGTAAATTTTGTCATTATCAGACTTTGGGTCCTTCATCCACGCGCCTTCATTCCTGCCGTAGGTGTTGTGGGTTACCGGCTCGGAGATGGTTGCCAAAGTGTCCTTGCACTCGCCTGCGAAAGAGTCACGGAAGCATCAGTGAGGATTCAGAGACTGTTTAACGTCCTCCAGACCTACGTCAAAGAGTCTGAGAATAATTAGAGGCTTTTATTTCAGCTGGAATCACGGACAGGGCGAGGTGGCCACAAAGGACTGAGTGCTAAAGATCCCCAGAAGAATAGTCATTGCAAAGCTTTCATCAGGATGTGATATATTTTCTTTCTTGGTCTTGTCTTTTGTGGTAAACTCTTATAAGGACACTTTGATCTTGACTGAAATATCTCGTCAATTACTGAATGGACAGCTGGGGAGTTTTGTTTAGACGACAACATTCATGGTTGTGCCTTCCAACGCATCCAACATTTCTTTTTTATTTGATTCTGCTTCGAAGAGTTTGTAGCTCTTTTCTTTCAAAGCATGAATGCGTGTGAATCCCACACAGTGTTGCAGGCAGGAGCTGGATGGGTCAAACAAACACACGACTTTCAATGAGGAGACCGGTGTTCGTGTCCTAAAGTGTTGAGTTATTTTGAAGTGACTTATTTTAAGTCCGACCGTGATGTATAACCTCAACGTTAACCATGCATTTGCTGCGACCGTGGTGGAGCATCACAGTTCAACGCGCTGGGCTACCCAGATCTGTTCAGAAAGTTTTGGACAAACATGCAATCTGTCCTCATTGGAACAAAACTCAACTTACCTGGTTTTCCTGAGGGAGACTCCTCCTGTCTTTGCATTGGCTCATCTGACTCCTCCGTCTTTTTGTTGTCCCAGGTGACTTTGTGTTTCTTTTTGACTTGAGCAGTCTGTTTGGTGGTGGTGGTGGGGGTTGTGGAGGTGGTGGTGGTGGTAGTGGTGGGGGTTGTGGAGGTGGTGGTGGTGGTAGTGGTGGTGATGGCGGTTGCCTCGGCGGTTGTTGCTGCAGTGGTGGTGGTTGCCGCAGTGGTGGTTGCCGCGGTGGTGGTGGTGGTTGTGGCAGCGGTGGTGGTGGTTGCCGCGGTGGTGGTTGCCGCGGTGGTGGTGGTGGTTGTGGCAGCGGTGGTGGTGGTTGCCGCGGTGGTGGTTGCCGCGGTGGTGGTGGTGGTTGCGGCGGTCGTGGTTGCGGCGGTCGTGGTTGCGGCGGCGGTGGTTGCTGCGGTCGTGGTGGTGGTGGTTGCGGCGGTAGTTGTTGCTGCGGTGGTGGTTGCGGCGGTAGTTGTTGCTGCGGTGGGGGTGGTGGTTGCAGCGGTGGTGGTTGCAGCGGTGGTTGCGGTGGTGGTGGTTGCTGCGGCGGTGGTGGTTGCTGCGGCGGTGGTGGTTGCTGCGGCGGTGGTGGTTGCTGCGGCGGTGGTGGTTGCTGCGGCGGTGGTGGTTACTGCGGCGGTGGTGGTTGTGGCAGCGGCGGTGGTGGTAGGGGCTGAAGATGGGGGAGCCATAGGTGTGGTGAACGGCAGAGAAGTGTGGGGAGTCAAAGTGATCCGTCTCTGTGTGGTAGGAGGCAAAGTCGAGCCTGAAAAGGAGGTGGATTCAGTACCTCCTTCTGGTTTCGTGGTCTGAGTGGAGGTCACCGGGGAGGAAGCTGCTGTGCTGTGTATTCCTGCTGAAGTTGGGAGAACATGGGTTCGGATGGTCATGGTGGAAGTCGGACTGATATTTGAAGCCTCTGTGGCTGAATTTGGTTCATGTGTACTTGAAGGACCTGCAGTGCTGCCAGGTATGGTTTGCATTGGGTCTTTCACCAGCTGGGTTGAGGTCTCTATCATGGCGGTTGGTGCGTTTATGGTTGTGAATGCTGACAGGACTTCCTTTGTGGCTGTTGCTTTGGAAGACCCGGTGGTGTTTATTGTAGCTGTGGTTGTTTCTTTGGCAGTGACGCTTGAATGAGTGACGACCGGTTCATCCGACAAAAGCATCGGCCACCTACTGATTCCTGCCGTGACTCTCTGAGTAGTTTGAGGCGCCGTGTCGGTGGTCCTGGTTGCTTGTGTGGCAGCGGCGGTCGATCCAATCGTGGCGCTTCTGGTTGTGGATGAGTCACTCTGTGCATCTGTAGAAACGTCCACCGATGTGGTTCCAACGGCACCGGTGAACTCGTTAGGAGTTTTGGAGGTGGACTCGGTTTCTTTCAGACTTGTTGGTTGGCTGGTCATCGTGGAACCGTGGAAAGAACCTGTTGCTTTCGGTCGAAACATCCTTGGTCCTGCCCTCGTCCTGGGGCGTTGGACTCGGTGGTGTTGTAGAAGATTCTCCTCGATGAAGGGGTGAATTGGCCCGTCGCCACTGAATCCATGATACTCAAAAACTAAGAAAAGGGACAAGATTTGGTCAAATAACCAGCGCATCTTGAGAAAATGCAACATTCTTTTTTTAATCGTCCAATACCATTAAAATCGTGAAGTTATTTGTGTCTGAACTCACAAATTACAGTGCAAACAAATGGGAGAAGCCATTTGTAACTCTACATTGTTGCCGTTCCTGACAGATTTGCTTTTATATTGTCAGTAATATAATGTGATTATCCATCCGAACCAGTTACCCTGTTTCATGGTTAGAATGAGGACGAATAAGAAAAGGGCTACAGATTTGAGATTTTTCTAGATCATTCTATTCTCTGGTTTCAATCTGAAACCCGTTACACTCACAGTTCTCTCCGGGCTCCCCGTCATCGGCCACCATCGGATCTGGGTCTGATTTATAAAAAGTCATCCCTCTAATGATCATTCCATTGGGGCCGGTCTTCGACACCTGAGACGCCTCCTTGTCGGCCACGTTTTTGAGGGTCGCCTGAGGTTTGACCTCAATGATCTGAGCAGAACCATCTGTCGGTTGGAAGGATGGCTTTTCCCCAATAAACTTCTCCTCATACTTTTCCTGTTAGTGGAGAGATGAACACAGAACTTCTATGAGGCGAGAAGACAAACAATAGGATGAGACTAAAACATGGATGGATTACATATATGGACCGATATTTGACAATATCAGCTTCTAATCAGTGAGGCAGAGATTATTAACAAGAGTTTTAGTGAATGCTGTTTTCATCCTACCAAGAGAAGACAAATGTGAGTTTGACCTCATTCCGTGGCAAGAATACGAGGGAAATACTTCAAACATGATTAAGGGAGTGCCACAATGAAATATACAAATACGCAGAACCGCTTCCTTTGGAAGTAAAACTGCAAACGCCCAAAATGTAGGCAATCATTCCTCATTTCAGTTTACACAACTAGTTTGGTTAAACTGGGGTTTGTTTGAAACCAGTATGAAAATCTGACCTCTCATATAACCAGTAACATTCACCTCAGTAGTTATTAGTTATTGAGGCTTATGAATGATGACCAAAGCTACAAAGTGCGACCCAAGTTTCAATAAACCTGAATTGTCCTTTCATAAAAAGGAAACATTAAAAAAAGAAAACGTTGGCTTTAGTTTCAGTTTTCATTAATAACCTTGTTTAATGCTTTTTACGAGTATTGTTGTTAAACAAATTAATTAACTTGCTCATAAAACCCAGATCCACCAACACGGTTCATATTCATGGATCAGACCACAGCGGTAGAGCGGCTGGCCTGAGGTCTGCTGTTGTCCACTGGCTCTGCCAAACACTTCACATTACTTCACCAAACCTTTTACACATTTATTTTGTGTTGCTTTGGAAGCGATGACTTTATTTGGGAGGGTGGAAAGAACACGTAATTGCAGCTTTTGTTTTGAAGGTATGCAAGGCTCAATAATGCTTTTGCCGACTGAGCAGAAACATGCAAATCCAATCAATTGTTTCAGGCTGGTTTTTCTCCTCAATTCAGTGGTCGCAGCCTTCACATGTGCCTTTAATAGAATACTGTATTTCAGGATTTGTCAAGACGATATCAGTGTGTTATAACACCTGTAAAAACTGTGTTTTTAGGTGGGAACTACCTTTTAAAGCATACATAACAAGTAAAAGACTTATTTACAGTATCTTGGTATTACTTGACACAAAAATATAATCAATCTTTTGCATCAATAATTACTTTAAACACTTTAAATGGTCATATAGTTATAACTGTGTTATTACAGTAAAAGATAAAGAACCAGCAATACCACAGTTCATAGGTTAGCACCCCTCACATCTGTTAACCCCGTGATATCAAGATGTCACTTACATCTGGGTCTCGATAAGCGGCGGCCCTGCTGACCTCGCTGAGCCTCTTCTGCTCCTGATCCTGGTCCTGATCCTGGTCCTGATCCTGGTCCTGATCCTGGTGCGGAGGAGGGCTGGGTGGGCTTTCAGTGGCATCCGCCTGGATCTGAGGGCTCTGCTGGTGCTTCAGAGACACTGCCTTCAGGCAGTCATGGACAAATTGAGATATTAACATATATACTGTGCATTTGTTATTGTTGTTTTATGGAAAATAGGTCTCAATTATCAGCAGTGATAATTACTAACGGAAGGAAAACGATCCATCATCATCATTACTGGGCTGTTTTCACAGCCGACACTCTGGCTTCTGATATAAAACCACATTAAAGATCACTTTGTCCTATTCAAGTGTCCTGGAATACAAGACAAGGGCCCTGAAACTACAGTTTTATGGACTTGTGATGACCCCTTCTATCCAGTAGGGGGTCTCTGTTCCTCTTCCTTGTCTTGGAGGACATCAACAGCTGATTGTATAAATCAGGGGGTCTGAGGCTGCAGGTGAGTTAGGTGGTTTACCAGGCTTGTGGGTTTAAGTGCATAATACCCACCACAAGTAGCACCTGAAGACTACGAGGGAGGAGCTTAGATAGTTCCTGGTTAGAGGCCGTGATGTTGAAACAGAACTCAGACATCATTCATTTGATTTATATAACTCAGCCACGTCTCTACAATACCAGGACGGCTGAAACGAATATAACAATAATGGATCCATTCATTTTTATGACCCGCAGCTGTGTTTTCCATAAATAGTCATTTCAGAAGTGAATGCCGGTATTACTCTGAGAGTTTGTGCAGCTTTCTGAACGTCAGGAAGGTTCAGTATGTTGTAAGTGAGTCTGTCATCGAGCCTTTTAAAGGATGCCACAGTCGGATTCACTCGGGTCAGCACCCGAAGAGTGACACGTACGAAACCTGTTAGAGGGGGATGATGGATGTGATTTGGACCAAGTTTGACTGAGGCAGCTTCTGTTTATAGTCGTGAGAAGAAGAAAACCCTACATGTATGAAGTTTAATCTTCATTGTAGTGTTCCAATCACTTTTCATTTCAACTTCTTCTTTATTCTTTTTATTCAATGAGTCATAACAGTCATGGTACATTCACACAGGTGTTTTTTTTACTAACAACTAACTCGTTTTATACAGACTACACTCTTCAGTTAGTTCGGTTGCACCTGTTTCTGAGGGGAAATGTATTATTTATGACGTTTTATGATTAATTTAAGTATATGGTGATAACTTATGATCCAAATTCAAAGGAGAGAGTTGAACTGAAACGTTGAGTAAAAATACTATTCTAGGCAATTTAATAAAACATGAATAGAACAATATATATTTCATAATCTAACCTGATTATGTTATAAAGTAATTTACTAAATGGGGGACTTTTGAATGTTGCTGGATTAGAATCAGGTCAGCCAGGTCGTTCAGGATGGAAATCCTGTGCACCCCTTCCAGGTCCAGGTCCAGTACCCTCATAAACCTGAATACTGGCCCCAAAGGGTGTGTTTTACTGGACACGCTGAATCCAGGAGCCAACAATAAAAAACACCCCGCATGAATAAAGTGTTGCTGTACCTTTTCCATGTTTTCCATGCGACCCAGCAGCTTATTGGTAACGGAGTGCAGCTTCAGTAGATCCATGCCATAGAAGGAGCCCTCCAGCAGCTCGAGGATCGTGGAAAGCTGGAATGATCAAGTGGATTCCATCAAAACCAACTCAAGACATGCATGGTAAGAAGAATAGGTCTATGTCCCAAGCCCATCCAACCTCCGAGTCTCTGGGTCAAAAGTGGGACTATTCCTGAATTACTCATGACATCCAGGCCTCTCTGGACACCAGTAGGAACCCTGCTGGCCCTGGAGCTGGAGGACTGATGCGTATCGGAGGATCGAGTGTGGATGGGGAATGGAAGCGGACGACACGTCACCTTGACATTCTCTTCCCCAGCGTCTCTAAGCTGTTTCAGCCTGAACTCCCCCTCGCACGGGTTGACTGCGGACGGAGGAGCGATGCAGGCGCACTTGCACTCCGGTCCGGACGTGATAGTCTCCACGCTGTAGAAGTCCTGCGCGGCGGCGCTGCCTTCCTCTATCCGCCGGCAGGCGCTCCTGCTCAGGGGTCTGACAACACATTTACACCGACAGTCAGAGCCTTCCGAGAGGGCTTTCACTTTGTCATAATCACCCAGCAGCTACGAAGAGAAGAGACCGGATGTATTTTGCGCCACTCACAATCAGAAACGTTTGAATTTTGTTTGTTTTTACGCACGAAATGATGAAATGTCCATAAGTTTAAAAAGAAAAGAAAAAAAGGATTTCTCCTCCTACCTTGGAGAGGATGCTCTCCTGGCCATCTATCTCCTCGTGCAGCCTGTCACTTTGCTCTGCCTCGAGCTCAAAATCTGACCTGGGGTCTGCATTCCAGGCGTTTGGCGCCGCGGAGCACCGTGGAAACAACGCACAGCACATGACGACGGCGACGCATAACTTATACATGTCGTGCTGCTCACAGAGCACTGGAAATGGAAAAAACAAGTGTTGCGAATGTGCAAGCAGGCACAGCCTGTCGCAGATCACTTTAGCTGCCAAAAAGGTGTCATAGCCTACAGCTGGCTCCAAAATCAGAGAGGTCTATCGAGACATGTGAGATGAAGCTTTATGGCGCGGTGTCATCCTGCTCATTGTGGGTGAATGCAGAGAGACCGTGGAGTCGCTGCTGCTGGAGGCGCGCTGACAGGAGGCGGACCTGCTCCAACCGGCGAGGAGGAGTTCAGCTGCTTCGAATCACTCCTCAAACCTCAAACCTCATGTGCAGCAACACGTATCATATTAGTCAGGAGTTACAAACGAGCATCGAAAGCTTCGACCTGGAGGTTTCTTTAAGATGCAACATAGAATGTAAGGTTCTGAAGTATATAAGCAGGAAGCCTGTTGCGTATTAATGCCCGGTTTCAGGTGTGCTGTTGCTGCCCTCTACCTGCAAAGGTGTGCACTACAATGACAAAGCGTCTGAAATTCCCATTTTATTTGCACTGTAAGGCACATCCAATGTATGCACTTCATTTCCATCAAACGTCCTTCCCGTAGTGTGATACGTGTGTCTGTCTCTATATATATAAAAAGGAACACAGGAAGTTCAGTTAAGGCACAAGGTGCCACGAAGGTTTGACGATCGCAGAAAAAAGCCATTTGTCATGATAATAATAAACCCTGGATTGTGATACCAAAAGATTTGTTCTGCCCTGTAACGCTTTGTGGTGTAAAATACACAAAGCCCCCATTTAAACCAGTCGCAATTGATCTATACATTTCATATCATCAAAGAATTACAAGAATAAAAGCACCAGTTTTCTCTTTCCACGAATGTCCACATTCCCCCCCACATAGAGCATAATCTTCATACCATTAGCTGTATTTCTACTTGATGCCTTCATCTGTAGTGAGCTTCATTATATAAGCATTTGGGTTTTTAAAACCACTGCTACAAGCCTCAGAATGAGAAACCTGATAAATAGGCGGTAGTTGAGTGCTGCGACTAAAAGTGAACTGTTCACATTCCCGAGCATCCTTCACGTTCCAGCCTCTCCTCTGCTGCCACCGGCAGGATGAGGTGAGAAATGCGGCTCCACAGTCCGCCGTACTTGTCCAGGTCCATCCTGTCAAAAGACACCGGGTGGCCTTTGGAGAGGAACTTCTTCTTCAGATAGTCATCCACCATCTCCTCCACGGTGCTCAGCCGGGTCTCAGCAGGAATCTCCTCTTCGTCCCCCAGCAGCACTGTGAAGATCAGACAAGTCTTCTTGTAGGCGGCGTTCTCGTGGTCGCAGTAGCGATAAAAAATCAGGGTGGAGCCCGGAGGCAGCTCTTCGAAGCGGTTGATGACGGCCACGGGTTGGTCTCCTTCGAAAGCTCCCTGCAACTTGCTGTCGATGTCCAGTTTGACCTGGTCGCTGTCCTGCCTGGCGTTGCCGACCCCGTCGATGTGGAGGACGGAGGCGTTGAGGGAGGAGGAGAAGGCGGCGGCCAGGCTCTGAGCCAGGCACTGCAGGGTCCTCTCACCTCCGTGGCCCGCAGTCAGGATCAGACTGACCGGCTCTGTGGGCTGGGCCGTCTGGAGGTGCCTCAGCAGGTGGATCTTGCTCCGGCTCCAGAGCTCAGCACGCTGGTTGGGGAAGTCAGTCTTTACTTTTTCCAGTTGCCGGAGGAAGATGTCTATTTGCGGCACGTTGTCTTTCTGAGGTGGAGGCTCGGATAGGAAGAGATTCTGCCCCAAGATGGCAAAGACTAACCCCAATATACCGACTGCTATCAGGAATATTCTACTTCCTACGGAGAGAAGGCACATGCACACACAATTAGTACTTTAATAGTAATGCAGACGTTATTTATCTTAGCTAGCAATCACCATCACAGTAGAAATAAAAGATAAACATAAGGTTAGATTAACAAGATTACCTCCTTGGTTTGCAATAACCGCTGGAACTGCAGGTTGAGCATCAGCAGTCTCCTGAGTGGTCGGACCAAGGGTTTCAACTTCTGCAGTAGTTGGTTGGACGGGTGTGTTCTCGTGCGTGTCCTTTTCTTGGTTCTCCAGGTTGCTTCTGTCGTCTGACCAATGATAAAAAATGATTGATTTGGGCAGAAAGCTGTCATTTTGCATTGATTAACGTCCACACAAATGTCCCCAGTTAGAGAGAACGAGTTACAAAACCTTAACGTAACTTAAAACTGGGACAAATGACACTTGGTTTAGGTCTGCAGCCTTTCCAAAGCAAGTAAATACAAGTGCCATGGCTCTTTAACAAGTGTGGAAACGATGGATAATAATGTCTGGATCACTTGTGATAACACTTGGAGAGGAGCACTCACTGGAAATCTCCTCAGCCGTCACGCTCGCTTCCACGTTTCTCGGCGTGTCTCTCCTGCAATCACCACGACTTCCTTCTTCAGCCTGAAGTGGGGGTGGGGTGCTGTCCTCAGGCGCCGCACTCTCTTCAGCATCAGGTCCATCAACGTGGTCGTCCTTTCTGTCATCCAGGGTTGGTGGTGTGGTTGCTTCTGGTCCTTTCTGCTCCCCAGAGGAGTATTCTTCTGAAAACATTAGAATAGTTTAACTTCCACAGCAGCAGCAGAGCTTCTACCGTTACATTTTAAAGTCCCAGTCAGCAAGTCTGGTGGATGGAGGGCACTCTGTCAGATTTTGAATGTTTTCAACTCTCACGCTCCTCCCCCTCGACCACCGAGCTCCTCCCCCTCGACTTCCTGCCCTTTGAGATCCCTTAGATCACGCCACCTTTGAAACGCGGGTCCGATGTTGACTCTGGTTTTATCACGGGCACCGTCGCCATCTTTCTTTTTTTCCTTCTTTTCCACCGGTGTTTTCTTTTCCTTGGTTGTTTTGGACCTCCTCGTTTGGGTTTTTAACGAGGAATTGGAAGCTTGTAGCTACTTCCCTCCGCCTCCCCCCTGTGATAGTGGAACGACCCGAGGGGGGAGGGGCTCTGTGTGTGCACGAACACAGCCCTGCGTGCTGATTGGACAGGATGATCCGGGCTCTGTCGATCTTTTCAAAACAAACAACAGGCTCTACGTGAACGTAGAGGCACGCTTTGTTTTCTAAAACCGGATGATTTATGTTGTTCTATCGGAGCGTAGTGTCGGCTTCAGTGTGATCAAAAAAAATTTGCCGACTGGGGCTTTAAGTAGGATTTTTTTTAAAATCTCACTATTAAACAGGTAATAGTCAACCTAACAAAGCAACCAATTACATGACTTGTGGTAAAATGCAGGATACGTATGTGCACGCCGCAGCGATTTGTTTTGGTGATTCGGCTTTGTTTTGGGCAGAAAGCTGTCATTTTGCATTGAATGACACTTGGTTTAGGTCTGCAGCCTTTCCAAAGCCAGTAAGTACAAGTGCCATGGCTCTTTGACAAGTGTGGAAACAACAGAAAATGATGTCTGGATCACTTGTGATAACACTTGGACAGGAGCACTCACTGGAAATCTCCTCAGCCGTCACGCTCGCTTCCTCGTTTCTCGGCGTGTCTCTCCTGCAATCACCACTTCCTTCTTCAGCCTGAAGTGGAGTGCTGTCCTCCTTCACATCCAGCGTTGTGTCATCATCTGGAGGTGAAGATCCTCCAGGAAGAGGCGCCGCACTCTCTTCAGCTAAAATACTGCCTGTAAGAAAAACAGAAATCAAGTGTCATCAAGGTTGAAGTCTAACTGAATGGCTAATGATTTATTTTAAAGTCTAAGAAACCTACTTTCTGTTCTATTCCAGATCTGGTTTATGGTAAGAACCAATTGCTTTTTCTTCAACAGACCTTTTGCACTTCAAGTTCATTTATAACTGTAGGTGACGCATTACAAAATAGATAAGAAGAGCACAGCTAAATGTAACCATATTGGCTTTAATGAGGACGAGAATGAACATGAAAACACTTCTTCTTCTTCTTGGCCATTAATGTTTGTCTGTGAAACCCTATTTGATGCAAATGAAACGGATATTATTCTGTATACTTGCTTTTAGTGTCAGGCTCTTCCACGTCTTCCACACTCTCACTGTCCGTCTCTCTGTTTGTGGATGCAGGTGATGAAGCTAAATCTTCTTTAGAAAGAGACCACATTTCATTATTACAGTAGAAGCATGAAGACATTAAGACGCAGTGATTGATGAATGTTACCTTTCACTTGCTGCTTTACAATATCAGCATCCTCCATATTTGTGGACTGTGTGTCTTCTTCCTTGCCTTCTGATAAAAAAAAGGAAATAATGACACATGATGTGAATTTAAACTGTCTGTCGTAAAGCAATATCTGGCATTTATCGTTAGAGTATTAGATACATTACCTGCTGTGTGTTGGTAATCTGTGTCTAACTCTGCCGTGTCTTTGGATGGGAGGACTTCACTCAAGAGACGGTTCAAACCTGCATTAAAAAAAAGGTAGAAAGCATAATTTTTAATGTAAAGACACAGGCACACATATCAATCCTGATAACATGTTCAAAGTCTGAAGTGATATTGTAAAACTGCGTGTGTGTGTGTGTGTGTGTGTGTGTGTGTGTGTGTGTGTGTGTGTGTGTGTGTGTGTGTCAACAGGGACAGGCTGAAAGTCAGTCTCACGTTTCTGTTTAGAACAGTCAGATGTACTCAAGTTTCCTATTAAATACGGTTTTAAACAATAGGGTGTCTTGAAAAGTAAAATAATGTGGAAAAAAAAACAAAAAAACACCTTAATTTAAAAAAATTAAAAAAACAAAACAATAGAAAGGGACTCTTGTTTCGCTTTTCTGTGTTTACAGCCAACACGGAGAGACAAAAAAAAAAAAACCAAACAAAATAAAACAAACATTTTTTTTTAGTTTCGGTTTCTATTCCTGAGATATCCAGACAAGGAAATGCAGCCTCGACTTCGGGGGGAAACAGCTGAACACAACGATGAGTTACGTTTAGAGATGGGAAAACAATAACACTGAACCGAGTGACTATTCAACTATTCAAACTCACAGTTTGAGACACTGAATCCTCTGTTTCGAGTCTCCCGAGCTTAGCTGAATTCGGGCTAACTCACTGAACTTGCTGTGCGAGCTGACATTGCAAGCAAAACCGAATAACACTAGTTAGTACACAAAAGCCTCAGCGTTAATGGAGCTGATATATTTAATAATGCGCAAACCATTAATAAGCTTCCGACTAGTAAACGAGTTAACCGACGGACGAGATGCTGGTTGACGGTTAGCATGATAATAAATAGCTTTAGCCTGTAAAAACCGCCTTCGTGTAACTTAAATAACGTGCATGTATGTTGAATAGTCACTTGTAATCACTATTTCTTACCAAACGTCCCCTCGTATCACATCGTCGTGCAATATCGGCCGTATGACGCTTCCTTATCTTGTTTAGCTCGCGTTACGTGTGTCGCACTGACAGGAGGTCACCAATATTCCGGCGGAACGTTCAGCAGTGTCCGTGTTCCCGTAGGGGATCGCTAGAGGTGGCGTTTCCGGGGCGTGTCACACAAAATGGTTTCCCCCTCCCGATAACCGATAGGGAAGTCAGGGAAACTTGCCTGATCGTGAACGCGATGATTCGTCGTGTTAATTGATTTGTGTTTCTGGCATCTCTCGAGTCATAAACGTCAATGGATTCCAGTGTTTCTGAAAAGAACGGCTCTCGCCAGTTGAGACGATCGACAAGGCAATCAACGGGCAACGTGAAAGGTGAGGGAATTGACTGACGATTAGCTGACTTAGCAATCGAAGCTAACTCGCACTCAAAGTTAGGCTAACAACAAACAAAAAAAACATGAATTGAAAAACAAATAGAATGGAAAAACATAAAAAACAAATTAAAATGGGGCTCATGTTTTCCTTTTCTGTTTTTATCTAAACAGAAAGACAAAAAAATAGTTGTTGTTTTTTTTACTTTTGGTTTCTGTTTTTTTGTCTGTGATATTCTACTATTCTACGGAAAATCCAACTCGCATAATCATGACTGGGAATACAGCCCTGCGTTAAGGGAAAACAGCGGGTATGGTAGCACTTGAACCTTATGTTGACTTTATTCATGAACTTTAGAGAGTGGCAAACATTCTGAAATCAGTCTCACTCTGCTGTGAAGATGCTCCTGCTGTCAGGTTAACCTCCACTTCGAATAACGCTGTCAAGCCAGCCCAACGTTGTTTTGCGGTGCGTGTAATTCTAGGCATTACGGTAACACCGTGTAAGAACTGTTTTCAAAATAAAAGCAACGTGATTTAACTTTCACATTCTTCAATACTTCTTTGAGTCATAAATAAATGAATACATACAAAAAAACCCCAAATGCATACATATATGACAATATACTCAACAATATAATGAATAGGAAATTATACATTTACAACATTTTAGTGAATGATAACTCAAAAACAATAATTACCCCTTGAAAACGATTCCAGACAATATTATTAAATTTGTGTGAATGTGCTCAAACTTGTGAGTCATTTTGTAACCAATAACCAAAGAATGAACCATGCACAGATTAGTAGGAGTTCTTTTGAAACTTCATTTGATCCACAGTGGTTGGTGATACAGTAAATCCTTCTGCTCCTTCTTTAGTATTGACATTCGAAGCAACGCCAAGGGGTCCTCTAAAGAGGACCAGGAATCAGGTGAATAACCGAGCTCCTGCTGCAGCCGTCAATGGTTCCAGAGATGAGGAGACTGGCTCGGGGGATGATGGTGAGTGCTCCAGTTAAAAAAAAGTGACAAGTGACAAGTGACATGGTCAGGTGCCCCGGTTTTTGTTCAAGGTGGTGTAAAGAGCTGAGATTTTTTTTTTTCTCTCATTTAACAGAGTCCCCGAGCAAGAAGAGCCGACCAGAGACTGGAGGAGCAGTGGGTGGCAGTGGTGATGGGAATGAGATGGATGTCCAGGAAACAGTTGAACAGCTGGAGATGGATGTCCAGGAAACGGATGAACAGCTGGAGAACAATGAAGACCAGGAAATGGATATTCTACAGAATCCCTCTCATGGCCCACAGCAACCAAAAATATGCCACGGTTAGGACTGCAACTAATGAATATTTCCATGATTGACCAGTTTGCCCAATATCACAACTTCATGCTCCTTGTTTTATTGTTTAACTATGACATTATTAACCTTTGATTCACAAGACTTCTTGCCATTTATCAAAGTTTTCCCTCTGTATACATCAGGCGCCCTTGGAGATGTAAATTTATCACCCCGTGTTTTGCTCGGCGAACACCACAAACCCCATAATGCTATAAATAAAGATGGCGACTGGATGAAAACCCAGAAAGGTAGGAAAAGGCTGCATTCAGCACAGGATTATGTGAAGGGAGGATGATACAGTCGTCCTAATCTGGCTCGTTTGTTTTCAGTAAAACCATCAACTAAAGCGACCACCAAGTCTGCTGCACAAACGGACACGATGTGCCGACCCCCAAAACAAACCAGCATGGCTGAATACAGGAAGACAATGGAGGCCAAAGCCAATAGCACTGGTACAGTAGACATTCCTATTATTCTTCTTATTCTTCTTATTATTATTTATTATTATTTTCTCCGCCAGGAGAACCTTGCAATCGCTCGCAATGGCTAATCTCGTCCCATTTATGACTGCATGCTCAAGGACTTCTCGTTGCTACGGAGACTCACACTCTTTTATTGTCCTGTTTTATATTAACATTGACTGACTGCTAACTCCTCACTCACTCCTCTTAACCGATTGACCGATAGGAGCCGTGAGTGATGACACAGCTGAGTGCATCAGCGAACCCATAGCTGCTACTCTGCATCCAGAGACACAGTGGGGAGAAAACAGTTTGCTCACTTCTAGTGTTCTGGCTAACAGCTAACAGAACTGCCAATACACACACAGCTCTCTTGCCACAAATCAATATTTTGATTTTAGTGGGGAAAAAATGCAACGGATTAACATCTCGGATGATAAGTTCTACATTGATAAATTCTGCCTCTACGTTTAGGAACACTGCCCGTTAAACACCGTGGTCCAAGGGTGTACCCAGCATCGGAGGTATCCTACACAACGCAACAACGTGCGAGAAACATTCCACCACAGAAAGTAACTGCTCAGCACAAAAAACAAGGTATTGCAGCCTCAACTGGCTATTTCAGTGATTAGCAACAGCTGTGACATGTTTGACATTGACTTATTGGGATTTTCTCTTTGCCAAGAAATGAAGAAATCAGCTGTCCTCAAGAGAAGCTCTGGATATTCTTGTAAAGGTAAGCAATTATCTTTACAGCCAAAGATACTTTCACATTATTTGTAATACAACACAGTGTTTCGCCTACAATGTCAATTTCAATGGAACCCTCAACCAGGCCAAGCTAGGCCAAAATACAATGTTTAAACTGCCCAAAATAACCAAATATTCATTCAGAAATGATTAATTATTTGCGGGAGCGTCTGTGCTGCGCTGTTCCCGCTGTTGTTCGTAACTCCACATGTGTTGTTGCCCCGGGAAACCCATTGTGGAGCATGTGGGATGCAGGTTATGCCCAAAAGGAGAATTGAACCTGCGGGGAAATGAGATATATAAGTTTTTCTCAAAAATGGCCAAGCAACAATAGAGAAGAAGGGAGAGAGAAGTAAGAGGGGCATTTTACTTTTTAAATGTCTAAGTCATCATCTCCTCTTCTCTATTTGGTTTAAGTCTTGAATATATAGAGCAAACAAAAATTTGAAAGCAAATATACATTGACTGCACCTCTGAGCACAGCCAACCACCAATATGCCATCGTAAATGGGAACCACCGTGCATGGATAATGTTCTCGGGGAAACACTTATTTGAATCTGGCCTTGTGTCCTTCCAGGATTCATGTGGTGTTTATGGCGTTTGCTTCTCTTGGCGCTGCTCTGTTCGGCCCTCTTGCTGGCGTGCAAGTCCATCCCTGTCCTCAAAAAGGCTGCCGATAGTGGAATGAACCCATCCAGTGCTGTGAAGCCAGACATGTTTGCAGACCAGCTGTCGTTGCTTCAGACTCAGTTCCCGAGTCAGAGGCCTGAGTTGTGGAAGAGGAGCAAGATCCACCTGGAGAGGCACCTGAAGACAACCCATCCTACAGAGCCAGTCAGTCTGATCTTAACTGCTGGTGTTAGTGCTGAGAGGACACTGAAGTGCCTGGCTCAGCGGCTGGCTGCCTCCTTCTCGTCTGCCCTTAACGCCTCCGTCCTCCACATCGACGGAGCGAGCAAAGCCAGGCGGGACAGCGACCAGGTGAAGCAGGACATCGACGACCAGTTGCGAGCAGCCTTTGAAGGAGACCAACCCGTGGCCGTCATTCACCGCTTCGAGGAGCTGCCTCCGGGCTCCACCCTCATTTTTTACCGCTACTGCGACCACGAGACCGCCGCCTACAAGCGGGTGTTCTTGCTGTTTACTGTGCTGCTCCCGGACAATGAGGTCAGCGGGAGTATGAAGGAGGTGGAGGAAAAGGTGCAAGACTATGTGAAGGAGAGGTTGGTGGACTCCAGCCACCAAACGGGCTTCAACGAGATGGACATCGACAAATACAGCGGACTGTGGAGCCGCATCTCCCATCTCGTCTTACCTGTTGTGTCTGAGGAGGAAGTAGAGCGTGAAGGATGCTGATCAGACAAACTGGCCGTCAAGGAGGAAGTCAGGACACCACGTTGGACCAGCCGGAGCTATGAACCAGAGAAGTAACGTGTGCAGTGTTACAGTTCACATTGTACTCCCTCTCTGGGTTGGAGATGATCGTTCTCATGCTGCAGTCCAACGTTGCGGTTTAACCGCAACACATGAAGTCCAGCACAGAGTTTTTAACACATGTACAGGCTTTTGCATCAGGATGCGACCGTGGCAGTATCATTCCTCTTCCAAAGTAGGGTCAGAACTGCATATTCTCAAAGAGATTTAGCAACAATATACAATATATAGTTTGATTGGTTTGTTTTCTCCCTGTTCTGTCACAAAATCATATCAACAGCACTTGTTCAACAGTGTTTTAACCCTCGAAGAGTTCCTAATGAATGATCAGCATCCGGTCTTTCTTTGGAACTATAAGGAAGGAATGTTTGTCGGTCACGTCTTTGTTTTACTGGGAAATTAATGAGTCGTGTTCTATATGAAATCCTTCAGAAAGCTGGCTGACTTTATGTTTAATGTCCATGTCCCACTGTTCAATTCATTCTCTTGTGTACTGAATTAGATTTGCACTAAAATGTTTGCTTTAACTATCCATTTTATCTGGAGTGCTGACTTTTATTAAGATAATTATTTTTATTCTTTCCTGAATGTGTATATATATGTGATATGTTGTCTCTTTTCTATAATGGAATATTTTTGATAGCTGTAAATATGTCTTGAATATGAAAAGCTTTGTTCTTTGCACCTGTTGTCCAGAAACCTCTGAAACTTTCACAATTTACAATTTGTAAGAATGAAATATTGCTAAATATTATCAAGTTAAAAAGTGCCTTAGACACTCACATGGAGATGATTAAACTATAATCACTCTTTGATTATTTGATATTTTATCTTGACAACTTCAGAACGAGGTTTCTTGGAGAAAGATTTTCTGATTTGTGCAAATTTCAATTTCAAAATAAAGGAAAGTGTTCTTTCCTGTGATACCACTCATTTATCTCATGATATCTTTCTGAGATTATTTTTGTCTCGCTCATGTTTCAATAAATATGATTTATAAAGAGTTATTCATTAATGCAACTCACTGTTGACCTTCCTTTCTGTTTGCTTCGTTTCTGGAACAGTGGAAAGGAAAAGTCCTTCACTGGGAGAAACGTGACTTTATACAAATTAAAGAGTGTGGCAGAATTAATTGATACAGTTAAACGGTATAAAAGACGATACAAAGTATTTATAACTGAATTAAATTGTTACATTTGGTGCACGGTTAAGATCATCTGGCAGTTTATTTAATGTTGCTTGCAGCTTAACTTCTACGTTGGCACATAGCCACAGTGGAAATGAATAAAACTCGTCCAAATGCACACATTTTATTTTTCTATCTATTAAGTATTTTCAATTTCACAGCACAAGGGATGCTTTTCAGTTGTAAAGCATATTGAAAAGTGAAACCAATGCATGACCAATGCCATAAACTTGCATCCTCTCTGCTGGCCAGCAGGGGGGGCAGTCGCATATATTAATATGAAAATGACAAGAATTTTTGCTCTTTTTTCCCCTTAAAAGCTGATAAAAATAATATTTGAGGTTTTTTTTTATATCAAAAACATAGCTCGATAGTTTAAATAAGCACCACATAAAACAAGTACTGAAATTATTGGAACATCTTTTGTTCAGTAAGGAGAGAAATAGGAAAATGTGTTTTCCCTTTGTCGTAGATAAACATTCATGGCCAGAATACGCCTCCAACACTCTTACACACAACCAGAACACCAATAATAAAAAAGTTCCATCAATGTTTGTTTTCTCACCAGCTCCGATGTGTAATGATGTGTAATATAGCCAAGAACACCATCATGCTTTGGTTAATGAATAATGTTGAAGTCATAGAGAATCAACTTCTTAAGTAGCCTCCAGCTTTAAAACCAGGAAGTCACGACAACACAGCAGGAGATCAATGATTCACTAAGGCGCTGAGAGGAACGTCATAATATTGTGAAACAAGGGTTTGTGACTGAGTGATCTTTTTAGACACTCGCTGTGTAACTTGTCTGTAAAACTGTAATAACTGTAAAAGACCTAAAATCCTTTTCTGTGCTTCTATTGTCCAGGAGCACCAAAGTGAAAATGAATGTGAAAGTCCTGTCATATTGTCGGTGTCGTGCTGAGAAACAAAGGTGTTTAATCAATGGCTAATCGATCGATAGGTGTGCCTTAATAGCCTGATTTTGGTTGAGTCATCTGAGCCTGGACATAGCTGATGGTTTTCCCCCTAAAGAGAACCATATCACTGAATAATCATTTATCAATCACGCCTTGCTTTATGACTGGAGATTAAAAAAGAAGGTTGGGCCAAATTATTTTTACAGTCACAGTATAAACTTATTGGTTTACATGATAAACAGCTGGGATTAACAATTCACTCTCAACCATTCACATGGGGTTGACCTGTTTATGGATTTTTATGTATATTTTGGACTATTTTGCGATAAAATAACTCAGAAACACGTTGGGACATGAACATTGGTTTCCTGGTTGAGAGTCCTGTGTTTGTTTGAGTCGCCCACCATAAGAAGTCTTTCTATTTTCATATTTCATATTCATCACTGTGTCATTTTATTCATCTTTACACACGGAACTAAGCTTTTCTCTGACCTCAGATGCTCCCGGCGTTAAAGCAAAGCAACAGTCTGAGTCATGCGATCTGACAGACTTTATGATCCTTATTATGTACTAAAGTCTCATCTGAATGACGTAGTTTGCCTACAGTATTTCAAGTATATGATAAATAAAGTTAGGCTTTTTTTCCACAAGTAATCACTGAGGCCATGATCACACCACCAGAGCTCTCCCTCGGTGACGACTGGGTGCGCCCGCTTACAAGGAGATACTTAACTTCAGCAAATATTTGCAGTTTGACCTTCATGACAGGCTTTACTCTGATAGGAAGAGTAATAAGAGTGACATGGCCTGATGCATGTAACTTCTTTGGGGATTGTTTCGAGACGTAGGATGACACAGTATCCACTCTGTGTAGTCTAACTCGTAATAGAGATAATAATACTTTATTAGTCCCACAGTGGGGACATTAAAGGGGCAAAGAGGATAGTGCAAATAACAAAGCAGTGCAAAATACAATAACAAAAACATAAAGAAAAATACAAAAGTACTGGGATGAAATTAGACAGCATTTTAAACTTAATGTGAAAAATTTTGCATTATCAACATACATTTTAATAACCTTTACAAAAACAACAGCAGCAGAATTGATGAAAGAATAGTGCTCAAGACAAGCGTCATACACGAGGCCCTTTCAAGCATGTGCATGCATACAAGTGTGCAAAAGCCAGTGAGGAATCTGGTATTTTAATTGCATCTATATTCATCAATGACTTGTGTGCGACAAATGTGTGACAAAAATACATCAACTGTGAGCTTCATGCAAACATCAGGCCTTCTTGTGCTGACACGCAAATATGCCGACGGTGACGGCTACGGCGAAACACAAGTTTCCAACGGCGAGGATTCCCGAGACGGCCGTAACAATCGCTTCGGCTGCACTCGGCCTCTTCTGAAATGCAGAAAAGCAGAAGTGAGAACCAGAAATGATCTCTTTACTGTCACACAATACAGCATGCTACCAAACCATTTTATATTGTCCTCTCACCTTTTTACTTTGTGACCTCCCTGCAACAGAAAACAGTGACAAATATTATTTTGTTCTTTATAAGAATCCATTAATCCATCCATCCATCCAGGTTAGGTCACCAGGCTAATACAGAGCTATATTTAATGTGTATCATTATCATTATCCCCACAGTACTCTACCTTCTTTGCTCCTTGCCAGTATTTTCTTTCTGAGAACGCTGATGACGATAACCCAAATCATACACAGGACGATCCACACGGTGTAAACGATCATCACGTTCCGAAGCCAAGAGCTTTCCCTGTTCTTTCCGCAGTTGTCAATCTCCGAAACGCCGACAAAGACAATGGCGACTGTGTGTAAAACACATTTGGAATAAAATCAGGCGACGTTCTCTGTTGTTTCAAAGCAAAGGTTTGGACATTTTGGGAAATGTGCTCATGTGCATTCTTGCAAAGAGTTTGATGAGAAGATGCCACTCTCGTATCCGTTTGGTACATATGAGGTTACAGGCAGCTGGATGGTTAGCTGAGCGTTAGCTTGAAGCCTGAAAAAAGAAGGAATTAACCCCCAGCCTGGTTTTGTTTTTCTTTTATGCTAAGCTAACTGGCTGCTGGCTGGAGCCATTTATCTACTGGACAGGTACGAGGGTGGTATCGTATCATGCAGTAAACCTCCTGACAGTAAGAAGATGAGCTCCTTTGTTGTTTTTGGCTCAACAATGAATTACGTCTTTTTTTCAAAATTCATCCATTTATTCCTTTTTGTCTCAGAAAATCCAAAAATATTAGTAAATCTATACAACAATACAACTCTCTCCCAATTCCAAGAGCTAGAGTGCAAAGACTCAAATCTGTGATGTCATCAAGTACACTGAGAGCATCGCGGCAGATGTTTTGAGTATGGGTACATTGATTGTCTATGGAGCTTGATGACAGCAGAATTATGAGTTCCTGGCTTTGAGAGAGACAGCAGCTAACAAAATGTTTAAATGTTCCTAATAATGCCATGGCCAAAAAAATATATTGTTGGAGTTCCCCTTTAACTGTGAGCAAGAATGCAAATAAACGTACTTCCCCAAGATTGTCAAACTATTGCTTTAAATAAATTACACAAGTCTTCTTACAGAGAAAAAGGAGCGCAATGATGTTTGACTACATTTAAAGAATCTCCTTACTCGTAAACATGTGATGGACGACCGAACACACTTTGCCAGCGTAGTCGAAGATCTGCTTCCTTGAACGGAACAAAAAGAGAAATAAAACCAACTGTGCACAAAGTGTTGATTTTAGAGTCAAATAATATAATCAGGCAGAAAAAAAGGGAGTTGAACTTACAGCTCATGACGTTCAATTGGCAGACAGGTGATTACCAGCTCTAAGACATTAATCACTAAGGCCATACACACAAGAGCGACGAGAGTGACCTAAACACACACACACACACACACACACACACACACACACACACACACACACACACACACACACACACACACATTCAATATAACCTCATACAATTCACAAAACCTGGATATAAATGGAGAGAAATGTTGTTATTACTCACATTAACAGGATTAGCGACACTAAACAAGAGCATGGCCGATATTTCAACTGCTGCACAAAGAAGTCTGCAAACCACCTTTGACACCTCCAAAAGAAATGAAACACTTTAAATTATCTTAATAAACATGAGGAATTATGAATGAATGAAGTGTCTGTACACATGTACAAATTCCACATAGGAATAATATAGTTATTATAGTTATACATTAGAAGCCCAACTCATGCCTTACCTTATTTAGATGAAGAGAGAAGGGGCTGACAGGAAGGAAGGTCATGAATATATCGGGCAGCTCCTGAGTAGAGGTGGAGCAAGAGAGAAATTAATTTTGTAATTTTCTTCAGTCGGCCTATTGTGTAACAGCATTTATTTACTTATAAGTTCATAAATATCGTACCGTTTTGACTGCCAACAACAAACTGTCTGCATTCATCATCGCAGTGCCTGCTCCCTGAAGATAAACCGAGAAACGTGAACCAAAATGTTTGGAATGTATTTGTTAAAGGGCCAGTGCGTAGCATTTAGGGGATCTATCAGCAGAAATTGAATATAATATGCATAGCTATGTTTTCATTGGTGTATTATCACCTGAAACCAAGAATCATTGTATTCTTGTATCTTAGAATGAGCAATTTCTACATGAGGCGGGTCCGGTTCAGGGAGTCCATCACTGCCATGTTTAAGAGGCCCAGAATAGACAAATGAAACACTGGCTCCGGAGACGTTTTACCTTAAACGAAGGCTACCGTAATTTCTTCGTAGTGAAACTGCAGTAACATGAGCCGCAGAGTAGTAAAAAGACGTGGTTACGGCCCGCCGCCATCTGTCTTTCATGGCTCCAAATGTCTTGGAACGGGATCAGGAAACGGAGTATTCAGCTCAGTTGGTTACAATCTGCAACCGCTAGATGCCCCGAAATCCTACACACTGTCCCTTTAATGCAGAACGTCATCAAATCCCCCTCTGTGTCAATCCTTACCTCTAATACATTAAAAACAACTGGCTTTTGTGAAGTGGTCATGCTCCTCTCTGTGGTACCTGACAGAGCACTTGTACTTGTACTTGTACTTGTACTTGTACTTGTACTAGTACTTGTGCTTGTCGGTGACGTTGTGGTGCGTCGGGTTAAATTGGCGTTCACTTCCACTGGTTCCCAGAATACTGCAAACCTCTGGAGAAATGTCACCCTGAGACACATCAGACAGGCACGAATGTTAACGTGAATCATTTTCCATCGTAGTGTTGACTTTTGGAAGTCAATCAAAGGACGAATACCTGAAGGTGATGTCTACGTCCGCTCCCATCGCCGTCCAGTTAGCCCGAAAGGAAGTCTTTCTCTGATTGTTTGTTTGACTTACGGCTGTGTCCTCAGGAGAGAGACATTTACATTTACATTTACATTTACATTTACATTTACATTAACATTTACATTTCGGGCATTTAGCAGACGAAAGAAGAAGAAAGAATCCACAACATATCATTGCCGATAAAGTAAAAAATAGAAACAAGTGTTAGGTCCTCGTCTGAGTAAAGTAGTATCTGTTCAGCAAGGATACCTTAAGTACAACAGTGCTATGATCAAAGTGCTATAAGAACAAAGAAATGCCTTTTTTTTAGTTAGTGGGTCATGCTATGCAGGCAAAAGTAGAGACAGAGAAGTAAAGCAAATGTCACATCCATAAGAAACCTTAGTATTTCTCTGACCTTGAATTTCCACTTAGATTTCAGTGAAATGTATTTATTAAAATAGAAATGTAAAGTTTGCATATGCAATTAATCAATTCAATGCATTTATTACCTCTAATAATGACAAAACGGTTACTTACTGGTGTGTTGTTGCACCTCAAGAGGTGAGTGGACCCTGGTTCAAGCACGATGAATTTTCCAACATGACGGCCTCCGTCTGCGTCTCGAGCCTCCAACATAAATCCCCGGAACTCTGTGGATCCCTTGCTGCGGAGCAAAACTGGGAAGTGGTTTGAGGCACAGAAAATGAAGACAGAGATAGCAGTTATAATCTCTCACTTAGTGAATAACAAATGCAACAAAGACCGATTGTGATAAAGCAAATTGCAGGAAAAGGTATTTAATTGTCTCCGTACTTGTAATTGGGTCGCCCTCTTGGCCCGGTTCGAGAAGCATCTCGAAGGGCAGCTCAGTGTCCTGAGGAGCAATAGGACTCCCATCGCGTCCAATATGTTCCGGGGACATTGATTCACACGACTGTGGGAAGTTACCACTTGAATACCCACACGCCTTTGTGATGACGCTAACGCTAATCAAAATCCACAACCACATCTGTAAAATAAAAAGTGACGTCTTCATAAAGCCGTAGATCAACAAGCTCTTCGTTAAAACAGTACAACACAATATACAGTATATACTCATATGTATATCTGAAGTCAAATGTTATGTTCACCTTTTATCCAGTTTGTGATCCTTGTTTTAGTTGTATGTCTATTTCTGTGTGTGTATATTGAGAGCGACAAAAAAACGCCGGAGACAAATTCCTTGTATTTTACTTACTTGGCCAATAAAGCTGATTGTGATTCTGATTCTGAGATGCAAACAAACTATTTATTTTGGAAAAAAGGAATTAAACTAGACCTAAAAGTTAACAGCAAACATTTTTTTAGAGATCTCTCTCTCTCATACTGAAACGGGATTTACAGACCTCAGTGGCAAATAATTAACTATACTATGATAATGTAATGATAATGACGAGTCTTTTTTCTTACCTTAAAATCTTTGTTCACAATGTCCAATGCCATGAAACCATGAGTTAAGAGGTCACACTACAACCTAAGATACGTTGACCTTAGAACCTGCTGTTTGAGTAAGAAAACAGAAGAAACTTCAGGAGCGTGTCTTCCTTCCGTGACAGGCGTGAAGTGTTTGAGAGAGGGAACGACTCGCACCGAAGGAGGAAGTCAGAAAGGTTCAATCTAAGGGCAATCTAATCCAACTACACTCACGGCTAAATGATTAAGAAACTGTTTCCCTTTCCTGCGGCTTAGACCCGTGTATCAGATTGTTCTCATGGTTTGTTGGTTCCCCAACAGAATGCAGGTTCCTTAATTGTCTACTGAGATCACTACACACGGATCCAGGTAGAAAACCTGTTCCTTGGGGAACGCCTCAAATGAAAAAAAACGGCTCAGTCTAAATCATCCCTTAATAATACAGGTAAAATGCTGGTTTGTGTCTTCCCATGGAAAGTAATGTAAAATATGTATTTTTTTTTTGATTTTATCAGGGTTTTTTTTAGGTATGCAAAGAAGGTTTAACATGTGATGCAACATCAATGTGTATGTCGCAGTGTAACATACGAGTGAGTAAAGGGTCGTAGGAAAATGGAATGTAATGTCACCTTATTTGTAGAAAGTTTCATATCATATGGAGGATTTAAGTGACATACCGTCTGTATAGGGCCCTGTTTCTACAGTGACTTCACTGCATATTAAATTACTTTTGGTTATTTTCATGACCTTTAGCTTAATTGAAATGTGTTTTTTAAAAATATTTTTACGCTTATGTCGTATGTAAAATATGGCATTAACGAGGTTGCACATTTGGCTCTTATCCATACAAAGAACAAAAATAAATTCCTCTTTTATTGTTGAACATGCATTTGCCGTAAATGGTGTTGCACTTCCTCCATTCTCACACACACATGAACACACACACACACACACACACACACACACACACACACACACACACACACACACACACACACAATGTTACCATGAATTGGAGGCTCATATAAAAAAAGGAAACATATTGTCATTTGAAAAAAGTCATTTTTTTTATTGCAAATATCTTTACACTGCTTTTCAAATTGTTAATTATATTTGAGATGCATTATTTAACACTAATGTATCAATGCCACCTGAACTTATTGCACAATTTATATCCGTGTGCAATAAATTCAGGCATATATATTACCGTTACAATAAAAAAAAAACATCCATCATTAAAAAATGAAAAAACATATTTTTTGCTGCTTTATGCAATGGGACGTTGTATTAAATTTACACAGTGAATCATAATTACAGTAATGAGTGCAAACATCCTCACAAGAGTGCGAGTAACTATATACAGTAACACACTACACACACTAATATCAATCAGAGTCAATGAAAATCATGACCTTTTCTAAAGTGCCAGTAAAGTTTGAAAGAATTGAAAATGCCTACAAAAATATTAACTCTATATTCCTATATTTTATATACAATGAATTTGATCAAATACACACGGGACGCAAATGCAGCAGTAAATGTAAGGAAATTATTTCCTTACACAGCAGCTAGTACATTGATCCGCGTGAGAAGTTCTGCATTCTAACCTGCTTTTCTTCGACGGAACTTTGGCGAATGAACATTCGTTGCAGCATCGACTTCAGATGACGCCTAAACTTCACACCAACCAACGCATAAAAGACGGGGTTCAGGCAGCAGTGGGAGAAAGCAATGAGTCGGCAAACAAAGAACACATAGTCAAGCTTGATACTTGCGTTGCATTCATTAAACGGTGGCACCGAATTGTTCTCCAAAAGCCTGAGGAAGATGACCACGTTGTACGGCACCCAGCCGACGAAGAACACCGCCACGATGGAGAAGACTAACTTCACTGCTCTCTTCTTTGTGTGAGCTCTTGTTCTGGAGATCCTCCCCAGTATTTTAATGTAGCAGGATGCAATCACAGAAAAAGCCATCAAGAAGAAAATAATCTGCTGGGAGATGCCAATCATTTTCCACAGGGTGCTTTTGTACTCACAGCCCAGGGAGTGTTCACCATTGTGGGGGATGGAGATGAGGGAGCTGTAGAGCAAGGATGGCATGGCTGCTCCCATGCTGATTATCCACACCAGGAAGGACAAGAAAACCGCGCTGCTGAGCCCCAATGTGCTCAGGTCAGACAGAGGACGGACCACGGCCAGATACCTGTAGACGGTCATGACGGTCAGGAAGAGGATGCTGCTGTAAAACCCCGTGAAGAAGACAAAAGTCACAATTTTGCAGAGGGCTTCCGAGAACAACCACCCCCAGATGTGGTACGTTGCCCAGAAGGGGAGGCCGGTGGTGAAGACGAGGTCCGAGATGGCCAGGTTGAGGATGAAGATGTTGGTGAGAGACTTGAGGTTTTCGTACAAGGCCAGGATCACAAGGACGAGGATGTTTCCGATGAGGCTCAGTGTGATCACAATGGAGAAGAACACAGGAACGACGATCGATCCGAACTTGACCACCTCGCCTTTTTCACAGACCTCGTCTTCATAGTCAATGTCGTACTGACTGTCATTGTAAGAGTCATTCATTGCTGTTCCACTGGATCCTAGAAAAGGAATATAGGATTAGTTTGTGCATCACTGCGAGTTATTTTCATCTCATTGTTTAATCAATTAATGATAAGAAAGGTCTTTTTACAATGACTATGAGTATATACACTTAAGGAGGATGCACTCAATTACATGTTACTGTTTCTTAAAGAAAAAACGGACATACCTCTTGCTTGACGGGAAAGAAATGTGAATGTGAACAATCTGTACTTCTGTCAACTCAGACAGCTAAAAGGGTGTAGCTTCATAAAACTGTGACAGGCAGTGTTTTCTCTTCCTAGTTTTGTTCTCGGAGCCTGACCTGTTTTTATCCTCGGCTATGTCCACAGCTCTCATGGATTTGTGGATGTGGCTGTTTATTTGGAACACACACCTCTGAGAAAGGAGATGTGCCAACGTTCTCATCAAAAACAAAATACACTATACGGTGTCTATGATATGTGGTTGAAAGCCCTGTCAGTCTGATGGCGACAGTCAGGGTAGAATTTGTTCTTGATGCTCACACCTTTGAACGAGTATAAAATCAAACAGCAACGTGCATCTCAACGAGAACTGTCTCTGCTACTCTGGATAATCCACAGCAAGTGTGAACAGTTTTAATACTCGAACCAGCACTTTAAGCCAATATGCATGAGAAATGAAACTTAAAACTGGTTCTCCAGCAGTTTAGTGTTGCACTGGTATAGTGGACATCTGTGGGAAACTGATTTTTTTTAAAGAAGTGAGAATTGATAGAGCAGGTGCCAAGATACCCTAATTTTTAGTCCAAAGCTTAAAAACACTTGATCATTTATTTCCCATAAACCAACCAATAGTTTCTTTTCATTAGATCACCCCAGACTGGTAAATGTGTGTCTTTGAAACTGCAAAAAAATGTAGTCCCCAAGCTGAAACTGACATTTCAGGTGTTTTCTGAGACTTGACAAAGCTCTGCAAGGCCGGGGCACAAAAAACATCACACATCTTTTATTGTACAATCAATTCAGTGTCTCTTAAATAAAAAATAAGAGCTCACTAAAATTGACCTATGATTTGTGTGTTTCCCTATAAGAATAATGTTGAATGTTAGTTTATTTTACTTTTTAAATAATATATGCTACACATATGCTTTACAAGTCACAGAAGGCAAATATGTCTTCTTTTTAAATGATTATGATTTATTTTGGATGGTGTATGGGGGTGAAGCTGCGTGAAATATGTTTTAAATGTGCAACAACAGGAAACAAAGGACCACAGATGAGTAGGACACGCATTTTATCTGTCATTCTGATCACATGACGGCTCTGTTTACTCTGCTTCGTCAACCAAACTACCCACTCTCAGCGTCCCGCCTCCTAGCCTCTAGGCATTGGTCGGGGGGGCTACATGCAGCTCTGTGATTGGATGACGCAACGTCAGTCACGGCACTTTCAACGGGGCCGTGTGCACACGTAAACGACCTGGATTGTTATGGACTGGAGTCATATCTGCAAAAGTATGTCAAAGTTGTTTAATGTTTGTAATTATTTCACCAGAAGATATCTATAAAACACAGACTGTGTGTATTATGTACCTAAACTGTCGTTTTTCGTTGCGGTTACTTCCAAAATGTCTGTCAAACGTTTACTGTGTAAAAGCCAGTAAACTACACGTTAACTTCACTGTCAAACTACTAAAACGAACACAAGTTGTCCGTAAAGCTGAGTTGCTCGTGTATGTATTGTTGTCCGTCGTTCTTCGACGTGAGGAAAGTGTTTTTAGTGCTTTTAGAGCCGGAAGTTGCTGTCTGTTTTCAAACTGACGTTAACCTAGTTAGCTGTTAGCTAACGATAAACAAACCGAAACGGTGGTTTAGCTAACGTCACCACGGTTTAATGCCTGTGTATTAAAATGTAGGTTGTACCCGTACATTACCACAGTATAACTACTACTACTTTTATAACATTGTTAGATGATATACAACTACTTTTTGTGTGCTTTACTCGTAGCTAACCAAGAGGAGTTTACATTAACGTTAGCAGCTACTGACCAGTAATACCCATACTAATATATATACTATACTAACTATATAAATGATGTACATTTTAAACAAATATGTCTCTTTTTTCATGGATAATGGATTTTAATGAAGAATAACACTGACTCACACAGTAGTTATTGGGTGGATGAGTGGGACTTAGCTTATCATTTACATTACATTACATTAAAATACATGCAGGGCATTTAGCAGACCAGCATCCAGCATAGGTTCCACTTACATGCGGTGATTTTTAACCATACAATGCCTGTTTTACTTTCTGACTGACCAGAAACTTGTCAAGGCACAGGACATATGATCTTCCTTATTGTTATGCAAATAAAGTAATTTGAAAGTTATTAATCTTCAGTAAATAATCTGATCATCCATAAAGTTTTATTGTTGCAGTCATAAAATAATGCAATACTGTTTTTTTTTATTGTCGTGGAGTGTGTCATTGAATGTTACAAAAACAACAATGCATCGTTTCACAGATGTAAAATACTGCATTTGAGTAGTAGTTGGCAATCAGAAGATCATGTTTAAAGTGATGTTATTATACAGATTATACACTATGTGGTTGTAATGTACCCTTCGAGAGAGCTCTCATTAATGTGTCACGCATTTGTGCGTATCAACTGTGTCGCCACAAGAGCGTACAGTATGTTGGAGCATTCGTGTCCATCTTTTGTTCCTTACTGCTTCTGATTCTCTGATTCAGCAGACTGGACGTGACCCTGTGACCCCTGGTTGCCAGGGAGAGTGCGGTGGGGCCATGGCTACTGGGGCTACGGTCGGGGAGAGCCAACTGCAGAGGATTATCCGAGATCTGCATGGTACAACAGCTTTGTGTGCGTGTGCCTGTCCGTGCGAATGTGTGTGAATAGATTGGCTGCAGGCAGTTGGTGGCCGACATGGTGTGACTGTAGAACGGGGAGAAAGACGAGATATGATGTCATGACCTGAGTCTCAGCATCAAGTTTTGAGTACAATCTTCACACGTGGAACTATCTGGGACCTTTCCTGGTCATCAAACCATTTGGGAACGCGTTCATCTGACCTCATGTTCGTGTAAAAAAAGGGTGTGGTGGAACCCTCTGTCAGCATGCAGCGAGACAGGGAGTGTGTACTTCGGATGCACCCATCACGGGTGTCCTTCCATTTTTTACGATGGATACGAGGCAAGTGGTTGATTTACACACTCAAGCTCGAAGAAATGGAAAAAATGGAAGGGATTGGAGATTCAGGCACCAAGACTGTCTGTGTGTGTGTGTGTGTGTGTGTGTGTGTGTGTGTGTGTGTGTGTGTGTGTGTGTGTGTGTGTGTGTGTGTGTGTGTGTGTGTGTGTGTGTGTGTGTGTGTGTGTGTGTGTGTGTGTGTAACCAAAATGCAACCAGAGGTGAAAAAACTGTGAACGTGACGATTCAGTTTTTGATTTATTTTAGTTTCGTTTTCAGTCGTGTTACTTTAGGTCATTTTTAAGGATGTAACAATGTTCTGCCTTTTTTCTTCCCTTCCCTAATATATCCTCTGAATGAAAACTAATGGTTGCTTTCTTCTTTGCCACGCTCTTGCCTGTCTTTATCTGTCTCTTGCCTTTTAAATGTGTGTTCTCCAAGTTAAATCTAGGTTTGTATGAACCCTGTGTCATTAATCCCTGATAATTTCCCCATTTTTGATCTATGTGAATTTCAGAGGCTGTTGCAGAGCTTGCAAAGGAGTACAGGGAAAGTGGGGAGCCAATCACAGATGACAGTACCAACCTGCACAAATTCTCCTACAAACTGGAGTACCTGCTACAGGTATGATTATCTTATATTGTCACACCTGACCCAGGGAATCTCAAACACCTAAAGAAGATTTTAATGAATAGATAATGAAATGACGCCTCAACAAACAATCCATGTTCAACAGTTCCAACTGTATCTATCTATCCATCTTTCTTTCAGTTTGACCAGAAGGAGAAGACCACGTTTCTTGGTACAAAGAAGGATTATTGGGAATACTTCAATGACTGTCTGGCTAAAATCAAAGGAGCCAATGATGGGATCCGCTTTGTCAAATCCATCACTGAGGTATGGAGATGTTTTTGTTGTTTACAATCTCAACGCTAATATTCCTCTGATTACATGCTGATCATTAATAATATTAATGAATTCCCTAAACCATTAGAAAGTAGTTGTATCTGTTAAGCCCTCTACCCACAAATGACTTAAAAGTGTTTAAAGGGATTATTGAATTGGGGTTGTTATGAGGTACTGATCCATAGTCAGTGTATTACCTACAGTAGATGGCAGTCGGCACGTCGCCAGTTCACAGTAATGGGAGGGCAAGCAAAGGAGCAAAGCAATGCACTGCTGTGGACGGGGGCAGTAAAATGTATTTTAGGTTGGCCAACAAGAGAGGCCTACCTAAAAATATCAGTTTGTCTCAGCTATATTTAGAATGTTTTCGTAAGGGGATCTGAGCGCTAAAACACTGACAATAAAAAGAACCTCATAACAACCCACTTCACATGATCCAAACTATCCCTTTAATATACATTAAGACCCATAGAGAAATAAATAAATAACAAACAAATCAATTTAAGGCTTGGAAGTGATGTAACGCATTCTTTTAACTGCAACATGTTATTGTAACGTCATTTTTTTTTAACTGGTAGGAAAAATGTAGCTTATTGCTTTTAAAATAACCCCCAACTTCAGGCATTACTTCTTGAACAGTTGAGATTATAAAGATCAGTGACATTAAATGGTTAATTCTCATTTAGTTGTGTGTTTTTATTGTGTGGAATATCCCTGCAGTTTGATTAGACGTTAACCCTGACTTATGCTCTGTGTAAAACATCGCCTTCTTTTGCTTTGATAGCTGAAGACTTCCGTCGGGAAAGGACGAGCATTTATCCGCTACTCCCTCGTCCATCAGCGACTGGCTGACACCATCCAGCAGTGCCTGATGAACCCGAGAGTCACGAGGTAATACTGCCAGAGCAAAGTTATGTTTTTTCATTTAGATATGTTGCTCTTATGATTTGTTACTGTTGCTCTTAAGGTACTACTTTACTCAGATGAGGACCGAACACTTGTTCTATTTTTAGCTCTTACTTTATCGGCAATGAAACGTTGTGGTTTCCTTGTTTCCTTCGTTTGACAAATGTACTTATTGTAAGTCGCTTTGGACAAAAGCGTCTGCTAAATGACCTAAATGTAAATGTAAATATCAAGCAGGATGGGCTTTTATGTTGATGTTCTATTGTGGTGTTTTACTTTTTCATTTTCTCTTTCTGTTCGAGTAGCAGTCAATGATATCAGCTGTAGTTAATTATGAAGAGCAGTCAAACAAATAATAATTAAGTTAAACTACAATGGAAAACCTTTTTCTGGTTGAGAACAAATATTCTTGTTGCTCGTCCATTTCCTACTGTGACCGCCTCCTCATCTCTTCCCCCACAGTGACTGGTACTATGCTCGAAGCCCCTTACTGAAGCCCCACCTTAGTGTTGACATAATCAATCACCTGTACGAACTCAATGACGTCCAGTTTGATGTGGCTTCCAGGGGTCATGACCTTGATGCCTCCTGGCCCACTTTTGCAAGGTAACAAACTCTATGGCTGTAGAGCAGAGAAAAGCTACAATAATATCGAGAAAGTATTATAGAAACAAGTGTGTCTAAATACAGCCATTCTTTTTGGCGTACAGTATCAGATTTCTTTTCTGATCACCAGGAGGTCACTGGGCGGTGTCAACTCCCCTGGCCACATGTGGAAACCCCCCAGTCGCAGTTCCAGTATTAACAGTCTGGCCAGCACCTACTCCCAGGTAACACGACAATAAGATTCTGTCAAATTTTTTTATTACGTCACAGAGAAGATCATTTTAAGTAAAAAAAATATTGAATTATATATATATAATATATCATAAGGTCTTTCTGAATAAAGAAGTATAAATAAATACATTAAAAACTAATTTGGATACTTTATTTCTTAAAATCAGCCTCTATTTTTCCCTTTCTACCATGATGGTGAGCTACCCACCTTTTTGAAGACACTCGTGACAATATTTACCATTATCCCGATAATGGAAATGATTGAATGTTTATTATTGTGATCTACTATCAAATCCTATATATCGTCCCATCCCTAATCCTGTCATTGTATCATGATTTTGAAAGGATTTCATGATGTTCATCATCTCTCTTCCTTCCCTTCTTCCTTTCTCTTGCAACCATCTAGCAAGCACATGAGTTCCCCTCCAGCCCTGACTATAGCCATAGTCTGCTGAATGACCTGAACGAGTCTCTGCCTGCCTGCAGCGAAGATGTCGGCACAGTTGACGACCTTCGCCTGGAGCTGGATCAGTCTGAGCTGAAGCAGCGAGAGCTTCTAGATAAGGTGCGGCAGCTGGGCGAGGAGGCCGCTGAGCTCAGGGGTGTAGTCGTGCAGCTCCAGAGGCAGCTGGATGTTTCTCTTGCTGCCCAAGAGGAGCAACAGGGCTTGCAGGGAGATCTCAAGGCCCTGCAGGGAAGAGAAGAAGCCCTGTCAAGAGAGGTGGAAGCACTCAGGACCGGGGAAAAAGCCAGGGACGCTGAACAACAACTCATCCAGGAAAAGTTGGCAGCTGCTGAGGGGAAAAACATAGAGCTCCTGGCCAAGTTGAATGGGGTTCTGAATGAAAAGGGTCAGCAAGCATCCAATTACTTTGATTCAGCTCAAAAGATACACGAGTTGCTGGACAGACTGAAAGAGGCGGAGAGCGGGAAGATGGAAGCTGTAAGCGAGGCAGAGGAGAAGAAGAGACAGGCAGAGAGGCTGGAGGACGAGCTGAGAGTCAAGGAGGCGGCCGCAAGGCATGGTGAAACAAAACTCGGGGCATTAGTGACATCTGCGTCTGAGGAGAAGGCCAAGTTCCAGGCGAAAGTGGAGGAACAGTGTGTTGCCCTTGATAACCTGCAGGGGGCTTTGACAGTGAGAGAGAAGGAGGCGAGCAACCTACAAATGCAACTGCATGACCTCCAAAGATCTCTAGAGGAGAAGGAGAAAGAGGTGCAGGAGGTGAGGATGAGAGCACAACAAAATAAAGAAGAACTGCAGAAGAATGCTGATGGTTTAAAAGCGTCTTTAGAAGCAGAAGGCGCTGCTCTTGAGGAGCAGCTAAAAAGGAAAGAGGCAGAGCTTACCTCCAGCTGCAAGACACTACAACAGCTAGAAGCCAAGAACCAAAGTCTGACCACAGAGAGGAAGAAACTGACATCTAACCTTGTTGAGTTGGAGGGTAACCTCAAAGATCAAGCCATAAAGATAGAAGACTACAAAATGCAGTGTGCCAACCTAATGGAAATAAATAAGAAACTGATGACCACGGTGAAGAGAAACGAGGAGCTGAAGAGGGAGATGTCGGAACACAGAACAGTGCTGGAAGCTGAATTGGCAGCTCTAAGAGCTTCCGAGAAACAACTCCGCGGCCAGATGGACGATACCAAGATGACAGTGGATGAAAAAGAGAAACGCCTGCGTGAGGAGAACTGCAAGCTAGATGAGAGTCTGCAGCGGGCCGCCATGGCTGCAAAGCTCTCAGAGGCCACCTCAAAGCGGCTCGAGCAGGAGAACCAGAGTCTGAGAGAGGAGCAGGAAACTGTGAAAGCAGCTCTTAGCCGAATGCAAACTGACCTGAAGAGTGTTCACGGGCAAATCGGAGAGTTGGAGAAGAACTTAGGGGCGTCGCGCAAGAATGAAGCAAGCCTTCAAGAAAAGCTCCAAACCTATGAGGCCCAGCTAGAGAGTAAAGAGAAGGAGCTTGTTGAGCTGCAGTCCAGTTTAAAATCCCTTGAGGCCCGGGAGAAGGAGCTTGAGATTGCCAAAGCTGATGCAGAAGCAACTTGTGCTAAACAGACAGAAGTGATTGAAAGGGTGACATCTGAGAGGCAGGCAGTGGAGAAATCTCAGCTGGAGAGGAGCGCGGTCCAAGCGAAGGAGAACCAGGAGGTGACAGGCAAACTTGAAGGCCAACTGGAGGTGTGCATGAAGGACGTGTCCAGGCTCCAGGCAGAGATCCTGGACCTCAGGGTGCGGGCTCAGAGGTCTGAGGAGGAAAGGCTAAGATCACAAGCACAGCTGGAGGTGACGGAGGCCCACAGAGATGAGCTCAGGACTCTGACCGAGCATCTTAAAGCCCAGGCAGAGGCACTGAATCAAAGGCATGTAGCAGAGCTCATGGAGTGCAAAAAGAAAGAAGAAGCTCTGATTGAACAGCGTGATAGAGAAGTAGCCGCCCATGCCGAGGTGTCTATCTCTGCGGCTGCCGTCCGAGAAGAGCTGTCCACCCTCAAGACAGAAAATGGCAGGCTGGCCTCGGAGACCAGCGAGACGCGTGAGGGGCTACACAGGGCAAACACAGAGATGGCGGAGCTTGGGATTACCATCTGTAAGCTAAATGCAGATAAGGAGGAGGCTAGAGAGCACTGGGCGGGAGACGCTGCCAGGAACCAAGAAATGGAGAAAGAGGTGGAGCGACTGGGAGAGAGCATGGCAGAACTACAGCTGGAAAATACCAAACTGAGAGAGGAGCTGACACTAAAGGAGAACCTTCCAGAAGCGGTGACGAAGCTCCAGGCGCAGCTGGACAAGGCCAAGAACCAAATGCAGAGCATCAAGGACTCCACCAGGGAGGAGGTGGAAGCCTCCAAGTTCCAAATGAGCTCAGAGAGCATGAATCATCAGGTCCAGCTGAAGGTGAGTCAGAAGCTGTTCATTAGGACTTGCATTCCACTGTAGATGTCATTTTTTACTGTCCTGTTTCTTTGCACAATGGATGTTCTCCCATATTTCCTTTCTCATTTCTTATGTTTCTGTCATATTTCAGAGTGTGAATGAGCTGCTGGACAAGACGAAAGCCCAGCTGCAGGAGGAGTTGAAGAACGGAACCAGCCTGCAGGTCAAAGTGTCTGAACTCGAGGTCTGTGTTTTTCAAGCATCGAATACAGTGGTTGATGAATACAAAATAGGAAAATAGATGGTGGACGAAGAATATGTTCTATAATCTTTGAAAAAAGAGAGTGAAATGTGTTATATGAAAATAGATCATCATCAAAAAAAGAAGACTGTATTCAAAAGTCACATCAGTTTCTTTATCATTAGTGGATTTGCAGAAAGGATGGGGAAAAGGAAGCTATGCAATAATTAATAAGCTACATTATAATTAAAACCAGGAAGGTTGTTTATCTAGTACTCATTAGCAGTAGATGATTAAATGAGAACATTTTTTTCAGGACTCAGGGTTTTTTTTATAATGTGACACAGTTTTCTTTGATGTCAGAAAGTAGATTACAAACTCCCTGCTCTCATAGTCCTAATTGAATTGATAATGAAATGAAAAAGCTTTCGATTCATAATTCTTCCTCTCTGGTGTTTATGGATCCATATATGATTTGATTCATAGGGATGTGTCTCAGATTTAATTGAAGCTGTTGTCTCTCCAAATGCTGTTATCGGATTATACAACCAGATGGTTGTGTTGAAACAAACAAAAATATATCTTTAACTTTTTTCTATGCATTTTCTTATCATTTTGAATACAGGCTGTGAATGAGAAGTACTTGCAGTTAACTGGCGAGAAAGATGCTCACATCACAAAGATAGAAACAACCATTCGTGAGAGCGAGAGCGAGATCCAGCAGCTGAGCGGAGCCGTTACCAGGTGCGTTTATGACGCGTGATAATTTCATCTTGCTGCAAAACTGAGCTCATGACTCACTTTGCTACTTCTCTTCAGCGCTGTGGAAGAACACGCCGCTGGGAAGACGCTCTGCGAGGAACTGAAGCAGAAACTCAGCACAGTCGAAGCTGACAAACACAACGAGTGGCAGAAGATGACCGCAGAGATCGATGACCTCAACAGAACTAAGACCAACCTTGAAGAGCGACTCATCGAGCTCATAAGGTATGTCCTGTCACCATTACACCTGTCAGAGGCGCCAAGGCTGGATGTTTCTACAGTTTCCTCATGAAGAAAGGGTTAAAGTTCATTTTCTCATGGGATGACTTCCACCTTGTTATGTTTGGTTGCTGCCGGCTCTTTGATGGACCCACTGGGGAGCGGGTTTGAATCGGTTCTTCCTGTAAGAGCAGCTCTCTATGTTGTTATTATATTCTTGGCATTGGTGGGAGAAAATAAGATTTTGCAGAGCAGGATCAGTGGCAAAAAAAGCTTCATTGATTGATCAATAAATGATCCCAGCATTCTAGAAGATAGGTAATGCTGGGAGGCCAACATGACAGGTTCACTGTGGTAGAGAGACGCTCGTGAATATAACAACACTATTCTACATTCAGTCACGAAGCGCTATGGCCCCAAAGCAAAGCTATACATCTATGGAATTTATTAATTGTTTTCACTTTTTTTTTGTTCCTAGGCCAAGATTATTAATCACTGAGTGAAACATGAATGCATTTGTCCTTTTTGTTCTTCACATCAGGGACAAAGATGCTCTGTGGCAGAAGTCAGATGCTCTGGAGTTTGAGCAGAAGCTGCGAGCAGAGGAACGCTGGTGGTTGGTGGACAAGGACGCCACGCAATGCCTCGGCTGCCAGGGCCAGTTCACATGGTGGCTCCGCAGACATCACTGCAGGTGGGCTTTCTCCTCCGTCTGCACCGACCCTGGTTGATCTTTCAATTCAATCTTATTTATAGTGTCATATCACAACAGAAGTCATCTCAGGACACTTAACACATTGAGCAGGACTAGAATACGCTCATGTTTTGTCAGAGTTTATACAATTTCAAAGTCCCAACATCACCCAGGGGCGTTACAGCAACAGTGGCGAGAAAACAATGCCTTAATAGGCTTTTAAGCAGAAATCTGGTGCAGCCCAGGCCCTTGGGTTCCAACTGCATTTGGTGTTGGTAGTAGTAGTATAGTAGTAGTATTAGCAGTAGTGGTGGTATTAACAGAAGAGATAGTATCAACAGTAGTAGTCCATGGCAGCAGGCA
Source organism: Eutrigla gurnardus (assembly GCF_963514095.1). Lineage (NCBI taxonomy): Eukaryota > Metazoa > Chordata > Actinopteri > Perciformes > Triglidae > Eutrigla > Eutrigla gurnardus. The sequence goes on from NC_139920.1 coordinate 28,668,355, forward strand.
CAGCCACGCCGAGATGGATCCATCCCAACCATGTCGCCGTAGACCAGAAAGCAGGAGTAGTTGAGCAGTCACACAACGGACAGGTGGATCTCCACACTACATACAGTATAAGAAAAAATGCTTCAGTTCTAAAATGATAGATCCAATATTTTTTTTTTATACATTAAACCTCTTTAGGCTTTGCGGGCGCATCTTCTGCTACTACTGCAGCAACAACTTTGTGATGACCAAGCACAGTGGGAAGAAGGAGCGCTGCTGCAGGGACTGCTACTCCCAACACAGCGTGGTGGTGGAGAGGTTCACAGAGGCGGAGCTGAGTCCTTCGGACACTCAGCCTCCTCCACCTGGAGCTGGACCTCAGCCACCGCCTGAACCCGCCCCGTATAAAGCCATGCCCAGGGTGACAGGTGAGAGGCTGCGAAGAAGAAGAAAAAACATGCTGACTACTTCATTGTCATAGTGTAAAACCTTTTAAGCAGAAGTGAAAAGATTGACTTTGCCATATTGAGGAACAAGGATGGAAACTTGTACTGCAGGATTCTTGTTCAATAGACAAAAAGGGAAGAGGGTGACATTCTGTTTCAGATAAGAAGCTGCTTTATTTTTATTGTTGTGAAAGAAACGCTGCAAAGTCTTACAATTGGTCTCTTTTTTTAATGGATTTTTTTCTATACGATACATTCAATATTTTTTTGTATACCGTGTAATCAGAAGAATATTCCATGAGAATATGTTGTGGTCCTATAGTTTTATTCATACGTTCATACAGTTTCAGACCCCAGCAACAAATCCGACGACGGAGCGTTTGACATCATTACGGAAGAGGAAGTGAACGGTGTGTACGACAGTGACACCACCTCCCAGACCACCGGAGGCTCTCTGGAAGGAGACCAACGTCTTCCAGGAGCACTGGATATGTGAGTGTATTATCTCATTAAAAAATCTAAATAGTCTTGAGTTCAAACGGGAGGACGAACTCAAAAACATCACGGACGCCTTAAAATACAATAGTTTTATGAGAAATGTTTCAAATCGTGTTTCATTTTAAAGCAGCCAAAAAAAGCAGGGGGTTTCCATGTTGTCATGTTGTTTTCACCTACGCACTACAGAGCCTTCAAAGGTGGGAAGTCGGAAAAAGGAACGTGAACTAGTTCTCTATTATCACTAAATCCCTGCTCGCCACTGCTTGACTGCAGAAATCTCTGGAGTGCAATTTGAACTGTTTTTTTCCTTCAAGCCCTTCTGATATTTCCTAGTCTCAGTCCACCCCCATAAACTTAAGATATATTATATATATAATATATATACATATATTTATATGCCCCTTTCAGGTATCATTAATCAGGGAAGTACTTCATCTGGTTTTCACTGAAAGCCAAATTGCAAGAATTGATGGTGGAAAGAGGCTGAAGCATTTATGTGCTGAAGTATTCTGTAGCTGCTGTCGTAAGCATAATGTATTTTAAATGAAGCAAAGTGGATAAAACCCGCCAAATGCATGGGTAAAAATCCATATTCCTCTTTAAATGCATGATATAATCTAATAATATGGAGTGTGTCACCTAGACATTTTGAAAGACGGCTACACCAGGAGACTATTTTAGTCGTTAAATGATCGTTTTCATTCTGAATGAGAGTTATATGCACTGAAAACAAAATCTCTCTGTATCTTTTGTGTCTTGCGACTTGCAGAGGGACAGGAGATGTGACCCCTGATGACCCCGAAGAGCATGTTCCCACGGTTCAGGATTCAGAAATCAACCTCCTCAAATCAGGAGAAGTCACGTGAGTCTGGACTATTGCTTTACTTGATGGGTAACTAAGGAATTTTTCAGCCCAGGTTTTTGTGTCTGTCTGAATGTGTGTGGATGATGAGTCATGTTGTATTAATACCACTCTTCAAATGAATGCGTCCTCCTTGCAGGGTGCTTGTCCCTCTGAGCATCGAGGACATCTCTCAGTTCGGTGACGGCTCCAAGGAACTCTTTGTCAAATCCAGCTGTTACAGCGTGATCACCGTTGCCGTGGGTGACTGTGGGCCGACCATCAGCTGGATGTTTTCCTCCGAGCCCAAGAGCATCTCCTTCAGCGTGGTTTACAGGGAATCCCCGGACACCGATGTGGAACAGTCCAAGGTAGGTGGACTTGTCGTCAGACTCGGTCCTCGAACCCAAGAACGGCAATGTCACATCATTTCAAATTAAAGTACATCATGAAGCTGGATACAACGCTTTACGGTTGTTAGAAAGTGCACCCACTCCAAAGCAACACACAATGGACTGACCCTGTGCATGCTTCCATGGTTTCTCCCAACAGTTTTTTTTTGTTATTAACTTGATCTTTCAAATATGATTGACTGAGGACAACCTCAGCAGGTTGCTAGTGTTTTAACAATGTGTTACATTCATTATGATAATGATTGTATTCTTGCTTAGCAACAAAAACAATTATTTAAGGTAGTATAAATGTCCTAAAAACAAGAGTATTATAGATAGATAGGTCGGCCGATGGGGGGTTTCTTTGACAGCCTGTGTTTCATGATGAAATCAGCATCTTTCATCCATACGTTGAGTTTCACTTCAGACCAACGTTTCTCCGTTCTTCTCTCAGGTCCTGATTCCTCTGACTCGCTGCAGTTCCCATAAAGAGACGATTCAGGGCCAGCTGAAAGTCCGAAACCCCGGCCTGTACTCGCTCATCTTTGACAACTCCTTCTCACGGTACAGAACTCATCACATCCACCGTCTGACTCTTCCCCTTGAGATTTATAGAAGTGTTTTAAGAAGAAGTGTGTGTGTGTGTGTGTGTGTGTGTGTGTGTGTGTGTGTGTGTGTGTGTGTGTGTGTGTGTCCAGCCTTTAAACGGGCGTCTTGTTTCCGTTAATCGTGTCGCAGCTCTTTGATCAGAAATCCTCTTCCAACAGGTTTATCTCTAAGAAAGTCTTCTACCATCTGACCATGGAGAGGCCCGTCATCTATGATGGAAGCGACTTTCCCTGAAGCTAGACTCCTCCCACAGAGGCGTCATCATGATGTCACAAACACATCATCATGATGTCTCCGTGACATTTAAAGGGTGACTGAAGAGACGACAAATTCAGTGACTTATTTCTCACTAATTTGACTTTTTTTTTTTTTGCTATTTTGTTCCCAAAACCTGTTTTTACCCCAAGTATTTTATTATTTCTGTATTATTTAAGTTTGTGGTTTTAACGTTTAGAGAAGTTTCAGCTGTGGCCCAAGTGAAGTGTTGTCAACGAGGTGAAAACGGTCTTAGAAAGAAAAAGAGACAAATGTTTATGCAAGTTTTATCTTTTTTTTTAAATATACACCAAGTAATATATGTGCTTTTAGTTCAGCAGGTTTTAATTAGTACGTTGGTCAGTTTGAGAGAAGTTTGATTTTGTTGTTTCTTTGATAGTTTTTGTTGGTCTTAGTTTTGCTGTGGCCTCTCTTTTCTCAAATATGCTGTTACATTAGGGAATGCAGATCTCTGCTCGTAACACTAGCAGTATGAAAAACGATGGAAGACTTTTGTCACACAACAAGTATTTATTTGCAAAAGCAGTCTATGAAAACCCAGGAAATATTTTTAAAATTGACAAAATCATAGTCATTTGTTGTGCAATCGTTTTACAGATTTTTCAAAGCTTTCGAAGCAGAAAAGTGCAGACAAGTTTGCTTGTTTATAAATGGGTTTGTCTGAACACTATGTTTGCACTTTCAGCACAGGAAGGAGAAAAAAAACAGTAACTAGCCTGGAAAAATACAGTCTGTTTGATCACAAAGCATGTGAACTTCATGCATATCTCAGGAGCGAGGCTTAGAATTGTCCTCCAGTGGTAGCATGTCCTAATTTTGTTAGTTAGTTTTTGGAAAACTAAAGAAAAAACTGCCATCTCACACCAAACCAGCGTTCTCCAGCTAGTCTACAGGACCTAATGAAGCAGACTGCCTGTTCTTGACTTTCAGTCATAACAATGAGCTTCACTTCAAGTATATTAATGATTGTAAGCTTACAAGCTGCAGGACCTTCAAAGTGCCTTATATCTCTGATTGCCAGGAATTAGTTTGATTTCGTGTCTGTATATTTTACTCTTTGTTATCCACACAGAACATGACACATGGTTCGAGTCGATGTTCTAAAGACTTGATTCCGGTGACATTAAAATCACGATATGCACAATAGTCAGTTTAATCAGTTGAAATTTTCCAGTTTGGATTTCATTTAAATCTCTTTTTTCTGCGATGAAGTTTAGAAATCCCTCTGTGCTGTTCTCTGGTTGATCAAATGGCTGTCAGTGTTAGCATTCAGGGGAAATAAGGGGTGGGGGGGCAAGCTTTTGGTCACAACCATACACTACTTAATGAAGCAAAAGGGCGTACCTATATGCTGCTTTTATAGAGATCCGTTTGCACTTCACACTCGGATCTCTTCTATTTTTGATGGCTGATAATTGGTGCGATTTCTATGCAAAATGCTCCTATTTTCTCGACAGAGCTGCACTTTGTTATCACTATCGTTCCAAACAATATTAAATCTGTTAAGTTTACATTATCTTTGTCAAAGTGTTCGTGCAGGGCACCCTTTTGTTTTCTACTTTCTGTGTTTGAAGGATCATTTTGGAGGACTACAATGTTGCATGAATCATCGCGACGAGCACTCAGTGTGACTGGTAATAAACCTGTCAAACCGCCAGTAAACATGAATAAAACGTGAGAGTGATGATGCGTCCGACATCCACTAATCTGTGTCTGGTTTAGTGTTCGACGGCTCGGAACCACAGAACGACATGAACGACATATGGTTGTGTGTCGCCTCACACACTCAGACATCTGAGGTGTTGAACGATACCTGCCACCGAAACTCACATCAGACGGGATGTGGAGGGGAGGGTTTTATTTTGGAACCCAAAAATCAATCAAAAAAAGAAGAATAACGGATATGGAAGACACTTTTGATCCTGTCAGGATCAGTTTAGTTAATTGACAGAAACTTAATCTGTAACTCTCTTGTTTAAGTTAATTTTGGTTCGAGTTTCTCAAAGATTTGCTGCGTTTTTTATAACTTTTTTTTTTTTTTTTAAAGAAGCCACTTGAAGATGACATAACGATGGAAATATTTTCCTCACTTTTTTTATGTTTTATAGAAAGAAAATTGATTAATCAAGAAAATAATCGCCAGATTGATCGATAGTGATTTTCTTTTGAGGGGGAAGAAAAAAAACTTCAACATACAATAATCCGTAAACAGTAATGTATTAAATGCACAAAGAGGAACAATCTGAAAAAATGTCAGAGATAAAACGGCATTTTTTCCCCATCCAAGCCTGATCTCACATCTCAGTGTTTCATCTCTTCTTCCAGTGTGACTGTGAAGTGTGTTAACAGATAACACGACACCAAATGTAATGTGTGTTTGGCGACACAGTGAGGCTCAGGAATGCAGAGGGAGGGTTTTTAGTTTTTTTTAGCTTTTGCCTTCAAAATAAAAGCAAAACGTGCATCTCACAACCTCAAACAACGTGTTTACGTGGCCTTCCATCCTTCATCTTGGCGGTTAATACACATCTCTACAAGGCTGTAGGAACCCCAGAGACATTTCTCAACCGAAAGTAAATATAAAATATTTTATTTTGAAATTTTCCACCGGAATCTTGTTGTTGATTGCTGCTTGCTTGACACGTGTTGTGTCTCCCACCTGGGCAGAGGAGCAGGCTCGGCAGCATCAGGCGTCCCGTCCTGCAGGAGTGTGTGCGTGTGTTCGTGTGTGTCTATGTGTGTGTGTGTGTGTCGCAGACTCATCGATGAACCGTTGGACTGAACGGAGCTGCAGACATCAACATGTCCAGTCTGCACTTCAGAGGGATTCTTCTCACTTTATGTCTGGCTTCGACTGTGAGTGATTTACTTTAACTTCACATTTAAACACAAACGTGCGAAACTTGACGCTCTTTTTGCAGGAAATTGACTATTTATAAGAAACATTTCAATTTATAGATATTCCTGTTCAATTCCTCCCGTGCACTGCATTTTATTGAACATATATTGATGTCTTGTTGTGTTCAATGAGCTTTAATCAAAAGGCTGCGTGTGCGCGCGTGAGTGTGCGCGCGCCCCGCATCTGTCCGCAGGCACCTGATGCTGTTTGGTTTTCATGGATCCAAAGTAATTGTCTTCTAATGAACGTCATTAGACTACAGTTTGATCTACATGTACTGAATGAACAGTAGACACATCTGTTTTCTCTATCATAAATACATTAATATATGGGTATAATGGTCCAAATGTAATTATTTTTTAATCCCTTATAATAATAAACTACATGTTTCTTAATTTTGGAATATTTTTGGAGAATTTGAATTAAAGTCCAACGTTCACTTCATGTTTAGTTGTGATTCTTTGTTAAAAAGCAACTTGGAATCCTGTAAATTGCCATTTGTTGCCACGATGTAGACGAGACAAAGCAGACAGCAACACAAAACCTGCCTCTCAACCAACAGCAACCTGTGTACAATTTCTCTTTTTTTTTTATAGACAATGTTTTTCTTTTTAATTTTACTTCATCAATGCACATTTTTCAAAATAAATGTGCTTGTTTTAGCCAAAAAATAATGATTTCCATTTGTCTTCCCTCGGCCAAATGATAAAATTAAAACAACCGTAAAACACGTGTGTGTGTGTGTGTGTGTGTGTGTGTGTGTGTGTGTGTGTGTGTGTGTGTGTGTGTGTGTGTGTGTGTGTGTGTGTGTGTGTGTGTGTGTGTGTGTGTGTGGATACCGAAGCAAGGAAAAAACTAGTCTGCTAGTATACAGGTGAGATGTGAGGAGGCCTGTGATTAGTTAGGATGTTAGTGCATTCAAATGTAAAAGGTGTAATAGACCTATTGCATGCAATTGCATATGTATTTTATTATTATTGTTATTATTAATAATATTGTACCTGAACTCACTTTATTGAAAAGCTGAATAATTTGTGTATTGCTGATGTGACCACGGTAAACACTCTCTGCAATGTTTGTACGATCCATCTTGGCAAATGAACCGTGAAAACACAAGACAGGCAACACGACCACACACACACACACGCCGCTCTGCACATCCACATCACGCCGACGGCCTGTTTTTATCAGCAGCTATCTGAGGTTGTTATTACACGGCCGGCTCGCTAATTTCTATAATGGAATAGAAATATGACAAGCAAGCAAACAGGTGGTTGTGATGATCAGCGTGATAGAGAGAGAAATGGGAACAGTCTATTAATTTCCAATGCTCAGGACTGCAGGGAATCATAATGAACTTGGTCCATAAACACACACACACACACACACACACACACACACACACACACACTGTCTCTCCAGCAGCCAGCAGATTTTCCCCCCAAAAGAGCAAAAATAACAAACATTTTGAGGCTTTTGCATCTAGTTATACGCCCTCGTATGATCCAGATCTAACTTATGCGACCCACATCTCTCTCCTCACGTCGGTTTCTGTCTCCTTCATGCATCCCGGTGTCTCCCTTCATCCCATCAAGCTGTTAAAATGCACGAGCACGTCATCCGTCATCCTGGGCTCTAGCTCCGGTCCCTCATTCTCCCAAAGCTTTGCTCTCAACTGAGTAAAATGTCATCTCAGCTTCCCCCTGCATATAAATAGGGAATCCCCCCGTGAAGCACGTTGACGTGAGCTGAGGCTTTAGAGCAGTGCGCTTAACAGTGACACGAGTGCAAAAGCATTTCTGCTTTGATTAGAAATGCCCAAATTCTGGCGCTTATCATCTCTGCATACACCTTAGAGCAGAGATCTTCAACCGAAACTATTTGATCCCAAACTTTTGTTCTTCCAAACATTTAAATATGTCCAAAAATACACCGTAACATGAATACAACCTTAAAAAGCAAATATAAATCTTCCTTTTTGTTTAATATGTTGTGAAATTGTGACGTACAAATGCCAAAATAGAATTAAAATATGAATCTGTCAACAATTATTATTTTAATGGCAGCATTGTATGCATCCATCATTACAAAGTACTGTTATACATGGTATTATAGGCTTCACTACACATTATTGGTCCTGTTGAACGCAAACACAGTTTGATATATGTAATACAGGTTTGTCTGCAGCAGGCGAGGCGACACATTGAGCAGTAATTGCTGTGTAAATTGCTCAATGACACCTCTCATTAAAGCGTTGCATTAGGAACAAACACATGTTGCTTCAGACTGTTGCTCGTTGATGGAGGGAGAGATGTTGCCGAGGTTATGGGTGGGTTCTACATGGTGCTAAAGTGGTTTGTTATTATGCGTGAAAACAAGCTCCGGCTTTTCTTCTTCTTCTTCTTCTTCTTCTTCTTCTTCTTCTTCTTCTTCTTCTTCTTCTTCTTCTTCTTCTTCTTCTTCTTCTCCTAAGAATCCCATCACGTGTCTGTTTATGTGTGCGATTGTGAAAACGTTGACAGTTGAGGCACAAAATGAGGAGTAAGGGCAGAGGTGAGATTGCGTTGAAGAAATGTGAAATGAGGAGTTTTTCTGTCCTGAGCAATTTCACCTATCGCTGCCTATTTTCACAGCACTGTTCATGCTTGAAATACACCGAGATTCGGGGTTTAAATCCTTCAAATGCTCTGGCAGTGTGTCTGGCTTTGACGTGAACCTCAAAGGCAGACGCAACTGTCACTTGATTGAATTAGAAGATATCTACTGGCACTCAATGTGTCCATGTTTGAAACTCACAAATCTCCTTTGACTGAATAGAAAATAAATAAAACAGGAAAGATCCTGGTCGTGTGCTGCCATGATACGTTGTGGCTTTTTATTCTTAATTTCCAAAGCCATTTTTGTTTTTCCAGTTGCATCATAACTCTCATTCAGGTCCGATCGTATGCACAACATTATGATGATAAAAAGCTAAATCCACTGATTACTACTCGGCCGTGTAATTTAATGTAATTGCTCCAGGTGTGTTTGTTCGTTTGCAGATGTTGTCTTTTCACCCTCAGGACACATTTTTTAATGGCAATGTTTATGACACACAACGAGCGAATCCTATTGGGCGGCACCAGAGCGCTGTTAAGTGCGGGGGGGGGGGGGGTCACTAGAGAGTGGGTTTGTGCTCCCAGAGGAATTTAGCCTCTGAAGCTTCTTTTCATCAAAAGTTCCCTCTGATGTTTCAAACTGAATTCAGGACAAACTTCTACGCAGACGATATTCACCCGAGACTCAAACAGCCTCAAAGTGACTCAGCTTGGGAGGAACTAAATGCAAAGTACCTTCTTTTTATTCTACTTGTGTCTCACTTTTGTCCGCATTAGCTTCTCGTAACACACACACACACACACACACACACACACACACACACACACACGAAAAAAGACCTTCAAGTGATTAAAATCAAAGTCTTAACTTAACTGCAAGCCGCAATCAATAAATAAGGCTTGAATTTATATTTTCCATTCAAATCTCTTGTTTTCACTTGCCTAAATAAGAAAGATCAACATTGTGTCATAAAACCATGGAAGACTTTAATCAGGAAACAAACACTGTTCGGGATGCTGTCACCGCTAACAGGAAACGAAACCCACCCGCTGCTCTGACCTTCACATTCAAGGTCACCCACGTTCACCAGCAGCATGCGATAAAAACAAATGTCAGCTTGATTTAACCTATAGAAGTGGAGCCCGATTACAAAAGATACTCCACGTACAGTAAGACCACCATCGCTCTGAGGGGGTAATCTGTTTTATAGAGTGTTTATGATGAAATGATGTTAGGCACAGATACTTTACTGATAGATTATATGTCGTAGAGCAAAACGTTAAAATCTCTGAAGCTCGTGTTGCACAAAGACCTGACCAAAAACCACATTTACTCCGAGGCATGCTAGTTTTACGAGTCATTCCTGCAGCACTTTATTTAACAGTCACAGCACCAAACGGCATGCTGGGAACAGCTCGCTAAGGAAGTGTCGACTGTGAAGTCCTTGTAAGCTGTTCTCAAGAATGATGCAAGAAGGGATGTCGGAGGCTGAGCTATCGGCACCTTTTGAATTGCATAATTGCTGGACGTAACGCAGGAATGGGAGCATTCTCACTGAAGTTGGATGATATATAACCTTTCTTATATGGCAACTATTCACTAGCACTCCCAAACAGCCAAAAGGACCATCTCCAGTCATGACGATCCTGTCCCGTTCCGGTGCAGACTTCCTCCATCCACCCCTCTTCCCTGCGTTCCCCTCCAACATCCACGTATACCAGTTTGTCTCCCAGAAACAAGGCGATCCTGTTTGTTTTAGTCCGAGGTGAAAGTGTCACATGCAAATGTGGTTATTCTGGTTTCATTCAAACCCAGGAAAGAGCAGGGGGGCAGAGGTCAAGACGATCGTCTGTGTCCTTGGGGACAAACTCATTTAATGAATTTTCTGAGCTTCCTCTCTCCGTGCACTAAAGTGAAAGATAATCTGCTTAATGCCACGGACGGAAATAGTCCAAAAGGTGAGTGTTTTAGTGGGGAAACATGTCCTGCTGCAGGCAAAATGACTCACTGCCCTTTAGAAATGGACACATGACATGAAATGCCCTTTTCGTGGAATTACAGAGCATCTAATCGAGTAATCATTCCTTCCTTTCCTTTCTCCTCGCCTTCCTCCAGGCTTTGTCGAGCCTGCACCCTGAGTGCGAGTACATATTTCAGCTGGAGGAAGAGGAGCGTCGCTGCCTCCAGTACATCGCCGAGCAGAACACAAGCACAGAAGGTGTGTGTTCTCCATTCTAAACCTCTCAGCAGCAGCAGCAGCTGTAGCTGTGATATGAAATATGCTGCGACTCACCTTAAGTGCAAGAGTCTGAGTGAGAATAAATGCTTCATGAAGAATCATCAGTTCCCAACTACAGAATGAAAACGCGGCGGGTGATCTGTCACCGTGATGCATGGATGGAGGAGACCATTAAGAATAGTTACATATGTGTGTAATCCATCTGAAGACAAAGTTCTCGGCTGGAGATCTACTGCACTTCCTCATCGTTGTCTTAATGCAGTTTACACGGAGGCGGATTTCGTGGCTGTGAGGAATGCCGTTGAGGGTCTTGTGCACGATACACCCCATTTACCTCCAGCGTACACACATGGACACATGGACTGTTTAAAGTGTGTGTTTCTTTTTGAAGGTTGTCGAGCGTTCTGGGACGGAGTCACCTGCTGGCCTCATGCATCCGTTGGGGAAACAGTCCAGAGAGCTTGTCCTGCCGTCTTCTCCCTCTTCAAGAACAACACAGGTGAGTAAAGGATCACATGGTGCAACGAGGAGTGTGTTCAGGTGTTCACGTGTTCAGGTATTCCGGTGTTCAGGTGTTCAGGTGTTCAGGTATTCAGGTGTTCAGGTGTTCAGGTATTCCGGCGTTCAGGCGTTCAGGTGTTCAGGTTTTTTGGCGTTCAGGCATTCAAGTGTTCAGGTGTTCAGGTTTTCCGGCATTCAGGCGTTCAGGTGTTCAGGTGTTCAGGCGTTCAGGCGTTCAGGTGTTCAGGTGTTCAGGCGTTCAGGTGTTCAGGCGTTCAGGTGTTCAGGTGTTCAGGTATTCAGGTGTTCAGGTGTTCAGGTGTTCAGGCGTTCAGGTGTTCAAGTATTCAGGTGTTCAGGCGTTCAGGTATTCAGGTGTTCAGGTGTTCAGGTGTTCAGGCGTTCAGGCGTTCAGGTGTTCAGGTATTCAGGTGTTCAGGTATTCAGGTGTTCAGGTGTTCAGGTGTTCAGGTATTCAGGTGTTCAGATGTTCAGGTATTCCGGTGTTCAGGTGTTCAGGTATTCAGGTGTTCAGGTGTTCAGGTGTTCAGGTATTCAGGTGTTCAGGTGTTCAGGTGTTCAGGTATTCAGGTGTTCAGAGCGGCGTGTGCACCAGACAGTTAAATTGTTGCTCTAAAGGCAGCAAAGGATGTTTTTGATCTCAATATCTTCGTTACAAACATTTAATAATTTACTCCTTCAGTCATTTATTGACTGATTTTACATATTTTATGTTTTTGTGAAGACTCATGCCTGCTCTCAGACACAAATCAAAACATTTTTGTTAACATGTAAATTAGCAGGCTATGGACTGTAGTCTGTGTAGATTGTGAAACCCATACTAATGTTTTTCTTCAAGGGCAAACACCTTGAAATCATGACTTTTACGAACCGCTTTGAGATGTGATGTAGAATTCATGAAGACTTAAGAAAAGACAACTGCACTTACACTATGTGACTCCAGATATTTATTTTAAATCCAACTTAATTTATAACACATAGCAAATTGGATTCCTGTCCCAAACACAATCAATAATTCTATTCTAAAAAATCTTCAATGTTTCCATTATGTACAATTATGTACAATTAAACAAGAAAAAACTCAATGTCTTGAGTTTTGTCTTGAATAATGGTGCAACACTTTTAATGTCGCTTCCATCGTGTGCTCACTGTAAAAGGAGGTCAGAAAGGAAGCACTGAAGCACCTTCACTTAGCATTTACTGTCATCGCGGCTGCCACTTGAATACTTCCGCTTCATTTCACTGAGTATTACTCACCTTCCTAAGCAACAAAGAAAAGAGTATTCGACTGGAGAGAGTCTGCAGCCTCACTTGCAGTGGATGCTTTGAGCTAAATGCTAATGCTGCGTTCATGTCCTATCGAAGGATGCTAGGAAAGCGCAAACCTTTTTCTACTCTCTTGGTCTAATCTGAAGATGATCTCTTTGCGGCTGACGTGCACCATAACTTGACCTTTCACCTCAGACTCAGTGAGCCGTAACTGCACCGGCGGAGGCTGGACCAGACCGTTGCCAGAGTACCACGTGGCCTGCAGCGTGGATGATGACATTCCTGAGGTGAGAGTTGCTGGGGAGGCAGATCTGAGATCTGACTGAGGAATGGCAGATTGAGAGCACAGGGGGTCAGGACAGGAGGAGAAGGAACGGGAACAAAGAAATGAAACCAAATAAAACCAAAGCAGCGACAAACACTGACATCAGACATCAAGAGACCAGACGAGCTAAATAAGAAAAAATAAATTAAGTTCTTCTCTTCTTTGAGTGCCTGTTAGACTGTATAGAAATGAAACTGCTGCCCCGTACATCTACTCTTCTTTTTGAGGTAGTTGAGATTAGAGTACGTGCTTTACTGGTCTCCTGAGACCAGGCACATAAATGTTCCTCGTGTGAAATTACTTTTCGCAAGGCAGCAAGTGAATTAAATATCACCCATCAGGTAATAGCTGAAATTATCTTGTTTCACAAAGAGAGAATGGTGTTAAATTGCACTGAATGCTATTTCTCGGAAGGATAATTATCAGAAAAGCACCTTTTGGTGCAATTCAGAACGTCTTTTGTCTTGAGTTAAAAGTTGCATTTTAGGGTTTCCAAACAGCAGAGGTGGAAGGTCACAAATGAGTGTCCTGATGTAATTATGAAGCTTTTTCTAATGTACTTTTGTGCGTCGATTCATTAGCTTGCTTAGTCCAGTCATAATGCCGTTAGATTCAGCTTCAAAATATGGAGAAAGCTTTTCTCTGGTCCCGAGCTTGTCAGTTATTTGGTGTCATTTTGAGACATTACATTCATTCTCGTGTTGTTTGCAGACGGAGCAGTCATACTTTGCAACCGTGAAGCTGATTTACACCGTCGGCTACAGCCTCTCGTTAGCCGTGCTGGCTGCTGCTGTGCTGATCCTGTTGTTCTTCAGGTGAGAACATTCAAATAAGATTATTCCAAGGTACGCTTAGTTCTGGATTTAATCAAATACCTTTAATAATGCATATTGCTCAGCCTCCTGTAGTGTATTAAAGGAATAGTTGAGAAATAAGGAGACCGAGACATTATAGCTATTAGTTCAGATGTTGTGAAGCAGAACGTATTTTGACCAATCGGCTGACCCGTACTCTAATCGAACCAAACGTCATATTGATACCTGATTAATTTTTCTCCATCAGGCGGCTGCGTTGTGCCAGAAACTTCATTCACATCCAGCTCTTCATCACATTTATCCTGAAAGCCGCGGCGGTGTTCATAAAGGACGCCACCCTGTTCTCCAGCGACGACACCAACCACTGCACCCTTTCCACAGTAAGACGAGAGCTTCCTGTTGTATTAAGAATTTCCTGCGGGATTCTCTTTGCATATCGACTGTGCTCATACTAAATCACCCCTCACAGTTCACCCTGTGTCCTTCTTCTCCTCACTGTCCAGTTTGCCTGTAAAGCCTCTGTGGTCTTCTGTCACTACTGTGTAATGTCCAATTTTTTCTGGCTCCTGGTGGAGGCGCTCTACCTCAATTCCCTGCTGCTTTCGTCCTTTTATCACAGCCTTCGGTGCCTTTGGGGCTTCACCCTGCTGGGATGGGGTGAGAGACATTTTCCTTGTTTAATATCCGTAGGTGATACATGCAAGACATCTGAAAATGACTTATAAGACAGGATGATTCTTTTCTTTTTTAAGTTTTGTTTCTAATGTCGGCTCAAGATGAGTTTTGCTTATAAATCAGAATTAAAATAAAAAAGATGTATCTTAGAAAATAGAGAAAATAGAATGAATCAGTATCTCTATAATTTGATGTTCCAGACCAGAGAAATACTTGCACCGTGTGATGAATGCTCTTTTGGAATACTCTTTATTTTGGACGATATTTGCCTTGTGTTGCAGCTTTTCTTTCATTCAACCCTCAGGTTTCTCTATTTTTCCATCATCCAACGAGTGTAGCACAGTGAATTACATGAGGGCCATCATCCCTCTCTATTGTTAAAGTTCAGCTTTGAAGTTTAAAAAAAACCAACTTTATTTCTCCAAAGGGTCACTCACTGGAGAATTGGAAGCTTTGACCTTTAATTACTTCAGCGTGTCCAAACATAGCGTCACAATATATCACACCCACATTTTGCCACGGGGGCCTAAGATGACCCTGTGAGGGTCAAACAGAAGTTTCATACTAATTTCAAACCCTGTTGAGCTGAGCAGATATTTCTGTTTCTAAAGAGGCTTGCAGCTCTCTTAAGGGACAGCAAGAAGCACAGACATCCCCCACTTATTACTTTAATAAAGCCGTAATTAACAAACAAACTGAATAAAGTTGATGCACCCGTGGCGATCGATACTAATGCATTTGATTATGTTTATGTGTCCACTTAAATGGCCACCAGCACAATGAAGATACAGGACTTAGTCCCGGCGGTGGCGAGGCAGGATCTAGATGAGAACGTTCTATAGATGTGTGGTGCACAAAACCTCTGGAAAAAGATAAACAGATCGATACAGATATTAGAAAAATTTCATCCATTGGTTTACTGTCTGATTATGATTCGAACAACTCATATTGATTCGTTTCTCGCTGACACCGGTTTGGCTTTCCTGCCTTCCCACAGGTGTTCCCGTGCTCTTCATCACTCTGTGGATTGGATCCAGGGTGTATTTTGAGGACACAGAGTTTGTATAAGTTTTCAGTCTCCACAAGCACAGTTGTTTCTTATATACAGACTTAATGAACAACAGAGACACAATGTTGCATTCTCTTGTCTATCTATCTATCTATCTATCTATCTATCTATCTATCTATCTATCTATCTATCTATCTATCTATCTATCTATCTATCTATCTATCTATCTATCTATCTATCTATCTACCTATCTATCTATTTATCTATCTATCTACCTACCTCCTACCTACCTCCTACCTAGCCTACCTCCTACCTACCTACTTACCTACCTATCTACCTCCTACCTACCTCCTACCTACCTACCTCCTACCTACCTACCTCCTACCTAGCCTACCTCCTACCTACCTACTTACCTACTTACCTACCTATCTACCTACCTACCTCCTACCTAGCCTACCTCCTACCTACCTACTTACCTACCTATCTACCTCCTACCTACCTCCTACCTACCTACCTCCTACCTACCTACCTCCTACCTAGCCTACCTCCTACCTACCTACCTCCTACCTAGCCTACCTCCTACCTACCTACCTCCTACCTAGCCTACCTCCTACCTAGCCTACCTCCTACCTACCTACCTACCTACCTACCTACCTACCTACCTACCTACCTACCTACCTATCTACCTCCTACCTACCTCCTACCTACCTACCTCCTACCTACCTACCTCCTACCTAGCCTACCTCCTACCTACCTACCTCCTACCTAGCCTACCTCCTACCTAGCCTACCTCCTACCTACCTACCTACCTACCTACCTACCTACCTACCTACCTACCTACCTACCTACCTACCTACCTACCTACCTACCTACCTATCTACCTCCTACCTACCTCCTACCTACCTACCTCCTACCTACCTACCTCCTACCTAGCCTACCTCCTACCTACCTACCTCCTACCTAGCCTACCTCCTACCTAGCCTACCTCCT
This sequence comes from Eutrigla gurnardus, assembly GCF_963514095.1. Classification (NCBI taxonomy): domain Eukaryota; kingdom Metazoa; phylum Chordata; class Actinopteri; order Perciformes; family Triglidae; genus Eutrigla; species Eutrigla gurnardus. Next base: position 28,684,737 of record NC_139920.1, read on the forward strand.
ACCTACCTACCTACCTACCTACCTACCTACCTACCTACCTACCTACCTACCTATCTACCTACCTAGCCTACCTCCTACCTACCTACCTTCCTACCTACCTACCTCCTACCTAGCCTACCTCCTACCTACCTACCTCCTACCTAGCCTACCTCCTACCTAGCCTACCTCCTACCTACCCACCTACCTACCTATCTACCTACCTAGCCTACCTCCTACCTACCTACCTTCCTACCTTCCTACCTTCCTACCTGCCTACCTTCCTACCTACCTACCCATCCATCCATCCATCCACCATTATACACCTTTAAAAGAACGTCTGTGGACCGACTAAATGTCCAAATGGTCTTCCCGTGTAGATGTTGGGACATCAACGAGGACTCCCCGTACTGGTGGATCATCAAGGGACCGATCGTGGTGTCCATAGCGGTGAGATGACCCATTGTGCCGAAACAAAACAAATCTGTCAATTATGCGCCTGGAAGATTGTTATGCAGATGATTTGTTTACTTTCCTTTATAGAGATGATTTCTGAGAAATGATTTGATAAGAATGATAATGTTGTGCATTGTTAGAACTGAGAACAGTGAAAAGCCTGCCCTCACGTCCTGTCCTCGTCAATTACACCCTCGGCTGCCCGCATTGTGCCGTGACTTTCAATCATGGCCGAGTTCTTGCCGAGGCTTGATGTTGTTAAAGCGTGACGTCTCTATTTTTTTTTTTTTCAAGGTAAATTTCATCCTCTTCATGAACATCATCAGGATCCTGATACAGAAGCTCAATCCTCGGCTCATCCACTTCAACAACTCCTCTCAGTACAGGTGCCGTATGATTGGCTGAACTCGGCAGCGATATGGTTTCTCCCACTTTAGTCATTTCAGCATCCTTTGCCTTTATAAATGTAGCTTTCATCTTTTTCCTGTGCGGTCTCCGATTTTCAAAGTTGCGTCGGTGTGACACGTTTAAAAAAAAAAAAGGCTTTTCCACTCTCTTTGATACTCTTTCACTCTGATAAGTAGATACTTTGATGTGAGGAACGATGCAAGTTGCATGAAATGTTTGGGATAGAGGACATTGGCGACGTGTGACTCATTCAGTCCATGCTGAGCCTCAGACGAGCCGGTCTGGCTGCGTCTGCCTTTCCGCTCCTCAGCATCTGAATTCAGAATTAAATTTGGCTCAGTAAATAGCTGAGAGTGTTCAGGGACATAATGCAGATCCGGATCTTATAAAAGCCAAATGTATGTACGTTGAGTGACGCTTGACCTACATATAAAAAAACATTACCTCCGATGTCGTACACACAAAGAGCATCCATCTGATGAAGAGAGCGCCTGCATGCATGATGCCATCCGATAGCAGTATTCAGATGAGATGCGCAGTAAGTGACTCCCCGAGGTCGCCTCGCCGGCTGCATCTGATTTCTTTCCGTCTGTGCAACAGGCGCCTGGCTAAGTCCACCCTCCTCCTCATCCCTCTGTTTGGTACTCACTACATGGTCTTCAATTTCCTGCCTGACTACTTCAGCGTGAACCTGCGCCTCTGTATCGAGCTCTGCATGGGATCCTTCCAGGTACGCCCACAGAAGCAAAATATATTGTGCACGCTCAAATACATGTTATAATAGCCAAACTACACATTTTGTGTCGATATCCTTTCTTTGATGGGTATTTATTTCCTCGAAATATGGCTTGGTTCAGTCATTGGTGCTGCATTACAACGCAGGAATGTATAATTTAACAAGATATTTAAATGTGCTCTTTTTGTGAGTAGCCCTTAAACCTCTCAGGTCCGTTTCCTTCTGTGTGCTTTGAGCGATAAGGTTGATAAATGGGTATTCTTTTGTTAGATGCCTGAAATAAGGCATGTAGATAACACAAGGTTAAGACATTTGACATGTGTGAACAGATTAAACCTTTATTCCAAAATACGAGACTAATAGCTATTGAATATAAGAAAAATACAGGAAATTAGCTTTTTCGGTGCTCAAACACAGTCAAAGTTGATGGATGGTGGTTTCCTTCTGATGCAAATTCAGAAAAAAAACATTCTTGTTCTTTCATGTTTTCTCGTGGTTATATGCTAGAAAGCCGCCATAAACGTGTGTTAATTAGTGGAAAAAAGGGCTCAGCGGTGCTGCGAGTGTTGCCATCCGTCGAGGACAAGCAACCACAGGAAACCAACGGTTTCCTCCACCTCATCGTACATGTGGTCACAGGCTGGTTTGCTCTCCAGATTGCATCCTCCCCCTCCCTGAAGTCAAATTAACGAGGCACAGAAGTGTCACACAAGTATGGAATATATTAGCAACAAAAGTGCCCGGATAGTTGTAACCCAGGCCGCGTTGACAATAGAGGTGAGCGAGTGTTCAATTTTATTCTGCTTGATTTAATATAAAGATAAGAGGAAATGCAGCAGCGCGTCTCTTGTAGATTCCACTGCAGTGTATTATGGAGATCAATCTTAACCATTCATTATTCCACTCTCGTTGGCCGGCTCTGTGAGAGAAACAACAGATTTTTCTTCACCTTCTGTCGTCTCATTTTTATGTCTTCACACGAGTGACCTAATGGTGCGGACGAGTCCTAAATGTGAATGATCTCTCTTACAGGGGCTGCTCGTGGCGGTTCTCTATTGCTTTCTCAATCAAGAGGTCAGTCCAAAGCCCCGACACCCTCAAGCATTCACTATATTCAACAAAGCACATGACACTTTACAGCACTGCGCATAATGAGCCGGCGTGCTCAGATCACATACCAGGGAGGGCTGAGTGGAGTTGTCAGGCCTTAAAAAGCAAAAAATAATTTGCATCCATCGCCCCCTCGTTGCACCAGAGAAGGACTTGAAGCACTTATGTAGCCTCGGAGATTAATGTGAGGTCAACGCCACACAGTTTGCATTTTATTACACTATGAATCTACACCCTTGTTCATCTGTTTGGTGCTTAATGGCCCCTTAGGTAAGACTTAGAAGTCACACAATCATAATATGGCCTAAGTAGCTAATTAAATCTGCATTGATATCCTCTTGTAGATTAATAACTGATTTATCAATGATGTCCTGACGCCAGGGTGAATCTATTACGTCTAATGGATCATCATAAAATTCACACATATCCAATAACAAGCCAAATAAATACATTCAATAACTTAACATCCAATAAAATGACTTGTGTGATGCAAGGGAAACAAATATTTGATTTTAATGTTAAAGTTCTATCTATCAAGGTTGAACATTTGGGGTTTTATGGGGGTTAAAGTGACTATTAATCACAGCTCCTGGCCATGAAACTGTCCAGCACACAACCCCCAGTAAAACAGCCACTTCTCAGTTTAACAATTTTGTGCGATTTAAACAACCCACAACATGTTGTTAAGCTGTGCTAATAGGCGGATTTAGTTACCGTTGGACGCAGCCAGGTTACTGCCTGCCATTATGAATCTGAAGTTCATGTATTCATATTTCCTCATCAGCTTTTACTGGAGCTTTTACCGGCGCAGGGTTAACTTCCACAACAGTTTTTCATTTAAAAAACATTTTTGCATCAGTGCATCCTCGGAAACATAATCCGTGGCAAAAACACATTAGCCTCTACCTGATGATGTGTTGTGATTACCGTGGCGATAGTCAAACATAACTGATCATTGAAATTATGCATTTTTGTATTCATGTCAAGTCTTGATAGAAAAATAACTCCGGAGCTCACCAGCTGTTGGTTGTAGCCTTATATTTAAGGGAAAGAGGGGCAAAGTATTGATTTTCTCATCCACCTTTTCTCACGAAAGCAAACAAATGAATGCAGATATTTGTCAAACTTCTGCTTTTAATATGAATTACATTTTTAATCATAATATTGGCAGCTTTAAACAAATATATGTGGTATATGATTTGCAACAGCATCATCTTACTTCTTACTTACTTTGAAAATGCCTGTTTGTGTGTGTGTGTGTGTGTGTGTGTGTGTGTGTGTGTGTGTGTGTGTGTGTGTGTGTGTGTGTGTGTGTGTGTGTGTGTGTGTGTGAGAGAGACAGGTCCAGAAGGAGGTCCATATGCAGTGGCTCAGGTGGCAGGAGAGGAGCTATGGTGTGGTGTCTCCTGCTGCAAAGTGCAGCCAGATGGACACACCCTTCTAGTCCAGCTCCTCACCATCATCATCCCGCAGGTCTTCTGCTCGTTGGACCTGATCACCTGATCACCGAGGATCGCTTCTGTCAATGTCATCGTCTCCTAATGGCTGCACGGTCCACACAACAGGTTTCCCTTCCGAACTAGATGTTTACTGGGATAGAGGAACGATTAGATGACTGTTAACTAATAGGGGTGAAAATAATCTCATGGCATTTTGCACATTTCAACACAGTTCCTGTGAATGACAGCTGCCTTTCCAACAGGACAATGCGGCAACAATTTTAAGGAAGACTTAAAATCAACTTGAAGATTTCCTTGGACGCCTCACTGGCCAAAATAAATAAATGCTAATGTTTGCTGAGCTTATAGTTTGGTCTTAACGATGAAAAAAACCATTAGCAAGTAAACAGTTTAATCAGATATAGGCTTTAAGTGACATTCCCTTAACGATGCTATAGCATAGCCTGTTCAACATGATATCCTGACTTTCTTATGAAGAAGTAGCCGGCTCCCACATGATTCATAACTACTCCCATGACAATTCAAATGGCTTATTATTGACATTATCATCCATCCATTAGAAAACACTGTATAATTCCTATTATATTCGGCATATTATTATCTCTGTGCGAAACACTCGTTGTGATAAGTTGTTTAAGCTTTCTTGCGATCTTTTTTGGGTGATATATTTATTTTATTTATTAATTTACAGCAAGGATCAATGTTTCTCATGTCATGTGGTGAAAAGAAATCTCCACTGCTATCTGTGAAGACTTTACAATATGTAGCATATCACTATATATGATGCTAACATCGTGCTATTAACTGCATGTTTGCTTAAAGAATGATAAATCAGGGATGCCATTATCGCTACATTTGTGTTAGATCTCTTGCATTCTTTGTGTTATGAGCTGAACTTTTTTCTTCGAGTTAAAACGTTGTGGAAACTATTGGATTCCTGCCAAGTTCAAAGTGTTATAATAGTTTATTTTATGTCAAAAAAAGAGTTGTCTTCAACTAAATGTATTTAACTGTCATTGTTGTTTCAAAGTCAGCTATCTCTGGTTTTGCATTTAGATGTCGCTGCAGCTTTTTTTCGTGCCTTTCTCTTCAGCGTTTTAATGCCTTGTTCCTGAAAGTTAAAAGTATAAACATGTTAACGCAGCTTCATCATAATTCTCTGCAACCTTTTACAAAGTGAAGATATCAGCTGGCAGCTACAAAACGTTAAGCTCGAGTCATCCAAGTCATTGTGGCTTCATGTAATTTAGATGTAATTGTTACAATGTGTGCTGATAATGGAATCCTTTCTTCTAAGGAAGTCATGTCATTTATGATAGAAAATGGAAGCATTTTGTAAAATCTCACTTTTTCTTCATAATGAAAACCATAATACAAGTTATTCTTCAAAGCAATGGCAACAAATAATTGTGTAAACATTTGTCTTTTTCCAACATACTATACTATGACTTTTTTTACATACTATGATATGCATTTTCTTCAACTTACTATAATATAAAATATGTCATAACAAATCATGTTGTAAAAAGTCATAGTATAGCATGTCGAAAAAAATCATAACAAAACATGTTGAAAAAATAATAAAAAAAGTAATGAAAAGGTCATAGTATATTATGTCAAAATAAGTAATGAAAAAGTCATAATATATTATGTTGAAAAAGCATCATAATATAACATGTCGGGGAAAAAGGATCCTACCATGTACTGTAAACAACTTTAGTACTTGAATCCTCCTGGACAACAATACAAAATACAGCATCCCCAAGGAAATGCAACACATTCTTCAATTAAAATAAATATTATTATATTATAATAAAAATACGAATATAAATGCTTTTGTTCAAACGTCAACGTTTCAAAATGTTAAATTAAAACTTAAATAATGACAGATTGTGCACAGCAACCAAATACAAGATAACACTAATGGACTAAATTGCAACACTGAATTATGTCTTTTGAAAATTACGTGCAAAAGGTTCAGAAACAAATAAAAAACTTCATTTCAGACACTTCTGCTCGTCTTATTTCCACTTCTCAGAAATGACCTTACTTCCCAACTTTACCCTCAGAAACTGTTTCCTGGCTTTGCTGGAGGGACGTTTGTTAATGACGTCACTGTAAAATAATGAAATAGCTGGTGTTGACATGTTGACCCCCCCACCCCCCCCCCCCATGCCGAGCCTCCTGGCTGCTTTATGACCGGCCGTGTCAGGGTTCAGACCGGTGTTGTGCCAGTGTAGGTATCCCCGACAGAAATTGTTTCCCCTGGCTGCGGGAGCTACTTCCTCTGTCTATTTTGAGGGGGGATACAAATTCTGGCAGACATGTAAACGTCTGAAATAATCTGTTTCCCCCCCATAACTTTGTGTATAAGAGAAGTAACTTGCTCATAATCATAGAGGTTATAGAGTAGTATCTAAAGAACACACAAAATAAATCATTTGATGCTCAGACTTCATCTGTCTACTATAGTACATTTCGAGTGAAGTAGCTTAAATAGACGTAATTGAAGCCAGAAAACAATCACAGTGGTCTTGATTTTGGATATTGACGTATATTTAGTTCGACAAATTCCATACCAGGACTTGAATTACAGCGTGCTATATGTCAAATCACATGAGGAAATGATTACCTTCGTTTTGCCGTTCAGTACTAGTACAACGTTACGACGTACAAAAGAATAAAATCATAACGCTGTTGCTCCGCCTTCAGGCTTCCGCCTGAATGAATGCGCGCTACCGCAGCCAGGGGAAACAATTTCTGTCGGGGATACCTACACTGGCACAACACCTGACAGGATGTGGAGTCACTGCGGATCCGTTCAGCCCCCCATACCGACACGGAGCTGGCTGCTGGCTGCAACGAGTCCGCATCCGGAGACGACGAGACACCGTTAGTGACATCTGGAGAGCTCGCGGTCTCCGTCATCAGCGCGAGACTAAACCCGGGTGAGTGATGTCGTCACGCGTTCACTCGGCTCGTTTATCGCGTCATTTCTCTGGGAGTTATTTAAGAGTTTATAGTCGCTGAACTTCTCCTGCTTTTTACGTTTCCAAACTCTGTCACAAACTTAAACTTGCAGCTGTTAGCAGCTGTTCTGCAGCTGTTCCAGCTGCTGCAGGTTTCTTTTGTTCCGCGCAGACAGCCATGGGGGTTGTGCTATAATAACAGGGTGCTCTTACTTACTTACCCCTGTGTTGTTGTGCCTGTCTGGACATGCACTGTATGGCTTGTGTGTGTGTGACAACTCATATAAGCAGGACTACAATTCCCCTACAAACCCATTCAGCTTTAACTGTCTGCTTTAATCCCACTTGGCTGTTTTGTTCCTTGCTGCTGTGTCAGTGAACGCACCACCTCTTCTCCACTCAGGACCACATGATGAGGATTCACCTCAGGACTCTCCTGCCGGCCCTGCTGCTGCTGCTGGTCCTATCTGGGTCCGAGCCTCTGAACGCTCCTGAGCATGAAAATGAGAATGAAGTCATGAAACACGCAGAGGCGGAGCTGAGCAACAACCAGGCCAGTGACCAGGGAGACCCTCACGCTATCAAATATCACTCTAGTGTTAGAAAGTGTGTGAATGTGTTGTTTGGTCCTGTTTGTAGACCGAGGTGACTGGAAACGCCATCGGAAACATCAGTGAGACGACGACGGGCCACGTACCTACCACGGGTGAGCTTTTAGGCTTCTCTTTTCTTTTCTTTTTCCAGTTTTCCCTAAAGTTGCTCCTTTTCATCTTTTACATGAGCCGTTGCCGTGGCGACCACAGTTTCCCCGAGCCCCAGTCTTGCTCCCGGGTGTCCGGGGAACCAGTTGATGCTGGGGAACGGCACGGGCTGCGGCTGTCCATCTGGCCTGGTGAAGGATGCCGACAACTGTACCTGCCCCGTGGGCTTCCACCTGGAGGGGGCTGCAGGGTGCAAAGGTGAGAAGGGGGCGGCGACAGGCCGAGTGTTTCACTGAAGGTCGTCAATAAATCACATTTACAGGTTTTTTTTGGTTGTTGCAGGACTTCACATATAAAACACAATATTCAAATCAGTGAAACAGAAGATTTCCTTCATGTTCCTTCATATTTAGAAAATGCTTCTCCTTTAATCTCCTTTCTTTACAATTATGCATGTTATATTTCAATGCTTTACTAAATATAATCGACATATATCCACTGTTTTACATGCTTAGTTGCATCAACTGATGTCAGATCAATGTCTTATCCCCTCTCTGTGCTCGACAGATGTTGATGAGTGTGGAGGAGAAGGGCCAGGACCATGTGGTCTCCATGCCAGCTGCACTAATACCCCCGGCTCTCACTCGTGTAGCTGTCTCCGTGGTTACCTGATGGGTGCTGGAGGGTGCCAGGGTCCGTCAGCATCTGTGTGTGTGTGTGTGTGTGTGTGTGTGTGTGTGAGAGAGAGAGGGGATGTACCATGTTGGAAGAGTTGATTATCTATGATTAGCCCTATGCAGCGTGGTCATAAATCGTGTGCCGTATGTTACAGACATAGATGAGTGCTCTCTGGCGGCCATGACGGGTCTGCAGGCCTGCAGAGGTGATGCTTTATGCAGAAACAGCCCCGGCTCCTTCACCTGCTCGTGTCCTGCCGGATACGTAATGGCTCTAAATGGACAGAGCTGTGTCGGTGAGGCTGATGTAAACATCTGGTGCATGAAAATGTAGAAGCATTGTAGCAGCGAGGGGGTGAAGGGTCTTTGACGTCATGCTTGTGTGTTGCACCGCCACGTCCACACAAGGCTGTCAAAGTGAAAGCTTCCTTTTTTAAATTTTCTCTTTGTTTCCTCCCCCTGTAGATGTGGACGAGTGCAACTTCGAGGAGCGGTGTCGCCGCGAGCTGGGAAACGTGTGCGTGAACACTCCCGGCAGCTTTGTGTGTCAGTGCCAGCCAGGCTTCAGAGCAGAGGCCCCGGCCTGTGTGGGTAAGCCGGGCGTTAAGCTTCACCAGAGCATGTTTTGATCCGGTGTTTCCTCGTTTTTCACTTCATAACGTCTGCTGCTGGGAAGGGAGGCGTTGCAGGAATATAGCTCTTTAAAATGCTGCTCGTCTGTGTTGTTTGCTCTTTGTTTTTGTTTCCTCCCTCATTTAATGATTCATTTCCTCTCTTATCCTCGTCAAATCTTCCCAGTAATCTATTCCCATATTATTATTATTTTTTTGCATCTCCTTTGTGTTCTCTCTGAGCCTCTTCTGCATTTCTGGTCTCAGGTCCTGTGTGTCCAGACTTCACTGTGTGTCGAGGTATGATGTGCTTTCCATGTTTAACACGCGCTGCTTGCTTTTTTTTTTAACGGGGTTACGTTGTCACGGCAACAACCGAATCATAAGCAAAGTTTGGAGTGTTTGGAAAAGGTGGTCACTTGTAATATCGTGTTAATTTTTACCCATATTTGAATATTTTCACAATTGTAATTTCACTAAAAAAACGTATATTGGGGAAGAAATTGATGCTGCCTTGGCCAAAAGGGAACAGAAAATATTGATTGGGGGTTTGGAGACAGGAAAATGATTTAGCAACTCAAGGAGTTGCTTTTTTATAAAAATGTGTCGTTGCAAATTATGTCGGAGCAACAAGTGAATGGATGAAGTCCTATACTGTATGTGGCGTTCTCTCGTCTCTGTCCCAGATGTGGACGAATGTACGGAGAGTCCAGCGGCGTGCGACGGTCGGGGTGTGTGCGAGAACACGCTCGGGAGCTACAAGTGTGTTTGCCCACCGGGTTACCGAGGCAACGGCACACACTGCGAAGGTAAGCAATTAGTGCTGACGTCCCTCCCTGGAAATCTCTGGTTTCCCGTAGATGGGGGTCAGCTTCCTTGTGTGCGCGTGTTTTAATGCTCGCTGTTATGCCTTCCATTAAAATCCTCCCAAGTGGCAGAATGATAATCATTGAATGGAAATGAACTCCGTTTTGGATCTGTTGAGGGTTGTTTTCTGGTTTTTTTCGGCCTCTTTCCAGACGAGAACGAGTGTGCGTCTGGGGGTCACGGGTGTGACACCAACGCTCGTTGTGGCAACATCATTGGCTCTTACTTCTGCCAATGCTACCAGGGCTTCAGCGGAGACGGACACTCCTGTTTCGGTGGGTAAGCGGCGGCGTGTGGTGTGTTGTTCCACGTTGCTGCTGGCACTCGACACCACTAAGTGATACTTGTCATGTAAATGACTTGCCAGAAGCCCTCGGGCAGCAGTCCTTCAGGGTTGTCCTTGTTTGCAGACGTTGATGAGTGCGCTCTGAACAACGGCAACTGTCACCACAACTGCTCCAACGAACCAGGAGGGTACAGCTGCCAGTGTGCCTCAGGCTACCAGCTGGACCAGGATGGACGCAACTGCACAGGTAGACCAGAATCACAAGCACAAAGGCGTTTATTGCCAATTACGTGTTCACAAGGAATTTATTTATTTAATTGGTTTATTTGATAGGGATCATGCATATTTATGAACAAAGTATAAAAAAACACCATGTAAATATGCCAGAATTAGTCAAATTCCTTGGTGTTCAGTGTGCACAATAATTACAGAGTCAAATCATAAATGAGGTAAATAAATAGACCACAGTCTGTATGTATAGAACGTACCAAGCTGAATAAAGCATGTTTTTATTTTTTACCTTAACAGACAAAAAGCTTTTACAATTTGCCTCTCATTCACCCATTCACACACTAATTACATCACTTTTGAAGCCTGTGAAAGAATTTACATTTTGCATACAAAATGAACTGTAATCCCAAATTTGCACCAACGTGGAAGAGAGATCCTCTCTCAGTATATCATCCTCAAAAACCCCACTGCCAGATTTGGTCCCTTCATCCAGACAACCTGCCTCTTCCCTCCTCCCACTCACCTCCAAGCTTGTTGGGACCCGTTTGAAGCATGAACGAGCCCTTCCTTCCGCTACACGGAGCCGCGTTGTGCCGTTAGCGGAGCGTTAACTCACCGTCTCTGATCCCACAGATGTGGATGAGTGTTTGGTGCGGAACGGGACCTGCGATCACATTTGCATCAACACCGGGGGATCGTTCCGGTGCTCCTGCAGGCCCGGCTACCAGCTGCACATCGATGGCCACACCTGCGTCGGTCAGTCACTCACCCAAACACTCTCACTTCTCACTGTTTATCCACTCATTTGAGTCGTTTAGACTAACTTATTTATTTATATATTTTATCTCTCCTGCCAATGGCGTAACTGGATGTACAAAGGGTCCATTATGGAGGACTCGGTTAGGAATCTGATTCACAGCAGAGATGACGTTGTCCAGAAATGATGTGTGTGTGTGTATGTGTGTGTGTGTGTGTGTGTGTGTTTAGACATTGATGAATGTAAACTCCAGAGTGGTGGCTGCTCTCACATCTGCAGCAACTCTCCAGGAGGACACACCTGCCACTGCCCTCCTCCTCTGCTGCTGGACACGGACAACCTCAGCTGCAGCAGTACGTTTATCATTGTGGCGTTAATATTATCATATTATTTGGAGTCAGAAAATAATGTGTGTATAATGCACCTAATTAACTAACGAGTGAGTCAAACGTGCGTGTTTTATTATTTTTATTTTTTTGTTTTCCACAATCTCACTGACAGTCCCTGGTTATGCTTTTCTATTACAGTTTCTCTTATTGTATTAATTAAAATATTATTATATTATTAACATATTAAAAAGTAAATATTTTGTTTTAAAAAGCAACAAACTAACTAATTTAACTAATTCTGTATAGCAGCTGCATGTTTCTGAGGAGAATACTTTTTGTGTGATGATTATTTTTTGTATGGTCAATTTTAAAACGTGTCCAATTATTTGAGTTGCCTAGAATTATAGCTTCAACATTTTTTTTTTTTTTTTTTTAATAGAAGCACATTTCACAATTAAGAAACTGAAATCGGGATGTTTTGGGAATTTTTGCTTGAAAAATGGTTATAATACCTGGTTATAATCTGTAAATGTTCAATATTAAATCCTTTCTTTTGGACATGAACAGATGTCACATCCTGCAAGCTGAGAAATGGCGGCTGCGACCACATATGTACCATGAGGGCTGACGGCCGCGTCCAGTGTCGCTGTCAGGCGGGCTGGAAGTTGGGCGGGGACCAGAGGAGCTGCGTGGGTGAGACTTGATTTCCTGTCCTCTCTGCCTCCTTTGCTGTTAAGATTCTTAACGACACCATGCTTTGATTGAACATATTTATTCCTGAAAATGAAGCTGTTTATTTAATACAAAATATGAGGGCACATCTATGCAGAATCAGAAAGTCATTTTTGAATTTTAATTACATAAATGAGACAACTACCACCTCAAGTCATTTTGTAAACATTTATTCTTGCAGTCCTTCAGATAAAATCAGGAAAGCTTCTCATCCTTTTTCACTCGCCATGCTGAAGGTGTTCGTCAGCTGGATGGAAGAGAAGTGCACAAATTGAATGACCGCTTCAGCCGTGGCCACATTTTCTCTGGCTGATTAGCTTGTGTGGACACGTCCAAGCTCCCTTTGGTCCCTCAGCCCAAAGGGAAATAATCAGACCGTGTGCTCAGATGGTTTTTGGGGTTTTGATCTGTCCGCCTGCTTAACTCTCAGATGTGAACGAGTGCGAGGACTTCACAAACGGAGGTTGTGATCAGCTCTGTGTGAACCGCCCCGGTGGGTTCAACTGCACCTGCAGGGGGGGGTACGAGGTGCGAACTGATGACCTCACCAAGTGTCAGCGTGAGTCAAACATCAACTGCTTCATTCTTGTTTTTGTAAGGGGTGAAATATATGACGTAACGCTTGTTAACGTCTCTGCCGTTCCAGCTGTGTGTAACCCTCCGTGTCAGAACTATGGAGTGTGTGTCGGCCCAAACAGCTGTACCTGTCCTCCCGGCTACCCTGGACCAGGCTGCTCAGGTGCAAACATCATTGTAGAATATACTGACGTCACAGTTATTTGCCGTTGCTGTGAGATAACGGATCGGTGTCGACTGTGTTCTTCAGCCATGTGCTCCCCACCCTGCGCCCATGGAGGTACCTGCATGCGCTGGAACAAGTGTCTGTGTCCTCCCGGCTGGACCGGAGCCGGCTGCCACACAGGTACGTCACCTCTGCTGCCACACTTCTGCACCAGCGAGCACTGCAGAGACTCATTGACATTCATTCTCCCCGTCTCAGCGGTGTGTGAGCTGCCCTGCGCCAACGGCGGCCGCTGTGTGGGGCCCGATACCTGCCAGTGTCCCTCTGACTACACCGGCCCCCAGTGCCTCTTACGTGAGTAAACAACACCACCATCTGGCATCCGTTAAACCGGGTACTTCTGGGAAATGGCTAGTCATTTCTACCTCCCTGCCTCCAAGCTTGTAGAAAATGTCGTGTTTAGTTTACACATTATATCGCCTAGCATCATTTTCAAACACAGACCTAGTGTGTGTGTGTGTGTGTGTGTGTGTGTGTGTGTGTGTGTGTGTGTGTGTGTGTTTTGCAGCCCTGTGCACTCCTGCCTGCCAAAACGGGGGAAGATGTGTGGATGTCAACAAATGCACGTGTGTCGGTGGATGGCAAGGAGCTCGTTGTCAGATAGGTGAAACTACACTCACCATCTGAATCCATCCACTGTTATATGATGGGAACGTTAGTCAGCATTCATTTTACATACGGGACACATGGTCAACCTGTGTTTTAAGGTAGTAAAACAAATATTATCAATAACCACTCATCGTCAAGAGGATTGTCCACTAAGTCCTAATTCAAGCAAAGCAGGAAATATAATGAAAAAACTTTGATGAGGTGGTAACTCTGTTCTCTGCTCCCGGCACCCTGATTTTAATTTGCTTCCATAAGGAGGTTTTACCTCCCTGCAGGAGTCACGAACTGATATGTAAGATTCCAATATTCCATCAGCTGTTGGGCTTTTTTACCAGCTGTGGATGCAGCGGAGATGTCCTTGGTTTCTGGCTGGATTTACTTCACACTTTTTAGATAAGACAGTTTTCTTTTTCTGTTGCTGCCTTTTTCAGTATTTATCATAATTGACTGCTGTCTTTAAGCCAAATCTCCCCATGAGGAGATAAACTTGAGAGGGAAAAAATACTGTCAGAGCGGGAATGATTAGTCAATGACAGAAAATGAATTGGGAGCAACTCTGATCATCGATCATTTAAATTATTTTTCAAGGAGAAATTCAAAACAAAATTGCTGGTTCCAGCCTCTCAAATGTGAAGATTCCCTGATTTTCTTTCTTTTATATAAACTGAATGTCTTTGCTTTATAATTGCTGTCCAGACAAAACAAGCATTTTGTAGAAGTCATCTTTGGCTTAACTATTTTACATTTTATAGATCAATGAAGTGTTTGACAGATTTACCATCAATGAACATAGTTAGTTGCAGCCTTTAGGCTCCAGAAAAATCACCCACGGCCACAAGGTGGCGCTGTGCACAGATTATAGAGCAGCACCAGCATCTCTAAAGGCCTGTTTGTAAATCCAGCAGCCTTCAAAAAACCCAACAGCCTTTATAATAAGTGAACTCTATTGACTACATAATAAACTGAGCTGGATTTGCAGGTTTTAAACAATATCTTGTTTATTTAATTTAGCTTATAATTAGCGTCCTTTTTTATTGTCTTTTTATTGTCTACTTGTTTTAATGTGTTGCATTTGTGTTTGTTATTGTAAAGTCAATTTCAGTTACATGAAATATACTCCATTCATAAAGTGATTTCTATTTTATTCTACCGATGACCCTACTACAATAACAGTAGCTGCTCTGTGGATTTCTAGCATAAACGTTGGTGTATGTTGACTTCTGTGTCCCTCAGAGCCGGTTCAGTGTCAGAAACCTTGTAAGAACGGCGGCGTGTGTGTCGGCCTCAACAGGTGCCGCTGTGCTAAAGGGTTTACTGGAAGTCTCTGTGAAACAGGTTGGTCTGCTGTGTGTGTGTGTGTGTGTGTGTGTGTGTGTGTGTATGTGTGTGTGTGTGTATGTGTGTGTGTGTGTGTGTGTGTGTGTGTGTGTGTGTGTGTGTGTGTGTGTGTGTGTGTGTGTGTGTGTGTGTGTGTGTTTTAAAGACCTTTATTTTCCGTCACTCTGCATTAAGACTCGCTGTGTGATGCTTCTGCAGCGGTGACCACTCCCTGTGTGCCGCCCTGCCAGCACGGGGCCACCTGTAGTCCTCACAACACCTGTACCTGTCCGGAGGGCACCGCCGGCCTGCGCTGTGAGAGGCTGTAAGACTGTAACACACAAACAACACCAGCAACGTCTGCTGCTCTGCTTTCTACTCAAGCACAGTGTACAATTTCATAACCTGTTATATGATCTTAAATGATCATCATGCTGGAAAGTAGTCTCAATATGTCGCTATGTGAACAAATTCAAATTATTATTGTTACTTATTCTCATGGATGTGTGTGTGTGTGTGTGTGTGTGTGTGTGTGTGTGTGTGTGTGTGTGTGTGTGTGTGTGTGTGTGTGTGTGTGTCCCAGGACGTGCCGTGTGGTCACCACCGTGGTCAGCATGGCTCGAGCCGTACGAAAGGCGTTTAGGGAGAGCTACGTGGACCGCTGTGGACCCCTGGGAGTTCAGCTCTGCATCAAATACAGGTGAGCCGTTTCCTCCTGACCTCCTCTAGATGAGGGTGAAGTACTTTGTGAAGTTTGGAGTAACACAAGGGAGGAGTTTTATCCCAGGAATGTTCAGTCAGTCAGAAAAATAGATCAACTTCCAGGAACTTTCCTGTCATCTTCACCTCTTTATGTACTTAGTGTTATAGATTTAGCTTCCTGATAAAACATTAGTGCATTAAGAAATGGGAGAGTTGTGTTAGAGAAGCATTTACTTCCCATGATTTTAACATGTCTTGTATCATTAGAATAACCAATGCTTTGTGGTTGTGTGTCCAGGATAAACCAGGCCCGGGTCTACCTGCAGGCCTACAGGGTGGGCTACAAAATCCAGTGTCCAGAGAGGAAGGGGGCAACTCACAAGAACTGAAATGAGGCAAGCTGCAAACTATAAAAACAAGGATATGATCTGTACGTTTCATGAAGGTGGTTTTATTTGATCGACAGTTTAAATCAGTTCTCTACACGTTATTGTTTACATTTCATTCATTCATTCGTCACGTTTGTATATGGCAGCTGGAAGTTATTAAACAATTGTCTTTTTACAAAATGGTTATTGTTTATCCTCAGTGAACTCTTAGTGAGAGTCTATGATATCAGTTTACTGAGTTCCCTAAAGGTAAAACTCCCAATAAAGATAAACTGTCACACAGAGACACATTTTGGAGGTTGATAGCTGCTGAGTGACAGAACAGGACCTCAAGTGATCTCACAATACAACTCAAAACAGAACGTACGTCTTCTTCTTTTATTAGTTACAGTTTGAACTTCACACACTTGCACCCTGTGGCTGTATATTCTTATCACCCTACACTGATCTGCCCACTAAACAAGAGGTAGATGACCTTGTCTGCTCCACATTCCTGTAAAACAACAAGCGACTCGGCGGCGTCCTCATGATATTACTTGAGTTCGGAGCTTCAGATGGTTGACATATCCCCTAGTCACTGACAAAAGCCTCGAGAGTTGAATCCCTTTTGAAGTATTTGCGTCCTGTCTTATCGTGAGGTGGCGCAGATTTCATATTGAAACGGTGACAGAGTGACGCCGAAGTGAGAGTCCATCACAGGCTTCACCCCAGCAGGCATGGAGATGGTGAAGTGCTGCATGAAGGAGGTGAAGAAGAGGAAGAGCTCCATCTTGGCCAGACTCTCCCCAGGACACAACCGCTTACCTGAGACAGGAAATCAAACTGAAACAGATTTCTTTGACACACTGTTAATGGCTACAAACTAATCTAACAGTAGTTATATTATTACAGGAAGTAGTACAGGAACCACCATAGGGTCCACGTGTTTGCTGGGACAGACTCCAAGCTCATGCATGAACTCATAAAGAGACTAAAAACAAGAGACTGTCGATCCTCACCAGCAGAGAAAGGGATGAAAGCAGCTGGCTTCACGAACTTGCCCTCCGCATTCAGAAAGTGTCCTGGGTTAAAGGTGTCGGGCGTCTCCCACTCACTCTTGTCGTACAGCGCCGAGGTCAGATTGGGGATTATTGTAACTCCCTGGTGGTTGGAGTCATATTAATAATCCATAAAAGGTGCAGCATGGTCTGGAATGAGACATGAAATCGTAGAACTGACCTTTGGGATCGTGTAGCCTCCCAGCTGCATCTCCCTGTTGGTAAAATGAGGAAGGCTGAGAGGAACTACGTTGACCATCCTCTGGATCTCGTGTATGACAGCGTCGGTGTAGGGCAGGTTTACACGATCTTCCATGGACGGCTGTCTGGACTGTCCAATCACACGGTCAATCTCAGCCTGGACCTTCGCTGTCAAACAGCAGAGAATACAGGGTTTCACCGACAAGCTGCAGGAGTTCTTCTTAATAACTCACAGAGAGATGAAGCAATGCAATGCAAGAGGGTATACAGTAGTACATACAAATGTGTAGATGCATAAAGGTATTCATAAATATAAAACAATAAACTATGTGACTTTTGCACTCTTTATCTGTACAGCCACCGCCTCCTGTCCTGCAGGAACTCATTCCTCATTCTCCTGTTTGTCCTGCAGCAAACTGACCAACAATACATATTTCTTCAGAATCACCCATCTGCACATGGGTAAAAAATGAAGTAGAAGGAGCTTCATTGACCTGGTCAGTTCTCTCACCCTGGATCTCAGTGTACTTTGCCATATAGAGGAGAGCCCAGCGCACGGTGGAGGCTGTGGTCTCCGAGCCAGCCACAAACAGATCCATGACACATATAACCAGGTTTTCTTCATCAAAAGCATCATCGACACGCCCCTTATTCTGAGAAGACATACAGATAAAAGACAAAACATGCTGAAACTCAGCGAGGCCGCATCGTTTATTATGGTCACTTCAGTAAAATGTAATGGGCCATGGCAGGAGTGGTGCCGCAATTAAAATGTCATATAACAGCTGATAAACCGAATGTTGGAACAAAACCAGCAGATATGATGTTCAGAGGAACTTCATGAACACGGCAGCATAAGAAAACCAGATGTAGTGTCAGTCACCATGTGAATCTCGTTCAGGTAGGAGTCAATGTAGTCTCTTTGGTCCGAGGGATCCCAGTTCTGTCTGTGCTCCTTCATCTCTGCTCTTATGAAGTCCTTGACAACATTTAGCATGTGCTGGAGTGTCTGATGTGGCCCTGGCAAACGTCTCATCAGCAGAGGGAACGCGTTGTAAAGCTGCAGAGTAGAGCATTCTGTTGAGGCGTTTTGAAATATTGAAATCACAATTACCATTCTTGTATTAGGATTTAATCAATAGCTTTAAAATACTGTACCTGGGCCCAAATGGAGGCTTGAATCTGAAGAATTCTGCCGAGCCACTTCATCAGTTTCACAAACGTCTCGTTGCCGTACTCAAAGCGATGACCAAAAACCAGCGAGCAGATGATGTTGGAGACGGCGTTGTTGACGACGAGGTGTGGATCGAATGGCTTCCCTCCACAGTTAAAAAGAAAGATGTGCTGTTAGTTGTGTATTTGTAATCCTCTATCATTCTGAATGTGACGCTGTGCATTCACTGTTTACCTTTATAGCCGTTGAAGACTTTTGCACAATATGTAAATTCATCCAAGATGACCGGCTCAAGGGACTTTTTGGCAAATCCAAAATTTCTGAGACTTGAAAGAGCAAAGCGTCTCTGCTGCTTCCATGCATTGCCGTTACTGAAGAGTAGCCCTGATGGGGAGCACATCAAATGTAGAGCAACAGTGAAGTAGATAGACAGCAGGGAAATAAAGGAATATTCTTTACAAGAACTAAATTAACTTCTGCAATCTTAACTGTCTTCACAGTGATTGTTTTTCCTCTATATTTAACAACGTGACATGGAAAATAATGTAAAAATCTTTGAACATGTGAACAAACACAAACCAGAGAAACAAAGCCTTTGTGTGTGTGTGTGTGCGTGTGTGTGCGTGTGTGTGTGTTACATCCTCTCACCTAGTCCATGGGTTATGTCCTGTACCAGAGGAAGCTTTGGACGGTCCACCAGGCTGTCTTTTTGGTTTACTAGGGCTTCTTTCAGAACCTGAAACCCATTCCACACCACTATCCATGCCTGGCCCATTCGCATGCTGTACACATCTCCATATTTCCCTGCTAACTGTGAGAGAGGTTTGGTAAAAAGAGGAAGAGCATGATACGTCATATAACAGAGACATCAGTTAACCTGGTATATCTACCTGTGTCATAGTTTCATGGCTCCTGCTGTAATCCAATGTGAATATGTTTCCCACTATGGGAAATGCCTGGGGTCCTGGAGGGAAGCTGTCGGGTTGCCGGTTCTTAATATAATCTGCAGTGAGGATGAAAACTGCAGTGAAGAGTAACAGGCTTGTGATATCCAAGTTAAAATAGGATGCAAGTCCTGAAAAGCTTGAATCCATTCTGCAATCAAGGACTCAAGCCTGCTGGAATGAAGCCGATATTTTCCTTGCTTCTTCTTTCACACAAAGTTTGTTTTGTGTTGCCAGGAGCCAATCATATCATTTACCTCATGGTTCTCGGGAACACAGCAAAGGTCTACTGGTTCCAATGGACTCTGCCCTTTTTATATATGGAAAACAGACATCAAACATGTTTTTAAGTCCTTATCGAAGACACACCTTTTTCCTGGAGCAAGACACCCTTTTACTGTATTTCTATGTGTTCTTTCTTATCTTATTGTATTATGTTTATGATGTAATAAATTGTCATGTATAGCACTTTGATCGACTGTTTGGTTTTTAACATGCGTTATAAGTTTGAGTTGAGTTAATCCCTTATAGTTTTCTATAATCCTTTGTCTTCAGTGATTGAAAAGAAGTTAGAATTTAAATTTGACTAGATTTAGCGAAGCAACTGACAAAGATCATCTGGAAATCCACCACATTCGATCAAACACTACAACACTGCACTGGTAATACTAATACTACTACTACTAATAATAATAATAATAATAATAATAATAATAATAATAAGACTTTATTAAGGACACAATCAGAGCTCCATAGAGAATAGAAATACATAAAAGACAGACAATAAAAACATGGCAACAGTTTATATCGATCACAAACATAGCCATCAATATCAACCAGATACGGTCCCAGAGGGACAGACATCAGCCCTCACATACAGACTGGAGCACCAGTGGCTCCACAGTCTTGAGGAGAACCTTAATGAGCTCTTCTCACCATCACACAGAAACAAAATGATATCATTTCTAGAGGCTAATAGCCTGCACATACATTTATACATAAGATTGCGTATTACAGCAGAGCAGTTTGGCACTCCAACATTAACAAACATCTCACTGGCACTGCACCATCGGGGTAGCTTTAAAAGTATCCTCATGCCATCGTTGTAGGCCACATTTAGTCTCTGCATGTTTTTTTTACTGTAAACGCTCCACAAGTGTGCAGTATACAGGGGAGTACAGTAAGCTCTAAATAACGCTACCTTGACATTACTAGTGCACATACTGAACTTCATGTTGGAAGCATGTTGGCCTGCAAGTAAAGCCTCCGACACTGTCTGTTTATGTCTCTATCATCAGACATATCGTTTACAATATGATGACCAAGATATTTCACTTCATTACATTCTTTAAGAACAGAACCAGATAAAAAGAATTCAGGGAAAACTCATTTCCTATCACCTTTACCTCTGACAATCATAATGTTGCTCTTAGTTGCATTGTATTTGATGTCAAAGTCGACACATTTTCAATAACTGTTGTAAGCCAGCACTATATGGGCAAAAAAATTACTAAATCGTCCGCATACATAAGATGATTAATTAACATAGAGCCAACCATACACCCTGTATTACATACATTCAGTTGCTGTGACAAGTCATCCATATATACATTGAAAAGGAACGGGGACAGTATACCACCCTTTCTCACCCCATTACTGACTCGGAAAGGTTCTGACACCGAATTTCCCCATTTTATCTGAAAAGTCTGTTGAGCATACCAGTAGACAAGAATTCTTAAAATCCATGTTGGGACCCCTCTAACACGCAATTTATTAAACAATTTCTCATGATTGATGCGGTCAACGGCCTTGGAGGCATCTATAAAACACATAAATATTGTTGAGTTCTGTCTATTATATTTGTCTAAAATTTCTTTCAAGGCAAAAAGGCACATGTCAGTACCATGTTTCTGTTTAAAACCAAACTGGTTGTCACTTGTGATTATGTACTCTTCCAGCCTATTGAGGAGGATTTTCTCCACAATTTTTGATAATATGCTAGCCAATGCAATTGGCCTGTAGTTCTCCAAACTGTTTATTTTGCCTGCTTTGTTTTTAACTACAGGCACTAATAAAACAGACAGCATAGAGTCAGGCAGGATTCCATGACTGAATAGACCTGTCAGGCAGATAGCAAGTAAAATACACATTGTTTTGCTTGCATATTTTACATGTTCAGCAGTTATCTTATCAGCTCCACATGATTTATTATCATCTAATCCTAAAATCGCAGAGTGTACCTCTTCTAAATTAATAGCTATGTTCACATCTGTATCAGCAGTGCCCACTTCAAATTGATTACTTCTCACACAATTAAACAATTCAAAGTAATGTTGTCTCCACATCTGGGATATTTTGTCAGAATCACTGATCCCTTCAATGTTCGAAGGTAAAGTCATTTTGCAATTATTTATACATTTGACTTCCTTCCAAAAATCATGAACACTATTGTTTTGCAACTTCTTAGCCAGTGAATCAGATCGCATAGACTTCTCATGTTTTTTAATAAATCGAAGGGCATATTTAAAATTTGCATGAGCACGTTTCTTCTCTTCAAATAAAGGCCCCTGTCTGCCTCTTCCTGAATCTACCCAAGCTTTGAATGCTTTTCTGGCTGCCCCATGAAGCTCTGCCACATAATCGTTCCAGCCTGGTTTAACATTATATACCTTAGACTGAGTTTTAGAAAGTGGCCTACTGGAGGTAAAAAGTGACTCCACAATAGAGTCATAAAAAACACATAGATCTTCCCCGTGTTGCGGGTTCTCACAATTCATATTACAGCATCTTATTGCATCCTTGGGTAGCTCTATATTTCCCAGTAGGTTGTCTGTCCTGATGGTATATTTATTCAGTGCTTTTTTAGTTAATTTACTCCACTCCAGTTTACCTGTAGTTGTGTTATTTTCCACAGTAGACACCATTGGTAGTTTTTCTACATTCAAAGATATAGAAAACGGTATTTGATCGGCAATGGCATAGTCATAGTAAATGTCCATTGCTTCCAAGGAGGCGAGTGCATCAGATGTACAAACACAATGGTCCAACCATGAAGTTGTATGCCATGCTTCACTGATGTAACTAAAACTGTTTTCAGGCAGAAGCACATTGCTTGAGAGGGTTAAGCCTCCATCAGTACAAAATTGTATGAAATGTCTTGCAAACAAAGAGTTCTCGTCAGAAATGTCTGCATTCATGTCACCCAAGACACAGATGCAGCTGGAAGAATTATCTAATAGTAATATTTGTCACTGATTCTTGGGAATTTGGATAGAACAGGTTTTAATTTTGAAAATAAAAAGTTAGTTAAATTACACAGTCTGAAGGTATATCATAATAGACCAAGGTCTTGGCTGTTCAGCAATGTACCGGTACAACCTCCCCATTTTGTATTTTTTTCATAAAATAGGCGTTTTTCCAGTTATAACTTTGTTTTTGTCAACACCGTCAGACACAATAAAAAGCAAATCATTCCTGATATATTTGGTCTAATTTGTATTTAGAGTTTTTTAATCATTATCTGGCATTCTTAGTACACATATATGCTGTTTAATGTTGATTATTCGATTTTGTTCATTTTTTATACTGTTTCACACGTTCTCCTTTAAAAGATCTAACATCATACAACATTTACTTTAAGCCTAAATAGAAAGAGTAATGTTCTTTTATTTAACAAACATATTTTTGTATTAAAAGAGACTATAACTTAAATAACTCAACAGCACTGAAGAAAAAATTGTAAGCATATTCATTTAAAACAAATAAAACTCCCTCTGACGGTGGTGACTTTAGAACTGACGGTGGTGACAGTGGCCTCATTACAGCATACATTTCCAAAATGTATACAACTCCTGTCAATAGCTTCTTGCTTAACAACTTTATTTCACTTTTGGTCCATAAAATAACAATCCTGAGCACTGTGATAAACATTTTTCAAGGAATATAAGGTAGAATTAAGCAACCTCATTATTAGAAGTATCCCATCCCCATATCATCAAATATCAAATCATAGTCAAAAATAAAGTCATAACCAGTAGGAATAATGTATAATGCATCACTGACATCATCTTAAAATTCAATAAGAAACATATAGGTTCAATTAGCAATAGGCTATCATTAATAAAAGTACCACTTAATAATCATCATAAGTAAAAAAAAAAATCATAAATCAGCTGACCTCATAATAATAGACTATAAACTGTATAATATAATTTTATTGGACGTGAAGAACAGATAAATGAATAACTACGTCTTACAGTCTCTTTTCCATAAACTGAAATGTTTCAAAATACAGAAAGCATTCTATGTAAATACCACAAAACACATCTTGCACAATAATAACAATAATTCAAATGTGAACTCCTGTGAGTATTCCCTGACTGTTTTACATCACTCCACCACTCAGTTAGCTTTATCAGGAAGTATATGGTGCATATGTTTCTCCTCTATGAAGTCCATGACTCCAGCAGACAGGTTGTATATGTCCCTCGTCCTGCTTGCACGACCTGGTGATGACGGTTCCACAAGTTTGACCAGAATATGGTACGATGGTATGAAGCACAAATCATTTCCACCTCTTTTTGGATAGAATCGTGTGTTGGGCCCATGAGGGTGGAAAAACTCCACTTGAACATGAACATGGCATAAGTAAGGTATAATGGATAACACACCATTAGACTATCCAAAGTTAATGCACGTTCAAGGTTGTAATGCGGCCACGACATGCAGATAGTCTAATGCCATGAAGTCCATTATCCCACTTATTCTAGAAAGAAATATAGGGGGAATTACATAAATAAAAATATAAAAGTGGTAAATGAAACATTACAGGTCATATTGGTATTTATTGTGATCAACAATTATATCCTAGCCTCCGTTGAGGACCACTTGGAGGTTTTTGTCACCACCGTCAGACAGACGTGGTGACGTCTGTCTGACGGTGATGACAAAAACCTACTCTTTCATATGATATGCAAGAGGTCTTCATATTAGCCATCTTGTTTCCCCTCTGTTGCTAGCTACTTCAAAACTCTTCTTTATGTCATAATCTAATCTAATATTTTTTATACAAAAGAGACGGTGTTGACATGTTATGGTTGCGACAGTAACAGTGTCCAAAAATATGAACACTTGTCGACCTGATAATACAAGCATTTATGAAAAAATTAAGCAAAATCTTTTCATACGCTGGCGTGAAACTCGCGTCACGGAAACAGCAACTTACAAACTGTAAGATGCCTCGTTTTGTGAGTACAGACCCTATGTGTACTACTGCAGAAGTTTGATAACATTCCATGTGTGGCAGGTCGAGGGTTGCTCTGCTCCACGCCCACTCAATCAGCACCACCAGTGCTTGATTGCGCATTGGTGCCACCTGTTGAATTACTGCGCTCCCTCGGGGCGCACTCTCTCTCTGGCGTTCACCTGGAAGGGCTCTGTTTGGCGTGCTCCGTTGGTTTGCCGTGCTCCGGTTTGCTTGGCGTGCTCCGGTTTGCTTGGTGTGTTTGGCGTGTTTCCTATGTGGTCATTCTCAAGGTAAGCGTGGGTGCTGCTACTTCATGCAACTTTATGGCACAGTATGGTGTGATAGCTGCCGGGATGTGTCACTTTCAGTGTCGTTGGCCGTGCTGGTTGGGTTGCAGCATTGTGAGGAGTTGGCGTCTGCTCTCTGTTGTCACTGCAGACTGACTGGTTCTGGGGTGCTCAAGCTCTCTTCGTTCGGGTAAGTGTGCTCCCTTATTAATCTCTGTTGGCTGTAGTAGCCTTATGCTAAAAGCTGTTTGCCCTCTGCTCTCTGTCCTGCTGTAGCTGTTGAAGCCACAGCGGTTCCTCTGTTTCTCCTCCTGCACTCTGTGTGAGGCTGCACTGCACTGCCAGTGACGTGCACCACAGCGGCTATCCAAACGTAAACCATTCACGGCCTCCAGCCCTGGTGCAGTCGCTCCGTCTTCTGCTCCGTCTTCTGCTCCGTCTTCGACGACGTCCTTTTCTCACAGTCCACTGTGAGCTCCTGTTGCGGCTGTTGTCCAGGCAGCGCCGGATTCTCATCCTCACCACAACTTTTGTTTTGATTAATTTTTTAGTTTGTTTATTCGTCTGGGTTAATTATTTAATTTGCTACTTATTTGGGTTTGTTTATGGTTTGAATTATTTTGTTTTTTTGATTAGTTTCTTTGTGGGTTCGGTTCTTTGTGGGCCAGCTGTTTAAAACATTTCTTTTGTTTCTTGATAAATTTATTTCCTTTTTGAGTTACCAGTCTATCTTTAATTTGATTATTTAGTTACTTAGCTGTGGGGTTGTCAGTATCGACGGGCCTATCACTACGCCTGGCCCCACCCACAGCTGAATTGTTGTTTCTTTTCAAGTACATTTTTGATTATTTGTATTTAGGTTAAAATATTTATCTTTTCTGTTGGTGGGTGTGAGTGTTGTGTGTGTGTGGTTTAGTATAGGCCTTCTGTTTTAATCTTTGCTGCCTGTACAGTCGAACCTTTGAGTGTCCCTCCGCATAATTTTGTTTTCTTTTCTTTTCTTTTCAGGACAGGAGTTGGTGCAGTGGGCGGCAGACTTCCCTGGTGGTGGTCCCATCTCACATCCCTTAATTTGTTTTGCTGTGGCACGTGGTGATTTGGTTTGTAGTATTTCTTTTTGTGGTTTGATTTGCTTTAGTCTGCCCGCCCCACTAACGTTAATCCTGTTCCTGTTTTGTTTAGTTTGTTTACTGCGATATAGCCGACACTCAGGTTGTAAAAGACATATGTGCTCATTTTTACCCTAGTAAATTATTGTTAAATAAAAACAAATTGTATTTTTGGAAGTCCGTCTCTTGTCCTCTCTATAAATTGGTGTAACGAATCTGTGTGACCTACTGTAGTAGCCCCAGTACAGGGTTTGAGTGTATTTCCTGGGGCGCAATTCCCCAGGTGGCGTTGTTGGACAACTTCCCCCTTCCCCCACGTTCCGCCACACATGCATTATTAGTGGGGACATTTACGAGATATACTGTAAGTACCATAGCGATATTACGAAGCCGTTTGGCTGATCGCCCTATCTTGACCGCTGTTGACCATCGCTAAAAATGCTTCCGAGGGGGTGTTTGGCTGGATGTCTTGGTGGAAATTACCTAGGGTGAATTTCACTCCGAACCATCACTTTAATGCAGAGTGACGGCAAACAAAGGTCTTTAAAACACACACACACACACACACACACACACACACACACACACACACACACACACACTGCTGATGTTGCTGTCTTGTTTTACACTGCTTACGTGTAGAGATGCTGAAAGAAGGGGGCTGGAAATCTGAGGCGGATAGTTTTACTATTACAGGTTTTTTCAATTGTTTACATGCAATTTTGAAAACCGGGTTCTTTTTTCAAAATATAATCACAATTATCCAAACACCGAACTCAATTTGCATAATTCCTAGATTGTTTGCAAAATATACACACTTCAGTCAAAACATACACACATATTTGTGAAAATGCTATTAGTTTTCATTTAACCAACACAGTCCTCAATGATCAGACACTATTGCAGCCAGTTTCACACTGCTGTGATCAATAAAAAACACATTTGTAAAAAAACTAATTTTAAGAAATAGCATGTGCTAGACTTTTGGCCAGACATTGTTATGTAAGGGATAATTTAGATGTCAAAAAATAGTGACAAACCCACAACATTCTTCATGATTAGTTTGAGATATAGGGAGAATGTACACAAATAGGCCTACTATAAACTTACCAAGCACTGCACAACACTGATGCTGCAGACTGAATATTTCAAGTATTTATTTTATCTACCTCTTCCTCTATCTCCTTCTTCTCCTCTTCCTCTACCTGGGCCTCCTCCTCTACCTCCTTCTCCTCTTCCTCTACCTGGGCCTCCTCCTCTACCTCCTTCTCCTCTTCCTCTACCTGGGCCTCCTCCTCTACCTCCTTCTCCTCTTCCTCTACCTGGGCCTCCTCCTCTACCTCCTTCTCCTCTTCCTCTACATGGGCCTCCTCCTCTACCTCCTTCTCCTCTTCCTCTACCTGGGCCTCCTCCTCTACCTCCTTCTCCTCTTCCTCTACCTGGGCCTCCTCCTCTACCTCCTTCTCCTCTTCCTCTACCTGGGCCTCCTCCTCTACCTCCTTCTCCTCTTCCTCTAACGCATTCTCTCTCTTCTTCTTCTTCTAGCTCCTTCCATTGTTGTTGAAGACAGGTGAACTCACCTGCTGCCTTTTATAGCACACCTGAGTGCTGCGTTTTCAAATAAGCCCATGTGTGCTTCCACACTTGGTGGATGTGATGATCCAATGTGTTCATTAGTGTGGTCATTGGCAATCCGGGGCTTTGTAATGACAAGGAAGTAACCTCACAATCCTGATCTGTGTCTAAGGTGTGAAAAAGTGTGTCGCGTTTTACAAATCCCTGTGTAATGTTTTGCAAAAAGGGTGAAGCAGACATTGTGTGTAATGCTGTGCAAATCTGTGGAGGTGTTTTGCTCCTTGGAGTAGAATTTCGCAAATTGTGTGGAATTTTTTATTTTAGTGTGTAAACAATCGTAAAAAACTGTAAATTATTCTGACAGGCTCTGGTGAATTAGGGTTTGTCAAAGATTTATTTAGGTCCCAGCTGAAGTCAACGTGAATCGAAGATCCATTTTTATCCAGATTTTGACGAGACGATTGATTTTGGAGATGAGTGAGAGTTGAGGGATTCAATACTGTTACCACCAACCGAGCCTCAGTCCAGCCAGTAGTTTTAAGACAGCATGACAGACATTGTTTACAGAAAGAGGATGCTTTTGAGTTTATGTGAAATATGTGATGCTCTAATTCCATGTCTGAACATGCATTCCTCCTGATTTAAAGATACTGGTAAAAGAAAGGAAGAAGAAGCCAAAGAGAAAGCATGTGGAAGACAAGGTAAATGACATCGGAGTAGAATAACAACAAATAGCAAAACTGTTGGATGGACCGAGGGAGAGATGAAAGGAAAGTGTGAAACACAATGGAGGTATGCAGTTACAGTATAACCACAACCTTTATCTTGTATCCAGATTTATGAACACGCTCCTCAAATGATCACCTCAGCAGATAACTGTGACTAAACAGCAAACAGAAACGCTCAAATCCACCATTCATCCTCTTTTACAGTAAGATAAATGTCTCAAGCATAACAACAAATGGGGGAGAGAACTAGGATGGAGACATTAATAAAAGGTAGCAGCAGGTGGAGGTTGGGTGGAGAGCGGGATGTAAATAAAGTGAAAAGAATACTCACTACATTGCACACCACAGAAAGTTCTTACAGCCGAATGACCCCCAATGTCTCCTTCAATATGTATCCAACATGATTTCATTAAAATAAAATGTTAAGATGTTTTCAGGCATAGACACCTTTTTTTATTAGCAGTGGACAGATAGGAAAGACAGGAGAGAGAGGGGGGGTGACATGCAGCAAAGGACCTCCGGCTGGGATTGGAACCTGCGTCGGCTGCGTATGCTCATGGGTACATGGCATGCACTCTAACCACTCTTCCACCTGCGCACCACATGATTTAAATATTGAAGATGATGATACTATGATCTTTGAAAGCTATATCATAGGAAACTGGACTTGCTTTATGTTTTTGAATTGATTGATTGATTTTATTTGACCATTCTTGATATAAATATATGAAACAGCAACCTGTGCCATACATTATATACATAACTATAGTCAGGGATGACACAGTAAAGCCTGAAGGCTTATTTCCATTGTGGTCCCTAATATTTAAATATTTGTTATATATTTTGTCCAAAGCATTTATATCAATGAGGGTGGAGTCACACAAACAAACAAATACCAGTGTGTGACATAATTTCATTCCATGTTCTTTCCCTATTCTCTATTTTTTTCCCTTCATTGACTAGTGAGGATTGTACAACTGATACTAGGTACATGGTCCACTGGAAAAAATACACACACACACACACACACACATCATTTCATTTTGGATATCTGAAATTAAAATTATGACTAGTAACAATTGGGTTGAAGATATCTGAAATGGGAGTTTTTCCTCGTAAGAATTCAATTGCAGATATCCAGAATGTTCATTCTAGATATCCAGAATGAAATTGTGGATATCTGAAAATTGAAAGCCTAATACACATGAATGAAAAGTGACGTCATTTGTCCTAGGAAGAATGCCATTGTGGATATCTGAAATGTTCTTTTTGACTAGGAAGAATTGAATTACAGATATCTGCAATACATATCCAGTCTAGCTATTAAATGATAAAACGGCTTGCCATACGAGTCTCTACGACTACCGTTCCTGAGATACGTCCAACCCCAACCATAACCCCAATTTTCACATTTTTGCTTATGTAGCCCTGTACAAAAATCATATGTTACAGAGCATAAAAATTCATTAACAGTATATTAACGTTCTTGTTAAAAAAAGTTCATAAATAAATAGAGTTCATAATAATTAAAATTGGTTAAAATATGTGCTGGTTAGAAGCATAAATATCATATCTATAGTGTAATAAATAAGGCTATTTACAGTTAAAAGATCAAGGTCTTTAAGTTCATTTATTTATGTGATCTGAGAGAAAAGGAGAGAGGAAGAAGCCGTGTTTAACCTAACTTGTTACCAGTTGAAATAGTCAGGTGCAAATATGACTTGTATGAAATATAAATATAAATCTTCTAATTAGCATATGTGCATGATATATAAGTGATTACAAGTACAATTATATATTAAGGTGATTGTTTACAAGCATATTTATGTGAAAAATAAGTACAATTTCCCTGAAGTAATTGCATATTTCTCATTTCTCGTATAGTTTTGCCCTGTTTTGGTGGTTTCTGTGGTTCATAACCATTCTTTTGATTCCAACAAAGAATACATTAATTAGTACTGCGTGGTACTGTAAAATTAGTCAAAACAGGGCTGCCACGTGAAGGCTCAGTACCGCTAACCCCTTTGTCCCGCTTATCCTGTATTCAGGGTGGCGGGTGGGCTGGAGCCGATCCCAGCTGTCATTTGGCGAAGGCAGGGTTCACCCTGGACAGGACGCCAGTCTATCACAGGGCCAACATGTAGAGACAGACAACCATTCACACTCACATTCACACCTACAGGACATTTAGAGTCATCAATGAACCTATCCCCATCCTGCATGTCTTTGGACTGTGGGAGGAAGCTGGAGAACCCGGAGAGAACCCACGCTCACACGGGGAGAACATGCAAACTCCACACAGAAGGAACCCGGGCCGACCCGGGAATCGAACACCTCTCGCTGTGAGGTGACATTGCTACCCACTACACCACCGTGCAGCTTTTCTTTTTATATTTTGTTCAGTCGTTTCCTCTTCTTATGGTTGATTTTTTTATATTTGTTTTGCACTGTGACCTTCACTAGATTTACCATTAGTCGTCACACACTTCGTCCCATAGAGGTGGATTATTGTGATTCTCACAATTGTCAAGTTGGCATGGTCTACAAGCAGGCATACATGGCAGTCCATATGCCCTGCAACTGCACCGTTGATCAGTTGATCATCTGCAGGAGGCCTTCTGGGCCAGCAGTCTTCCTTTCCAATCCACACCATGAGTGGTGAATGTGCAGGTCACAACTTGTCCACAAAAGCGTTTTGGAGATGTTGGATTGTGTATTTGATGAGTTTGATGAGGGAAACCAGGAAATCCCATTAGCCTCCGTAGCATAGCTCTGAGAAGCTAAAAATAGCTTACACCGACAAATAAAGGTAATGAACCTATTGCTGTGACTATAGGGATTATAGCAATGGGCCAGTTTGCCAAAGTGTTGAACTATCCCTTTGTTTTTGTTTTTTGGAAAAAAAACATTCTGGCATAGACGCCTTTTATTTAGCAGTGGACAGAGAGGGGGGTCACTGTGCTGCCCTGAATGAGGAGGAGGGTGGAGCAGGAGTGGAAGGAAGGAGTGGTGAGGTAGATGGATGAAGGGTGTTTTTATACATATATATATACATACATATTTATGTACTGTATATATTGTGGGAGAAACCTGAGCAACCCTTTTGCATTGGAGGTGAGGAATAACAGAGTGGAGTGAGATGGAGGTGAGGTAGATGATGAAGGGTGTTTTTTTAAATATAAACATAATATATATATATATATATTGTGGGAAAACCTGAGCGCCAGGAGTAAACCCTTTTACGTTGGAGGTGAGGAAGGACAGAGGTGAGGGAGATGGATGAAGGGTGTTTTTTTAATTATAAACATAATATATATATGTATATATTGTGGGAGAAACCTGAGCGCCAGGAGTAAACCCTTTTACGTTGGAGGTGAGGAAGGACAGAGGTGAGGGAGATGGATGAAGGGTGTTTTTTTTATATATATACATATCATATATGCATATATTTTGTCCAACCTAAGCTGAACAATCAGCAGCCTCCTCCACCTTTTCGTCGCCATCACGCCTGTTTGTTCGGTGAAAGCAGTCACTCAAACACTTTCTTTTTGGCCTCTCCTTTCCACATTCACACACCTCCTTCTGCCGCTTGGCTTCCTTCTCCTTCTCCTCCTCGTGCATCTTGTTCTTCATCTTCTGCAGCTCTGCCTGGTCACTCTGGATCCTGGAGGGGAAGAGTCCTCTCCATTGCTTCTTCCTCATGTTCAGACAGAGCTTTTCCAGGACCCTGTTGTCCTCAACGACCTTTCTGACTCTTCTCTCACAGATCTGTACTTCATTGGCCAGGTCCTTTGAGTTGTCCTCCAGTTCCTTATTCTTGTCCTCCATATATTGGACTTTTGTGTCCATCAGGTTGATGTTTCTCCACAATTTGTGCTCCGACTCGGCAAGGTACCTTTGGAACTTGTCCTCCTGTTCCTTTTTCTCGTCCTCCATCTGTTGGACTTTTGTCTCCAGCTGGTGGATGGTTGTCTGCGAGCTCTGCTTGGACACAGCCAGGTCCTTTTCAAACTTTTCCTCCAGTTCCTTTTTCTCATTCTCCATCTGTTGGACTTTTGTTTCCATCAGGTGGATGCTTCTCCACGATCTGTGCTCGGACTGGGCCAGGTACCTTTGGAACCTGTCCTCCAGTTCCTTTTTCTCATTCTCCATCTGTTGGACTTTTGTTTCCATCAGGTGGATGCTTCTCCACGATCTGTGCTCGGACTCGGCCAGGGACCTTTTGAACTTGTCCTCCTGTTCCTTTTTCTCATACTCTATCTCTCGGACTTTTGTCTCCAGCAGGTGGATGGTTGTCTGCGAGCTCTGCTTGGACACAGCCAGGTCCTTTTGGAACTTGTCCTCCAGTTCCTTTTTCTCATCCTCCATCTGTTGGACTTTTGTCTCCAGCTGGTGGATGGTTGTCTGCGAGCTCTGCTTGGACACAGCCAGGTCCTTTTGGAACTTGTCCTCCAGTTCCTTTTTCTCATCCTCCATCTGTTGGACTTTTGTGTCTATCTGGTGGATGCTTCTCCACGATCTATGCTCGGACTCGGCCAGGTACCTTTGGAACTTGTCCTCCTGTTCCTTTTTCTCATACTCCATCTCTCGGACTTTTGTCTCCAGCTGGTGGATGGTTGTCTGCGAGCTCTGCTTGAACGCAGCCAGGTACCTTTTGAACTTGTCCTCCAGTTCCTTATGCTCACCCTCCATCTGTTGGACTTTTGTCTTCAGCAGGTGGATGCTTGTCTCCGAGCTCTGCTGGGGCACAACCAGGTACCTTTGGAACTTGTCCTCCAGTTCTTTTTTCTCATCCTCCATCTGTTGGACTTTTGTCTCCAGCAGGCGGTTGCTCGTCTGCAAGCTCTTCTTGGACACAGCCAGGTCTTTTTTCTCATCCTCCATCTGTTGGACTTTTGTCTCCAGCAGGTGGATGGTTGTCTCCGAGCTCTGCTTGGACACGGCCAGGTCCTTTTCAAACTTTTCCTCCAGTTCCTTTTTCTCGTCCTCCATCTGTTGGACTTTTGTCTCCAGCAGGCGGTTGCTCGTCTGCAAGCTCTTCTTGGACACAGCCAGGTCCTTTTTCTCATCCTCCATCTGTTGGACTTTTGTCTCCAGCAGGTGGATGGTTGTCTCCGAGCTCTGCTTGGACACGGCCAGGTCCTTTTCAAACTTTTCCTCCAGTTCCTTTTTCTCGTCCTCCATCTGTTGGACTTTTGTCTCCAGCAGGCGGTTGCTCGTCTGCAAGCTCTTCTTGGACACAGCCAGGTCCTTTTTCTCATCCTCCATCTGTTGGACTTTTGTCTCCAGCAGGTGGATGGTTGTCTCCGAGCTCTGCTTGGACACGGCCAGGTCCTTTTCAAACTTTTCCTCCAGTTCCTTTTTCTCGTCCTCCATCTGTTGGACTTTTGTCTCCAGCAGGCGGTTGCTCGTCTGCAAGCTCTTCTTGGACACAGCCAGGTCCTTTTTCTCATCCTCCATCTGTTGGACTTTTGTCTCCAGCAGGTGGATGGTTGTCTCCGAGCTCTGCTTGGACACAGCCAGGTCCTTTTGGAACTTGTCCTCAGGTTCCTTTTTCTCATCCTCCATCTGTTGGACTTTTGTCTCCATTAGGTGGATGATTGTCTCCATCTGTTGGACTTTTGTCTCCAGCAGCTGGAGACGCTGGTGGCTGCTTGTCTGCAAGCTCTGCTCAGACACAGCCTGGTCCTTTTTCTCATCCTCCATCTGTTGGACTTTTGTCTCAAGCAGGTGGATGGTTGTCTCTGAGCTCTGCTTGGACACGGCCAGGTCCTTTTGGAACTTTTCGTTCTTCTCTGTCTTCTCCTCCTGTGTCTGAAAAAGATTCTTGAGTTGGTTGACCTTCGTCCCCTGCTTCTGCATGGTTTGGTCGTTCTTCTCTGTCTTCTCCTCCTGTGTCTCAAAAAGGTTCTTGAGTTGGTTGACCTTCGTCTCCTGCTTCTGCATGGTTTGGTCGTTCTTCTCTGTCTTCTCCTCCTGTGTCTCAAAAAGATTCTTGAGTTGGTTGACCTTCGTCTCCTGCTTCTGCATGGTTTGGTCGTTCTTCTCTGTCTTCTCCTCCTGTGTCTGAAAAAGATTCTTGAGTTGGTTGACCTTCGTCCCCTGCTTCTGCATGGTTTGGTCGTTCTTCTCTGTCTTCTCCTCCTGTGTCTCAAAAAGGTTCTTGAGTTGGTTGACCTTCGTCTCCTGCTTCTGCATGGTTTGGTCGTTCTTCTCTGTCTTCTCCTCCTGTGTCTCAAAAAGATTCTTGAGTTGGTTGACCTTCGTCTCCTGCTTCTGCATGGTTTGGTCGTTCTTCTCTGTCTTCTCCTCCTGTGTCTCAAAAAGATTCTTGAGTTGGTTGACCTTCGTCTCCTGCTTCTGCATGGTTTGGTCGTTCTTCTCTGTCTTCTCCTCCTGTGTCTGAAAAAGATTCTTGAGTTGGTTGACCTTCGTCCCCTGCTTCTGCATGGTTTGGTCGTTCTTCTCTGTCTTCTCCTCCTGTGTCTCAAAAAGATTCTTGAGTTGGTTGACCTTCGTCCCCTGCTTCTGCATGGTTTGGTCGTTCTTCTCTGTCTTCTCCTCCTGTGTCTCAAAAAGGTTCTTGAGTTGGTTGACCTTCGTCTCCTGCTTCTGCATGGTTTGGTCGTTCTTCTCTGTCTTCTCCTCCTGTGTCTCAAAAAGATTCTTGAGTTGGTTGACCTTCGTCCCCTGCTTCTGCATGGTTTGGTCGTTCTTCTCTGTCTGCTCCTCCTGTGTCTCAAAAAGATTCTTGAGTTGGTTGACCTTCGTCTCCTGCTTCTGCATGGTTTTGTAGGTCTTCTCTGTCTTCTCCTCCTGTGTCTCAAAAAGATTCTTGAGTTGGTTGACCTTCGTCTCCTGCTTCTATCTCTCGATTGGACTTTCCTGCAACACCTTTAAGAAAGGTTGTGTTTGTTCAGTACCTGCACTATATTTATAGACTGCAGTGCTTTGAACATGTGACATCACAGAGACATCAAAGCAACTGCTTTGATGTCTCTGTGATGTCATCAGAATGGAATGGAATCACAGAAGGAAAAAAAACAGTGATGTCATCAAAATGAAATGGAATCAATGAAATGGAATGCTCTCCCTAAACATCAAAGCCACAATAGACTGTGGATTCTTTTTTGTGCACTGTAGCACTTTGAGGCCATTGAGTTGATGTAAAGTGTATTATTAATAAATAAATTATTATAATTATTATTATAATAATTATTATTATTATCAATGAAGGGAAAAAAAATAGAGAATAGGGAAAGAACATGGAATGAAGTTATGTCACACACTGGTATTTGTTTGTTTGTGTGACTCCACCCTCATTGATATAAATGCTTTGGACAAAATATATAACAAATATTTAAATATTAGGGACCACAATGGAAATAAGCCTTCGGGCTTTACTGTGTCATCCCTGACTATAGTTATGTATATAATGTATGGCACAGGTTGCTGTTTCATATATTTATATCAAGAATGTTCAAATAAAATCAATCAATCAATTCAAAAACATAAAGCAAGTCCAGTTTCCTATGATATAGCTTTCAAAGATCATAGTATAATCTTCTTCAATTTTTAAATCATGTGGTGCGCAGGTGGAAGAGTGGTTAGAGCGCATGCCATGTACCCATGAGCATAAGCAGCCGACGCAGGTTCCAATCCCAGCCGGAGGTCCTTTGCTGCATGTCACCCCCCCTCTCTCTCCTGTCTTTCCTATCTGTCCACTGCTAATAAAAAAAGGTGTCTATGCCTGAAAACATCTTAACATTTTTATTTTAATGAAATCATGTTGGATACATATTGAAGGAGACATTGGGGGTCATTCGGCTGTAAGAACTTTCTGTGGTGTGCAATGTAGTGAGTATTCTTTTCACTTTATTTACATCCCGCTCTCCACCCAACCTCCACCTGCTGCTACCTTTTATTAATGTCTCCATCCTAGTTCTCTCCCCATTTGTTGTTATGCTTGAGACGTTTATCTTACTGTAAAAGAGGATGAATGGTGGATTTGAGTGTTTCTGTTTGCTGTTTAGTCACAGTTATCTGCTGAGGTGATCATTTGAGGAGCGTGTTCATAAATCTGGATACAAGATAAAGGTTGTGGTTATACTGTAACTGCATACCTCCATTGTGTTTCACACTTTCCTTTATCTCTCCCTCGGTCCATCCAACAGTTTTGCTATTTGTTGTTATTCTACTCCGATGTCATTTACCTTGTCTTCCACATGCTTTCTCTTTGGCTTCTTCTTCCTTTCTTTTACCAGTATCTTTAAATCAGGAGGAATGCATGTTCAGACATGGAATTAGAGCATCACATATTTCACATAAACTCAAAAGCATCCTCTTTCTGTAAACAATGTCTGTCATGCTGTCTTAAAACTACTGGCTGGACTGAGGCTCGGTTGGTGGTAACAGTATTGAATCCCTCAACTCTCACTCATCTCCAAAATCAATCGTCTCGTCAAAATCTGGATAAAAATGGATCTTCGATTCATGTTGACTTCAGCTGGGACCTAAATAAATCTTTGGCAAACCCTAATTCACCAGAGCCTGTCAGAATAATTTACAGTTTTTTACGATTGTTTACACAATAAAATAATAATTTCCACACAATTTGTGAAATTCTACTCCAAGGAGCAAAACACCTCCACAGATTTGCACAGCATTACACACAATGTCTGCTTCACCCTTTTTGCAAAACATTACACAGGGATTTGTAAAACGCGACACACATTTTCACACCTTAGACACAGATCAGGATTGTGAGGTTACTTCCTTGTCATTACAAAGCCCCGGATTGCCAATGACCACACTAATGAACACATTGGATCATCACATCCACCAAGTGTGGAAGCACACATGGGCTTATTTGAAAACGCAGCACTCAGGTGTGCTATAAAAGGCAGCAGGTGAGTTCACCTGTCTTCAACAAAAATGGAAGGAGCTAGAAGAAGAAGAAGAGAGAGAATGAGAGGGGGAGCTCAAAGAGGAGATGAAGGCGGTAGAGGAAGAGGAGAAGGAGGTAAAGGAGGAGGCCCAGGTAGAGGAAGAGGAGAAGGAGGTAGAGGAGGAGGCCCAGGTAGAGGAAGAGGAGAAGGAGGTAGAGGAGGAGGCCCAGGTAGAGGAAGAGGAGAAGGAGGTAGAGGAGGAGGCCCAGGTAGAGGAAGAGGAGAAGGAGGTAGAGGAGGAGGCCCAGGTAGAGGAAGAGGAGAAGGAGGTAAAGGAGGAGGCCCAGGTAGACGAAGAGGAGAAGGAGGTAGAGGAGGAGGCCCAGGTAGAGGAAGAGGAGAAGGAGGTAAAGGAGGAGGCCCAGGTAGAGGAAGAGGAGAAGGAGGTAGAGGAGGAGGCCCAGGTAGAGGAAGAAAGAAGGAGGTAGAGGAGGAGGCCCAGGTAGAGGAAGAGGAGAAGGAGGAGATAGAGGAAGAGGTAGATAAAATAAATACTTGAAATATTCAGTCTGCAGCATCAGTGTTGTGCAGTGCTTGGTAAGTTTATAGTAGGCCTATTTGTGTACATTCTCCCTATATCTCAAACTAATCATGAAGAATGTTGTGGGTTTGTCACTATTTTTATCTAAATTATCCCTTACATAACAATGTCTGGCCAAAAATCTAGCACATGCTATTTCCTAAAATTATTTTTTTTACAAATGTGTTTTTTATTGATCACAGCAGTGTGAAACTGGCTGCAATAGTGTCTGATCATTGAGGACTGTGTTGGTTAAATGAAAACTAATAGCATTTTCACAAATATGTGTGTATGTTTTGACTGAAGTGTGTATATTTTGCAAACAATCTAGGAATTGTGCAAATTGAGTTCGGTGTTTGGATAATTGTGATTATATTTTGAAAAAAATAACCCGGTTTTCAAAATTGCATGTAAACAATTGAAAAAAACCTGTAATAGTAAAACTATCCACCTCAGATTTCCAGCCGCCTTCTTTCAGCATCTCTACACGTAAGCAGTGTAAAACAAGACAGCAACATCAGCAGTGTGTGTGTGTGTGTGTGTGTGTGTGTGTGTGTGTGTGTGTGTGCGTGTGTGTGTGCGTGTGTGTGTGTGCGCGTGTGTGTGTGCGCGTGTGTGTGTGTGCGTGTGTGTGTGTGCGTGTGCGTGCGTGCGTGTGCGTGTGCGTGTGCGTGTGCGTGCGTGCGTGTGCGTGTGCGTGTGCGTGTGTGTGTGTGCGTGCGTGTGTGTGTGTGTGCTTTGTGTTTGTGCCTTGGAGTCTTTGCTTTTAAGTTTATGACTTTTTGTGTGTTTGTTCGATTGCACATATGAATAATAAAAATTCATACATTTGTCAATATTGTGACTTTGTTTATATTTCTGTTTCACATAAAGCAAAAGAAGAGAAAAATTATTAAACATCATGTGATAAAGCTAAAGGAGCTGATCAACCTTGGATCTTTGAAAACTCGTGTGAGAGAAATTGGAGCAGCTTCATACCGCACTTGTTCTTGTTTTAATGTGAATCCGAACTTTTAGTCCTGTTGCTTTTATCTTGTGTTGTATTTTATCTGTGTGTTTTGTGATTTCTGTGTCATGTATGTGTAGTAACTTTCTGCTGCTGTCTTGGCCAGGCTTCCCTTGAAAAAGAGGCCATTGTGTCTCAATGGGACCGACCTGGTTAAATAAAGGCAAAATAAAAAAAAAAAAATGTTAGCCCTTCTTCTGAATCCTGTTAACTATCTTTCAGTTGATGGTACACGATTCAGGGACAGAATAGGCCTCGTAAAAAAGCAAAAACGTTGATTATCCAGCCGTCATTTACATACATTAAAATCATTAGTTAGTTCAATAAATATGAATTTGTCGCCAAGACGTTTACTGTGTATATTTCTTCTGAGCCAAAAAACAAAACAAAAACAATGCATTCACGGTTTACGTTTCAGATTGTAAGATTGATTCATTGATATCTAAATGAATGATACCTGACTGATTAATAATGGCGGAGAGAGTCATTATAAGAAATTCTGTGAATTCCTACTGACCCCAGGTGGTGTCAATCAATCCCATCCTGCATGTCTTTGGACCGTGGGAGGAAGCCGGAGAGAACCCACGCTCACAAGGGGAGAACATGGAAAATCCACACAGAAGGAACCCGGGCCCGACTGGGAATCGAACCCGGGACCCCCTTGCTGCGAGGTGAGATTGCTACCCACTACACCACCGTGCAGCCAAACTCCTATACAATCAGACGTATTTTTGCAACCAGAGGAGTCACCCAATGATGGCCAGTAGAGAGACAATACGAGTTTAAGGTACTTCAGATTGGCTTCATTTTTCAGAATCAAAGGTTGCTGCCAGGCAGCAATGCAACGTGACGCCATCTGGCAATTTTTTAACTGGACTTCCTGTAAGTCTCACTGGTACCTTAAAACAATGCATCTCAACTTACTTTGCCCCACCTCTTTTTGACGACGACACCAGTCCCGTGGTGTAACAACTATCAGTGGAGTACCAACGTTACGAGGCATACAGAGACAGACTAATGGAGTAAAATGTAATAACTTAATGCTTCATCCACACACTCTAATCACACTGTAGGAAACAACATGGATATTGAATGACGACATTGTTAGCCTGTACTTTCTGCATATACTTCTTTTAAAAATGGGGCTAAACTTTCACAGAACTGCTCATAGAATTTGACTGTAAAGCCATCTATTCCATGTGATTTATTGATCTTTAAATGGTTCATAGCGCTGATGATTTCATTCAATATAATAGGGCGATTGCAACAAATACTATCTGCTTCACTCAGCTGATTAATATTAGGAATAGAGTCAAAAAAGTCAGAGCTAGATTGAAGGCAGTACTTGGAGGTATAGAGATTACTGTATAATTCTGCACAATTAGCTCTTCTCTTTGGATCCTCACTACCGCCCCGGTGGGTTCAACTGCACCTGCAGGGGGGGGGGGGTACGAGGTGCGAACTGATGACCTCACCGCGAGTCAAACATCAACTGCTTCATTCTTGTTTTTGTAAGGGTTGAAATATATGACGTAACGCTTGTTAACGTCTCTGCCGTTCCAGCTGTGTGTAACCCTCCGTGTCAGAACTATGGAGTGTGTTTTGTTTTGCACCTGGCCTAGGGGTGCCAGGCTACACAACAAAAAAAGGTGGGAGACAAGTTTTCCAAACAAATTAAGTGTTTATTAAATAAACCAATTTAAGTGTTCAAATCATGATTCAAAATATGGGATGTGGGAGTCAGTAAATCAGTAGTGTAGAGTGTATATGCATGAGTGGAGTATGTGTGTGTGTGTGTTGTTTCAACAGAAGTGTTGAAAGGTGTGCATGGCTGCGGAGCTGAATAGGAAATGAAAAGAACAGAGAGGGAAGGACTGGGGAAGCAGGCCCTTATAAGGCGTTGGCACCCGGGCCCAGGTGCACGCCAATTGAGGCCAATCAATTATGTCACTGCTCCCCAGTCCTAGAAACAATTAGAAAACAGAATGAAATAGGGGACAAAGCAAACAACAACCAACCATAACCAATAACCATAGAACCTAAGAGTGAACAACAAACTACTATAAGACACAATATACAGGGAACCGTCACACCCCCCCCCCCCCCCATAAAGACGGGGTCCCAAAGGGATCACCGGCAACCCATTTTACATTAGATAAATATACTACCTACTCTCTACCATACCAAACCTCTACTCCAATGGCCGCCTGCCCACTGTCACAGGCCTCCACCCCAGCACCCGGATCCAAGGAAGCACTTTAAGGGGTGTAAGACCGACAGAGGTAAAAAGGACCAACGGAGACCGGACCTCAGTCATGAGGAGCCCGTGACAGCGCATCGGCCACCACGTTCTCCGTCCCTTTAACATGACGAATGTCCAGGGTATAGGATTGCAGGAACAGTGACCATCTTATCAATCTCTGGTTTGGACATTGCAAAGAATGTAAGAAAGTCAGAGGGTTATGGTCTGTATAAATAACCAGGGGGGTACTACCGCCCACATAAACATCAAAATGTTGTAAAGCTAAAATCAAAGCCAATGCTTCCTTTTCAATGGCCGAGTAATTTAGCTGGTAAGAGTTGAATTTCTTGGAATAGAAGCTAACAGGTTTATCTATGCCCAGGTTGTCCTCTTGCATTAGTACGGCCCACGCCCCCACATGACTAGCATCAGTGTAGACTTTGAACGGTCTGTCTAAGCGGGGAGCCGCAAGAACCGGAGCAGTACACAAGAGCTTTTTAGCCTGCTCAAATGCTTCTTGGCAAGCTGGTGACCAGAGAAACTGTTCCTTAGCCTTCAGCAGGTTAGTGAGAGGTGCCACAACTGTGGCAAAATTCCTACAGAAACTACGATAGTAACCTATCAGACCAAGGTAACGCATGAGCTGTTTCTTTGTCGTTGGAACTGGATATTGCGCCACTGCCTGAACTTTGGCACCCACAGGACACACTTGGCCCTGCCCAACCACTCGACCGAGGTAGGTCACAGTCGCCCTTGCAAACTCACACTTCGCAAGATTGACTGTGAGCCTAGCCTCCCTCAAGCGATTGAACAGTTCCTGAATGCGTTCCAAGTGACTCTCCCAGTTGTCTGAATAAATTACAACATCGTCCAAATACACTGCACACCCCGGCATATCCCAAATCACTTGATTCATCAGCCGCTGAAATGTAGCAGGTGCATTGCGAAGTCCGAACGGCATGACCTTGTAAGAATAAAGACCATTAGGTGTTATGAAAGCGGCCATCTCACGTGCTCGTGCTGACAGAGGTACCTGCCAGTATCCCTTCAATAGATCAAATTTACTCACGAACTTTGCAGAGCCCACCTGATCAATACAATCTTCCATTCTGGGAAGTGGAAAAGAGTCGGGTTTAGTGACATTATTCACTTTACGAAAATCAGAACAAAAACGGAACGTTCCGTCAGGCTTGGGAACCAAAATACAAGGTGAAGCCCAACTGGATGCACATGGCTCTGCAATGCCATTTGTTAACATGTAATCAACCTCGGCTTCCAAATAATTACGTTTATCTGCATTTACCCTGTAAAACCTCTGTTTTATTGGTTTCGCATCACCAATGTCAATGTCATGTTCGATTAAATGAGTACAACTCGGTGTATCACCAAATAAGCATGGAAACTCCTGGATTAATGCCGCCAGTTCCCTCCGGCCTGTTGCAGGTAAATGAGACAACAGTGTATCGAGGCATGCAAGCGCCTCTGAATTTTTTAGACGACCATGCACCAATGCTGGATCTGGTGTACCCAACCCATCTTCTTCTACCTCCTGACTGGGAGACAAGACCGGAACTGCCATGCAAACTGCATGAGCCAAGCCAACCTCTGGCTGCACACACAACACAGGTGTCTCAGAAGTGCATGAATAATAAGGTTTAAGCAAGTTCACATGGCAAAGTTGGGTTGGTTTCCTACGTTTAGGTGTTGAGATAATGTAATTTTGCTCAGAGATCTGCTTTACTACAGTATGTGGACCTGAGAATTTTGCCTGAAAGGGTGAAGTAACAATAGGAAGTAAAGCCAACACCTGGTCTCCAGGGCTAAACAACCGGAGCTCTGCTTTAGTGTCATACAACAGTTTCATCTTATCCTGGACTGATGCTAACTTTTCCTTAGCCAACAACCCAGCTGTGTAAAGCCGATGGCGGAAACCATTAACATAATCAATCAAATTTTTTGGAGGCTGTGCCTCTATCCAATCGCCCGACAGTGCCGCCAAAGGACCTCTTACTGTATGAGCAAAAACCAACTCATTTGGACTAAACCCTGTGCTCTCCTGTGTTACCTCTCTAGCAGCAAGCATCAGCCAAGGCAGACCCTCTTCACAATCTTTTCCCAGCTCTGTGCAGTAGGCGCGCAAGATAGCCTTTAGCGTTAGGTGAAATCGTTCCAAAGCCCCCTGACTCTGTGCATGGTATGCAGAGCTTTGATTGTGGCGCACACGCAACTGCTTCAGACACTGGGAAAACATGAGAACAGAAATTGGATCCCTTATCAGATTGAATGACCTTAGGAATCCCAAAAATAGAAATAAATTGAGAAAGAGCACGCACAACTGACCTAGTGGTAATAGTACGCAGAGGATATGCAGCAGGATAGCGAGTTGCCTGGCACATTACTGTTAACAAATACACTGCTCCAGATTTTGAGCGTGGTAGAGGACCTACACAGTCTATTATCAGATGTTCAAACGGCTGGCTAATGGCCGGAATGGGATACAATGGTGCTGGTTTCAACTTCTGATTAGGCTTGTCAGTTAACTGGCATGTATGACAAGTTTTGATAAATGCTGACACATCTCTCTTCATACGAGGCCAAAAAAAATGCCTAAGTAGCCTATCGTAAGTTTTTCTCACACCAGCATGTCCAGATTCATTATGTGCTACTTTTAACACTGACTGGCGAAGTTTCTCTGGCAACACAACCTGGAACACTGGTTCACCCACAAACCTTCCTTCATGTGGCAGCCATTTTCTCACCAACAAGGAGTCCTGCAGAAAATACCCACAAGCACTGTCAAACAGCTCCTCCTCTGGCCGTACCAATGGAAATATCTCCTTCAGAGAGGCATCAGCCTGCTGTTCCTCAACCAGATCTGAACGAGTTATGGACAATGGAAAATCAGAAAGAGGTATTGAAAACTTTTCAGATACTTTAGTCTTAATTGAATCATTTGAATGAGATTTCTCTTTTAACTTAGCCATTGCACGGGTCACCGCACACGCTGTAAAAACCTCTGGGAAGTCACGTTCACATTCATCAGCTTCCCCCGTTACCAAGGGAACGGAGGTCACCACTGCCGGCGGCGGCGGGACCCCAGCCCAAACCTTAGCACCCACCAGATCATTGCCCAGGATCAGCGTCACACCTGGAATAGGCAGTGCTGGGCGGACAGCAAGCTTTGCTTCTCCCTGGAACAGTTCACATTTTAGGAGAACATTATGCAAGGGAACCAACAAAATATTCATGTCTATGCCCCGGATAGGAACCTTGTCACCAGTGTCAGAAACATTAGTCAAAGGGAGAACACCAGCTTGAATGAATGAATCAAAAGCCCCAGTGTCCCTCAAAATAGTTACTGGTACTTCTTCCCCACCCTGCACCAAAGACACCGACCCCTGCATGATAAATGGACAGTAAGAACTCAGAGCTACAACCGATGTATCCTTATTTGGACCGAAAGTAGGTGTAACACAAGTGGACACCGGACGAACTGGAGCGGCCGTAGCAGCCCCTTTTGGTTGCCAATGACCTGCCTTAAAATTTTTAGCCCCAGGAGAATTTAACATGAAGCAATCTTTTTTCCAGTGCCCTGGTTTCTGACAGTAATTGCAAACCTTCCCCGGGTCATGCACATCACTACTGCTGTTGATGTTAGCTTTGGAAACGACAGGAAGAGGTTTGTTAAATCGGCCATGCGACTCACTGGCAGCAACATAATTGCCACCGCCCGCTTTAAACTCTCCACGGTGCGTTAAGACGAAGTCATCAGCGAGCGC
The DNA here is from genome assembly GCF_963514095.1 of Eutrigla gurnardus. Taxonomy (NCBI): domain Eukaryota; kingdom Metazoa; phylum Chordata; class Actinopteri; order Perciformes; family Triglidae; genus Eutrigla; species Eutrigla gurnardus. The sequence continues at coordinate 28,729,657 of NC_139920.1, forward strand.
CGCTGCATCTGCTGCGTTGCGTGCTTTCTGCTCACTGATATAAGTTGCCACACGAGCAGGAACAGAATTTTTGAACTGCTCCAAAATCATCAAATCATGTAAGCCTTCGAAACCTTCCACCTCCGAGGCGCTACACCAGCGGTTAAAGTTTGTAGTCAAATCACGTGCAAATTCTAAATGACTTTGTTTGTCCTGTTTCTTCCAAAATCGAAACCGCTGCCTATATGCCTCAGGAACGAGCTCGTATGACTTCAGCACCGCCGCCTTAACACGGGCATACTTTTGACTGTCAGCCACATTCATAGCCAAAAAAAACCTCTTGCGCCCTACCTGTTAAGACGCACTGCAGCATCAATGTGCGCGCCGAGTCAGGCCATTTACGTACCTCTGCCACCCTCTCGAACATGGCAAAGAATGCCTCAGGATCACGTTCGGAAAACTTGGGCACCAGACGTAGATTGCCATTAATGTCAAACCCCCCTGCGGACTGTTCTGCAGGTTCTGAAGACACTTCACTGCTGGTGAAGGCACCGCCGTTGCGACCCTTACTGCGGAAGCAAGAGACGCCTCCTCTTTCTTATCCCGTTCCTCAGTTGAAACCCCTGTACCAAAAAGCTCTCTTTTCAAGACTTCCAACAATGTCTCCTTTAACCTTTTATCACTCGGTTCAATTTGAAATCCAAATCGATCTGCAATGTTAAGCAATTGGTCTTTGGTGCATTGATTTAAGAGCTCCACAGAGGGAGACTGAACAACCTCATCTACTGTCACCATCCTGGGTATTGTGCGCTTTAAGAGCCTCCTAGCTGGCAAAAAAAAAAAAAAAACAAGCTAAATACAACACAAGTGCCCCTCTAGCCTATATAAACCCCAGCTAACTCCACCCTCTTCGTGTGCCGGTTGCGGTGGATTCCTATGCACTGAAGGCCACCGCAAAGGCCTAGCTCATACCAAAGGAGAGGAAGGGCAACCAGTAACTGGCGACCCGCATGCCCCCCTTAGCTGTGCCCCCGAGTCGAGATATTCAATACGAACCTCTCGCTACTGCCGCACCTGATGCACCTAGCCACCCCCCGGCCTAAACCCGCAAGCTATTTTTACCCAGGCAGCTAAGTGCACCTACCAGGGACACTCGTATTAAACAATAAGAGTACAAAATTAGAAACCAGCCAGGCAATTTTTATTTTAACTTAGCTGCACAACTACCAGGAATAAACAACTCCCCAACCGCACAAAATGAACCAAACAGCTACTGTACTGTAACTGAAATAACCAAACCTAACCAAATTAACTCAAATCCAAACAGATTAATTCAACTCATAGCAATTAACTGCATCTCCCCAAAGTCCGAATAACAAGCATGTACCATTGCTTTGTCTACTCACCGGACTGTTGACCAAATAATGGAACGAAGGAACCCCCCGAAAAGATTCCCAAATGACGTCACTCCATTCACAAAACCAGTGTGGCACAAACCAATACAGGAGGGAGAGTACATTGACGCTCCAAACTCACTGCACAAACAAATGACTTCTTACGGACGAGCCCCCATTTTGTTATGCACCTGGCCTAGGGGTGCCAGGCTACACAACAAAAAAAGGTGGGAGACAAGTTTTCCAAACAAATTAAGTGTTTATTAAATAAACCAATTTAAGTGTTCAAATCATGATTCAAAATATGGGATGTGGGAGTCAGTAAATCAGTAGTGTAGAGTGTATATGCATGAGTGGATTATGTGTGTGTGTGTTGTTTCAACAGAAGTGTTGAAAGGTGTGCATGGCTGCGGAGCTGAATAGGAAATGAAAAGAACAGAGAGAGAAGGACTGGGGAAGCAGGCCCTTATAAGGCGTTGGCACCCGGGCCCAGGTGCACGCCAATTGAGGCCAATCAATTATGTCACTGCTCCCCAGTCCTAGAAACAATTAGAAAACAGAATGAAATAGGGGACAAAGCAAACAACAACCAACCATAACCAATAACCATAGAACCTAAGAGTGAACAACAAACTACTATAAGACACAATATACAGGGAACCGTCACAGTGTCGGCCCAAACAGCTGTACCTGTCCTCCCGGCTACCCTGGACCAGGCTGCTCAGGTGCAAACATCATTGTAGAATATACTGACGTCACAGTTATTTGCCGTTGCTGTGAGATAACGGATCGGTGTCGACTGTGTTCTTCAGCCATGTGCTCCCCACCCTGCGCCCATGGAGGTACCTGCATGCGCTGGAACAAGTGTCTGTGTCCTCCCGGCTGGACCGGAGCCGGCTGCCACACAGGTACGTCACCTCTGCTGCCACACTTCTGCACCAGCGAGCACTGCAGAGACTCATTGACATTCGTTCTCCCTGTCTCAGCGGTGTGTGAGCTGCCCTGCGCCAACGGCGGCCGCTGTGTGGGGCCCGATACCTGCCAGTGTCCCTCTGACTACACCGGCCCCCAGTGCCTCCTACGTGAGTAAACAACACCACCATCTGGCATCCGTTAAACCGGGTACTTCTTTTTTTTTTATAACTCTTTTTATTGAAAAATCAGGGATCAGCATCCATAAATTGACAGTATGGTTACAAAAGATTTTTCTTTTTTCACACTTGAACACATTTAAGGCCGCTAAAGTATGATAGAAAGGGTTCCCAAACAACTCGGAATTTGTCTGAGCATCTAATAGCAAATTTGATCTTTTCCAAGTGCAAAAATAACATTACATCCTTCAACCACTGAGAGACAGAAAGTGGTGCACTTGACTTCCAAAGAAGTAAAATTTGCCTTTGTGTGACAAATGCTATAATGTTCTGTTGGTTCTTGGTTAAGTGTGATTCCTTGTTTGGTACTCCAAATAATGCTGTCATTGCACAGGGCTGTAAAGTAACTCCAAAGACTTTTGACAGCACATCAAATATATCAGACCAAAAACATGCTATCAGATGGCATGACCAAAACATGTGAGTCAAATCTGCCACATTAATGTGACATCTAACACATTTGCTGTCAGTGTTTGGGTAAATAGAAGAGATCTTTGCTCTACTCCAATGCAAGCAGTGGACAACCTTGAACTGAATGAGACTTAGTCTTGCACAAGACGTGCTACTGTTCACTTTCTTTAAAGCGCCGGTCCAGGTGTCTTCTGAGATTTCAGTTCCAAGTTCGTTCTCCCAGTGATTTCTGATCTTGTCCAAGTTGACAGTGTCCCTTTTCATAATAATTGCGTAACAGTGTGTAGTGAAACCCTTCAGAGAAAAAGGAGCCTTCAATATTAACTCCAAAAGTGATTCACTTGGGAGTGTGGGGAATTGTGGGCTGTGGTTTCTAGCAAATTGGCGAGCTTGAAAATAGCGAAATAGGTCCTTTTGCTGGAGCTCATACTTGGAACACAAGTCCTCAAAACAAGAAAAGGATCCATTGATATATAGATCACTAAACCTCTTAATTCCTTTCCTATGCCAAGTGATAAATATATGGTCAAGGATGGCTGGTAGGAAGTTGTGGTTGTTACATAGTGGAGTATAAGCTAAAAGGGTATCCCTCAAACAAGATGCTTTCTGAGTTGAGCCCATATTTTTAATGTAGATATTACCACAAGGTTGGACGTAAACCTGGAGATCTTCATTGGAAGGTTGGATGAAACAAGAGCAAGAAGAGATGATGATATGCATGACATGTACTCCATTTCACACCAATCTGTATCTGCAGACTGAATCCAATATGCTATTTTGTGGAAATTTGCTGCCCAATAGTAAACCCTGAAGTTTGGTAGAGCCAACCCGCCTTCCAGCCTTGATCGTTGTAGGAAGTCCTTCTTAATTCTAGGGATTTGACCTTTCCATATGAATCTAGATATAAGTTTGTCAAGTTTACAGAAAAAAGACTCTGGCAAAAAAAATAGGAATGCATTGACATAGAAAAAAAAATGTTGGCAAAACATTCATTTTAATGCAGTTCACTCTGCCTGCCATGGTTAGATGTAGAACATCCCATCTTTGCAAATCTGAGTTCAATTTAGACATGAGTGGAGCAAAATTTTCATCGAAGATGTTATTAAATGAGGGCGTTATATTGATACCTAAGTATTTAAATCCTGACCTAGAAATATGAAATGGTAGAGCATGGTCTGGGATTTGCATAGCTAGCTTATTTATGGGTAAGCATTCACTTTTCGTTAGGTTAAGTTTATATCCAGAAATCTGACCAAACCTGTGCAACACTGAAATAATCGTATTAATAGAATTCAACGGATCTGATAAGTAAAGCAATAGATCATCTGCATACAACGACAGCTTAGATTCAAATCCCCATCTTCTGATACCTCTTATTGAGGGTGTTGATTTGAGAGCTAGGGCTAGTGGTTCTATGGCAAGTGTGAATAGTAAGGGGCTCAATGGGCAGCCCTGTCTGGTGCCCCTAGACAGAGAAAAGTTCTGAGAGCGGATGTGATTTGTGATAACTGAGGCGTAAGGAGAAGAGTAAAGCAGTTGAATCCACTTGCGGAATGTTTTGCCAAAACCAAACCTCTTTAGGACATAGAAAAGGAAATCAATTTCTACACGATCAAATGCTTTTAAAGCATCTAAAGACACCACAATTTCTGGAACACTGGTTGATGAGGGGCTGTATAGCACGTCCATGAGGTGTCTTATGTTTGAAAATAGATGCCTGTTATTAATAAAACCTGTTTGGTCAGGTGATATGATATGTGGCAGTGATTTTTCCAGACGCGTAGCTAGTAATTTGGAGAGGATTTTTATATCTGTGTTTAAAAGAGATATTGGTCGATATGACCCACACTTAGATGCATCCTTGCCAGGTTTTAATAAAAGAGTTATGGTTGCTTCATTAAGAGACTCAGGTAGTTTGCCTTTTGCCAGAGCATCATCAAACATATCTAAAAGCAGTGGGGCTAGTTGTTTAGAGAATTTTTTATAAAAATCGATTGGGAAGCCATCAGGCCCTGGAGACTTACCATTTTGCATGGCTGAGATGGCAGAGCTTACTTCCCTCAATTCAACTGGTTCATCCAGACATTCCTTCTGATTAGAAGATAGGGTAGGGACTTCTAGATTTTTGAAAAAAATTTCAAACAGTGTTGAATCCTTTAAAGATTCTGAACTATATAAATCAGAGTAAAAATCTTTGAAAATATTATTGATTTTTAATGGGTCTGTTGTGGTCCTCCCTGTTTCATCTTCAATTTCTGATATAATCTGTGCCGCCGACTTAGACTTAAGTTGATGTGCCAAAAGGCGTCCTGATTTTTCTCCCTGCTCATAATATAACCCTTGTGATCTCATAATAAGTCGTTCCGTTTCAGATGTAGATATTAGGTTGTACTGTGATTGTAATGATATTCTTTCCTTATGAAGTGATGCATTTGGGGATGTGGAGTTTTTCTTGTCTAGTTCAAATATGGCTTCAATCAACTGTTGTTTTTGTTTTTTTCTTTCCTTATTAATAAGGAATAATAATAATATGCTATTATTTCTCCTCTAAGGAAAGCTTTCAAGCTTTCCCACAGCAGTGATGAGGACACATCATCAATTCTATTCGTTTCCAGGAATCTATTTATAGCTATTTCAATTGAAGTGCAGAAAGTGTTATCTGACAGTCGTGTGGTATTAAAACGCTATTGAGGTCGACTACTGTAGTTTTGACGAAAAATTAGATTTATTACTATGGGGGCATGGTCCGACTCTACAATGGCTGAGTATTCAACCGTCTCTACTGAATTCAAAAGTCTTCGGTCAATAAAAAAATAATCAATCCTAGAGTAGGTATGATGCACATTTGAAAAAAAAGAAAATGTCTTACTATGGGGATTAAAATGCCGCCATGGATCCACACAAGCTGCCTGGTTGAAAAATTCTGCGAACCTACTAGCCATTTTAGAGAGAGTTTGCGCTTTGGGATTAGACCTGTCTAAGTTAGGATCCATTACGCAATTAAAGTCTCCCCCCAAAATCAACAGGTTAGCTTCAAGGTCAGGCAGCTGAGAGATAACCCTTTGCACAAATCCCACGTCGTCCCAATTGGGAGCATAGATATTAACCATTAAGACGGGAGTGTGGTAAAGTGTCCCTGATACTATAACATACCGGCCTTGTGGGTCAGAAGTGAAGTTGGAAGTGATAAATTGGATTTTTTTGTGCATTATTATTGCTGTTCCCCTTGCTTTACTGTTAAAACTAGAATTAAATATTTGGCCCACCCAGTGTTTCTTTAAACGCAGTTGGTCTGAACTTCTTAAATGCGTTTCCTGGAGGAACGCAATATCTGTTTTCATATTTTTAATATGAGAGAGTATTCTACCTCTTTTTACAGGACCATTGAGGCCTTTAACATTCCAAGACATAAACTTCACGGCTGGGCCGGCGTAATTAGTACTATCACTAGCCATATCCACACATTAGACACACTGATGTGAATAATGTTAGTCTGTATCTCATGACATACCAACCGTCAGTCATACCTAACACCATTGAAGAAGGTGGTACAGAGTAAGAAACAAAAAGCTGACAAACAGCAAGAATACAAATAATGTTAAATGTCCAGTCAACCCATTCATCCCCAGAAAATGCAACCCATCCTAACTCTGCTAGAACAGCAGCACGCAGGACTCGTCCCTCTTCTGAACGCTCCCAAAAGCACATGTTTGAACAGTAACCTCACTCTCAAGAGAGCTCCTGAATAATGACATAGATAAAAAAAAACAACAACAACAAAAAAATAGTGGAGAGGTCCACCTATAACCTTAAATGTTTGATCACAATTAAATGAACAAGTGAATAGTAAACTTACTTAAGCTTAAAGATCACGGACCAAGAAGTGTCCCCTGAAGCATGACTCACAGTTTGCAACAGTTCCCTTTTTCCTCCAATTGCAAATGCACAGCTACATTAGCCATGGCTAGATATGTTGCGCGATCACTCCTGCTCCACCGACTCAGCTGGAGCATCCTCATTCAGGAGGCCTGGGGTTCCCTCAACCCTTTGTGAGTAGAATTTCTCAGCTTCCTCAGGTGTCTCGAACTGCAGTGTTTACTTTCCGTAATAAACACGGAGGCGGGCAGGATAAAGTAGGTTGAACTGAATTCCTTTCTTGTAAAAGGCTCCTTTAACTTTCTTAAAAGCTGCGCGCTTCCTTGACAGGTGGGCGCTGTGATCGGGATAAAATCTCAGGGTGTTTTCCTTGAATATCATCTCGTTCTGCCTTGCCCAGCTCAGGACTCGCTCGCGGTCTTCAAAGTTGTGGAATGCGGCGATTATGGGTCTCGGACTCGTCTGCTTACCCTTCGTAGGTTTCCGTAGCGTAACCCGGTGGGCTCGTTCCAATTTAGGTGGTGAATGGAAAGTGTCTTTAAGAGAGTCGAGACGAACGTGACCATTGTTGGGACCTAACCGTTAGGACTACACAATGCGGCCTACAGAAGCCTACACATGCGGCCAGGACAAAGGGACAAAGGGGATTAAAAACTACACCGCCATTTTAGTTTCACTTCTCACCCAGGTGAGGAATGTGACGTCACAACGGGCGCCCCAGGTGGTCCCCTGGAGCGGCCTGAGCTTTATAAACCGAAGCCGCCCGGAGAACGCTCTCTTATTCACTCTTACTCCGACTCCTACTCTGGCCTCCTCCTACCACCGGCGCAACACCACGTTGCAACGGGAGGCGACCCCCTCCCGCAGCGCACCGCTGCAACAAGAGGAACCAAGCCGGTTCCTGCCGTCCAGCTACCAGACGCTGTCTGAAGTAAGCTGTCTAAATCGCCAAGCCGCGATTATATCGCCGTCCGTGGAAGAAAGAAACACGGACTGTTTTCTTTATTTGAGTTTGATCAACGAGAGGAAACCCGCTCCGCTCTCGTCTGGACGAAGCCGACTCATCACGTCCCCCGCTGACGCCGGGGACTCACGAACCACCGCCGTTACGGAACGCCGTCATCGTCTACCAGTAAGAGGCTATCAGTCTGGGCAGAGACACAAGTGATAGTGTAGGATATGCTTGTAATTCTTGTTAATGTGTTTTAAGTTCTGATCGCGGACCGCCGAGTCCGTTGGTTCATGTGCTGCTGTATTTGAATGCTGATCGTGATCGCCGCTGGGTTGATTTCTGTAACAGTGTTTCCGACTAACCTCCGCCATATTCGCGAGCTCAGAAAGCCTCTACTATCAGTTAAAAGGCCGGTCTCGCGGAATAAACGCCAGTTCATTCACGCGAGCCCGTGTGGTAACGGCACGCTTTCTGTCCCTCCGAATATCGCTCGCGCATCCTCTCTCTCTTTGTTTGTGACCCGCTAACACACACACACACATACACGCCGCACACACGTGTCCTAAGCCAGCTGTTCCCGGCGGGCGCTAGGGACATAGCTACATCTGGTGGCTACATACGGCTATCTCTCTCTCTCTCTCTCTCTCTCTCGCTACTCCGTCAGACCTCAGTGGCTCCGCCCCTGACCGCTGCGAGGAATAGCTCCACCTCTCTCTCTCTCTCGCTACCCCATCGAACCTCAGGGGCTCCGCCCCTGAACGCTGCGAGGAAGAGCTCCATCCGGTGGCCGCCCATAGCCATCTCTCCCTCTCTCTCTCTCTCTCTCGACACGCACGCACGCACACACACACATACGCACACACACACTCCACGTGTGTATCTCCCTTTGTTTAAGCTTAGCTTTGTGTGTTAGGTAGTTAGGTAATAAGGCTTTGTTAATTGCAGTGTTATTGATTGTGATCATTATTACTGATTTTAATAAATCTTATTATATTATAACTAGCGGTCTCTTGTGCTTGTTGTGTATATGTCACTGGATAACAGCAGGTTGTGAAGGCTAGTGCTTGAATTTCACGCCTTTTTAATTGTTCGATTGGTTTTGTACTCCTATGCCAATGATCACGATGATTGGCATGTGAGTATAAAACCTTTATATTGAGACTGAATACAGTTTTAGGTTATCTTTTCCCTGATCCCAGGGTGGTGCCCCGTTTATTCATGATTATATCATGATGATATATTAAATATAATTATTAATACCGATAATCATATTGATATTAATAATTAACTGTTGATAACCAAATCTGCTCCTGCTACAACCCCAACACCATGTTGTCTGCTTTCTTTTCGCTACCTTCTGGCACGTTAATGATGCGAACATTCACCCTCCTGGACCGGTTCTCCAGGTCATCGATGCGGCCCACCAGAGTAGCGTTTAGCTTTTTCAGTTCAGCGATATCTTGCGCAGCCTTAAACAGTGCATCAAAGTTGTCACCTGCTGTGGACTCCACCGCGGCGACCCTCTTTTCCAGTGTATCCACCATCTCTTGGAAATTATCTATAGATGCCTGGATAGGTGCCAACGATGTATTAATTAGATCCGCCATGTCCGTTTTCAGATGTTCGCGTTGCTTTCCCATTTCTGCTGCCAGTAGCGTCCCAAAGTCGTCGGCATTAGCATTAGCAGCAGTCTCCATGCTAGCTAGTTTGCTACTCAGCGTTCGGCTAGATTTCTTCTCAGACTCTTTCTTGGACATGTTTAGTACCCGAAATTAAGCGGTCGTGAACAACAATAAACTTACGAAACTATTACTTCGGTGTAAGGTCGTGTATATAGGCGTTTTCAGGTAGTTATAGTCAATATCTCAGGAGACCCTCTTTCTCACGTCTTGCTCCTACATGTTCCAAACCGGAAGCCAAACCGGGTACTTCTGGGGAATTGCTAGTCATTTCTACCTCCCTGCCTCCAAGCTTGTAGAAAATGTCGTGTTTAGTTTACACATTATATCGCCTAGAATCATTTTCAAACACTGTGTGTGTGTGTGTGTGTGTGTGTGTGTGTGTGTGTGTGTGTGTGTGTGTGTGTGTGTGTGTGTGTGTGTGTGTGTTTTGCAGCCCTGTGCACTCCTGCCTGCCAAAACGGGGGAAGATGTGTGGATGTCAACAAATGCACGTGTGTCGGTGGATGGCAAGGAGCTCGTTGTCAGATAGGTGAAACTACACTCACCATCTGAATCCATCCACTGTTATATGATGGGAACGTTAGTCAGCATTCATTTTACATACGGGACACATGGTCAACCTGTGTTTTAAGGTAGTAAAACAAATATTATCAATAACCACTCATCGTCAAGAGGATTGTCCACTAAGTCCTAATTCAAGCAAAGCAGGAAATATAATGAAAAAACTTTGATGAGGTGGTAACTTTGTTCTCTGCTCCCGGCACCCTGATTTGAATTTGCTTCCATAAGGAGGTTTTACCTCCCTGCAGGAGTCACAAACTGATATGTAAGATTCCAATAGTCCATCAGCTGTTGGGCTTTTTTACCAGCTGTGGATGCAGCGGAGATGTCCTTGGTTTCTGGCTGGATTTACTTCACACTTTTTAGATAAGACAGTTTTATTTTCTGTTGCTGCCTTTTTCAGTATTTATCATAATTGACTGCTGTCTTTAAGCCAAATCTCCCCGGTCATCCACCATCACTCTCTCTCCCAGATGCAGAAAAACTCGTCCATGCCTTTGTCTCCACCAGGCTGGACTACTGTAATGCTCTTCTTGCCGGGATCTCCAACAAAAACATCCAAAAACTCCAATACATTCAAAACTGTGCTGCCCGGATCCTTACAAGGACACGAAAATTTGACCACATCACACCAATTCTCAAATCCCTCCACTGGCTCCCTGTCCCATTCAGGATTGAATACAAGGTTTCCCTACTGACCCACCAGTGCCTCCATGGTAATGCTCCTATTTACCTGAAGGAGCTAATCACCCCTCAGCCCACTTCACGACACCTCCGCTCCGGTCAGGCAAACCTCCTGCAGATCCCAAGGACCAAACTCCGAACCATGGGAGACAGAGCTTTCTGTCACGCCGCTCCCTGTCTTTGGAATGCTCTCCCTGACCACCTGAGAGCACCACTGACCCTGGACACTTTTAAAAAAGGCCTAAAAACCTACCTTTTTAAAAAAGCCTTTCATTAGTTGTTTCCTTTGGAGAGACGCTCTCTCTCCAAATTCTAACTTTTACTTTTCTTTTTTTTTTCTTATGTAGCACTTTGAGATTGTTTGCTCAATATAAAGTGCATTACAAATAAAATTCATTATTATTATTATTATGAGGAGATAAACTTGAGAGGGAAAAAATACTGTCAGAGTGGGAATGATTAGTCAATGACAGAAAATGAATTGGGAGCAACTCTGATCATCAATCATTTAAATTATTTTTCAAAGAGAAATTCAAAACAAAATTGCTGGTTCCAGCCTCTCAAATGCAAAGACTAATGTGGTCTACTATCTAGACCTCTGGGGGACCACAGTCTCTGGTTCCTCCACATAGTCTGGTCTCTGGACTAATGTGGTCTACTATCTAGACCTCTGGGAGACCACAGACAGTCTCTGGTTCCTCCACATAGTCTGGTCTCTGGACTAATGTGGTCTACTATCTAGACCTCTGGGGGACCACAGACAGTCTCTGGTTCCTCCACATAGTCTGGTCTCTGGACTAATGTGGTCTACTATCTAGACCTCTGGGAGACCACAGACAGTCTCTGGTTCCTCCACATAGTCTGGTCTCTGGAATAATGTGGTCTACTATCTAGACCTCTGGGGGACCACAGTCTCTCGTTCCTCCACATAGTCTGGTCTCTGGACTAATGTGGTCTACTATCTAGACCTCTGGGGGACCACAGACAGTCTCTGGTTCCTCCACATAGTCTGGTCTCTGGACTAATGTGGTCTACTATCTAGACCTCTGGGGGACCACAGTCTCTGGTTCCTCCACATAGTCTGGTCTCTGGACTAATGTGGTCTACTATCTAGACCTCTGGGGGACCACAGACAGTCTCTGGTTCCTCCACATAGTCTGGTCTCTGGACTAATGTGGTCTACTATCTAGACCTCTGGGGGACCACAGACAGTCTCTGGTTCCTCCACATAGTCTGGTCTCTGGAATAATGTGGTCTACTATCTAGACCTCTGGGGGACCACAGTCTCTCGTTCCTCCACATAGTCTGGTCTCTGGACTAATGTGGTCTACTATCTAGACCTCTGGGGGACCACAGTCTCTGGTTCCTCCACATAGTCTGGTCTCTGGACTAATGTGGTCTACTATCTAGACCTCTGGGGGACCACAGAGAGTCTCTGGTTCCTCCACATAGTCGGGTCTCTGGACTAATGTGGTCTACTATCTAGACCTCTGGGGGACCACAGACAGTCTCTGGTTCCTCCACATAGTCTGGTCTCTGGACTAATGTGGTCTACTATCTAGACCTCTGGGGGACCACAGACAGTCTCTGGTTCCTCCACATAGTCTGGTCTCTGGAATAATGTGGTCTACTATCTAGACCTCTGGGGGACCACAGTCTCTCGTTCCTCCACATAGTCTGGTCTCTGGACTAATGTGGTCTACTATCTAGACCTCTGGGGGACCACAGTCTCTCGTTCCTCCACATAGTCTGGTCTCTGGACTAATGTGGTCTACTATCTAGACCTCTGGGGGACCACAGACAGTCTCTGGTTCCTCCACATAGTCGGGTCTCTGGACTAATGTGGTCTACTATCTAGACCTCTGGGGGACCACAGACAGTCTCTGGTTCCTCCACATAGTCTGGTCTCTGGACTAATGTGGTCTACTATCTAGACCTCTGGGGGACCACAGACAGTCTCTGGTTCCTCACATAGTCTGGTCTCTGGACTAATGTGGTCTACTATCTAGACCTCTGGGGGACCACAGACAGTCTCTGGTTCCTCCACATAGTCTGGTCTCTGGAATAATGTGGTCTACTATCTAGACCTCTGGGGGACCACAGTCTCTGGTTCCTCACATAGTCTGGTCTCTGGACTAATGTGGTCTACTATCTAGACCTCTGGGGGACCACAGACAGTCTCTTGTTCCTCCACATAGTCTGGTCTCTGGACTAATGTGGTCTACTATCTAGACCTCAGGGGGACCACAGTCTCTGGTTCCTCACATAGTCTGGTCTCTGGACTAATGTGAGCTACTATCTAGACCTCTGGGGGACCACAGACAGTCTCTGGTTCCTCCACATAGTCTGGTCTCTGGACTAATGTGGTCTACTATCTAGACCTCTGGGGGACCACAGTCTCTGGTTCCTCACATAGTCTGGTCTCTGGACTAATGTGGTCTACTATCTAGACCTCTGGGGGACCACAGTCTCTGGTTCCTCACATAGTCTGGTCTCTGGACTAATGTGAGCTACTATCTAGACCTCTGGGGGACCACAGTCTCTGGTTCCTCACATAGTCTGGTCTCTTACAACTGGTCATTTATTTATGAGGAGTCGGATGTAAACACAGCATATAACGCTTTTATGAACACTTATTGCTCTCTATGACAAGAATTGTCCAATTAGGAAATGCAGAAAGAAAAGGGGATCAAATACTCCTTGGATAACAAAAGGATTAGTAAATTCTTGCAAAAAGAAAAACAATTTACACAAAAATGTCCTTAAGTCCAGGACTACTGAGGCCGAACTGAAGTACAAAAAATACAAAAATAAATTAACAAGTATTCTTAGAGGATGCAAAAAAGATTACTATGCAAAGTTACTTCATAGTAAGAAAAATAATATCCAGGGTATTTGGAAGGTACTGAATAATATAATTGGGAGCAGTGCAAGTGGCCCATGTTATCCAGAGTATTTTATAGAGAATGACAAGGAAATCAATGATAAAAAAGACATTGCAGAAAAATGTAATCATTTTTTTGTGAATATTGGACCTGAGCTAGCGGCAAAAATTCCAGCTGACAGGGAAACCGTGTACCCTTTGTTTGAGAAGAATCCAAATTCTATGTTTCTTACTCCCACCGATGAGAATGAAGTATTGTCAACCATAAAAAAATGTAACAACAAAACTTCACAGGATGTTCATGATATGGACATGAAAACAATTAGAAATATTTCTGAAGCAATTGTCAAACCACTAACCCATATCTGCAACCTGTCATTTAAATATGGACTATTTCCCACTAAAATGAAAATAGCCAAAGTAATTCCTCTATTCAAATCAGGCGATAAACATTCCTTCACAAACTACCGTCCTGTCTCCCTTTTACCCCAGCTTTCAAAAATACTGGAAAAATTATTCAACTCAAGACTGGTGGATTTTATCGAAAAAAAACAATTTGTTGTCAAACAGCCAATATGGCTTTAGCCAAGGGCGATCAACATCACTAGCTCTAATTGAACTTGTTGAAGAAATCACAAACTGTATAGAAAAAAAGAAATTTACTATTGGCATTTTTATTGATTTACAAAAGGCGTTCGACACAATTGATCATCATATTTTATTACATAAATTGGACAACTATGGTATTAGAGGAATAACACAAAACTGGTTGGAGAGCTACTTGGGAGATAGGCAGCAGTTTGTACAGTTTGACCAATACAAATCTTCATGCAGTAAGATCATGTGTGGGGTACCTCAAGGTTCAATCCTTGGGCCAACATTGTTTTTACTCTATATTAATGAAATTTGTAAAGTATCCAAACTAATTAAATTTATTGTATTTGCGGATGACACTACTATCCTTTGCTCAGGTGGGGATTTGGAGAATCTTGTCAATCAAATAACTCAAGAAATGTGTAAATTAAAAAAATGGTTTGATATGAATAAATGATCACTTAACTTAAAAAAGACTAAACTTATGCTGTTTGGAAAGCGGAATACAGACATGACAGTACAAATTAATGATACAATTATTGGAAGAGTACAGCAAAATGTGTTTTTAGGAGTAATTATTGAGGAAAAGCTGTCTTGGCAACCCCATATAAATTATTTGAGATCCAAAATAGCAAAGTGTGTTGGTGTGATGAAAAGATGTAGTCCAATGCTAAATCAAAATGCCTTATTTATCTTGTATCACTCTTTTATAATGTCTTACCTGAATTACTGTATTGAAGTTTGGGGGAACCGCTATAAAACAAATCTGTTACCTTTAGTTACTCTCCAAAAAAGAGCTATCAGAATTGTTCATAAAGTAAAATATAATGATCACACCCATCCACTGTTTTATATCACATTTAACTTAAAATTACATGACTTAGTAAACTATAAAACAGCTCAGCTTATGTACAAAGCATCAAAAAACTCTCTTCCTGATCACATCCAGAATCTTTTTCAACATCGAGATGCTCATCACACACATAATCTCAGAGGAATCAACAAACTATATCAACCAAAAGTAAGGACAACCCTTAAATCTATGTGCATTTCAGTTAAAGGAGTCATATTGTGGAACAGCCTAAGTGAGGAAATAAAAACATGTACAAATCTTAGTCAATTTAAAAAAATGTTTAAAAAATACATAATGAGTAAGTATCAGGAAGAGATTTGAGAGCGTGATGCCCTCATAAACAGGCACATGCACACTGCATGTGTATGGGTCTGGGTATGTGTGATAAACCAATTTGATAACTGTATTCATAATGTAGAAATATTGTATTTATTACTTTGTATTTGTGTGTAGTGGATTTCATATGTACATTTAACTGTACAGGTACAAATGAATGAATATTGTAAATATAAATGTATGTGCAATTGTGAACAGTGAGCCAGTGGAGCTACACACTTGAGTTCTGTTTAGTGTTTATCATGTATTTTCATGGGGCAGAGGGGTGTATGGTCAGAGTGTTTGGGGCCTGTCTTTGTCTTGTGTTTCTGGTTATTGTATGTTTTGTATAGTGTGGTGTGAGTGGGGGTTTGGAATCGAATAAGCGCAAGCTTCTTCCATCTCCCTTTCAAGTGACATGATTGTAATTGACTGTGAATGTTATTCCTTTTTTCCCTTGAAATAAACAAACAAACAAACAAAATGTGGTCTACTATCTAGACCTCTGGGGGACCACAGACCCAGGAGACAACATCTGGTTCCTGGCTGAGACTCTTTAGAGACACAGATTCTCATCTTTGAATTGACTCTGGATGGATTGTCTTTGTCTTCTGACACCATGTAGGGAGTTGATTTGATGATTTTATGTGTATACGTGCATATTTTTTATCTGATCTGTTTATTTTATTCCTTTTATCTTTCTATTCTGTACTTTTTATTGTGTTTTATCTTGTGCAGCACTTTGGAAAACCTTGTGTTTGTTAAAATGGGATCTAAATAAAGTGGATTGGAATGGATTGGATATGTAATCACAGCGTGTGAAAAATGAGCTTCACGTTCGGTGTGAACACGACTTCAGACCTAAAGACGACGCAGAGACACTGATGATCCAGACCTGACTGTAAACCCAGGATAAAGAGGTTCAGTGAATGTGGTGTTGAAGGTGTGGAGGTGGATCAGTTTGTCAGAGGAGACTTCGTAGAAGGTCAGAGTGCCAGCATGACAGTCCAAGTACACTGCTACCACACCAGAGGGGGGGGGGGAGGAGGAGGAGAAGGAGGAGGAGGAGATGTGTGTTTGTTCGTTATTGTGATGGACAAAGTAACCACCACCAAAGCAAAACAGACTCCAGGACTGATCATTCCTTCCAAACTCAGAGTCGTTTCCTCTCCTCTTGATTCCTCTGTAACTCACTGATATATTAACATGTCTTCCGCTCCACTGGACCTCCCAGTAACAGCGACCAGTCAGACCGTCTCTACACAGCAGCTGAGGACATGAGTCAAATCTGTCTGGATGATCTGGATATGACTGGTCGTCGTCCACACGTGTCACCTTCCTGTTGTTGTCGTCCAGTTTGAGGTTTCTGCTGACTGTGTTTGTGTCCAGTTCCAGTTCACAGACATCTGATGGAGAGAACAAACACAATGCAGCTAAAGGTTCATCTCTGTCTCCCACTAAACTACGTCCCCATACAACTCATCTCCACTCTCTATTATGTTTCCAGGGAAACAACGTGTTTTCTGGACCCAACGGTCAACGTTTGAAACCGTCTGAAAAAACCTTAACGAACAAAACAAAAACGCTACAAAACGACATCGTTGGTAGTAAAAATATCACAGTTGGGCCTAAAATGAGTAAAGATTGAAACCAGACCAAACTGTGGTCTGGTCTGTGGACTACTATCGTAGAGCTCTGGGGGACCACAGACCCAGGAGACAACATCTGGGTCCTCCATTTAGGATTCAGGGACGTCAGGACGACAGGAGGACCATCTCAACGCTGAGACGCTTTAGAGACACAGAGTCTCAGGAACTTCTCTCTTCACTTCAAATATTTAAACTCACACAAACACCACAACAACGGGAATGTTGGGTATTCGCCTCCGTTGCCGTCCGGCAGGAATTGGCGTCCGTTTGCGTTGACTTTGTGTGTAATTGAAGGTGAAAATGTGGCGTTTGGTGTGAACACAACACAACATCTTTACAGCCACGAAGAAACAAACGCTACGTCCTGATTAGAATCGGATTTCAGTCATGAACACGTTCAAATCTGGAGCAGCTGAGTTACTGAAGACATACTCACACTTCCTCACACCAGGTCTCAGTCTCTGCTGTCCCCCATGGTCCACCCTGCAGGAAGACATGCAAACACCAGTAAACATGAAGCCCAGCTCCTCAGTCAGAGACTGTTGTCCATCTGTCCTCACCTGAGAGTGTCCAGTCTGATGTCTGTCCATCTGTCCTCACCTGAGTGTCCAGTCTGATGTCTGTCCATCTGTCCTCACCTGAGAGTGTCCAGTCTGATGTCTGTCCATCTGTCCTCAGCTGAGTGTCCAGTCTGATGTCTGTCCACCTGTCCTCACCTGAGAGTCCAGTCTGATGTCTGTCCATGTGTCCTCAGCTGAGAGTCCAGTCTGATGTCTGTCCACCTGTCCTCACCTGAGAGTGTCCAGTCTGATGTCTGTCTATCTGTCCTCACCTGAGAGTGTCCAGTCTGATGTCTGTCCATGTGTCCTCACCTGAGAGTCCAGTCTGATGTCTGTCCACCTGTCCTCACCTGAGAGTGTCCAGTCTGATGTCTTTCCATCTGTCCTCACCTGAGTGTCCAGTCTGATGTCTGTCCATCTGTCCTCACCTGAGAGTGTCCAGTCTGATGTCTGTCCATCTGTCCTCACCTGAGAGAGTCCAGTCTGATGTCTGTCCACCTGTCCTCACCTGAGAGAGTCCAGTCTCCAGTGTGGACCCTCCAGTCCAGCAGACAGCAGCTTGACTCCTGAGTCTCCTGGATGATTGTAGCTCAGGTCCAGCTGTCTCAGATAGGAGGGGTTGGAGTCCAGAGCTGAGGCCAGAGAAGAACAGCCGTCCTCTGTGATGAGACAACCTGACAGACTGAAGACACACACACTTCTGTCACTTCTGGGGACTTTTAAACTGAGAAAAAGTGATCATTCTCTGTTGTTGTGTTGATGTTGTACTGGGTGGGATAAGCGTGGCTGAGTGATGGACAGAGACGGATAGAGGAGGACGAGAAGTCAAGAAACAACAGTAGAACCAGTCTATGTGGTCTGTCTTCAGACCTGGTGTCCCATAAAGATCTGGCTACTGATTTAAACCAACTAGCAAAGAAAACTGTAATTCAATAACATCTCAAGTATGTTTGTTGTCAGTTTTCATATTGAACTGGAGGAATTAAGTAACATTATTAATTAAATAACAAGTATTCTGAGAATAAAGTCAAATACAAAACTTGGAGTCTCAGAACATATCAGACATTCATGTGTTCAACTGCTCTTTTAGAGCCGCCATGTGAACTTTAGCAAAAGTGTCTTTTCAGGAATAAGAGCAAAGAAGTGAATATTTGGTGCATGTAAACGGATCATTGGAAGCTTCATAGGTAAACTTCTCAAAGTCGTTGAGTCTGACCTGAGAGTTTCCAGTCCACAGTGTGGACTCTTCAGACCAGCAGACAGCAGCTCCAGTCCTGAATCCTGCAGGTGGTTGGTACTCAGGTCCAGGTCTCTTAGACTGGAGGACTGGGAGCTGAGAACTGAGGACAGACCTTCACAGCTTCTCTCTGAGAGGTTACAGCCACTGAGTCTGAAGAGGAATCAGAAATGTGTGATGAAACTAGAACAAACAACTGTTCGTCTCCTTGGAATTAACAATGAAAACTCCTCAGCAAGATCGAAAACAGGCTTTACAAAGACTTAACTTGTGTTTGTATTGCAGTCCTTCACAAGACCAACAAGAACATTTCATTCATTGACCTTTGAACTTAACCAGCAAGGATTTTATCAATGAGAAAAAAACTCATCCTAAAACCAGAAATAAATGTAAAATGTGGTAGAAAAGAATTCAATGTAACTTCTGTCGACACTGTTCCAACACTAACTTCACGTGTTCAAACATGGTGAGAAAACTCTTTGTATTCCTTGAAAATCATTGATTCTTTTCATGTTTTACTAGATAGAATCTTATCATTCCAAGCAGAAAGTGAGTTCTTCTGCTGCGTTCACACCAAACCTGAAGTGATGTTTGAGTTTGACTGCAGGATGAATTGGTTTTATTTGTGGGATCATTTGTGTTTTAGTCACGACACTCATGCGTTAACACGTTCATTTTGATGCCCAAATATTTAAACATCAAACTGCAGAGAAAAGAGTTTGGTTTCCTTTAGTGATTTGTTCTTTTGCTGGAAGTCGTGAGCAGCAGAAACTGTTTCATCAGCCATGGAAACAGATTAGAAGAGGTGGGTGGCCAGACGCCCAGGGGTCCGTGAGCTTGGGAGTAAGGCCGGCCGCGGGGGCACTTAGTCCAAACATGACAACGTCCAGACGGGAACACCGGACATCTACTGCATAACCATCCATCACATCCATCCATCATATCCATCCATCCATCCATCCATCATATCTATCTATCCATCACATCTATCTATCCATCCATCCATCCATCATATCTATCCATCCATCCATCCATCCATCCATCCATCTATCTATCTATCTATCTATCTATCTATCTATCTATCTATCTATCTATCTATCTATCTATCTATCTATCTATCTATCTATCTATCTATCTATCTATCTATCTATCTATCCATCCATCCATCCATCCATCCATCTATCCATCCATCCATCTATCTATCTATCTAGACACACCAGCGAGGAGGCGGGGCTTATCTCCATGTAGAACCAACCAGGGTTCCTCCATCACGGATGAAATAACCACTATTGCTGCTTTGTACATGTTGTGAAGTCCCAGATACACCAGGAAACCAAACGCCGTCCTGTCTGAGTTCATAGCCTCATGACGACAACAGCATTTAGAAACGCCAGCTGGATTTGTAAAACTATTCAAAGTTAGAACGGCAGGGGAAAGACAAACAAGACGTTTGGTTTCTTTAGTGATTTTGTTCTTCTGCTGTTAGATCGTTACCAGCAGAAACGTGTTTCATCAGCCATGGAAACAGATTAGTAGCAAAAGTGTCTTTTCAGGAATAAGAGCAAAGAAGTGAATATTTGGTGCATGTAAACGGATCATTGAAAGCTTCATAGGTAAACTTCTCAAAGTCCTTGAGTCTGACCTGAGAGTTTCCAGTCCACAGTGTGGACTCTTCAGACCAGCAGACAGCAGCTCCAGTCCTGAATCCTGCAGGTCGTTGTGACTCAGGTCCAGGTCTCCTAGACTGGAGGACTGGGAGCTGAGAACTGAGGACAGACCTTCACAGCTTCTCTCTGAGAGGTTACAGCCACTGAGTCTGAAGAGGAATCAGAAATGTGTGATGAAACTAGAACAAACAACTGTTCGTCTCCTTGGAATTAACAATGAAAACTCCTCAGCAAGATCGAAAACAGGCTTTAAAAAGACTTAACTTGTCTTTGTATTGCAGTCCTTCACAAGACCAACAAGAACATTTCATTCATTGACCTTTAAACTTAACCAGCAAGGATTTTATCAATGAGAAAAAAACTCATCCTAAAACCAGAAATAAATGTAAAATGTGGTAGAAAAGAATTCAATGTAACTTCTGTCGACACTGTTCCAACACTAACTTCACGTGTTCAAACATGATGAGAAAACTCTTTGTATTCCTTGAAAATCATTGATTCTTTTCATGTTTTACTAGATAGAATCTTATCATTCCAAGCAGAAAGTGAGTTCTTCTGCTGCGTTCACACCAAACCTGAAGTGATATTTGAGTTTGACTGCAGGATGAATTGGTTTTATTTGTGGGATCATTTGTGTTTTAGTCACGACACTCATGCGTTAACACGTTCATTTTGATGCCCAAATATTTAAACATCAAACTGCAGAGAAAAGAGTTTGGTTTCCTTTAGTGATTTGGTCTTTTGCTGGAAGTCGTGAGCAGCAGAAACTGTTTCATCAGCCATGGAAACAGATTAGAAGAGGTGGGTGGCCAGACGCCCAGGGGTCCGTGAGCTTGGGAGTAAGGCCGGCCGCGGGGGCACTTAGTCCAAACATGACAACGTCCAGACGGGAACACCGGACATCTACTGCATAACTATCCATCATATCCATCCATCATATCTATCCATCCATCATATCTATCTATCCATCATATCTATCCATCCATCACATCTATCTATCCATCACATCTATCTATCCATCACATCCATCCATCATATCTATCTATCTATCTATCTATCCATCCATCCATCACATCCATCCATCATATCCATCCATCCATCCATCCATCCATCCATCCATCCATCCATCCATCCATCCATCCATCAACCATCCATCCATCGCTATCCTGTATTCATGATGACTGAAGAGATTGTTTTGAACAGAGAATGTTTGCAACGACTAAATTGACCCAATTTGAGGATTATTAGTGTTTCTTGTGGCTTAATTAGCCTTAATTAATGTTATTTTGTAAGGATTTTGTGGTTTAATTGAAGGGGTATTGTTTGGTAATATCTGAATTTGCACATTGATTTTAATTTTTTGTCTATTTTACTTCCTCAAGTAACTATTTGGATGACTACTATTTATTATTTACTTTTTGCTGTTTGGAAAACCAATCAAATCATTCAGAATGCAGATAGAACCTTGTAATTCCATGGTGGTTTGTTGTATTTTGAATATAAAAACTATATTTACAGAGCTTTGCTGGAGGCTTGGACCACCGGCAGCAGCCTCAGAAGAGCCTTCTCTGAAGCAGAGTATTTCTTCAGGTCAAACACGTCCAGACGTTTTTCTGACGACAGTAAGATGAAGACCAGAGCTGACCAAAGAGAAGGAGACAGTTCATCGTCGGAGAGACGTCCTGAAGTCAGGGACTGTTGGATCTCCTCCACCAGAGAATGATCATTCAGTTCATTCAGACAGTGGAACAGATTGATGCTTCTCTCTGGAGACAGATCCTCATTAAGCTTCTTCTTGATGTACCTGACTGTTCCCTGATTGGTCTGTGAGCTACTTCCTGTCTGTGTCAGCAGACCTCGTAGAGGTTTCTGATTGGTCTCTAGTGACAGACCCAGAAGGAAGCGGAGGAACAGGTCCAGGTGTCCGTTTGGACTCTGTAAGGCCTTGTCCACAGCTCTCTGGTGCAGATGTGTTAGTTCAGGTTTGTGTCTGGAGACTTTAGACCACCAGGAGGTTGTTGGTTCGTCTGCCATCAGATTGACACCAGACTTGATGAAGGTCAGATGGACATGAAGAGCAGCCAGAAACTCCTGAACACTCAGATGGACGAAGCAGAACACCTGGTCCTGGTACAGTCCTCTCTCCTCTCTGAAGACCTGTGTGAACACTCCTGAGTACACTGAGGCTGCTTTGATATCGATGCCACACTCTGTCAGGTCGTGTTCATAGAAGATCAGGTTTCCTTTCTGCAGCTGCTCAAAAGCCAGTTTTGCCAGAGACTCGATCATCTTCCTGCTCTGTGGACTCCAGTGTTGATCCGTCTCAGCTCCTCCATCATACTTGACGTTCTTCAGTTTGGACTGAACCACCAGGAAGTGGATGTACATGTCGGTCAGGGTCTTGGGCAGCTCCCCTCCCTCCCTGGTCTTCAACACGTCCTCCAGAACTGTAGCAGTCATCCAGCAGAAGACCGGGATGTGGCACATGATGTGGAGGCTTCGTGAGGTCTTGATGTGGGCGATGATCCTGTTGGCCTGCTCCTCATCTCTGAACCTCTTCCTGAAGTAGTCCTCCTTCTGTGGGTCAGTGAACCCTCTGACCTCTGTCACCATGTCAACACACCCAGGAGGGATCTGATTGGCTGCTGCAGGTCTTGTGGTGATCCAGAGACGAGCAGAGGGAAGCAGTTCCCCCCTGATGAGGTTTGTCAGCAGCACTTGGACTGAGGTGGACTCTGTAACATCAGTCAGGATCTTGTTGTTGTGGAAGTCCAGAGGAGGTCGACACTCGTCTAGACCATCAAAGATGAACACAACCTGGAACTCTTCAAACCTGCAGATTCCTGCTTCTTTGGTTCCAGGGAAGAAGTAATGAAGGAGTTCCACCAAGCTGAACTTCTTCTCTTTCAGCAGGTTCAGCTCTCTGAAAGTGAATGGAAACGTGAACTGTATGTCCTGGTTGGCTTTGTCTTCAGCCCAGTCCAGAGTGAACTTCTGTGTTAACACTGTCTTCCCGATGCCAGCCACTCCCTTTGTCATCACTGTTCTGATTGGTTCATCCCTTCCAGGTGAGCCTTTAAAGATGTCTTCTTGTCTGATGGTTGTGTCTGGTCTGTCTGGTTTCCTGGATGCCGTTTCAATCTGTCTGACCTCATGTTCCTCATTGACCTCTGCAGTCCCTCCCTCTGTGACGTGGAGCTCCGTGTAGACCTGATCCAGGAGGGTTGGGTTTCCCGCTTTAGTGATGCCCTCAAACAAACACTGGAACTTCTTCTTGAGGTTAGACTTGAGTTTACGTTGGTACACTGCACCAGCGGTTCCTGAAACAACAAAGGAACCCAGTTAGTGGATCCTACAGACCCTTTTACAGTCTATGAACAAGCCATGTATTAGAGCCATGTATCCCTATAGTCCTCAGTATGAGTGACTTATTTAATGATTAAATCAGAACTATTGGAGACAATATCAATCAGGTGCAACATAAAATCAAATAAAAGACTTTTACAAGACAAACAGAACTGAAGGATATAACCCTTTGAAATGCAGCTGCAAAGCTCCACGAGTCACTCACTACAACACATCACAATACAGCATCATAGAAAGAGACGGTAGGATGACGTGTTGAAAATAGTACCGTTGGGTTTTCTAAATATCCTGGTAGACCGTAACCTAACCATTTAGTTCCTACGAGCTGAAAGTCACCAGTTAACACGGTCACTGGGTGAAGTGAAACACCTGTTTCTCTGAAACGGTCGTGATCCTGTCTGAACTCTGTAGAACTTGAGTGTTGGAATATCGATTCTGACATCCGAACATTAACAAACATTGAAGTTGTGTGCAGCCTATTAAGAGTTTGGAAATATGAAGTTCTTCATATTGAATCCTTCTCTTCTTTCCACCATGTTAAATCTGTTAAAATCCTCTTACTGATCTGCAGACAGTCAGCCAGCTCCTCCTGCTTCATTCTCCTCAGGAAGTGCACTGTGATCTTCTGAAACGCCTCTCTGCTCCTCCTTTGCTCTTCATCCTCAGCGTCCAACAACTCCTCGTCCTCACTCTCCAAGCATTCTGGGTAATCTGGACTCAGGACCTTCTGGATCTTCTTCAGCTCGTTCTTCACAAAAGTGCAGATGTTCTCCTCCAGCAGCTGGAACAGAAGGATAAACTGAACATGAACTCTAAAGAACCCAACATGGGGTTCATGTGTGGGTCTGAGCAGCATGGAGACCACTAGAACCTGTTCAGCATTGAATCTGTAGTCGATGTGGTTAATAGTGAAAGGTGAGCTTGTACATGTAGGCTACTCACCATAAATATGGAGTCCAGGTGTGTTTGATGCTGCCGGGTAAACGGAACCTCTGAGATCTGCTGAACTCTGTGGAGAAAACCAAGTTCAAAGAGTCACTAAAGCACAGACTGGAGATCACAAGTGGACGTTATCATGGCGACATCACCCGTTGGTTTGTGGACCATGGTTTTGAAGCCTCGGGTTCTGATGAACACAAGCACTAGCTTCTCTCTAACTCTTAAGGTTTCTCGGCGTCTATGAGTCTTTTCTTTCAGAAGGTTTTCTCCTCACTGTCTCTTTAAGGTTTGATTGTATATTTATTATTTTGTAGTTTAATCCCAGTTAAAAACTATTTAATTGGTCCTTTCTGTGAGAGTTTCAGCGAAACACGACACTGTCACTCTCTCACATCATCGTGGCTCAGAAGACCTGACGGGTTGCAGGATTCAGGGCTGGTGGACTCTGAGTGACTGTTTAAGGGGGCTGGTCTGGACCTGATTCATCCTCTAAGGAGAGTTCAGGTTCAGTTCTTACCTTCCATCAGCAGCTTGTTCAGTTTTAAAACTAATAGGGCGATCCATAGACCAGTCACTCTTCATGGACACACAGCTGGGTCCAGGTCCAGGTCCAGGGGAGTCTGGTCTCTGCTGCTGCATCCTGATACAATAAATACACTTTAAGATTCTCACTAGTTAAGCTTCATTAATCAGTTTGCTTTGGTTATATTGATGAGTCATGTTCTGAGAGTTGATGCTAGTGTCAGGATCAATACTTTGAATGGATCTGGGTCACATGAGACCACGTGGACATGTGAACACTCGTCTTAGTGCTACACTCACACTAGGAGCAGTGGACAACGTTTCCGTTGCATTAGAACTGTATGGGGTGACAATGATGGGAAAACGGAGTAATGACTCTTAGAAAACTTTACATTTTGGTTGCTAACTCTCCACTGGGCATCGGACGGTTCTGGCCTCCACATAGTCCATTACCTCCTGGTAATAGACACCTCCTCGGGCATTATCAGTTACCTTAATATCTAAAATAAGAGTTTGCTGGATATAAAGTGTCTTACTTTACTACTCTACAACCTCCCTTAAGTGAGAGGAAGACGGTGCTCGAGTTTGGTGTCTGTTGGTTTGGAGTCTTATTGTTCTTAGCTTAGCTTAGCTTAGCCTCCCCACTACTCTTCTTTGTCATTAGCCTTCATGTTAGCCAAGTTAGCTTCTCTCTAACTCTTAAGGTTTTTCGGCGTCTATGAGTCTTTTCTTTCAGAAGGTTTTCTCCTCACTGTCTCTTTAAGGTTTGATTGTATATTTATTATTTTGTAGTTTAATCCCAGTTAAAAACGATTTAATTGGTCCTTTCTGTGAGAGTTTCAGTGAAACACGACACTGTCACTCTCTCACATCATCGTGGCTCAGAAGACCTGACGGGTTGCAGGATTCAGGGCTGGTGGACTCTGAGTTACTGTTTAAGGGGGGTGGTCTAGACCTGATTTATCCTCTAAGGAGAGTTCAGGTTCAGTTCTTACCTTCCATTAGGGCTGCCACGATTAGTCGACTAGTCATGATTATGTCGACTATTAAAATAGTCGACAACTAATTTAATAGTCGACTAGTCGTTTTTTTTTTTTTTTTTTTTTTTTCTCTCTCAAAACTGCTGCGGCACCTTCCTCTGCCGTGTCTGCCTTTGCGTCCTTGACACACACATGCGCGGTAGTCGTCTCTGGAAACTTGAATTTGCTTCACCTGCATATAGTATTTATTTAAAATAGAGATCCAAGGGTGGGGAGGGAGGGAACGCCACAGGGTTTATGTTTTCACCTTTTTGTCCTCTTCATTTTTGTCTGTACTCATTCTCTGTATTTTTATGTTTTCTATAATTGTTGTAACTCTTGTCTGCTATAAAAGGAAATTAAAAATGTGATCACAACATTCCCTAATTGACGCTTTAACTGTATGAACGTGAACATGGAACATAACAACCCCCATATTGTAATCCCAGACATATTAGGGACACTACCTAATCACACACTATGAAACACATACAAACACACACACACACACACACACACCAGGCGAGTGCATTTTCTCCGTAACGTAAATAATATATTTCTTTATCATAGTTAGAGCCTTGATTATTTCCCCCCTGATCCCTTAAAGAACAGCTGTATAACATTTAGAAATAATTTCATAATTTTCTGTGTGTTTCCATAAATATGTGTGAAATAAATGTTTTTTATTTTCCTTTCTATATCTGGTCATATGACCTTTTCTATATTCATATGACACCACCAAGCGAAGCGAGCGATCGCGTCAATTCAGGCAGGAAGTTACACAAAGAAACACGAGACAATCCGGTCAATTTTCAAAATAAAATACCGCGGTAGACAAATGCGATCATATTGTCAAAGTCAAAGTCAAAGTCAAAGTCAAAGTCAGCTTTATTGTCAAGTGTGCTAATATGCATGACATACAGCACAGATGAAATTTCAGTCCTCTCGGACCCAGTGCAAAACGGCATGTAAACACTAAAATTAAAAATAATAACATATTGTGTTTCTAAACAGAGTAGAGAGATGAAAACAATGAATAAATGTGAAGAGTAGATAAACAAATATGTGTATTTCAACGGTATATCTACACTACTACTGTCTACTCCCATACACACTCACTCTCTTTCTCTCTCTGTGTGTGTGTGTGTGTGTGTGTGTGTGTGTGTGTGTGTGTGTGTGTGTGTGTGTGTGTGTGTGTTGTGTCTCTAGAGACAGAGAACGGATAAATAAAGAAGTGAACAAACTTCTTGGTTACAGAAACATGGCGTATTGATTTTATGAGGTTATGATAAAAATAGCTCTGAATGAACAACAGCTGAGTAGAAGCGCTTGTCGACCGTCGCGGAGAAATACGTGTCTGGTCTGAACAGCGGATCGCGCGCGATTGTCGTGAAAGTCCCCACAGCTTGCTTAGTATAGACCAGCGGTACTCAATACCTATTTGTGGCCCCGGAACTATTATTTTTTCAGTATGTGTTTTGGTTGGGTCAACACGTATATCGAGACAGCCTGTTATTGGGTCGCGCTGCGAGCGCATTTTTAACTTTCACTTTCGTTTTTGAAGCGGTTCGCATGTTGCCAGTATAGCCCTTGCTATAGTTTGGATACATTTGAGGGGAATTAACGATGATTTATTCTCTCATTCATTTCACAAGTTCCCATCGGCTGTCGTCAGCTTACCTCAGGCCGCCGTCGACAGGTGATCACAGACAGCAAGGGCTTCAGTCTTCACATGAATATATGAGGCTGGTTCCAGATGAGCCGCGCCTCGTTGGGGAAGTAGATGTGATCAACAGGAGGCGGAGAGAAACGCTGCAGTCTAACCACACAAACAGCTACTTCCTGTTCCATGGGACGGGGACCTGTAGCCTACTTTTTTTTTTTTTTCTTAGAAAACTTTATTTATAGATTCCAACCACAGTCAGAACAATGACCGTGTATAATACAAATACAAATACAAATATTATGGCATCAAGACATAGTTAACATAAACAAACAAAATATAAATTAAATGAGATTCAAGAAAAATAGGAAAGAAAAGGCAGGAAATATTACATTTCTCCGAATATTCCTTCAATTATATTAACAGTGTGTATACATTTTTTATTATCAATTCTTTTGATACATTCAAAGTAGTTCTTGAAGTCGATTTCAAAAACAGGAAAGAAAGGTCGACCTTTGGAAAATTTAGATTTATGTATGTGGAATTTTGCGATTAAAATAATCAGATTAATTAAATGTTGCAGATTCCTGTCATTATTATTATTATTATTATAATATAACAGTATATCTCTGGCATTCAGGGTAACTGGTTTGTTGGAATGTGATGTGATGTAAGCTTCAATTTTCTTCCAAAAAATCTGGGAAAAATTACATAAAAAAAAAAGGTGGCTAATTGTTTCCACTTCTGTATTACAAAATACACAGTTGATATCAATATTAACAAATTTCGACACAAATTTGTTAGTGGGGTAGATGTTATGAATAATTTTATATTGAACTTCTTTTGTTTTATTAGAAATGGCAAATATGTGTGGAAGGAGCCATGTTGTTTTCCAGTTAATGCCCGAGTTAGAAGAAGACCATACAAATGTTCCTCTAGGTGTGATTTTCCTTTTTCTGAAAAAATTATTCCTTATATGTTTATTATTACAATGATGACTCATAATGTTAATACCATTAATAAAGAGGGTAAAGTCAACTTTATCTGCCTCTTGCCTTTCAAAATGACCTCTTATTAATTGGAGAATGCCGCTGGGAATAGCATTCATTACTGTCTGAAATTCTTTATAGGTAACCGGGAAGATTTTAGATGCAAGGAATTCTTCATAACTGAAAACTTCACCTTCATCATTTTGTAAAAAATTAAGGTGGATTATTCCTTTATCAATCCAGTGTTTCAGAAATAGTGATTTATTTTTCCTAGTTATGAACTCGTTGTTCCATATAATAGTTTTATACCTGTAGCCTACTCGTGCTACATGTGAGAAGTTTCGTTTTCGTTTTCTCCCATCCACGTACTGTTTTAATTTGCCCAGCAGAGGTCGCTGTTCTCCCTCCTGTATATCTTGTCATGGTTTTGAGGAGATTTGTTGTTACGTTTAAATGTTTCCTGCCCATTTAAATAGCTCTGTCACATCCTGTGATATTAAAATGATGTGTTTATGTGTTTTATGTATTTTGGGGTAACACACTGCCGCCTGGTATGGTGAGGGAACAGAGGTACAGAGAAAGAAGGAACGGCAAATCATGTGTGTTCATGTCTTCTGCAGAAAATCAATGTGGGAAAACAAGTTCTTGGGTCGTCTCCTTTCATGCCCTATCGATATCCGTTACATCTGTTCATGAAGAGAATCTGGATCTGTGTAGTAGTAGTGAGGTAGTAGTAGTGTGTAGTAGTGAGGTGGTAGTAGTAGTGTGGTGGTAGTAGTGTGTAGTAGTGAGGTAGTAGTAGTGTGTAGTAGTGAGGTAGTAGTAGTAGTGTGTAGTAGTGAGGTAGTAGTAGTGTGTAGTAGTGAGGTAGTAGTAGTGTATAGTAGTGAGGTGGTAGTAGTGTGTAGTAGTGAGGTAGTAGTAGTGTATAGTAGTGAGGTGGTAGTAGTAGTAGTGAGGTGGTAGTAGTAGTGAGGTGGTAGTAGTGTGTAGTAGTGAGGTGGTAGTAGTGTGTAGTAGTGAAGTAGTAGTGTGTAGTAGTAGGTGGTAGTAGTAGTGAGGTGGTAGTAGTGAGGTGGTAGTAGTGTGTAGTAGTGAGGTAGTAGTAGTGTATAGTAGTGAGGTGGTAGTAGTAGTAGTGAGGTGGTAGTAGTAGTGAGGTGGTAGTAGTGTGTAGTAGTGAGGTGGTAGTAGTGTGTAGTAGTGAAGTAGTAGTGTGTAGTAGTAGGTGGTAGTAGTAGTGAGGTGGTAGTAGTGAGGTGGTAGTAGTGTGTAGTAGTGAGCTGGTAGTAGTACTAGTGAGGTAGTAGTAGTGTGTAGTAGTGAGGTAGTAGTAGTGTGAAGTAGTGAGGTGGTAGTTGTAGTACTAGTGAGGTAGTAGTAGTGTGTAGTAGTGAGGTGGTAGTAGCAGTGCTAGTGAGGTAGTAGTAGTGTGTAGTAGTGAGCTGGTAGTAGTAGTGAGGTAGTAGTCGTGTGTAGTAGTGAGGTAGTAGTAGTGTGTAGTAGTAGTAGTGTGTAGTCGTGAGGTGGTAGTAGTAGTAGTAGTGAGGTGGTAGTAGCAGTACTAGTGAGGTAGTAGTAGTGTGTAGTAGTGAGCTGGTAGTAGTACTAGTGAGGTAGTAGTAGTAGTGTGTAGTAGTGAGCTGGTAGTAGTACTAGTGAGGTGGTAGTAGTGTGTAGTAGTGAGCTGGTAGTAGTAGTACTAGTGAGGTAGTAGTCGTGTGTAGTAGTGAGGTAGTAGTAGTGTGTAGTAGTAGTGAGGTAGTAGTAGTGTGTAGTAGTGAGCTGGTAGTAGTACTAGTGAGGTAGTAGTAGTAGTGTGTAGTAGTGAGCTGGTAGTAGTACTAGTGAGGTAGTAGTAGTGTGTAGAAGTGAGCTGGTAGTAGTACTAGTGAGGTGGTAGTAGTGTGTAGTAGTGAGCTGGTAGTAGTACTAGAGAGGTAGTAGTAGTGATGTAGTAGTCAATAAGTGATGGTTCAATGGTTCTGGTTCTATTTCTTTTAGTGTACTGTTCATGGTTTACATTGTGGTATAAAGTTCTACTTAGAGTTAGTGTAAGACAGATTCACACACGGCAGCTAGCGTGACTCCGCCTCTCTCTCCCCGTCTGCTGAGAGTCACCAGTTACCAGGCAGACCAGACCAGAGCCAGAACAGCTGCTCCACAACTACATCTCCATGAGACCGACCTCCAGACTACGCAGCCAAACCGACGGTTTTTAACCCCACCATGTCCTGCATGAGGTGACATCAGCACGATGACCTTTCAACCCTGAATGTTCTACAATGTTCTATTGGTCCCACGTTGAGACCACAACCAAACACACCCCGGAACACACTTTTCACCATTATGCCAATGATCACATGAGCCAACGGTTGTTTCCCTGAACACAGAGCAACTTCACAAACTATAGTGATGCAACACCATTGATCAACGTATTGATTGTTTACCTGAAGGAGTTCAGTCTTCAGAATTTAGTCATTTATGGTTCTAGTTTCAGCTAAATGTACACTTTTAACTTCCTATTTTAGGATTTAATACTGCTGTTTGTTTGTTTGTTTGTTTGTACGTGGCTCTCGACTCATATTCTCTTTTTGGAGTCGCCTTGTTCACACAGTTTAGAATGCTGTTATAATCACAGACTTGAGTGATACTTTTGGTTTTAGATTAGTGAGTAAAATGGTTTTATGGCCTGATTTCTGTTTGTTATTTTAGATTATTAACACATTTCTAGATCTTATTAAAAACTGTTATTACAGCTCAACCCGTCATTCTGATTATCGGGGAAACTATGATCTTATTGTCTCTTGATGACATCTACAATGTTACAGCTTCCCTAGATGTCTAATTCTATTTTAGAGGGCAGGTAAAGTGCTACGACCCTAGAAAAGGCCTCTCCATGATTTCATGTTTGCTCTGCAGTTAACAATAGTACTTATAGTATTGGTAACCATTTATAAATAAGATTCTTAGATCACCACCAATAACTAGTGATGGTGAGATGAAGCCTCATGAAACGCCTCCGCGTTTGTGCCTTGGAGAGTCTTTGCTTTTAAGTTTATGACTTTTTGTGTGTTTGTTCGATTGCACATATGAATAATAGAAATTCATACATTTGTCAACTTTGTGATGATCTCATTTTCTAGGGGTAAAAAAATAGGCCAATTTAAAATGTAGCTTTTTGTCATAGCATTGATATGAATCTAATATTGTGACTTTGTTTATATTTCAGTTTCACATAAAGAAAAAGAAGAGAAAAATTACAATAATTATTAAACATCATGTTAGCCCTTCTTCTGAATCCTGTTAACTATCTTTCAGTTGATGGTACACGATTCAGGGACAGAATAGGCCTCGTAAAAAAGCAAAAAAGTTGATTATCCAGCCATAATTTACATACATTAAAATCATTAGTTAGTTCAATGAATATGAATTTGTCGCCAAGTCGTTTACTGTGTATATTTCTTCTGAGCCAAAAAAAAAACAAAAACAATGCATTCAGGGTTTACGTTTCAGATTGTAAGATTGATTCATTGATATCTAAATGAATGATACCTGACTGATTAATAACGGCGGAGAGAGTCATTATAAGAAATTCTGTGAATTCCTACTGACCCCAGGTGGTGTCAATCAATCCCATCCTGCATGTCTTTGGACCGTGAGAGGAAGCCGGAGAGAACCCACGCTCACAAGGGGAGAACATGCCAACTCCACACAGAAGGAACCCGGGCCCGACTGGGAATCGAACCCGGGACCCCCTTGCTGCGAGGTGAGATTGCTACCCACTACACCACCGTGCAGCCAAACTCCTATACAATCAGACGTATTTTTGCAACCAGAGGAGTCACCCCATGATGGCCAGTAGAGAGACAATACGAGTTTAAGGTACTTCAGATTGGCTTCACTTTTCAGAATCAAAGGTTGCTGCCAGGCAGCAATGCAACGTGACGCCATCTGGCAATTTTTAACTGGACTTCCTGTAAGTCTCACTGGTACCTTAAAACAATGCATCTCAACTTACTTTGCCCCACCTCTTTTTGACGATGACACCAGTCCCGTGGTGTAACAACTATCAGTGGAGTACCAACGTTACGAGGCATACAGAGACAGACTAATGGAGTAAAATGTAATAACTTAATGCTTCATCCACACACTCTAATCACACTGTAGGAAACAACATTGAGTGTGTGTCGGCCCAAACAGCTGTACCTGTCCTCCCGGCTACCCTGGACCAGGCTGCTCAGGTGCAAACATCATTGTAGAATATACTGACGTCACAGTTATTTGCCGTTGCTGTGAGATAACGGATCGGTGTCGACTGTGTTCTTCAGCCATGTGCTCCCCACCCTGCGCCCATGGAGGTACCTGCATGCGCTGGAACAAGTGTCTGTGTCCTCCCGGCTGGACTGGAGCCGGCTGCCTCACAGGTACGTCACCTCCACTGCCACACTTCTGCACCAGGGGTTGGCTTTATCTCTGGAACGGTAAATCGTATAGACTTGGGGCAAAGACTGGCGTGTTCAGAAGGGTAGCGGAGGTAGCGGGTGTTTTCTGCATTCACTTTTCTTCAAACTAATGTGTGTGTGTGTGTGTGTTTGTGTCTGTGATTTTTTCCAGTGGACCATGTACTATCAGTAGTACAATCCTCACTAGTGTCAATATTACTATTAGTATTACCAGTGCAGTGTTGAGTAGTTGTAGTGCTTTTTAAATCAAAGCTGAAGACACACTTTTTTAGATTGGCATTTAACTGTGACTAGGGTAGTCCTGCTCTTAGGCATACTTATTTTGCCTGTTTTTACTTAAATGCACTTTAGAGGGCCTCAAACACCCTGCAGCACTGTGGCACTTATGTATGCTTATGTATTGTTTTAATGTATTATTTTTGCTTTGATGTAAAGCACTTTGGGTACCGTCTGGCTATTGTAAAGTGCTATACAAATAAAAAAAAAATTTGATTTGATTGATTGAATGTGGTGGATTTCCAGATGATCTTTGAGTTGCTTAGCTAAATCTAGTCAAATTTAAATTCTAACTTCTTTTCCATCACTGAAGACAAAGGATTATAGAAAACTATAAGGGATTAACTCAACTCAAACTTATAAAGCATGTTAAAAACCAAACAGTCGATCAAAGTGCTATAAATAACAATTTATTACATCATAAACATAATACAATAAGATAAGAAAGAACACATAGAAATACAGTAAAAGGGTGTCTTGCTCCAGGGGAAAAGGTGTGTCTTCGATAAGGACTTAAAAGCATGTTTGATGTCTGTTTTCCATATATAAAAAGGGCAGAGTCCATTGGAACCAGTAGACCTTTGCTGTGTTCCCAAGAACCATGAGGTAAATGATATGATTGGCTCCTGGCAACACAAAACAAACTTTGTGTGAAAGAAGAAGCAAGGAAAATATCGGCTTCATTCCAGCAGGCTTGAGTCCTTGATTGCAGAATGGATTCAAGCTTTTCAGGACTTGCATCCTATTTTAACTTGGATATCAAAAGCCTGTTACTCTTCACTGCAGTTTTCATCCTCACTGCAGATTATATTAAGAACCGGCAGCCCGACAGCTTCCCTCCAGGACCCCAGGCATTTCCCATAGTGGGAAACATATTCACATTGGATTACAGCAGGAGCCATGAAATTATGACACAGGTAGATATACCAGGTTAACTGATGTCTCTGTTATATGATGTATCATGCTCTTCCTCTTTTTACCAAACCTCTCTCACAGTTAGCAGGGAAATATGGAGATGTGTACAGCATGCGAATGGGCCAGGCATGGATAGTGGTGTGGAATGGGTTTCAGGTTCTGAAAGAAGCCCTAGTAAACCAAAAAGACAGCCTGGTGGACCGTCCAAAGCTTCCTCTGGTACAGGACATAACCCATGGACTAGGTGAGAGGATGTAACACACACACACACACACACACACACACACACACACGCAAAGGCTATGTTTCTCTGGTTTGTGTTTGTTCACATGTTCAAAGATTTTTACATTATTTTCCATGTCACGTTGTTAAATATAGAGGAAAAACAATCACTGTGAAGACAGTTAAGATTGCAGAAGTTAATTTAGTTCTGGTAAAGAATATTCCTTTATTTCCCTGCTGTCTATCTACTTCACTGTTGCTCTACATTTGATGTGCTCCCCATCAGGGCTACTCTTCAGTAACGGCAATGCATGGAAGCAGCAGAGACGCTTTGCTCTTTCAAGTCTCAGAAATCTTGGATTTGCCAAAAAGTCCCTTGAGCCGGTCATCTTGGATGAATTTACATATTTTGCAAAAGTCTTCAACGGCTATAAAGGTAAACCGTGAATGCACAGCGTCACATTCAGAATGATAGAGGATTACAAATACACAACTAACAGCACATCTTTCTTTTTAACTGTGGAGGGAAGCCATTCGATCCACACCTCGTCGTCAACAACGCCGTCTCCAACATCATCTGCTCGCTGGTTTTTGGTCATCGCTTTGAGTACGGCAACGAGACGTTTGTGAAACTGATGAAGTGGCTCGGCAAAATTCTTCAGATTCAAGCCTCCATTTGGGCACAGGTACAGTATTTTAAAGCTATTGATTAAATCCTAATACAAGAATGGTAATTGTGATTTCAATATTTCAAAACGCCTCAACAGAATGCTCTACTCTGCAGCTTTACAACGCGTTCCCTCTGCTGATGAGACGTTTGCCAGGGCCACATCAGACACTCCAGCACATGCTAAATGTTGTCAAGGACTTCATAAGAGCAGAGATGAAGGAGCACAGACAGAACTGGGATCCCTCGGACCAAAGAGACTACATCGACTCCTTCCTGAACGAGATTCACATGGTGACTGACACTACATCTGGTTTTCTTATGCTGCCGTGTTCATGAAGTTCCTCTGAACATCATATCTGCTTGTTTTGTTCCAACATTCGGTTTATCAGCTGTTATATGACATTTTAATTGCGGCACCACTCCTGCCATGGCCCATTACATTTCACTAAAGTGACCATAATAAACGATGCCTCCTCGCTGAGTTTCAGCATGTTTTGTCTTTTATCTGTATGTTCTCAGAATAAGGGGCGTGTCGATGATGCTTTTGATGAAGAAAACCTGGTTATATGTGTCATGGATCTGTTTGTGGCTGGCTCGGAGACCACAGCCTCCACCGTGCGCTGGGCTCTCCTCTATATGGCAAAGTACACTGAGATCCAGGGTGAGAGAACTGACCAGGTCAATGAAGCTCCTTCTACTTCATTTTTTACCCATGTGCAGATGGGTGATTCTAAAGAAATATGTATTGGTGGTCAGTTTGCTACAGGACAAACAGGAGAATGAGGAATGAGTTCCTGCAGGACAGGAGGCAGTGGCTGTACAGATAAAGAGTGCAAAAGTCACATAGTTTATTGTTTTACATTTATGAATACCGTTATGCATCTACACATTTTTAAATACTACTGTATATCCTCTTGCATTGCATTGCTTCATCTCCCTGTGAGTTATTAAGAAGAACTCCTGCAGCTTGTCGGTGAAACCCTGTATTCTCTGCTGTTTGACAGCGAAGGTCCAGACAGCCGTCCATGGAAGATCGTGTAAACCTGCCCTACACCGACGCTGTCATACACGAGATCCAGAGGATGGTCAACGTAGTTCCTCTCAGCCTTCCTCATTTTACCAACAGGGAGATGCAGCTGGGAGGCTACACGATCCCAAAGGTCAGTTCTACGATTTCATGTCTCATTCCAGACCATGCTGCACCTTTTATGGATTATTAATATGACTCCAACCACCAGAGTTACAATAATCCCCAATCTGACCTCGGCGCTGTACGACAAGAGTGAGTGGGAGACGCCCAACACCTTTAACCCAGGACACTTTCTGAATGCGGAGGGCAAGTTCGTGAAGCCAGCTGCTTTCATCCCTTTCTCTGCTGGTGAGGATCTACAGTCTCTTGTTTTTAGTCTCTTTATGAGTTTATGCAGGAGCTTGGAGTCTGTCCCAGCAAACACGTGGACCCTATGGTGGTTCCTGTACTACTTCCTGTAATAATATAACTACTGTTGTCTTAGATTAGTTTGTAGCCATTAACAGTGTGTCAAAGAAATATTCAGTTTGATTTCCTGTCTCAGGTAAGCGGTTGTGTCCTGGGGAGAGTCTGGCCAAGATGGAGCTCTTCCTCTTCTTCACCTCCTTCATGCAGCACTTCACTATCTCCATGCCTGCTGGGGTGAAGCCTGTGATGGACTCTCACTTCGGCGTCACTCTGTCACCGTTTCAATATGAAATCTGCGCCACCTCACGATAAGACAGGACGCAAATACTTCAAAAGGGATTAAACTCTCGTGATTTCTGTCAGTGACTAGGGGATATGTCAACCATCTGAAGCTCCGAACTCAAGTAATATCATGAGGACGCCGCCGAGTCGCTTGTTGTTTTACAGGAATGTGGAGCAGACAAGGTCATCTACCTCTTGTTTAGTGGGCAGATCAGTGTAGGGTGATAAGAATATACAGCCACAGGGTGCAAGTGTGTGAAGTTCAAACTGTAACTAATAAAAGAAGAAGACGTACGTTCTGTTTTGAGTTGTATTGTGAGATCACTTGAGGTCCTGTTCTGTCACTCAGCAGCTATCAACCTCCAAAATGTGTCTCTGTGTGACAGTTTATCTTTATTGGGAGTTTTACCTGAAGTGAACTCAGTAAACTGATATCATAGACTCTCACTAAGAGTTCACTGAGGATAAACAATAACCATTTTGTAAAAAGACAATTATTTAATAACTTCCAGCTGCCATATACAAACGTGACGAATGAATGAATGAAATGTAAACAATAACGTGTAGAGAACTGATTTAAACTGTTGATCAAATAAAACCGCCTTAATGAAACGTACAGATCATATCCTTGTTTTTATAGTTTGCAGCTTGCCTCTTTCAGTTCTTGTGAGTTGCCCCCTTCCTCTCTGGACACTGGATTTTGTAGCCCACCCTGTAGGCCTGCAGGTAGACCCGGGCCTGGTTTATCCTGGACACACAACCACAAAGCATTGGTTATTCTAATGATACAAGACATGTTAAAATCATGGGAAGTAAATGCTTCTCTAACACAACTCTCTCATTTCTTAATGCACTAATGTTTTATCAGGAAGCTAAATCTATAACACTAAGTACATAAAGAGGTGAAGATGACAGGAAAGTTCCTGGAAGTTGATCTATTTTTCTGACTGACTGAACATTCCTGGGATAAAACTCCTCCCTTGTGTTACTCCAAACTTCACAAAGTACTTCACCCTCATCTAGAGGAGGTCATGAGGAAACGGCTCACCTGTATTTGATGCAGAGCTGGACTCCCAGGGGTCCACAGCGGTCCACGTAGCTCTCCCTAAACGCCTTTCGTACGGCTCGAGCCATGCTGACCACGGTGGTGACCACACGGCACGTCCTGGGACACACACACACACACACACACACACACACACATCCCTGAGAATAAGTAACAATAATAATTTGAATTTGTTCACATAGCCACGTATTGAGACTACTTTCCAGCATGATGATCATTTAAGATCATATAACAGGTTATGAAATTGTACACTGAGCTTGAGTAGAAAACAGAGCAGCAGACGTTGCTGGTGTTGTTTGTGTGTTACAGTCTTACAGCCTCTCACAGCGCAGGCCGGCGGTGCCCTCCGGACAGGTACAGGTGTTGTGAGGACTACAGGTGGCCCCGTGCTGGCAGGGCGGCACACAGGGAGTGGTCACCGCTGCAGAAGCATCACACAGTGAGTCTTAATGCAGAGTGACGGAAAATAAAGGTCTTTAACACACACACACACACACACACACACACACACGCACACACACACACACACACACACACACACACACACAGCAGACTAACCTGTTTCACAGAGACTTCCAGTAAACCCTTTAGCACAGCGGCACCTGTTGAGGCCGACACACACGCCGCCGTTCTTACAAGGTTTCTGACACTGAACCGGCTCTGAGGGACACAGAAGTCAACATACACCAACGTTTCTGCTAGAAATCCACAGAGCAGCTACTGTTATTGTAGTAGGGTCATCGGTAGAATAAAATAGCAATCACTTTATGAATGGAGCATATTTCATGTAGCTGAAATTGACTTTACAATAACAAACACAAATGCAACACATTAAAACAAGTAGACAATAAAAAGACAATAAAAAAGGACGCTAATTATAAGCTAAATTAAATAAACAGGATATTGTTTAAAACCTGCAAATCCAGCTCAGTTTATTATGTAGTCAATAGAGTTCACTTATTATAAAGGCTGTTGGGTTTTTTGAAGGCTGCTGGATTTACAAACAGGCCTTTAGAGATGCTGGTGCTGCTCTATAATCTGTTGACAGCGCCACCTTGTGGCCATGGGTGATAGTTTAAAATGAAAGCCACATTTTTCTGGAGCCTAAAGGCTGCAACTAACTATGTTCATTGATGGTAAATCTGTCAAACACTTCATTGATCTATAAAATGTAAAATAGTTAAGCCAAAGATGACTTCTACAAAATGCTTGTTTTGTCTGGACAGCAATTATAAAGCAAAGAAATTCAGTTTATATAAAAGAAAGAAAATCAGGGAATCTTCACATTTGAGAGGCTGGAACCAACAATTTTGTTTTGAATTTCTCCTTGAATAATAATTTAAATGATTGATGATCAGAGTTGCTCCCAATTCATATTCTGTCATTGACTAATCATTCCCGCTCTGACAGTATTTTTTCCCTCTCAAGTTTATCTCCTCATGGGGAGATTTGGCTTAAAGACAGCAGTCAATTATGATAAATACTGAAAAAGGCAGCAACAGAAAAAGAAAACTGTCTTATCTAAAAAGTGTGAAGTAAATCCAGCCAGAAACCAAGGACATCTCCGCTGCATCCACAGCTGGTAAAAAAGCCCAACAGCTGATGGAATATTGGAATCTTACATATCAGTTTGTGACTCCTGCAGGGAGGTAAAACCTCCTTATGGAAGCAAATTAAAATCAGGGTGCCGGGAGCAGAGAACAAAGTTACCACCTCATCAAAGGTTTTTCATTATATTTCCTGCTTTGCTTGAATTAGGACTTAGTGGACAATCCTCTTGACGATGAGTGGTTATTGATAATATTTGTTTTACTACCTTAAAACACAGGTTGACCATGTGTCCCGTATGTAAAATGAATGCTGACTAACGTTCCCATCATATAACAGTGGATGGATTCAGATGGTGAGTGTAGTTTCACCTATCTGACAACGAGCTCCTTGCCATCCACCGACACACGTGCATTTGTTGACATCCACACATCTTCCCCCGTTTTGGCAGGCAGGAGTGCACAGGGCTGCAAAACACACACACACACACACACACACACACACACACACACACACACACACACACACACACACACACACACACACACACACACACACACACACACACACACACACGCACACGCACACACACGCACACACACACACACTGCTGATGTTGCTGTCTTGTTTTACACTGCTTACGTGTAGAGATGCTGAAAGAAGGCGGCTGGAAATCTGAGGCGGATAGTTTTACTATTACAGGTTTTTTCAATTGTTTACATGCAATTTTGAAAACCGGGTTCTTTTTTTCAAAATATAATCACAATTATCCAAACACCAAACTCAATTTGCATAATTCCTAGATTGTTTGCAAAATGACACACTTCAGTCAAAACATACACACATATTTGTGAAAATGCTATTAGTTTTCATTTAACCAACACAGTCCTCAATGATCAGACACTATTGCAGCCAGTTTCACACTGCTGTGATCAATAAAAAACACATTTGTAAAAAAACTAATTTTAGGAAATAGCATGTGCTAGATTTTTGGCCAGACGTTGTTATGTAACGGATAATTTAGATAAAAATAGTGACAAACCCACAACATTCTTCATGATTAGTTTGAGATATAGGGAGAATGTACACAAATAGGCCTACTATAAACTTACCAAGCACTGCACAACACTGATGCTGCAGACTGAATATTTCAAGTATTTATTTTATCTACCTCTTCCTCTATCTCCTTCTTCTCCTCTTCCTCTACATGGGCCTCCTCCTCTACCTC
The DNA here is from genome assembly GCF_963514095.1 of Eutrigla gurnardus. Taxonomy (NCBI): domain Eukaryota; kingdom Metazoa; phylum Chordata; class Actinopteri; order Perciformes; family Triglidae; genus Eutrigla; species Eutrigla gurnardus. The sequence goes on from NC_139920.1 coordinate 28,770,715, forward strand.
CTTCTCCTCTTCCTCTACCTGGGCCTCCTCCTCTACCTCCTTCTCCTCTTCCTCTACCTGGGCCTCCTCCTCTACCTCCTTCTCCTCTTCCTCTACCTGGGCCTCCTCCTCTACCTCCTTCTCCTCTTCCTCTACCTGGGCCTCCTCCTCTACCTCCTTCTCCTCTTCCTCTAACGCATTCTCTCTCTTCTTCTTCTTCTTCTTCTTCTTCTAGCTCCTTCCATTGTTGTTGAAGACAGGTGAACTCACCTGCTGCCTTTTATAGCACAGCTGAGTGCTGCGTTTTCAAATAAGCCCATGTGTGCTTCCACACTTGGTGGATGTGATGATCCAATGTGTTCATTAGTGTGGTCATTGGCAATCCGGGGCTTTGTAATGACAAGGAAGTAACCTCACAATCCTGATCTGTGTCTAAGGTGTGAAAATGTGTGTCGCGTTTTACAAATCCCTGTGTAATGTTTTGCAAAAAGGGTGAAGCAGACATTGTGTGTAATGCTGTGCAAATCTGTGGAGGTGTTTTGCTCCTTGGAGTAGAATTTTGCAAATTGTGTGGAATTTTTTATTTTAGTGTGTAAACAATCGTAAAAAACTGTAAATTATTCTGACAGGCTCTGGTGAATTAGGGTTTGTCAAAGATTTATTTAGGTCCCAGCTGAAGTCAACGTGAATCGAAGATCCATTTTTATCCAGATTTTCACGAGACGATTGATTTTGGAGATGAGTGAGAGTTGAGGGATTCAATACTGTTACCACCAACCGAGCCTCAGTCCAGCCAGTAGTTTTAAGACAGCATGACAGACATTGTTTACAGAAAGAGGATGCTTTTGAGTTTATGTGAAATATGTGATGCTCTAATTCCATGTCTGAACATGCATTCCTCCTGATTTAAAGATACTGGTAAAAGAAAGGAAGAAGAAGCCAAAGAGAAAGCATGTGGAAGACAAGGTAAATGACATCGGAGTAGAATAACAACAAATAGCAAAACTGTTGGATGGACCGAGGGAGAGATGAAAGGAAAGTGTGAAACACAATGGAGGTATGCAGTTACAGTATAACCACAACCTTTATCTTGTATCCAGATTTATGAACACGCTCCTCAAATGATCACCTCAGCAGATAACTGTGACTAAACAGCAAACAGAAACACTCAAATCCACCATTCATCCTCTTTTACAGTAAGATAAATGTCTCAAGCATAACAACAAATGGGGAGAGAACTAGGATGGAGACATTAATAAAAGGTAGCAGCAGGTGGAGGTTGGGTGGAGAGCGGGATGTAAATAAAGTGAAAAGAATACTCACTACATTGCACACCACAGAAAGTTCTTACAGCCGAATGACCCCCAATGTCTCCTTCAATATGTATCCAACATGATTTCATTAAAATAAAAATGTTAAGATGTTTTCAGGCATAGACACCTTTTTTTATTAGCAGTGGACAGATAGGAAAGACATGAGAGAGAGGGGGGGTGACATGCAGCAAAGGACCTCCGGCTGGGATTGGAACCTGCGTCGGCTGCGTATGCTCATGGGTACATGGCATGCGCTCTAACCACTCTTCCACCTGCGCACCACATGATTTAAATATTGAAGAAGATGATACTATGATCTTTGAAAGCTATATCATAGGAAACTGGACTTGCTTTATGTTTTTGAATTGATTGATTGATTTTATTTGAACATTCTTGATATAAATATATGAAACAGCAACCTGTGCCATACGTTATATACATAACTATAGTCAGGGATGACACAGTAAAGCCCGAAGGCTTATTTCCATTGTGGTCCCTAATATTTAAATATTTGTTATATATTTTGTGCAAAGCATTTATATCAATGAGGGTGGAGTCACACAAACAAACAAATACCAGTGTGTGACATCATTTCATTCCATGTTCTTTCCCTATTCTCTATTTTTTTCCCCCTTCATTGACTAGTGAGGATTGTACAACTGATACTAGGTACATGGTCCACTGGAAAAAATACACACACACACACACATCATTTCATTTTGGATATCTGAAATTAAAATTATGACTAGTAACAATTGGGTTGAAGATATCTGAAATGGGAGTTTTTCCTCGTAAGAATTCAATTGCAGATATCCAGAATGGTCATTCTAGATATCCAGAATGAAATTGTGGATATCTGAAATTTGAAAGCCTAATATACATGAATGAAAAGTGACGTAATTTGTCCTAGGAAGAATGCCATTGTGGATATCTGAAATGTTCTTTTTGACTAGGAAGAATTGAATTACAGATATCTGCAATACATATCCAGTCTAGCTATTAAATGATAAAACGGCTTGCCATACGAGTCTCTACGACTACCGTTCCTGAGATACGTCCAACCCCAACCATAACCCCAATTTTCACATTTTTGCTTATGTAGCCCTGTACAAAAATCATATGTTACAGAGCATAAAAATTAATTAACAGTATATTAACGTTCTTGTTAAAAAAAGTTCATAAATAAATAGAGTTCATCCATCCATCCATCCATTTTCTACCGCTTATCCTGTATTTAGGGTCACGGGGGGGCTGGAGCCGATCCCAGCTGTCATTGGGCGAAGGCAGGGTACACCCTGGACAGGACGCCAGTCTATCACAGGGCCAACATGTAGAGACAAACAACCATTCACACTCACACCTACGGGCAATTTAGAGTCACCAATGAACCTATCCCCATCCTGCATGTCTTTGGACTGTGGGAGGAAGCTGGAGAACCCGGAGAGAACCCACGCTCACACGGGGAGAACATGCAAACTCCACACAGAAGGAACCCGGGCCGACCCGGGAATCGAACACCTCTCGCTGTGAGGTGACATTGCTACCAACTACACCACCGTTTATATTTGTTTTGCACTGTGACCTTCACTAGATTTACCATTAGTCGTCACACACTTCGTCCCATAGAGGTGGATTATTGTGATTCTCACAATTGTCAAGTTGGCATGGTCTACAAGCAGGCATACATGGCAGTCCATATGCCCTGCAACTGCACCGTTGATCAGTTGATCATCTGCAGGAGGCCTTCTGGGCCAGCAGTCTTCCTTTCCAATCCACACCATGAGTGGTGAATGTGCAGGTCACAACTTGTCCACAAAAGCGTTTTGGAGATGTTGGATTGTGTATTTGATGAGTTTGATGAGGGAAACCAGGAAGTCCCATTAGCCTCCGTAGCATAGCTCTGAGCAGCTAAAAATAGCTTACACCGACAAATAAAGGTAATGAACCTATTGCTGTGACTATAGGGATTATAGCAATGGGCCAGTTTGCCAAAGTGTTGAACTATCCCTTTGTTTTTGTTTTTTGGAAAAAAAACATTCTGGCATAGACGCCTTTTATTTAGCAGTGGACAGAGAGGGGGGTCACTGTGCTGCCCTGAATGAGGAGGAGGGTGGAGCAGGAGTGGAAGGAAGGAGTGGTGAGGTAGATGGATGAAGGGTGTTTTTATACATATATATATACATACATATTTATGTACTGTATATATTGTGGGAGAAACCTGAGCAACCCTTTTGCATTGGAGGTGAGGAATAACAGAGTGGAGGGAGATGGAGGTGAGGTAGATGATGAAGGGTGTTTTTTTAAATATAAACATAATATATATATATATATATATATATATTGTGGGAAAACCTGAGCGCCAGGAGTAAACCCTTTTACGTTGGAGGTGAGGAAGGACAGAGGTGAGGGAGATGGATGAAGGGTGTTTTTTTAATTATAAACATAATATATATATGTATATATTGTGGGAGAAACCTGAGCGCCAGGAGTAAACCCTTTTACGTTGGAGGTGAGGAAGGACAGAGGTGAGGAAGGACAGAGGTGAGGGAGATGGATGAAGGGTGTTTTTTTAATTATAAACATAATATATATGTATATATTGTGGGAGAAACCTGAGCGCCAGGAGAAAACCCTTTTACGTTGGAGGTGAGGAAGGACAGAGGTGAGGGAGATGGATGAAGGGTGTTTTTTTTATATATATACATATCATATATGCATATATTTTGTCCAACCTAAGCTGAACAATCAGCAGCCTCCTCCACCTTTTCGTCGCCATCACGCCTGTTTGTTCGGTGAAAGCAGTCACTCAAACACTTTCTTTTTGGCCTCTCCTTTCCACATTCACACACCTCCTTCTGCCGCTTGGCTTCCTTCTCCTTCTCCTCCTCGTGCATCTTGTTCTTCATCTTCTGCAGCTCTGCCTGGTCACTCTGGATCCTGGAGGGGAAGAGTCCTCTCCATTGCTTCTTCCTCATGTTCAGACAGAGCTTTTCCAGGACCCTGTTGTCCTCAACGACCTTTCTGACTCTTCTCTCACAGATCTGTACTTCATTGGCCAGGTCCTTTGAGTTGTCCTCCAGTTCCTTATTCTTGTCCTCCATATATTGGACTTTTGTGTCCATCAGGTTGATGTTTCTCCACAATTTGTGCTCGGACTCGGCAAGGTACCTTTGGAACTTGTCCTCCTGTTCCTTTTTCTCGTCCTCCATCTGTTGGACTTTTGTCTCCAGCTGGTGGATGGTTGTCTGCGAGCTCTGCTTGGACACAGCCAGGTCCTTTTGGAACTTGTCCTCCAGTTCCTTTTTCTCATTCTCCATCTGTTGGACTTTTGTTTCCATCAGGTGGATGCTTCTCCACGATCTGTGCTCGGACTGGGCCAGGTACCTTTGGAACCTGTCCTCCAGTTCCTTTTTCTCATTCTCCATCTGTTGGACTTTTGTTTCCATCAGGTGGATGCTTCTCCACGATCTGTGCTCGGACTCGGCCAGGGACCTTTTGAACTTGTCCTCCTGTTCCTTTTTCTCATACTCTATCTCTCGGACTTTTGTCTCCAGCAGGTGGATGGTTGTCTGCAAGCTCTGCTTGGACACAGCCAGGTCCTTTTGGAACTTGTCCTCCAGTTCCTTTTTCTCATCCTCCATCTGTTGGACTTTTGTCTCCAGCTGGTGGATGGTTGTCTGCGAGCTCTGCTTGGACACAGCCAGGTCCTTTTGGAACTTGTCCTCCAGTTCCTTTTTCTCATCCTCCATCTGTTGGACTTTTGTGTCTATCTGGTGGATGCTTCTCCACGATCTATGCTCGGACTCGGCCAGGTACCTTTGGAACTTGTCCTCCTGTTCCTTTTTCTCATACTCCATCTCTCGGACTTTTGTCTCCAGCTGGTGGATGGTTGTCTGCGAGCTCTGCTTGAACGCAGCCAGGTACCTTTTGAACTTGTCCTCCAGTTCCTTATGCTCACCCTCCATCTGTTGGACTTTTGTCTTCAGCAGGTGGATGCTTGTCTCCGAGCTCTGCTGGGGCACAACCAGGTACCTTTGGAACTTGTCCTCCAGTTCTTTTTTCTCATCCTCCATCTGTTGGACTTTTGTCTCCAGCAGGCGGTTGCTCGTCTGCAAGCTCTTCTTGGACACAGCCAGGTCCTTTTTCTCATCCTCCATCTGTTGGACTTTTGTCTCCAGCAGGTGGATGGTTGTCTCCGAGCTCTGCTTGGACACGGCCAGGTCCTTTTCAAACTTTTCCTCCAGTTCCTTTTTCTCGTCCTCCATCTGTTGGACTTTTGTCTCCAGCAGGCGGTTGCTCGTCTGCAAGCTCTTCTTGGACACAGCCAGGTCCTTTTTCTCATCCTCCATCTGTTGGACTTTTGTCTCCAGCAGGTGGATGGTTGTCTCCGAGCTCTGCTTGGACACAGCCAGGTCCTTTTGGAACTTGTCCTCAGGTTCCTTTTTCTCATCCTCCATCTGTTGGACTTTTGTCTCCATTAGGTGGATGATTGTCTCCATCTGTTGGACTTTTGTCTCCAGCAGCTGGAGACGCTGGTGGCTGCTTGTCTGCAAGCTCTGCTCAGACACAGCCTGGTCCTTTTTCTCATCCTCCATCTGTTGGACTTTTGTCTCAAGCAGGTGGATGGTTGTCTCTGAGCTCTGCTTGGACACGGCCAGGTCCTTTTGGAACTTTTCGTTCTTCTCTGTCTTCTCCTCCTGTGTCTCAAAAAGATTCTTGAGTTGGTTGACCTTCGTCCCCTGCTTCTGCATGGTTTGGTCGTTCTTCTCTGTCTTCTCCTCCTGTGTCTCAAAAAGATTCTTGAGTTGGTTGACCTTCGTCTCCTGCTTCTGCATGGTTTGGTCGTTCTTCTCTGTCTTCTCCTCCTGTGTCTCAAAAAGGTTCTTGAGTTGGTTGACCTTCGTCTCCTGCTTCTGCATGGTTTGGTCGTTCTTCTCTGTCTTCTCCTCCTGTGTCTCAAAAAGATTCTTGAGTTGGTTGACCTTCGTCTCCTGCTTCTGCATGGTTTGGTCGTTCTTCTCTGTCTTCTCCTCCTGTGTCTCAAAAAGATTCTTGAGTTGGTTGACCTTCGTCCCCTGCTTCTGCATGGTTTGGTCGTTCTTCTCTGTCTTCTCCTCCTGTGTCTCAAAAAGGTTCTTGAGTTGGTTGACCTTCGTCTCCTGCTTCTGCATGGTTTGGTCGTTCTTCTCTGTCTTCTCCTCCTGTGTCTCAAAAAGATTCTTGAGTTGGTTGACCTTCGTCTCCTGCTTCTGCATGGTTTTGTAGGTCTTCTCTGTCTTCTCCTCCTGTGTCTCAAAAAGATTCTTGAGTTGGTTGACCTTCGTCTCCTGCTTCTATCTCTCGATTGGACTTTCCTGCAACACCTTTAAGAAAGGTTGTGTTTGTTCAGTACCTGCACTATATTTATAGACTGCAGTGCTTTGAACATGTGACATCACAGAGACATCAAAGCAACTGCTTTGATGTCTCTGTGATGTCATCAGAATGGAATGGAATCACAGAAGGAAAAAAAACAGTGATGTCATCAAAATGAAATGGAATCAATGAAATGGAATGCTCTCCCTAAACATCAAAGCCACAATAGACTGTGGATTCTTTTTTGTGCACTGTAGCACTTTGATGCCATTGAGTTGATGTAAAGTGTATTATTAATAAATAAATTATTATAATTATTATTATAATAATTATTATTATTATCAATGAAGGGAAAAAAAATAGAGAATAGGGAAAGAACATGGAATGAAGTTATGTCACACACTGGTATTTGTTTGTTCGTGTGACTCCACCCTCATTGATATAAATGCTTTGGACAAAATATATAACAAATATTTAAATATTAGGGACCACAATGGAAATAAGCCTTTAGGCTTTACTGTGTCATCCCTGACTATAGTTATGTATATAATGTATGGCACAGGTTGCTGTTTCATATATTTATATCAAGAATGGTCAAATAAAATCAATCAATCAATTCAAAAACATAAAGCAAGTCCAGTTTCCTATGATATAGATTTCAAAGATCATAGTATCATCATCTTCAATATTTAAATCATGTGGCGCGCAGGTGGAAGAGTGGTTAGAGCGCATGCCATGTACCCATGAGCATACGCAGCCGACGCAGGTTCCAATCCCAGCCGGAGGTCCTTTGCTGCATGTCACCCCCCCTCTCTCTCCTGTCTTTCCTAGCTGTCCACTGCTAATAAAAAAAGGTGTCTATGCCTGAAAACATCTTAACATTTTTATTTTAATGAAATCATGTTGGATACATATTGAAGGAGACATTGGGGGTCATTCGGCTGTAAGAACTTTCTGTGGTGTGCAATGTAGTGAGTATTCTTTTCACTTTATTTACATCCCGCTCTCCACCCAACCTCCACCTGCTGCTACCTTTTATTAATGTCTCCATCCTAGTTCTCTCTCCCATTTGTTGTTATGCTTGAGACATTTATCTTACTGTAAAAGAGGATGAATGGTGGATTTGAGTGTTTCTGTTTGCTGTTTAGTCACAGTTATCTGCTGAGGTGATCATTTGAGGAGCGTGTTCATAAATCTGGATACA